>NC_082603.1:21840741-22457707 GCF_030936135.1 Gavia stellata | reverse complement strand
GCAACAAGAACAGAGGCAGCAGGTATATCAAGAGACTATTTTTACCACGCTGCCAGTGAAAGCAGCAATAGCCCTGCACTTGGATTTCTGTTGCAGCACTCAAAACCAGATGTCCATATTGCAGCACAGACCCCTTACTAGTTTGAATATCAAGCTCAAACTTGACTGCTGCTGTCTGCATGGCATTCCTTGAGGGTAATGGGCCATTGTCAGGTTAAAAATTTTCCGAATGTTCATCAGTCTAAGGCCAAAACTTGAGTAATAATGCAAGAGCACTTTACAGCTAATAAAAGCTATGTTAGCTTTCTCTGAGAGCAGAGAATACAGCTGAGAGGCCTTTTAGCACATACTTCCCCTCCGACAAGAAGCATTTGGCGGTATTAGCATACTACCTGTTTATTCAAGAGGATGTACAAAAAGTTCAGTTAACAGTTCTTTTCTTTGCAGCCCACAGCTGTGTAAATATTATTCCAGCCTCTCCTTTGACATCCTCTAAGCCTCAGACCTCATGTGCAAAATGATACAAATGGAGCTCAACACTTCTGTAGCCCGCCACTGTGTCCCAACACACCTAGGACTGAATATCTAGCTTTTCCTGTGAGAGTAGTGATGCTGTATGATGTGCCCCTGAAGCGACCCCATTTTCTAAAGACAGCTTTACTAAGAATTTCCTAGATTTTAACTACGGAGCTGGGTACGATGAAAGCTTTGTGGAATCAACGTACCAAGGCTATTTGCCTTTCCTATTTTCTCTATGGTAGTTAAGGAGATAAAATTTTTCTGTATGCACCAGATATCCCTTACACAATGGGATGGAAATATTGATATTTTTATATTGCACAGTAGGTCATATTTATGAATTGATGCGTGCTTCATCATAGCTCTAAATAATGAAACGTTTTGGATAGGTACAAAGGGCCCGAGCCTGTTTGCCTGAGTACCTCCAGCTTCCACAGATCTCCCTTCTGAACTTCTTACAGGCTGATTTTGAAAAGGTAGAACTTTCTCAGGATCAATGCTACCCACCAAAATGATTTATTCAAGACAAAAAGTAAGGCAAAGCCTCCACTGTAATATGATTTTCCACCTACTCCTTTCCCATCAGCACAAAGAACTAAAGCAAGGCTCAGAGCTCCTGTTTAGGCCCGCAGACCTTAGCTGAGCTTCTCTTTCAGTTCATGCCAAGATCGTGAAGAATTTCTGTGGCCATTTTTTAGGGCCTCTGATGTTATCAGAGATGTCAGTGATATCAGTTCAGTGATGAAGACCTTCATGTGGTGCAGAGATCACTGCTGCAATAACTCCCTGCCCCCCATGACACTCTGATGCAAGCTGTGAGCCAGGGCAGTGCTGCCCTCAGTCCATTTGAACTTTGGGGATACCCAAGAAAACATTACAACGTTAGGAGGGCAGTGAGGATCACTGGACTGTCTCCTAACCTGGGACAGAATGTAAGAAGATAATGCAATGGTCAAGGGAATGGCCCTCCAGCTCCTTTGAACGGATGTGGCAGGAGAGAAGCAGTGGTGTAGGACGAATTCACCTTTTCTCTTAGTTTTCCTTTGGTAACTTTCTGGGAATGAAAACTGCAATACCTCAGCCTAATTTCACATTCTTTAAAACTGTGATTCAGACACTTTGCCACAAATAAATATTAAAAATATAAACATGCAAGTCACCATCTATGCTGATGGTTTCCCTTAATGTAACTTACGCAGATTGCTGCCTATGTGCATAGCTTTCATTACAAATAAAACATAAAAGCCAATGCATATCCTGAAGAGCTGTTTTTCTTTATTGCAACACCATTACATGAAGCCTACTAACATAAACAAAGATTGGACTTGGCTGTTTTTGAACAAATAACCATTTATTGTCAAGGCTTTTCAGGAGCTTTCATTTTCCTTTTGGAAAAACATGATCCTGTGCCAACTTAACAAATGTGTAACATTAAGTAATAAGCAAAATAATGGGACACCCTGCCACACTAGTTTATAGACAACTTTAGACTGTCACAGTTGTACAAGTCTAAGCTACGACAGAACCCCAGCTAAATAAAGCAGACATATTAAATCAAAAAGCCACCAGCGGAGTCCCTTGGGACATAGCTGCTGTTCCTAAACGCTACAGCTGGCCTTTCAAGTGGGAGGATTCACAGGAATAACAGTCCAAGGGCAGAGCAGCCCATGTGCTGCTCTCTCCTCCCCGCCACTGGAACAGCATGCAGGAGAGCACAACCGGAGAGACTTTTCCCTGTATCATCTCCTGGCACAGCGGCAGACAGCACAGGACAGAGCTGTCTCAGCCCTAAATGAGCAGCCACACGTGCGGTGGGCAGACCAAAGGAGAAGCGCCCGCGCCTCTGCTGTGCAGACCTGCCTGCTTGCTCCGTCCGCTGCGTGGCAGCAGGAGAAGCTCTGGCCCCAGTGCTCGTTGAATGTTCATTCCACCAGAAGTCTCCATTTTGAAGTTGTCGTGAATATCTTAAAACTTAGCCCGAAGTAATCACACAACAACCTATCCATTAGACAATGAGCAGAGATTATTCAGCTTCCTTGTACCACAGCGAAAGAGCAGCTTCCTTCCTGCCAGTGACTGCGGCTGTGATTAACTGCGCAGTTCAAGGTGAAAGAAGAATGTGGTTCCAGGCATATATGGCTTCCTTCAACCTTAGCAAAACACAGTGCCAGATATTTCAATTAGTGTGTACCAAGGTCACAAAATCAATTTCTTATCGCCGAAAAACACACATACTGTAAATTTCATTTTCAAGCCATAATCTCTAAATTAAATCTGTGTACCTAAAAAATATACAGTGCAAAACTGCAGTCCTTCAGCTCCCTCCTTCTCCTGCAGCTGAGCAGCATTTTCACAAACATCACCTGGCTTTGTGCTCTATATTTAGAGTACAATGTTTGGTTAGATTCTAATCTTCTTGGAGAATGTCATTATCTTCCTTTGGCAAATAGAGGCCCAAAGTGTCAATTACCTTCTTAAACTCTTTCACACACACAGGGCTGAGCGGGGTTTGATATTCTGTCTGCCAACAGCTCAGTCGGCAATTTTTCACAGTCATACACAGAAAAATTGTGCACCAGCAAATCATCCTAGATAAATTACACATTTCAAATGAGGTTACAGACAACTTCACCACTCCTGGCCAGTTTGTTCTGGAAGAGGAAAACAAATAAAAAAAAAAAAGTAAAAACAATCTTAAAGAGAACACTTCTCTACTATTGAACTCTACGAGTTATTGAACAGAGACAAAAGTAAAATCAGTATGCCAGATTGGTGGACTATTATATGGAAGTCAGTGTAGCTGCACAGAAATGAAATCGTCTCTTATGTGTGTAATTCCTTATGATACTTTCCTTGTTACATGGGTAACACTAACTTCACAGCCCCAAAGGCAGCTGCAGAATCTGATAGCTGCAGCGGGCTCTACTGTGAGCAGACCTAGGTACAGAAGATGTCTCAAGGAAGTGGAATTTATGGAAGCAATTTCTTCCCAATAAATCCTGGTCTTTCCTTAATAAAAGCTAATTTCAACTATACAACTATAGAACAAGTAAAACTGACAATTTTGAGATTGCTTTAAATTTCTTTCATAGAAATGTTGCTTTTTATTCACATACCTACTTATACATAGGTCCCTGTGTGCACATTTGTGTGCATTTACTATACATGTATGAGCATACATGTTCTGGAAATATCTTCCACCCTTTTTCTTCAAACCAGCAACTGGGAAGAATGTATTGTTACTGTTGGACCTTTTGGGACCACTTCAGATGCTAGAGATACAGGAAGTGAATCATATCTCTGGCAGACACAAAGTAAGCAGACTCTGAGATAATAAGTTTAAAGCTCCTTAAATGAATTTTCCCACATCCTCTAAACATGTAACATATTGATTGATTCTTAGGACCATAAAGCAGGATGAAAAGAGTATTTTCTCAAGAAAGGAAATCAGCATGATTTGGCAAGGGTTAAAACACATTTTGAATTAAACAAGTAAGAAACCATCCATGTGCAGCTGATCAGCTTGAAAGTTTGGGTACATTTTTGAGAGACAACTAACTCTTTTCTACCACATCATATACACACATTTTTAAAGCTCTTTTTAAATTAGTCCTGTTTGCATCTAAAAAGAGAGACTGGATATGATTAAAGATGTAACAAGAGGAAGTTTTGTTTCTTCCTGGCCCATTCAAAAAATGCATTACTGTATTTTAGTCATGCTCAAAGTACCGTTTCAAGAAAATGTAAACAAAAAACATGGGAAAAAAGATAGCACTGCCTTTTTTTTTTTTCTCAAATTTTGAATGTTGTGAGCCTATCAAGGGCTTGGTCCAAGGCTTATTAAAACGAGGGTCAATCTTACAAACTGTTATAGTGGGCCGTATCTCTGGTCCAGGCAAACTGTATTTTCTGGCAGTAGGGAGGAGAGCTAACCCTCTGAAGATTTCTCTCTGTCTCATTCAAGTGAGAAACTGGGCAGGATTTTTTCATATGAGTGAGAAAACTAGATTTGGCACTTTGAATGCATAAAATGCTTCGAGTCAAAATCTAATGGACTCAGCCATTTACAGGGATAAGACAACGGGAGTAAGACAGCGTCCACTGTGTCTTATTCAGCAGGATCGTATTGTTACTTCAAACATATTGCACTGCTTTCCATCTGACTAATGTTCTCATGCATCACCAGGCACTGTTGTAACACATTCTCCCTTTCAATTTCAAATTCCTGACCTACTCTTAAACTCCTCAACTAAAACATACTTTCAATAGTAGCTAGTTACAATAAGCAATTTCAGTTATAAAAAGTAAAGTTAACTTTACAAAAACACTATTTTGACTAACAATGATAGCGAAAGGTAGGGCTATTTTCAGGAACATAAACATAGCTCCGTCCTTTGCTACTGGAAGGCAACCATGCAACAGCTGGTTAGTCTGCAGCAGTCTACATATATCACAGCCATCAAACCCTTCCCAAATTCACAGAAAAGTGTAACATCTTGCACATGAAAAGGCAAAAGCCGGATGTAAAGCTGTAGGTCCCCAAATGACCAGGAATCTGCTATGTTAACTTGTACAGTAACATCCACGCTTTCCCAGGCAAGTGGACCATCATGCACTGGAATATCAAATCCTCCTGGCTAATTTGTCCAGGCTTTTCAATTCCATGATCTGCCTACAGGTTTAATCTGGAACGTGTGATCAAGATACCTCAGCTGGGGAACATTCCACAGCTCAGCGGTCAATCTCTGCACTTCAGGAAAAGGTGAAAAACACTCAGATACGTTATGACTCATGAAGACATGGAAGGGAAGAAAACTTTCTGTCTCCTGGAGAGGAACCATGAAGGCATGGGCTTAATTAAATATAATACCTACATATGCAACAAACAGAATGGTTCTTCCTAACACTTCTTGGCATCACCAAAAAGCCAGACACCTAAGCCTGGGGCAGGAATTCTGAATTTAAAGATGACTTCTGCCCTTTCACACAGCCCACACTCTGGTTTTACCACACTCCATCCTGAAACCATGTAAAAGATCCAGCACAATTTGGAGGCAAAGCAGCAGAGACTGGGAGACACAGGAGGAGGGGGGGAAAGGAAAAAGGGTAAGGAAGATTAAGAGACAAGCCCAGAGGCTATGAGGAACCTGTCAAAAGCGCTGGGAATTGGTGGTCTGCCTTGGCCTCCTGCATAGCATATCCCAAGTTTTCCAAGCTGTCACCCACTGTGTAGAGCCCTGTTATTTGTGTTTGGCTAACGCATATCTTTCTCCTTCTCTGCTATGCTAGAGCAGCTGCAATTTGCTTTTTTATAGCTTGTGGTAACTGATAGCAGTGAAATGAATTTAGGAAGTGTGTGTATTGGATCTTCCATATCAGTGATTTCAGACTATTTGGTAAACACAGAAGTGACATCCAGTGATGTATGCCTGCTGGTAACAAAAAAAGAATTCTCCTCTGGTGAACCAGCATTTGGATTATATAATTTTTTACTGAAGGACACTTCTGGATAGAATTAAATGATGATACACAATGGTTTTACAGGGTCATGTTAATTTGAAAGGTAAAAATTCCCTCAAAACTATACATTGATTGGGTGCTGCAGAATGGCAATGGTGACACCAGTGAATCAAAATAAATCCAGTGACTGCAGTAAAAGTTGCTGGTAGGACACAGCGACATCACCTTAGAGCAAGGAGCTGATGTCTCACAGGAAAGCTCCTTTTCACAGCTGGCAAAAGCCAGAGTTCATTGTATGACCCTCAGTAAAATAAGAAAATATGTTTGTGTTCAGATATTGAGTAGGCTTTCAATTTGATTCAGCTGAGTTTACACAGATTGCCCTGTGTTCTAACAGGGATTCTGTATTTTGATACAAAATACTACTTTGCACTGTTGTATTTTTTCCCTCTGGAAAATGATAAATCCTCCTGCACTGCACTTCAGAAAGAGTCAGTGCCTTGCTTCAGTACAAAGTTTCCCTGATAGCCTAAGTCTCTGCTCACTATTTCTGGAAGAGCTGTAACTATTTTACAAGTAAGACTGATTAATTTTGCAGTATAATTTGCAAGTGACATTTACAAGGGAATATTGTGCGGGGATATCTGGGAGGGATATTGTGTTCAGACTTTTCCTGCTTGCCTGCCTACCCTCCTGGAACAAACAGCACTGCTTCATTTTCCTTCCGTATTTTGCAAAGTTAAAGTAAACACTGTGATCACACTGTTTACTTCAATTTCCTGCAGTGTGCCAGCAAAGCAGCAAATTGGCAGTCAGCAATCAAGAAGCAGCCAGTATTGAAAGAGCAGAGCTGCTTAGGAAAGCATCAATGATGCCAACTCATTTTCCCCTCTGTTTTAAAAATAAAATATTGGCTTCTATGAAGTTTTACTTCCACCCCAATCTTCTCTAAAGGATCTGAAATTTTGTTTGTTTCCTTCAATTTTCTTTTGGAAGAAATCTGGGATTATGAGCAACACCTAATTTATAAGGCTGACTCTTTTTATATAATGAAATGAACTTACAAAAGTGGCAAATACACGCTATTTATCTGTAAAAAAATCCATGGCATTTTTGCACAAGAGGAAGTTAACTTGTCTATAAATCAGTCTTATCTGGATATATTTTTATTTTTATGCCAAGAGCTCTAGCTGTGCTACTCCAATTAGGTGTATGGTAATGTGAAGCTAAAGCCTCATGCATGACATTCAGAATACACATCTGCCCAAGAACGGAGTCCTAAAAGGCAAATAGTTGTATTTTCAGAGGCTGTTCTCTCTCATCTTATACTACATAAAGCAAGGAATATAAATATGAAAGAAGGAGTAAGAAGAATGGGATAGTATTTTGTACCTCAGAGGTGTAAAGCTTGACAAGGTGACTCATTTATGGCTTTCTGGAAGATACTGTACAGAAGGAATTTATTGCTATGTAAGTTCCAATATATAAATTCCAATATATAAAAGAGGCCGGATCCTACAATCAGTTATTCTCCTGACTATGTGCATTCCTGCACATAGTCTTACTGAAGACAATGAGATTATGAAGAGGATTAGCTTTTTGTTAGACTGGCCTAAGTATGCCTTTGGAAAGCCCAAAACATGACCTAATTTAAAGTGGCTGAAATCTTGTGGGAAAGATTGTAAGAGGATAATTATTTTAAAAGCCATGACTTTGACACCAGGAAATTAAATTCATATCTATATGTCTTTATCTATACACAGCAAATCCAATAATCTTGAGCTCTCTGCAGTCACTTAGCCAGCTGGCAAAGGGAGCAAAGTAAAAACTAACAAACCCCATTCCTAAGGTATGCTGACATCAGTGATTCACGATTCATCAATAATGATGCTAGGAAATAAATGTAACAGGGCATTATTGCCTTTTGCAGCACAGTAAACTCAAGGGAAAATGTCCAAGTGTATCACATTGAAAAGACAGAGCTAGCAAAGAAATAACTTTTACAAGTATTTAAGAGGTGTTACAAGCAAGTGAAAGTAGAGAAACAAATGTAAACCTTTTAAATACAGTGAGAATGTACCTATAAATAAAGAGGGACGGTTTTCCAGCTATACAAGCTTAAGAGGACTAATCTAAAAGCTATAGCCTTTTTTGTTGTTCAACATTTTTACAAGGAGAAAGAATTTGAATTGCTTGTTCCAGAATAAACCCTCAAAACAACCACTATTCTGGTTTTATTGTCTACCAGGATAAGCACAATGAAGAAGCTGGTTCTACGCTATGCAAAATTATTAATGTTGTTCACAGTAATTACGACTCTCACAACCTATCTAAATAACTAAAAGGGCAGATATGTAAACACAACGTACCACATATACTCTTTAGAAAATGCCTGTATTAGCACATAATTGATGATCTCCTTTGAAGGTGACTGGACTATCATTGTAAAAGCCTAAGATTATTAGCTGAAGAAAAATGAGCAGCTATCTCTAGAACAGCAGATACACCTGCCGCTTTCACCACACAGAACAGCAAGATCTAATACATCATTAAACAACTGAGGCTTTGCTTCACGTTTTCGTAGCTTTAAACTATTTATGATAGGGTTTTGCCTATATTTCTAATCCTTTTTAGAGCCTACCCAATTAAAATTCAGGTTACTTGTTTATGCTATTAGAGGACTACTGCACAATATTAATAATGCACCGTGTAACATGCTGCCCTAGAGAAATATCGTCTCTCTTTCAGGGGCAACAGTCACATAGTTCTGATCCAAGCTTTGCTGCTTAGCTGGAGGGTAAGTGACTTTGGCGGTTGTTGAGGTATTTTACCAGAGAAAACATTGGTCTCCTGACATGAGGCTTGCTTCAAACCATTGCCACTTAACTGCAAAGCACCACAAATACATCTAGTAGCTGGTTTGCCTGGACTGACATTGGAAATTTTATTTTAAAGATTGAGTTTCCGTACACTTAGTATAATTCTTAATAAGCAATTAATTGATTCACAAGATTTGTGAACGTATATTTCACTGTACTGGATTTTCTTGAAATGATGCATAAATGTTTTTATGAACTTTGAATTTAGATCTCCCTAAGAAAATACAGGCAAAAGAAAAAGTAAGAAAAAGATACTGTATGAGAACAAAGAACATGGAAGGTAAGATAAATCCATTCTCACACAAATGGATTTAGTAACACCATAATGGGTGCATATATAATGGATGGATTTCAGAACGTCAGTAATGTCAGTAATCTTCACTGTAAATTTAATAGATTATTCATAATCACAACTTTCTAGAAAAGTACAGTCAGCGTAGTGGATACCAGATCATGGTAGATAAGTAAATGCTGGTTTGATTTGTTCCAAGTAGTATTGCTAAAATTTTACTTGGTTTTCTTCTTTCTCTGCATTATTCACAAGTGTAGGCCCTTGACTCTGCAAACATAATGTGCACTTAACTTTCAAATCAACCAGCTTACTCATGGTAGTAAAATTGAATTAGTGCAAATATAATACTAGTGTGATGAAGGCCATTTCTTATTTTCATTTGACCAACTCGATAGAAAAATAATGATTGACCTATATTTAGGGCAAGGTTAGCATTAAATTCAAGAAATATGTTTAGTGACTACATGACACGTGATGTAAAGAAGCAGCTGAGAGAACAGTGTTTGTTCAGGCTTAAGAAGAGAAGGCAAAGGCGAAATCATATTGCTTTCTACAGCTACCTAATGGGGGGTCATGGGAGGAGATGAAGTTAAACTATTATTAGAAATGTACAGCAGTAAGTGCACGTGAGAGGCAAAAGTTACAAGCTGCAATAAGAGAAACTACAACTACATATCAGAAAAAAGTTTTCAAAATTATGGTAGTCAGACACTGGAACAGGGGCCCAGAGAGGTGGGCGATCTTCATCCTTGGAGATACTCAAAACTCAGCTGGACAAGGCCCTGAGCAACCTTCTCTAAGTTGGACCTCTTATATTTCTCTCTAAGCATTCCCAGCTTATAAAACGGTAGGCAGCTTTCTTAGGAAAAAGGTCTTTGCATTCTAAATTTTCCTAAAAGAACCACACTTCCGAGTACGCAATGGCAAATGCGCTATAAAAACCCAAACGAAAGGTGGGCCGCTTACCTGTGCGCATACCAAACCGAAGTGCCTCTGTTACTGCTAAATTTCCCAAGATGCAGCAAACACAAACCCTGACCAAACGGATGGTTAATATTCATAACTACTTCTCAGGACACTGAAAACGGACAAGATTCACATGAATTTCAGCCTGCCTGCAGCTGGGCATAGCTATATGTAACAGTGGAAATATGTACTAGAGACATTCATAGTGGAGGACAACTCAAAAATTAAGGCAGGGAAAATACCCTTTTCTTTGGATGGAAGACAGAGGCATCCAGAGGCAGACCCCTCCGTAGGATTTCTGGCATATTTCCCTTGCAAGCAGCTGTAGTGGAAAAATTAACATTGGCCTCACACACGGGCATGTCTCTGTGGCACACACACACACCTCCTCAGTCCTCAAGAGTAGCCCAGGAGCTGTATTATTTGATCATGATCAGCTGCTGGGAAGAGTGGCCTAGCGCTATATGTGTGTGGATGAGATGTGAGGGCTGTAAAGTAGCAGTCATGCCAACTCCAAGCTTCAGAAGTCCTGAGTCACAAAGGAAATTGCTGAAGCTGAATCAGAGAAGATACATCAGCATCTCTCATGGAAAAAGAAAGCTGGAAAACAGGTCATACTCAACTAAGATGCAGGGTATGCTGTATTAATATACCAGGCTGAGAGTAAGTTGTAGAATTTCTCAGAAACTGCTGAAGTTTTTGGCTTTGAGAACATGTTAGTGTAAGGTGTTGTGACATAAAGGTTACTCCTTGAGCTAACGGGATCTTGAATAAGTTTTTCAAGCAAGCACATAACAGAAATCCATATAGGTAAAATCTGCTTACCGGAACAGAACGTTATGCCATTTCCCGTATATCCTTGGGAGCAATAACAGCCTGTTGTCCCACCCTGAACTTCACACCTGGCGTCTTTGTGGCATGTCATGTTGCAGCTTGCAGAAGTGCAGCCATAGTCCAGCAGACTGGAAATTAGAACTGGAACAAAGGAAAATCAGACTTGTTTCTTTATCTAAAATCTTCATTCTGATCTCTAAAACCAGATCTGGGCAAAAGGTATCCACAAAATAGGTGTATTCCAGTAAACTTAACATCATCACAGACTTAGCTATATTGCAGGATGGGGCAAGGGCCCACGGGGACTTCTTAGGTAAAACTATCCAGGGTCTAGAAACAGCAGACACTGTAGATTAAGAACTTGTGTATGTGCTCAACCAGTATAAAATGGGTAAACAACATAGAAGTTACTGAGTGATCTGGGGAAAACATTTGAAAGGCTTTCAAAGCTCTCTAATACTTTCCAGTAAAGCACAGACATTTATTTGCACTCTGAATTATGTATTGAGTGTAATCCAAACTGCCCTACACATACCAAGTGAAAAACACCAAAGAGGGTTCCCCTGATCAGAGTTTTTATTTTTATAAGCACTTCCATACTTGTGTAGCTAACACACATGCATGGTCTGAGAGATTAAAGTGACATGTCACAGTATTTACAGCATTATGACATTAGGGTTTAAAAACTTATCCAATTATTTAAAGTTAATCTCTTAAAATACCATTTCCATGTTATGAAAATATTGTCTCCTTTTTTCCATCCACTGGATGATTCCTAAATGGTATAACTACTTGCCCATTGTATGAATGCATATGGTTTTCAACACAAAGAAAAAAGGAATCTCTCCCTTTGAGAAAACTAGCAGCTCACTGAATAATTAGACACACCCTGTAATAGGTTAGAAATGAGGCAGTTAACCTGGAAGGGAAAGCAAGTTTTTTACATTGTACTTTATAAATCTTCAGCAGGACATAACAAAAGTTGCAGAACACAAAGACCCTTTTGGATGCTGCCTTCCCCTGCAGTTCTTCTTTTCCCTACCCAAACATTGTTCTGGATATTTGCTAGCCTAGTGTTACAATTACAGGTTTCATTGCTTCAGGAAATCTCACTGAGGCATTGTTTTCTTGGACAAATGAAAATTCCATGAAAAATTCAAAAGACTAAAAATTACACACAATTTTTAGCTATTATATATAATCCAAACCAATGTAGGTATCACCAAGTTTCATCTTTCCCCTCTGTTTTTGAGAGAGGAGACCATCTTCCAGAGATTAAAACAGAAACCTGTGGGATTCTGTTGTCATTTTACTGTTCATAACATGTGAAATCTAAAAATCTCGCAAACAGACGGAGAGAGAGGAAAAAAACCCAAAACCAAACCCACGGAAACCCACAATGTTTCTGTTTTTTGCAGAACAAAACCCACAGTGAGACAGAGACTGCCATTTGCGGGATTTGGTTCTGGGGTGATCCTCACCATGCAATTACTGAATCGGGCAGCAGCGTTGATCAAATCTACAGGATCTTTCAGTCCCGTGTACCCAGCAGCTTTCCACGAACCCCAACACGCTCGTTTCTCCTTGCCAGACCCCACTCCCTTCCCACCTGCCACTCGTTCCCCAGGGAAGGAGATTTCACCTACCTAGGAATGGAAGCAGTTTCATTGGCGACGCTGTTGCTGTGCGGTGCCTTGTGCAGAGCCCCTGTGTCACAGAAAAAAACTCCCTGCCTTAAAAATACGTACACATGCCTATCAAGAAAGCGATGTCCTGGTGCAGGCGCAGCCCTGACACTGCCCGTTGCCCCAAGCTTCACTTTTCCAAAAGCTCCTGAGACTCACAGGCAGGACAGGGAGGGTCAGGAGGGGCTGAGGATCTCGTCTTCTGGCAAGTAGGGAATAAATGAGAAGGGAATAAATGAGAAAGTAAAAGAGAAGCAGGAGCCTGGGTCCTGCAGGAGTTATCAGAGAAGATTCAGGGCTGAGTGGGTTAGAGGAGCATGGGTTAAAGAACCTGCTTGGGAGAGTGCCTGGGGCAGGGGGAGGATGAAGATGGAAGGGATGAGCCACAGCCTGCTGGCAGAAGGAGTAAAGGAGCAGCAGAAGAATGGTGGAGCAGATCAGGCAGGGTGAGGAAGAGGTGGAGAAGAACAGTAACTAGCTCAGGGTTTACAGGCTCAGAGGTAACGGTCTACATGCTTCCTTCCACCTTTTCCTGGTGAGCTGAGTATATGTGAGCCCCAAGACCCATTTTTTTTGAGACAATCTTGGCTGACTGCAATTGTTCTTCCTACTGCTTTCCTCGGTTTTGAGACAAGCCCTTGCTGCAGCCAAGCAATGTTGCTTTAAGGGTAACAGCCTGTGACGGGGTACAGGAAATCCACTGAACTCTGCTTTGTGAGAAAAACAAAGACATATAGGCAGGGAGGAAAGAGGCAGGAAAGCAATTGTATGGCTGGGAATCTCAGAAGCTGAAGGAGCCGAAGTTTCTACTGGTTTGTGGGACTGAAACAGGGTGTTGTGTAATAGGACATATTCAATATAGCCAATTTGGTAAAGCGTTTGGCACGTCTTTGTGTGAAACGTGAGAGCGGTTCTGTCCTCATTATAGCATCCTAATCAATGAGACTTCAGCATGTACTTATATTATGCATGGACATGGCAATATTTTCTCTAATCTTGTTACAGATGATGTGCATACCACCATTTCCCAGGTTCCTGGAGGTGACGACTCACATATTGAAGCATTGTAAAACTGAAGCATTGAAGTATGCCTGTCTTTATAGATGGAAACAGAGGGACATGCAGAAACAGGTATGCTGCTGGAAGAATGGAGAACATCTCTAAACTAAATAAAACTGACATGAGACTGTGGAATGTCATTGTGACAAAATATCTCATGTCTGACTACAAAGTTTTGAAGTTGGGACTTTGGTAGGGAACTGATGGGAAAGCATCAGCCTGCTCTTAGGAATTATCTGTCGATACGGATGTGGCAACATTTTTTCTAAACTTGTTAGGAACTATTTGCTCCCCATCATTTTCCAGCTTCATGATCGCTGCTGGCTGGAGTTCAACAAGTTAAATTCTACTCAGGCCAGGGATGTGTGAGGCATGTAGAAATAGCACGTAGGTGTCTGGTTGGCATGAAGTACTTCTGCAGCACCTTAGCAAAGAGAGAGGAAGCTCCAGTAACCGGATGTTAATTTTTGATGAACTTCAGAATAATGAACAAAGGGTCCAGGTGTAGAAAGACTGTTCTTCTCCTGTTTGATTTTCTGAGGCGGGGAGGGACTAGGAGTTAGTTTGTTTTGTTAAGTTTTCCTGTAATATAATGCACGGAGACACAGAGGAACAGAAAGTCAGATGAACTGAGGGGAGCTTTGATCTGCACATCCTGTCCTTCATGCCGACATGTGCTGTATTGTAAGCTTGGCTTGTCTGAACTAACTTACAGATCCTGCTGCTGAATTTCAGCGGACTAAGAAGGGCTGGGTTTGGAAAGCCTATAATGCAGAAATTGTATCTTTTTGCCCTATATCTTTTTACTCCCCAAAATCAAGCTAGGAGGTGTTTAATAGTAAGCAAGTGGAGAGAGCAAGAGGTTACAAACTAAAATTCAGGTCTTAAGAGCTGGAAACATGTTTTTGAAAAGTCAGAGGTGTAGGTTTCAATTTTGTCTAGACATCAGCTTTCTGCAAGGGGTGGAGAGCAATTTCATGAATCAAACTAACAGTAAATTTATAGTAAAAACTTTAATTCCTTTTCTGGTTCAAGACCTAAGAACACAGGAGAGATTGTGGATGACTCAGAAAACCCCCAAAATCTCACTATAAGAAGACAAATGCCTCCTTTCCTTTGTGCTACAAAAGCACATGATAACTTGCTTTTTAGTAGTCACTGTTTTAAACATGTCAAGCGGACTATGCCAATCAGGTTACTTTCTATCTATCATCTGGAATAGTATAGCCAAACTACTCCACTCACAGGTATAGTGGACAACATCAAAGGTGACACATTGGTCTAATTGGCAAACGGTTTACCTTGTGACCGGCAGTGGGTGAGGAGGGAGCATGTAAAGAAGAAAGATGTGGAAGAAGAGACCAAGGACAGAAGAAGGAAGGTTAGGTCAAGAGGAACTCTGGGTGATAAAAGGAGCTTCGATCAAATTTAGAAAGCAATAGGGAGACAGTGAAGAAGGGGGATTTAGGAATATCTTAATGAGATCTCAATACTGGGAGCAGTGGATTACTTTTGCATTCGACTACTTTAAAAACTGGGTAATGTGAGTGTCAGTTAGAGACTGAAGACAGCAAGGTCGCAGTAGGCATGGATGTGGAGAAGGATGGACTTGACAAAGATTTTATAGGGAGAATGAAGAGGAAAGGGGAGATTTCTGAGACATTTTTGAGATGAAACCAAGAGGATTTACTGATAATATCTATTGACATATAGGGATAAGGAGTTAAACAGTGGAGATGAGCAGATGAACACATGAGAAAGCAGACACTTTCAAATTTGTGCTGTCAAAATTTTCAAAATATGCTGAGAAAAAAATATTGAGGTGTCATAAAACTGAAGTATTGATGGGTGCCTCTCTTCATAGGCAGGGAGGAGGGACATGCACAAACATGCATATTCCTGGAAAACTGGAGAATATGTCTAAACTAAGTAAAAAGGGTACAAGAATGTGGAATGTCAGTACTGCAGAATCCATCCCTGTTTGCCTCGAAATAAAGAGTCATTAAAAATAAATGGTTTATGGAAACATTCCAAAAGACAGCCTTTCCGTTCTTACCCGTGTGAAGCAAAGCCCCAGTTCTATACTTAAATGTGTTGTTCGTTTTATAAATGGGCTCATTTATCTTTGCAAGACTGAGTTAGGAGGGCATAAGTAAATGAATATACACAGGCTAACATGCTTGACTTCAAACCACACATTTTTGATTACTGCTCACTGTGATTACAATATCTTGTGTGTGACTGTAGAAATCTCAAGTTGTTTTTTTGTTGGTGAACAGATAGGAAGACAACAGCCTGCACTTACAAATTACTGGATATTTTCCAAGCTTTGCATCGTAAAGAAATGTATTTATTCACAGTGGTTTTAAAGATAATTGGGATGCTGATTGTGCAGACAATGCTATGAAACTAACACCCACAGCTGACGAGGGAGGGAAGTTAACACTTCCTAGAGCTCAGTCTTAGGTAACTCTCAAAAGATAAATATAGATAAATATAGAGCAACTGCTTTCATTCCAGAAACTGCCTATAGTACCAACAAAGGAGCAAAAACTGAACAAAGCTAGTATTAGGTATATTTCCTTCAAATGAACATAAGCATGATCTGCTGTCTTAAAGATATTTATTCCGTCAATGTGATCAAATTTGGACTGCTAGCTGGATATATACCAGAGTCTCACCACATTTGCAGTTTTATATTACAGTGGGGAAAAACACTGTGGTATGCCATGATACATATTTATTTCTCAAATTACGAGTTAAGTATGTTAGTAGAGACTTATCAAGAGCCAAAAGATGTCGTTTGATGGGCATCTTACAAATGTATCTGCCATAGGTTGCAGACCCCACTTTCAGACCACTACGGATCATCCTGAGAGGGGATGGTGAGAGTGTGTATCAGACCAAGAGATCCTGAACACTCCAGGTACAGTTAATACACCTTCAGCCTCCCTGCTGTTGAGTCCCATGTATATTCAGCACCCTCAGACTCTGGTATCTAACCCGTCAACAGTGTGCTCCAATATAATCCACTGTATGTGCAAAACTGCCACATGCACCTGCATGCTCACACTCACACGTTTCTCTCTATCACATAAGCACATATATACGTATCTATTACTAAATTGGGCTGATAAATATTTAATTCCAATAATAAAAAGATGGTCATGATCTTTCCTTTCAGACTTTGCTTTTTTTGACAAATGACTGTTCACTTGAATCACCAAGTTTGCTGCCAAAAGGAAAATGGGATGTAAAACAGACTGAGGATACACAAATGCCTTGGATAAAGCTTTTTCTCTGATGCTTGCTGGTTTTTTAAAATATGAAATTGATTTATTGTTTCAAACCAAACCCTATCTCTTCAAGAATTTAGCTGGTCTTTATACTACTTCAGAAACATTTCATTTATGCTAGTCACTAGAGCAATTACAGGGTTTTTTTTCTAGTCAATAAAATCTGGATACAATTGAAAATGTACTTAATGTCAGATCAAAATAAGGAATTTCCATGGTTGGTTAAAATGATTTTCAAATAAAAAATCCAGAGAAACCATTTTTAGAACACAGACTAGTCTATCATAGAGAAGCCTACCTCAGAGAACTCCAGCACAAAAGTACTGTTAGCATCTGCTTCATAACTGCCTCACCTCACCTTCCTGTCTGAGTGCCTCCTGAATCCTTATCGTTTTATGTGCAAAATCATATTCCTGAGCATACAGGACTGAATATATCTCTTGGGATGTTGTAACTCTAAGCAATTCTGAAGCAATAAACACACAAACACACATAAACATGCATGCACACATCCTACCAAATCTGCGTAGCTATGTCCATCTGAAAGAAATTTCACATTTCAGTGTTCAGACCCAGTTTCTTTCTGTTCTTTGCTTTACCTTGGATGAAGTCATGAAATGAGGGAATTTAAAGTGAATGTAATGTTTCTGAAAGCCAGATTAACTGCCCTGAAATTGGGCTCTGTATATAGCATCTGCTATAATACAGAAGAGATGTACAGACTGAGTATAAAGATCCTCACAGCTAAAAGAGATAAAATAATTCTGTTTCCACGCCTATTTATGTTCTCCTGGGACTGGTCATGCTACGGTAGTGCTCTTCTGCAGAAGGAATAGAGTGAACCCTATGAATAATTACGTCAATGAAATGCCAGATTACTAGTTGCTTTTAGTCCACACTTATTTTATACCAGAGCATTAGATGTGAAGGGCTCTTACAGTGCAGTGCTAATATGTTAACCAGCTCATAACCAGACTAGCTCTTAGAAGACCACAATTACCTCTTCTTTGTTTTACTTACCTGGGAGAAGAGTTCTGACACTTCTCGTTCTTCTAACATACAGTCTTAGACTCCAAGTAGTGTCAGTCACTGCCCTAACCCTGCCCTAACCCTTACAACCCTCCAGTCAATATTCCAAGCAGGCCAACATCACATAAAGCCATCCTGACTTTGTTATCTTCAGGTAACAGGCTGAAAAATGTTTAAATTATGATATAGGTTTCGGTCCTTATTGAATTAACTTCCATGTCTGTTGAGGAATGACTAGATCCTAAGTGATGATCTTGGGATTTGGTTCTACATTTCCCAGGAACCTCCAACTGCTGTGAGGTTGTGTCTTGCAGAGATGCAGGCCCACAGGGAGCAGAGGAGGAGGTGTGACCCACTAGACGTGGCCACAGGGATGGGGAGGACTGTGGTCAGATAAGGTATATGCAATGCTGGAATAGAAGATGCTCTTTTCCATTCTCTCAGTCTCTCACAATTACAAGAGTCTCAGCTAACAGCTCCTGGAAACACCGTCTCTCTGCTGCTTTTGTGCTCTGCCCCCCTTCTCACTGTCCTGCCATGGCTAGAGCCCTCTTCCCCTGGCCCCATTCCTGCCTCACCACCTCCCCCCAACTGCAACTCTTCCTCCTTTCTCCCAGGGACTCCTCAGGAATTTGTGCACTTCCTATCTGAGAACTCTTGCAGAAGGAAAAATGCTTGAGGACCGTAGCAGGGAACAAAATAATATGCAGAAAAGGAAAATATTGGACAATCATTTTGGACTTAGAGTGGAAAGTTCATCCTATGAACTGCCAAGAGTGCTATAAGTCAAAACAAAACACCTGCATTAAAAACAATTGTATCATCACTGACTTTTTGCATTATCCCTTCCTAGGCAGAAAGTTCTCTGTAATGCATGGGCCAAGAAACCAACTATTCTGTAATATTCTTTCTCTGTGATATCACCTTCTTCATTCAAGGTTTCAGGAACATGGTAGTTCACTGGGAAGTTGTAAAGTTTGGAGAAAAGTTGGCAGTAGCCCACAGAGTGCAAGGGAAGTCCCTCTGCTCAATGACAGCATGGAGAATGCTTTGATGGAGAGAAGAGCAGAAGGAACGGGTCCTCAGGCATCCCTGCTATTATTGATCTGTTCGCTTTTCTAGCATTCTGGTCACTGGGCAAACCACGTTATTCACGTGGACTGACTCCAGAAAGAGCTTCCTCTGGACTCCAGTACTACGCAGCAGAGAGTTCGTAGCAGCTACAGAAAAGTTCGTATTTTGTTGCTGCCTGGGACAGTGACTTAGAGACGTATTCTCACTCACTTCTTCATGCTAAGGACTCATGTTCCTGCGGTGTTACGGCACTGATGGTTGAGCTCTGGCAAGTCCGGTTGAAGCAGTTTAGAATTAAAGCCTGTAATATGCTGGTTTGACCCTCTGTTAGAGACAACCACTACAACAATTTGTCTCAGTTGCTTCAATGGAAAGCTTAGCATCTTATTTTAAACCTAATTACTCATTGCTAAACCTTTCTGTTTGTTCTCTAATGCTAGCTGCTGGGCTGGGGCATGTCTTGAAGAAACTCAAAATACGCCCGTCACAGAGGTTCATATTATTTTGTATGATGTTGATGCTCATTTGACTCTGAAAGCAAATTGTTTGTTTAACTTCCATCCTTCAGGCCACTTTTCACATGTGTCTGCCCTTTCCTCTGTACTAGCTTATTTTGACTGTGTCCTTTCAGAGTTGCCTTTTAGCTTACGTTGGTGCAATTCCATCCCCGTTATGAGAAATTAATTATAAATAAATAAATCTAGTGATTTTTTCCCCCAGCTTAGACTCCTGCACAGAGGTCTAGAGGCCACTATTTCTATTTTACATTAGCCCTGCTTATGGCTGAAGAGAGCCTTCTGATCTGGACTCACCCTTCCCCAGGAATGGACTGCAGCCTTTTTTCCTTCCTCACTGCCACTGGACAGTACGTCCATCCTAACCCGGAGAGGTTAGAGCTAATTCACGCCCCATCAATACGTACAAGTAGTTCCAATGATTTCTTCCAATGTTCATTATCTTGTACTTGTCAGCATTGAATTTCATCTGGTATTCTTGTTATTCAGTCACTCAGGTTTTATTAGCTCCTCTTGAAATTCCTTACTTTGCTGCTTGGTTTATATTAACTTAAATAATTGTGTATTGTCAGCAAATTTCAGCACCTTGTTATTCATCCCATTTCCCATATCATTAAATATGAGTGGTGAGCAAATAGCGGAGGAAATTATTCATGAATATTCATTTGAAGTTAAAAGCAAATCCATTTTGACAGCATTCGTGACTACTCCTTTTTCACTTTCTGCAAACAGCCGAGTGCTAAAGATTTACTAGTGCAAACGCACGCAGGAACTTCACATTTTACTCCCATATACAAATAATCCCTCCAAACAAAATTCAACCTGCACGTTTCTAGGCAAATCTCACATTTCAGGGGTAGAGGGGATATCTCGAGAGAGGGGACAGAGTCCCAGAAGCTAAGAGTGTGTTTTGGAAGACCTCTCCCTTTTTCACGCAGAGACAATCTGACACAAGACAAGTAAGGAGAAAACTGCATTTCTGACGCATCCCATTTGCCATCTGTATCAGCACCCACCCAATGTCAAGCAAAGACTTGCAGTTCTGACCGGCCCTCCGTTGCCATCTGCACTGGCTCCTGACTTATCCCATATTTCCAACTCTTTTGGCTTATGACTGGCTGTTCCATGCGTCCTGGCATTCTGTTTCAGTCCCATCTGGTAGGGGATTATGGACTCCCAGCAGGTTTAGTTGTACAGGTGCTACTTGGTATTGGTCAACTGAGCCATTTGCAACTCCTGCTAACAGGCTACTGGCCACGACATCTCTGCTCTTCTCTGCAGCTACACACCCAGACGAAGCCCCAGGCAGGCAACCGGACTTTGAGAGCCCCTGCCGATCTCAGCCATTTCAAGAAGTAACAGCCTCCCTCACCTATACAGCAAAGATTACACTGCTTACATGAGGCACAGGTTCTTTTTAAATGTGACCCCGTGTATTTCTAAAACAACGTCATAAGATATATCATAAATCAAGATCATAAAGAATGAGATATTTTATAATAGCAGTTAAGAACTGGTCCAGTCTGTTACCACTTCTGTTATGCGTTACACAGCAGCGCTAACCTAGATCGAGGTTATCTTTGAAATCCACACATGAAATCCATCTTTGAAATCTGGGAAAACAGAAAGCAAAGCCTGTGAATAAGCCAGGGAATTTGCAATACTGTGACACAATGCATGAGAAACATTGCTATAGCAGAGAGATTAAATTGATTTGATTTCTGTATGCTAACAAGAGGATGAATGGAGGTAGCTGGTGAGCAGTTTAATTTGATTTCCCCCATCCTTTATTCCTTATTATTTTTAAGTAGCATTGATAGTGGGCGAAGTGTGCATATAAGGACAAGGAGCCTCTTCAGTCGCTTCAGTAAATTCAAATCTATGCTCCACATTAAACTCTGCGTGAACACAATGTCAAAGTTCTCACACACACACTCACGGAGGACCATTTGGCCTTTTGGATGATTAGCCTAAATTGTTTGAAGGTCTGTTCTGCACATTTGTATAATGATGAAAACAGAATGGAATATAGTCTGCAATGCTCAAAAAGCAGCAAGAAATACATATTTGCCTCTGTCATATATAGATCACTATGTGAAGACCCAGGTATGGCAGGCAGTTCCTGAATAAATTCCTGCCTGCAAACTAGTTAGTGGAAATTTTTTTTATGCATGGCTATAGGACTTGTTCTTTTAAAGAACTGAAATACAGTGAGTCTATTCATGTACTGCTTGAACTGGTACACTGCAGTCTTCACTTACTAATTCAGATTTTTCAGATTAACTATTGTAAGTATTTTCAAAATACACCACTGTTACATGTATGTGGCATAGTCAGTGCTGATTATGGCACAGCTTTTTTCATAAGGTTACAGGAAAGGAGACGTGCAGATACACATATGCAACTTCCTTCACAGAAATGCCTGTATTTAAAGTAAAAGGAAATTAGAATAAGATTCCATTGTTTAGATGAGAAAGTGCAAAGGTTCATGACTAAATTAATGTAATTCTGATTTTGACCTTTAGACAAAGCATTTAAGAGCTTTCCAATAATGACATCATATTCACTTGGTGCCTATGCCTTAGTTTGCATTGTTTTAATTACATAAAGAATAGAACAACTATAGATTTATAGTATACGCATGATATACTGTATACATTATAACCATAACACTCATCACAGTTGCTTTAATTCAAATGACGATATGCTGGACTTCAGCTCATAAATCCCTTCCCTACAGCCATGATCCTAGAAACATCTTGGCACACAAATGGATATGTGTGAGAAGTTCCAGTGTGCTTCAGGGAACTCAGGGATATGGAAGATGCACACGTACATTTGCTATTCTATATTTCACATTGTTTGCCAATCTCCATTCTTTAAAATTCTCCCCTAGGTATCTTGAAATATCTTTTATTTCAGTATTTTCAAAACCTCCCTATCAAGAAGAAGGTTTCCTTGGAGATTTCGAGAAGATTTTGAGCTCACTGAAGTCAAGGGAACTATGCTGCTTTATGCAAGCTGAGAATCTAGTTTGATAGTCTCATCTTTGTGAATACAGAGCGGAATGAATTTATTCAAACTTATGAAAGCCACATGAATAACTTTGTTTGAACAATTCTGGTATATCCCCTCTGCATTTACAGTGTAATTTAGCAGACTGAAATTAATTTTTCTTCCCTGATTATGTTTTCTACAGACACTGGAAAGGTTGATGAGTACAATATAGTTTTAAATGATGTGCCTTGTTTATGCTTTTTTCTTTATGGTCCATTACTGTAGGATTTGAGTGGAACCATCTGATTATAGTCTTAGGTTGTCATGCAAATGGACTCATTTTGTTCCATTTCCCATTCCCCTTACTGTCCTTGTCAATACGGTGGATAAATCTTGCTCTGTGTTCTGTTCCTCATAGACTTGCAAGGCTGTCATCAGAGTGGATTAATCTTCTGCCTGTGTTATCACAAAATTCTCTGTCCTAACAATGACTTATCACTGAATTTAAAGCCTGATATACTTTATACTCAATCTGTAGACTTAGTCTTGCAACAAAAATTGTAATGAGAGCTAAAAATGGTACAAAACTAATCCATTCTTATCACAGTCTTTGAATTGTAATTTCATGGATTTCCTTGAATAAGGCATTTTACTGAACAACACCAAGAGAGAACATGGTAGAATAATGTACTTGAAATTTCAGTTTTAAATGTCACCGAAAGTAAACTTCCAAATTGTTTAATTAAGTGACCATAACTGTATTAGAGGTTATTACCAGCACAACTGCTGCACAAGCAGTTCCTTCGATAAAAGTCAGGATGTGGACAAACTATTACTCAACAGCATATAAAAACACCATTAAAAATAATGATAATGGTGGGACTTAAACCTAGAATAATACAAATGTTACAGTTACCGCTTCCACATATAATCCCTTAACTCTCCCTTTCATGCTTAGCTATTGCACGGTTTTTAAACTGACGTGTAGTTGTTATGCATGCTTGTAATTTATTCTTTTCTCAGGGTTCTCACACAGGTCTACATTATAAGAAAAATATGTTTTAAGCATTTCTTTAAATTATATATTTATGTGTGTGCTCAAGATGCTAGATGAAATAAGAAATGTTTAATATTTCTTGCTCTCTGATGTAATATATAAAAGGCCAAAAGAAGCTGATTTAAGCTACTCTGGATGCAACTGAAGTCTTCTAAACTTTAAGCTAACTTGATGTTTTATTAGCATATTAGGCTTGTCTACATGGGGATTTTAACATGAGGAAAAGAAGTCAGTGCTAGGCTATGTTAAACGGAAGTAAGGGCTGCCACACCACTTCCTAAAGCTGATTTACAGAAATTCCCATGTTAACCATTTCATTTACAGATTCTGTTTGTTTGACTTCATAGTTGGCAATTTTGGCGAGGAGCCCCGTGCAAACTTTTGCATGTCAGCTCTGTGATTTTTCTCACCTTGCTTTATGAGATGCCTCCTAGAACTGGCAGGAGGCCTGCGAGTTGCTGTGTTAAACTGACATGATGCTTCTCCCATAACTCAGCTGTGTTTTGCCAGCTCCGTTTCTAAACTGCCATGAAAGCAGCCTGGAGGACACACTGCTCACTTACAGCAGTCTTTAATATAAACAGGATAATGTCTTGTATTGGCACTCACACAGTCAGATGGATTTGGCTTTGCAGCTTTGGAAGAGTAGAATTGTGGTTTCAGGAGAAGGAAATATGGAGGATGAAGTAAAAAGCAGTGTGTGGTTTGTTTTTTTTTTTCCCTTGGAGCATTTCTCTGCAAATGCTTTCAGAAAGTGCAACATTGCTGCTTTACTTGGCAAGCTGTGAACGCCTGCTAGGATGCAATCCTGGGAGGAAAGGCAGTGCTGAAGAATTTTATGCTGGAGAAGGTGATGATCCTGCTAAGCTGTTTGGCGCTCATTTGAAGTGACAGAACATCCACGTGAAAACCTTTTTTCTTCCCCAGATTTAAAGCAGTGGGATACGCTTGTTGCCTACAATGCTGAAGGAGGAAAAACTTGAAAGGCAACAGCAACAAGCAGAGAACATACTGGGGAGTTTGGATGTTCCCTATAGGCATTAAGCAAATTCAGCTAGGCCTGTAATATACAGTGCTGCCACTGGGTGAGAAATGACTGCCTCAGAAATGGAAGAAGACCCGGTTAGAAGGACAATTCTAAGGATGAAACCTGTCCTGAAATGAGCATGCTAAAAAAACCCATTTGCTTTGCCATGAGCTCTCCTTATGAAACCCACAGATCTCACCCTGCACTCGCAGTACCAAGAATGCTTTAAAAATTATTAACGTTTCTTAAGAAGTGTTCCCAATTCAAACATTAGCCCATCAATGCTCACATCTATACATTCTGACTTGTGGATGCCACACAGCGTTTCGGCCCCGATGCTCTCTCTGCACTATAGCACAGACATACACCTCAGTCTTGGGACCTAGCTTCCACTCCTGGCTTTTACAAGCTCCACAGCACAGACTCAGAAATGAACGTGCACGAAGAGCTCTCGCTTGTCGGCCAGG
This sequence comes from Gavia stellata, assembly GCF_030936135.1. Lineage (NCBI taxonomy): Eukaryota > Metazoa > Chordata > Aves > Gaviiformes > Gaviidae > Gavia > Gavia stellata. The sequence continues at coordinate 22,432,551 of NC_082603.1, read as the reverse complement.
TCACATAATCTATGATCACTGTTAAAAGTCTCCTCCTGGTCAGACCTCAGCATGTCTGAGCATTTTCCTTTGACTTGGCACTGGGAGTAGGAGCAGGAATTACCATCTTGGTTTTATTTATTCCAACAACATCTTGTAGACGTTTGCTTCTGTGACGCTCCTCCAGATGGGACTGAGCATGCAGCTCTTTGAATCCCAGAGCTCTACAGATGTCCAGATGGAAGACTAGGCAGCGCAGCAATCAGTGTGTAATTGGGTAAGTGATAGACCTGCTGCAAAGCAGCATTACCTCAGCCTTAAGGAGGATTAATTACAAAAGACCTATGCTGCCAATTAATTCTCTTTAAAAAGTTGTGTGTGGATTCAAGGCACAGTAAGTCAAAGAAGCTGTAGTTAATTCAACATAATGTGCCTACATAAATAAGCAAGTGTTGCAAGATATTAAGCACTTTATATATCACACAAATGGAAGTATGTGAGTTACATTTTTTTAAATGTATTCTGTAAATAGTAAGAAACTGATCCCCCCTGCCACCAGAGATGGTTTTCTTAAAGCAGACTGTAACCCCTAGTTTTGTTTCACATACAGCACCCAGTGCTGAATACTGAATGTGAAGTTTGATCCCAAAGTGCTGATAAAATACAGCTGATTTCTCAGCTTAGGCTGACAAGATTTGTTCATGCTTAAAAAAATAACATCTCAAGTGACAAGCCCTCAAGATTTCAAAGGAAGCCTAAGAGAGTTTTGTTCAATCAGAAGGTAACAGAGACGCTCTTCCTGACACATCACTGCAGTCTCAATGGGATAAGATAGACACTGAGGAGGGGGAAATAGTACTGATCAGGTTAACGTGAAAACTTTCTTTGCAAGCGCTAATTGGAATGCAAATCTTTGTACCATAAAAAACCTGAGCTATGAATAGAGCATTGGAGTTTAATTGATTAAATCTGTCAGTTTCTAAAAAAGCAGGAGATACATGCTCTGATATACTTGACTCTCAACAGTTTTATTAATAATATATGGTGCTTCAGCTTCCTTAGAGATGCAGGTATAATACACTGTATATCTTCACACATAAGTGGATTTCCTGTAAAAGGCTCACAAGAAAGAGACTGGTTCATAAGGCGAGCTGGAATGTGCCTGGCAATGGGGTGCTGGCACTGCCGTCACCAGCTAAACTGTTGAGGCAGCAGAGGGGTACAAGAGCAAGAGGAGGGGCTGGCAGCGACTGTATATCATTGAAGTACAGAGGTTTGCCATTGTTCCATTAAAGAAATTACAATAAAATGTATTATACATAAGCTTGTGAAATACCAGGAAATCAAAGAGAAAGGAAAAAAACAAACCACCCACAACCTTAGGCTAATTGTTGTTTTAATTTCATTGCCAAATAAGTTTTAGCACTAATATGGTGATATTTTTCCCAATTTTCTGCTGTAAGAAGCTAATAAATTTATGAACCTCGTACTGAGTGATGCACTCACCTTTGAATGGGTGTGATGGAGTGTATGAGTGTATGTGTGCAAGGAGAACGTTGGCCCATCTGCACAATGCTTATCGGTATGCAACATGACAACTTCCCCCAACAGCTGCTTTCTCATTATAACTCAGGTGGGTTAGTTGCAAAAATCATATATCCAGTAAGTCACTCTACAGATGCTCACTTTCACCCTATCAATCCTCTCCCTTATTTCCTCAAATATTTTTCTCAAATCCTGGACCAACATTTATCAGAGCATGAATCAGAACTTTTCAAAATTACTGTAATTAATGGAAAGCCTGTAAAATCCTTACCTATCCAAGGGCAAGTATAAAATCCTGCAATGAAGTGTCATTGAAAATTACGGTAGAAATTAAAGCTGCATTTGTTAATCTTCCCTCCAACCCCCAACTAAAAAAAAAACAAACCACCACTTCATGATCCTGTAATCCCAAGTAACAAAACTCAGGTATATAGCATGACGCATGGTATCATGCTGCTTCATTAATATGACCACTACATGACTTGTGTTTTGTTACTAGAATAACATTTAATAGATTATACTTGCATTTTGTGTTGCATACCTGGTCTCACATTATAGCTCAGAGATTTATTCTTTAAAGAAGAGAATATGAAAAGAGGAAATAAAAAAGGTAAATCAATAGGCTTATGTTTGTACTCTGTGTATAACCACATGAAGCTTTTCTGATTTTCCAGCAATTCCAAAAAAGCCTGAAACAGTTCCAAAGAACCTGAGTGAAAATGAGAAAGCATGAACTGCCTGAAAACATAACATATCATTTCAAAAATTAAAAGAGTAAAGAAAAAAATCTACAAATAGAAAAAACCTTTCAATTTAAAATACTGAAATATCAAGATATTGAATCAGAGGAAAGCATCTTGACTTCTGTTTCAGTTTTTATTTGTATTTCCATCCATCTCTTCTTGACACAGTTCAGAGAAATTGAAATGGAACCAAGGAAAAACTCATTGTCATCTAATCAGTGTTTTCCAACAAAATCTGACCTACTTCTAGCTTTGTCCTGATACTTGGCAAGAACATTAATTTATTTATGAATTTTTCAAGTTTATTTTTTATGTTTTTATAGAAAAAAACAACCATGATTGGGGAAGAAGTACTACCATAAATATATTTGACAGCTCATGGGGAGATAACTTGCTGCCATTAATCCTGCTGGCTAATGACAGCATATATTTACCCTGCACAGAGTCCTCCTTCTGAGGGTATGAACAGTCAGGTTTGGAGAGATTAAGTAAAAAGGGGGTGACTTGTTACCACGCAGGTGCATTGAGGCTTTGTGGGTGTGGGGAAGGTGTGGGCAACGTCTTGGGGAGAAAAGCCCAAAGCCGTGGTGGGGCTGTGGCACCTGGAGGTGAGTGATGAGGGGCTGGCCCCAGCCAGTGTTTCATGGCCAAAGCAAAGGCAGCAACATGAAATTTCTGAACGGCCACGCACCCAACAGCCCGTCACTGACCTCACCCAAAGGAATGCTTCGCGGTCAGGGAAAATGAGTCCTGCGGGGGGTTGCCACCCACTTGTCCTGGCAGGGCAGTCCACGCTCATCGGGGAGAGACAAACCAGAAATGTGAAATGTAAACCATCCCTCCCTGCTTAGGGGAATCTGGGCCTGAAACTTGCGTAGTGTGACTTTGTTCAAAATGTCATAGCAGCCGGTTTCAGGGCTCAGAGCATTTCAGTAGAGGAGCAGAGAGTATAAATATTGCCATTTAATTAACATTATACAATATGTTTCCTATACAAGCTGACATAACTATCTATATTTCAAGTGGTAGGTTTATACGGCAGTGGTTGGAAAGGAGCAGATTTACTGCAAATACTACCGTAAATAAACTTTCCCAAACCAATATTGGTAACACAAACAAACGATTATGTCTGTTGTCTTAAATGCGGCAAAAAGCAGAATTGTGGCAGGTGTGACACCTCATAGCTAAATTGAAATTTATAGAATGCATATGGCAGAATTTAATTTTTCTTTTTCATTTAGTGATCAAAAACTAGATGACAGTCAGTGTAAAATGAAAACAGATGAAATTAATTTCTGCATGGATCCTGCCAAGTTTCATTTTCTCCACAAGTTCTTGGAAAGCCCAGAACCTATTCCCACGTGCATGGCCAGAATTTGCAGATTCTGTGCTTTACCTCTTCATCCTGCCATCTGACAGTTTGCCAAGTTCTATGTGGTGCAGGAATGTGAAGACAAGTCTGTTTATTATGGTACCAAGATCTTTCTGTCAGACTTGATAGTCTGATTTTTATATGCAGTATAAATAAAATATAATAATATATAAATATATATATATACACACTCACACATTAGTTATAAAACTTCTCAAAGCCACAGTCATTATAATGCTTTCTCTGATGAAGGTAGAAAGACTGGATAATAAATGACGTGTAACAGAAATTTGATATGAGTTTTTAAATACGTGCTGAGGTAAAAGGTGAACCTAGTTAACTAAGCAACAGATCCTTTTACTCGTCCGATATGAAACAAGATTCTCTGTGGAATAAGTTTTAGACAGGCATGGAGAATTTATTTTTAATCAGCTTTAAAATACAGACTATAATAAGCGTGCCCTTAGGCGGTTACACTGTGCATGCCATCATAAAAAGAAAAAAGAAAAAAAAAAGCTTACAATGAGGCTTAAGAAAAATGGTCAACTGGATGCTAGTTTTTTTAATCCACGGTTGTCTTTGCCCCTGCTGAGGATTCCTATATCATCTTTTCATCAGGAGAGTTTGGCAAAGCCACTCAGTGGGTCCTTTACTTTGGGACCCACAAAAATCAATATAGGGAATATGAAGGCAATTTTTAGAAGCTAATGTGTGAAACGTTAAAAATCCATGCAGTATAAACCATGTATAATCTTACCAACTCCAAAGCTCAAATGGATCAAACACAGCAGAAATTGTGGTATATTGTGCACTAAAGTGAAATAGCCTTTAAGGTTGAAGGTTGATTCTTTTGGGAAAGTTTTTACAATATGGTATATTAAGAACTTCAGATAAAAATAACATCTTCTCATAACAGGGAAATTCACTTCTGAAAGAAAACAACTGGGCAGTGATCTTATGGGCTAAATGAAGGGAATTAAGCTTACAGGGGAAAAAGTTCAAAATTTATGCCTTTGGTACAAAGTATAAGAAAATTGTCAGATAGTTTTCTTTTCAGAGCATAATGTCATTCAATTCCAGTTTTGTAATTAGGATGTACTAGTTAGAAAAGTGTTTAGTGTTTTCTTGAAGACAACGTAATTCACATAGCATTAAAATTATTTTATTTAAAGCTTTATATACCTCTTAAACAGCTGATGAGCTCTAGTGCTAAAAAAAAATGCTTTTGACAGAGTTTGCTTGCACTGAAGTTAACCCCCTAGAATCAAGGCGATTATTCTGGGGAAAAATCAAGCAAAACACACAAGCATGCTACAATCCACCCCAAAAAGATGAAAGATGGGGAGTATTTCTGTCTTGGCTGGGTGCCTGGGAACCTGAAGAACAGAGAGATGAGGGGACATGCCAAGGTTATGTAGGAAGTCTTTGTCAAGGCATGATCTAACTATACATCTTGGGAGTTCTAGAGGGCACAATATTGTCTCATTTTGAATCTAAGTACTCTATCTAATTTGGTGCAATCTTCCAAAACATTTATACCCTACAGCGTACACACGATATCCTTGAAAAAAATTAATATGTATTTTGTATACAATTCCTAGTGCAATCATCCTCTTAGAACACTAGCATGAAATCAATAATAAATAAAGAGGTAAGTAAAAGAAATCAGCAATACGCAGATAACATTAAAAATGGAAAACCTTCACCAAACCCCAATCAGAGAATTAAAGCAGCCATTCCTGTACTCATACCTACCAACTTGTCCTTGTACTGGCCACCTGGATTAATGGGGCAAAAGAATCAAAATATAAGCCTACTTGGAAATGACCTCAGTTCCTGTACAAATTACATACACAATGCCTCAAAAGAGATGTAATTTGTAAGTTTGCCATAGGAATAATATATTTCATGGTTCCTTTCTAAATTATTTCATTGAGACCTATGGAAGTCCCCTGTTAAAACTTTTGCTTTGATGTGAAGTCACACTTTTCATTATTTAACATTTTAGTATTGTAGATTTTGTATTTGAAGAATTTCAACTACCTTCTCCTTCAGAACAGAAGTGTGTTAAGTACAGAACAGATTTGCATAAGACTTCTTAAGAGAGAGAGAGAGAGTGCGATTAAAAATGCCCCTAACACACCTGAAATACACGCTAGCAGTAAAGAACTGGAGAAGGAAAATGAGATGCTTAAAAATATATTGAACTCCTGTGTGTTGTAGTAAAAAAAAAAAAAGAAAAAGAACAGATTTTTCAAAAATGTCCAGGGGAAAGAAAAACAAAAGCCTAAGTAAGATTTCTGAATAACAGAGAAGGGGAAACAACCACAAAGGACTTGGGCATGGCAAAATTCCTGTGTAAATACTTCACTTCATCCTTTTAATAGGAAAAAATCAGAAGCTGAGATGTATTGGGAGCAAAATCCAAGAAACCGAAGGGAAAACGTAAAACTAATCTTCAGTAAAGGGAATGCAAACATATACTTAAGAAAAGTTAACCAAAGACGACTTCACGATCTGAAGGACTTTGTTCCTTGGGGACAAGTAACTAACAGAGACGTTAGGAGGGGGCATCTGACAGATTTTACAGACCAGGCTCCCCTACCCAAATGTTGAACAAAATATAGTGCTCAAGTTTAAACAGAGAGGGAAGGATGAGTGACCAGGACATGTAAACTTTTAACCTGCCTTTTGTTCCAGGTGAAGAACTTGAAAGGATCACAGAGGAATTAATTTATGAGAACTGATGGAGTGGAAAGCATCTCAGCGGAGTCGGCCTGGGTTTGCTGAACTCAGGCTAACATTACTGATTGACTTTTTCCACATACTAAATTGGGCAAAAAAGGATGAGGTAAAATTAATCTGGACTTCAGCAAGATGTTTTGATCTAGTTGCAATCAGAAGAGCCACTGAGATAATGGACATGAATTGCTGGCTCAAGACGATGTTATGGTGGATGGTGATTAGTTTTCAGATAGAGTATTATTGGGCTGAGTCATGGTTCAGCTCAGCTAGCACTGTACTACATAATCTCTAATGATTTTAAGGCAGTGATTAATTTGGTCTTGATCAAAACTGTTGTTGAAATTGGGAGCAGCAATAAATAATTATTTCCTTAGAGTTGATATTATATACATTAAATGCATCTGAGGGGGATTCTGGATCTTGACAGAGCAATAGTTATGAGCTCTTATGTCAAGGAATAGAAGAGGTTGTGAGTCGCAATTTATAAACCCATTTTTTAAGTGTTATTTAGAAAACGATTACAAAGATAGTGATGGGGGAAAAGCAGTGGGTAAAGTAGGGGAAGAATACACATAAAAAGGCTATTGAAAAACCAGTTTTCTCCTGGGATGAATACATGGGGACATAAGTTATGCTTATTGCATAGTAATGTGTACCTGCACTAGCTGAGTACAAAACACTACTGAGCGGGAGCGCCTGCAGTTTCTCACCACTTTCAGAAGTGTGGCAGACTGCTTGCAATACTGAGTGGGAGAATTCAGGTCAGCAACATTCCTGATCCAGAGAGAAGCTTCAAAGCAATTCGAAATTGCCTCAATTATATTTAGAATTCCACAAACTGTGCATTTTATGTCCAAGTAGATTTTTTTTTAAATGACATGACAAAGGGAGAAGCGGTTCATGAAATGTAAATTTAACATGAAATGCAGATTTCCCTAGTTGAGATGGAATTGAGCCTTCCTTCTCCACAACAGCCCTACAAAAGCTCTACTTTGCCTGCCAATAACACCATTCCACATAGCCCCATCCTTTATCCTCCACTATAATGCCCAGGCTGGGATTTAGAGAAGAACAAAGTGTATTATTACTTAGAGAGTGAAATAATTAATTTGCACTTGTGTAGGGGGAAGGTTCAACAGCGCCTCTTGCAGTACCCTGACATTGTTACTGCTGTGGTGGGCTTCAGATGCTTCTCCCCAGGTAGGGAACAGCCTTCTGGGCTGTTGGTCTTATCGTTTCCCGTGCTGGTCACCTTTCTGGTATGCAGTGTACCCCTAGAAGAGCAGATAACAGCTCATAGGAGATACTGATCACCGTATGAATACTCTGAACCAGCCCTACTTTCTTACAATTGAATCTGTTTGATGGGAGAAAAACCTCTTCCAAAACCAGAAAAGCTGGCAGTAGCAAACTTTGGCTGATTTTCTTCAATATGCTCATTTAGAAATCAATCATTCTGGTTCCAGTCCAGATCTGCTGGAACTGGAATACTAATTTTTATTGTCCGATGTTGTCTTAACTTTTCCTTTGTATATACAAAATTTTGTAATCCCATCCCTCTGATAGGATGTGTTTTTACTTTTTCTAGTCTCCTCTGCCTGGCAGGAAACCACATCAACCTCTCTGTAGTGTAAAAAGAGATTAAAGAGTAAACGCCATGACGTTTATTCTCAGAGGTTGCTACTCGATGGTAGATACCATTTCCAGAGTATTTCTCCCTGCTTTTTTAGTGTCTTTTCTCCAGGAAAATGAAGAAGAATAACAACATTTTCTTTTGGAGTGTCTGCCATCCTGACAACAAAAGAAAGAGAAAGAAACCAAGCTGGCTTTATTTTAGCAAATTAACCATATGCCTGACATCAGTGGGAGATGTGCCCTGTTAAGAGAAAAGAATAGCCCCTGTTTTTATGGAGATCTTTGCCAGGCTATAGGCTTGGCTTCTGATCTGTACACAGAACTTTTATCCCTGCTTACAGGTTTGTCGGAACTTTTCCTCTATGCTGATAAATACCAAAGCAGATGAGAAAAAGAAAAAACATTGCTTTAGCCTTACCTCCATAGAAGGGACCTATAATACAAGATAATATAATTGAAATGAAATTACATAATATAAACATAATATTACAAGATTATGGTCCAAAACATGGTGATGTTCCACATTTATTGACATGGTTGAAAGACAGAGACATCTCTTTTTCCTACCCATTAGAACAGACAATCCAAAGATTCTGACCCCAGAAACATTTGTGCACGCTTAACTTCTACTACTAACAGTAATCAATCCTTTCCACCGGCCTCATCACATATTTAAAGTTGAGTGTAAGACCAAAGAATTCACAAGGCCAGAAATATGAGTCAGGGTTTACACAGGGAGAACTGAGGTCCAGAGAGATTAAGTGAATTGCCAGGAAGTGACTATATATCAGAAGTGAAATTGAATTCAGGCCTCTGAGACCCAGTCATCCAACTAAATCACAAAGAACACATTTCCTCTATTTAACCATTAGATAAAAAGTGAGACTGAAAAAAAAAAACCCCAAAACTTCAATTTGTTTGGAAACATTTTTGCTTCCATTTTGGGGCCAGATTTCAAAAGTGGTATCTTTTTTCTATACCTAGACCTAACAAATTCAGAAGGGTAAATACCCATGGAAAGTGCCAATGGAAGACTGTGTTTTCTGCTTGCTTGTTGTTTTTTTTTTTTTCCTCCCTTAAAAATAATTCCTAAAATAATCTAAAATATCTGTTGCTTATATCTCAAATAGACAACAGTTTGAAATATGCACACCTGTTTCTAGTGAGTTGGAATCACAATGTAACTACGATTTTATTACCATATCTTTTGTTCTCTGGGTTTCTATTTCAAGGGGTTGATCAAAATTAATGTGGTCTCTCTACCCAATGGCATTTATTTTGGTTATAAGATTAGAAATGTAAATTTGCAATAAAAGAAGAAAATAGGAAGCTGTTTTTAATGAATATTTTACACATGACTAATTAACAGAATCCCCTACAGGAATTTGGAAGTAATAAGGAATTGACTGAAAATAAATTAAAAATTAATAAAGGGGTCTCCAAACAACTTTGTTTATGAGCATTACCAGTTGCATTCTTAGTTATGAATATTTCAAGCTGCTTTGCTATTCAGGATGTTTTATTCTTGGAGTGTTCATAATTTTAGAGGTGATTAGACAAAAAAAGAAGAACAACACAAAACAAAATGTCTTGAAATGATAAAACCTACCTGGGGAAAACTTGCTAATGTACAAATAATGGCTTAATAGCCATTGTTTTTGTCTAATAATACCTGCAGCATGATGTTCCTCTTAATCTTCAGCTTCTAAATGGAGTGAACAGAAATGCTCACTAATTCATTGAGGAAAACGAAAAGCTTTTGCAAGATATTATCTTAAAACAAGAATTCCAGACATGGAGCTGAGCATAGTCACTAATAATTGTTAGCTGAGCCTGGAGAGGGGCTTTGGTGTATGCATGGACTGTTGCAGCAATCAGAGCTGGTTCAGCAGCAGTTTGTGGGTGGGGGTTCAGCATCAGAGCCGGGATGCCAGGCAGCCATGGACGAAACCTGCGGAAATATACTTTGCTAATGGTAGAAAGCATGGCTACCACTTAGCTATTCTGTTCCCATTTTCTCTACTAAATCTATACATCAAAGTGCATTGCAAGACAATGGGACAAAAAATGACTTGCCTTGTTTACAGTATATCTTCATTTATATCAGTATAGCAGAAATGTTAGAGTGGGAAAAAACACATGAATGCCAAGTGTTCTCATATGTCTGTAATATTTTAACTTGCTAAAAATCTTTGAAATAAAAGTGAAGTGATTTGAATTCTGTGGTATTGGCTCTGATACAAAAACTCATATAACAACTTCCTCAGAGAACTTAAGCTAAACCATCCAGCACCTTTAGCTGTGGAAGGTCAGAACATAAACCTGAAGAATGGAAAAGAAAAGGAAATAAATGACCACTTCAAAATAAATAAATAGATCCACTTCACTGTTAGATGATCCGAGATGATCCGATCGATCTAGGTATCCTAATAACAAAGACAAATTGCAGCAAAACTAGAATAAAATAGTAAGCATTGAGGTTTTGTTTTTTTTAAATTCAAACCAAAATGAAACCATGGCAGATTTTGCACAGCTGGTCAGTTCTTTCTCTCTGAAGAACTGAAACCTCTTCTTGGGTCATATGCTATCATGGGAAACGGAGTTTCAAAAAAATGACAGAGAGGATTTTTTTTTTAAAAAAAGCAATGGTCCTTTCTGAAGATATCAAATGTTCACAGAGAAAATATGTGGGGATGTATCTTAAGTAAAGAACCAACACATTTAGTGTAATCTGTGAAGACTGAATGAAGTTCCCTTAATGAGAGCTTGAAGATCACTGCCCAGAATAAAATGATTGGCATAGTATTTTTGTGAACTTATCCCCCCAGAGAAAATGTCAGTAAAAAATGTCTTTGTCGTTGTCATTGCAATAACAATAATAACAATAAATTTGATTTGTTCACATACAAAAAAGAAAAAAGCCACACACCTTAACGTAGGGAATTCTAACTCTTCACATCAGTGGCACAGTTTCTTTATGAAAAAGAGCTAAAAGGTCTTTCCTAGCTAAGTCCCTGTGAAGTGTTTGGGCATGTATCAGTCCCATTTTGCTTCAGATTCCAGGCCACCACGTGTGCTAGAGGGTGCATGTCACTAGTGTTTGATGGCTCTCTTCAAAGGCTGTATCAGACAACATATATAAGTCATCTCAGCTTTTCCCTACCACCCAGGTAGACAGATGAATAGCAAGAGGATGCTGCTACCTCCCATGACAAAATTACCTTGATAGAAAATGAGATTAAAAAAAAAAAAATCACAAAAAAGCAATTCCACCTTCTTTCAATTCACTAATTACTTTTACACTTTTGCTGCCACCTGAGAAGTCTAAGGTAGCTTAAATCATGAATTAGCATATAGGGTGTGAGCTCCTTGCTTGAAAAAAAATCTGCAGATCTCTTGAGAGTAAAGAAAATGATGACTCCATCATGGTCAAATGCAAAACTTCCCTTAAAGTCAGTAAGAACCCATTACATTTCAGGCATGGCAGTTCTCACCACAAAATTGCAAGTTTCTGCTCCAGTGCATGGAGACACTAGAACTTCTCCATCACATAGAGGAAGACCATATATTTCCTTGATCAATGGCACAGACTGATTAATTTTGTTTAAGCTTTCTATAATAGAAGAACCTCCCTGTGTCTTTCAGGATGAAGCATACAAAAGTCATGGACATTTTGCAATAAGATTTGGCCTTAGGCACAGTCAGATAAAACCTGGGAAAGCTCTTAAACCTCCGAATTCCTATCTGAGTATCACAAACTTCAGATATCACGTCTTAGTAGTTTAAAATAACACTACGTACTCTTGAAAAGCCAAGGAATTCTCTCCAAGTGTGAAGACACTGGTTAGTCTGTGATCTCTTTTTTACAGTGACCTCATCTAACACAGAACCAACTAAATAAAGGTTCAAACAGTTTTCACCAGTCTGTAAATGTGATGTGTTTCTTAAAAATAAGTAACTGATTATGGTGATTTAGCTATCACTAAAAGCTTTTAAGTGAAACCTAAAATATATCCTTATTGTAAAAAGAAATAGCTGTGTCTGAGGTTTATTGATAAGGGCATTTATTAAGGACTTCTGAGCTGACTTGTTCTTTTGAAGATAAGCTCTGAACAACATTTGTTGGATATTCTTTATATTCTCCACAGCCTCTAGTTCATTTTTCTCTGTCCTAACAGAAATATTTTTTTTTTTTATTATTTTTTTTTTTAAGGTAGAAAATTACCTTAAGTGTTTCTGACTGGTTTGCAAAGACTAGACCAAAAAATGGTTGAAATTTAAATATCAATAGCTGCCAGTAAACATTGGCAAGGACTCCAACCATTGGCAAGAAATTTTTATTGAAAGAAATAACACTCGTCTTCTTGTTGGGAATTAACGCCTGTAGCTGCAGTAAGAGTGGAGCTGTGTGGCAGGAGCTCACCAGGAGTGCAGTGTAAGCATCAGCATTAATAGGGCTGCGGTGCTGGAGGAGTCGGCAGGTAGTGAATGAACAGCTGGGGAACAGTTTGATTCACAGATGCTTCGATATTGCTAGAAAGGCCTGTGGTGAAATTCATGGATGTTTTACAAATAACAAACCCATAGCTATTCCAGCTGTGAATAGTCAAGTTGCAAATAATAATTTGAGGGTCCAGGCCAATTTTCCCCAGAGCTAGAACATATTGTAGTGGATCGCTATGTGGCTCTGCAATACATTTTCCCCACAGGAGTGGTGGAAGGAAGGAGATACAGGCTGTCCTCCCCTCCCTTTAGCACCCTAGACGGTGCACTGTTCCCATCACATGGCATGGAAGCGCCAAATTCGGCTGCGTCTTTACACAACCAGGTGCCAGATTGTAAAAATGTTGAACATCAAACCTTTCAAACCATTCTACCAAAGAAGTAAACTTTTCCATCAGGTAAACGAAAAGCCAAATGAAAAGATCAAATACAGTTCCTGATTGACACTTTGCAAGAGTCCTTTTTTAAAAAATGAAAGAGCAATTTGTATATATTTTCTAAGGTTTTGATGTATAAATTCCTAAGAAAACTCTGGCAAAACTTTCTCACAAGACATCTGTACCACAGCAGTAAACAATAAACCAGACTTCTCAGGTCATATTGTTTAGTGCAAGAAAACTGGAAAGAAACAGAATAAACTGAAAAGTAAATGAAATTTTTTGAAGTCTCTCAGGTATAGCTTCCTCAGCTTCTCATCTTACAATGAGTCTCCATAGCAGATATTACAGGGTCCAACTCTGTAAATGTATTTATAAAACAGGAGCAAGTAGGTGATCAGTAGAGGTAGTAATAATTTGCACTAGCCATTGTGGAAATACATACTAATTATAACAGCCATGTTCTTTTATTATTAAATACAAGAAATTATTAAATGCTGGAACATAGCATGCAAAACAGGCTTATAAGAACATACTAACCATATATACACTGAGTCATGCTCCATGGAAGCAACGTAATTCCTTTCCTAAAAAAAACAAAAATAAGGAGTAGTAATGATTTGAAAAGCAGAAGTCTGTCCGTGTATAAAGAGCTAGAGATTATAAAAAACAGATTGAAAAATGTGTTTAATTGACATTTCTAGCATCTGTTTTATTTTCATCTTCAATTAGGAGCCAAATCCAAAGAAAAGAAGTGTTTTGGCTCAGAGTCAAGTTAGATTTTTCTGGCTTTAGTTCATTTTTATCAAGTGCAATTTTACTGACTTCTACTCATTTATTTATTTTTATGGCCCAATGTTTTTGTAGCACATTTTTATCTTGCATATGTGGGTGAATTTTATATAAGTAATATGCATTAATATTTCCACTAAAAGCTATAGAAATGCCATGAAACTTTGACATGCCTTCCTCCCTTTTCCCTCCCACACCCAAACCAGCAGTAATTTACGGCAATTATTTGGATCCATTGTGTCTCCAATGCATAAAGAATCTTGAGTCCTGGGCACAAGCAATGATTAGAAATAATTCAGTCTTTTACTTCAGTCTCCCAGCAGACCTCTGCCTACAACAAAATGAACATGATTTCCTTCCTATCATGAGTCTAACCCCTAATTTGTTTATCTCTCTGGAGACACTATCTACCCTATCTTCTGTTCTTTCTCCAGACTTCCTACTTGCATGCTGTCAAGACCAACAGCTCGGGCTATTTTTCACCTAGTGGGTCTTTCACCTTCCTCTGCCTGGTTTTCTGAAGCCTAGTCCCCTCACAGACTTCCCTCTTGCAACTTCTGAGGATGCAGGTGGTGAACTGCCACTGACCACAGCGATGGCTGTGGTGGATCATGCATCCTCTTAGAAATACTCCAAACTCTCTGGAGCTCTACAGATCAAAATTCACACCCTAAATCACTTCAGGGGCCCACAAGAAACCAATACCTATTATCTACTTACAGCCTGGAAGCCTTGCTAAATGGACAGCCTTCCTCATACAACAGTTTAAATATGATTTAGCTAAAATACAGCTGTGTATTGGCTCCTTGCAGAAACTAAGGCTGAGATCAGAGAAACAGGATCCTTATTTGAAAAAAGGTCATAAGTTGTGAGCAGGTGCCAAGCAATTTTTGACTTTCATGACAGTACAGTGACAAGGACAGAGCTTTTTAGAATAAAACTAACTATTCACTGTAGCAGTGAGTTCAAGTAAGGTGTATTTTATTGCTTATTTTCTTGCTGCATTACCCAGGGACTGTAATGTAATTTGCTAGTGTCACCTGCCCTATTCAAATACATGAAAATAAGAATTCTTTGCTGTTTTTCAAAGAACACAGCCACTTTGTCCTTTGATCTCAAACTTTTATTAAAAAACATGTTTGGATGTTTGATTTGTTTTTACAATGAGTAGGCAGGCAGTGTTTTGCAGTGGGTTTCCATAATCAGATATTCACTTCTATCACTCACTTTTAAATAAAGTATAAACCGTTGTCATGGAGGGAAAGTACAAAGCTATTTCAAAATGAAGCGTACTGATTAAAAATGAATAAATATGTTCAAATAATGAATCTGACTATAAAAAAAAGCTAAAATCTACATTCCAGTGCAGGCAATGTATGAGGAACACAAACATTTACCTTAAGTTTCTATTTAACTCTACTGACAGCTATTCTCAGTAACACTGAAATAATGATACACCCCTTTCATTCTCTTTCCCTTATATATAGAATCATAGCATCGTTTAGGTTGGAAAAGACCTGTAAGATCATCAAGTCCAACCGTAAACCTAACACTACCAAGTCCACCACTAAACCATGTTCCTAAGTGCCTCATCCACAGTCTTTTAAATACCTCCAGGGACAGTGACTCAACCACCTCCCTGGGCAGCCTGTTCCAGTGTCTGACAACACTTTCAGTGAAGAAGTTTTTCCTAATATCTAATCTAAACCTCCCCTGGCACAACTTGGGGCCATTTCCTCTTGTCCTGTCACTATTCACTTGGGAGAAGAGACCAATACCCACCTCTTTGCAACCCCCTTTTAGGTAAATGTAGAGAGCGATGAGGTCTCCCTTCAGCCTCCTCTTCTCCAGACTGAACAACCCCAGCTCCCTCAGATGCCCCTCATAAGACTTGTGCTCCAGACCCCTCACCAGCTTCGTCGCCCTTCTCTGGACACACTCCAGCATCTCAATGTCCTTCTTGGAGTGAAGAGTCCAAAACTGAACACAGGATTCGAGGTGCGGCCTCACCAGCGCCGAGTACAGGGGCACGATCACCTCCCTACTCCTGCTGGCCACACTGTTTCTGATACAGGCCAGGATGCCGTTGGCCTTCTTGGCCACCTGGGCACACTGCTGGCTCATATTCAGCCGGCTGTCAACCAACACCCCCAGGTCCTTTTCTGCAGGGGAGCTTTCCAGCCACTCGTCCCCAAGCCTGTAGCGTTGCCTGGGGTTGTTGTAACCCAAGTGTAAGACTGGGCACTTGGCCTATTGAACTGCATACAATTGGCCTGGGCCCATCCATCCAGCCTGTCCAGATCCCTCTGCAGAGCCTTCCTACCCTCGAGCAAACCAAAACTCATGCCCAACTTGGGGTTGTCGGCAAACTTACTGAGGGTGCACTCGATCCCCTCATCCACATCACTGATAAAGATATGAAACAAGACTGGCCCCAGTACCAAGCCCTGGGGGACACCACTTGTGACTGGCCACCAACCGGATTTAACTCCATTCACCACAACCCTTTGGGCCCGGCCATCCAGCCAGTTTTTTACCCAGCGAAGAGTACGCCCATCCAAGTCATGAGCAGTCAGTTTCTCCAGGAGAACCTGTGGGAAATGGTGTCAAAGGCTTTACTAAAGTCTAGGTAAACTATATCCACAGCCTTTCCCTCATCCACTGTATGTGCGTATATATATATTACATGACAGATAGACAGTAGTACTGGTGTTTCTTCTGAAAATTTAACTCTGATTTAAACCTCAACCCAGCAGCCTGTGAGACTGAATTACCTCATATCAGTGTTTTCAATGAATGGTATTTCTGTGCTCACAAGAGCTGAATCCCAGGAATTAAACTGAGAGTGAGGTTAAGTGCTTACCCCTGTCTTGCCTGGGACCATCCCCCTTAGATACCATATTTAGTTCCTTATAAGAGATAATTAAGCCCTAAAAGCACTTTCATGGAAGACCTTTGAGCATTCGTATACACCAGATCATGTAGCTTGCTGGTCAAGTTCCTTTCTCTCATAACACTAAAGTATTTCTATTTTATTTCATGAAGAGTTCTTGAAACTGCTGCTCTAAAAACTATAGCAGACTCCATTAGACTGTCATATGAAATTGATTGGGCATTAAACTGAAAAATCTATGTTTAAACTCTTGACTTCATGCAAGCTGGCTTTACACCTGGACTGACCTATAGCAAATAGTCAAGACCCTCAGAAACGGTATGACGGAGCCCTGTATAAATGGAAACTTGCAATCGATCAGAAGAGTTTGCACTTCATTGATCAGCTAAGATGAGAAAAAAGATCTGTAAGTGCAACTCTGAAAGTCAGGGGAATTCTTATACATCTTGTTTACCTGGAGCAGAAACTAAAATTCCTGGATTCTTCAACACTGTGGAGCTGAATTTAAATATTCAGCAAAGCATTGAAATACTGCCCTAAAACAATCTGTAGCCAAAGCCTCAGACAAAAGAAAGCTAAGCATCTGACTGTCATGAGCATTTCTGAACTGTTAACATGTTGAAGCAAAACCAGTTTGCATTTCACACAAAGAAGTGTATTGCTTTTTTGCATAAATATTGGCAGTTCTAAAGTTACACAGTAGGTATAAATGCTACATGCTTGCCAGCCTGAATTATGGTATCAGGCGTATGTAGCAGTTAAAAAGATATCTATCAGAAGAAACAGGAGAATTTAATGCAAAACCTGTATAAACAATAAAATTGGGTTTTGGCCAGTAGCATCTTTTACCCAGCACCTTATCAAGTAGAAAGCTCTCCTTCCTGGTGAATGGTACACTGAGGGAGGAAGGATGGCAGGAAAACTGAGCACTGTAAATACACTGAATGGTTCCTTTTATAATGGCATGTTGCTAATGACACCCCAGTTAAGATGGGCTGAGATTTGCATTTAAATCAAGGTTGAAATCCCCTTGTTTCACACTTTAATGGTTGAGTAGTCTCTAAATTTGGCACAGTAAACTTCAGAGGAGAATTTTCCTCGTTATTTTGTTTAGTAAATATTTAATACATAGTTATTAAATATTTGCAAAGGAAAGTTGCAAAGGGAACAGCTTTTTTTTATTGTGTCTCATTTTCTTGGGTTTTACAGTCCTCAGGCCCAGCAAACTTCACAAATACCTTAGTGCATATATGTGTATGTACACACCTTACATCCCTTCATGTATCTTTTACCTGGTAACTTACTGTCAACATAGACCATTCTAGACATTCTAAATTAAGCACAAACCACTATTTAGCTAAACAACCAACCTACTGGAGCTGTATGTAGAGGAGAGCCTTCATCCAGGCTCTTGTTCTGATGAAGATAAGTCCCTTGTCCCCTGGGTTCACTAGTACTTTTTTTCTGTGTGGAGCTGGGGAGCTCATCACATATATAATATTATTATTTTTGAATTAAAGCTTGCTGTTACAATCATGTATTTTTATGATTGTATACTTTGACCCATAAAAATGGCACAATCGTAACAGTTACGGGAAAATAACACTGTTTTGTTGTAGAGATGAAGAGCAAGGTGGCAGAATTGATCCATAGCTAATCATAAGGACTGGAAAAGTGGGTTGGGAAATTGGATAGAATCTGAGTAAATTATGTAGTTCATTCATTCCTGCTCTGAAGCTTTTCTTTGCAGGCCTGGTGTTAGCCCCGTAACTCCTTCACTTATTCCCCTTTTTTATTCCAGTGGCCAAACTCCCTGCTGCAGGATAGCCCCTATGCAACGGGCTTCGTCATTGATGTGAGTTGTTTCCATTGTACTAAGCCAGAAGAGATTCACCAGACTCAAGCCAAGCAAGAGGTGAGGACTTGAGTTAGACTGGGTTAAGAAATCTGAGGTTTAAGGTGGGGAGGGTTAAGGATGAGGCCAAGGAGAGAAATAATAAATCAAATGCCAGCAGAATATTAGGTAACTTTAGAGCTTATTTGCCTTTCACAGCTTGCATTACTGGGATGTACAATCTAATAACCCCATCCACGGAAAAGAAAACAAACAACAAACCTGTATGGACTTCATACAGTATGGCAAATATTTGCCTTAATGTATAATATTACAATTGGATTACGAATGAAGGGTGGAATTTCTCTTTGATTAAGTAGAGCTGGATTAGTGAAGGAGTAGACTCAGATCAAACAGCTTGTAGAAAGAATTAACACAGTTCTTGGGAAGCATAGCAACTAGCAAAAAATGAGAGAACAACATTTAAAGAGCACAACAAATACTTCCCGACTTCAGAGGGAAACAGCCAGACTCCAAAGAGCAGTGAACCTAGGGTGCAAGTGAGAGGTTGGCGCATCCTGCCCCATGAGAAGCAGCACTGAAAAGCCGTGTGTCGGAGGGATTTTCCCGTGTCCATCATGTTTCCTCGTTCCTCCACTGTTCTTCTGTGTGAAAGACCCTTTTTTTTCCAATTACATAAAAGGATAAGAAGAGATAAAAGCTGGGTTCAGGAAGTTATGCTGCAGAGATAATGACCCTTTCTTTGTTAAAATTCCTAAATGTGAAATCCCAAAGAGAACAAATTCAGCCTCTCATCTTCTATTTCCTTTCCTCCTTTTGTTCATGTTGCTGTCAGTCTCTTTGACACATTCTTCTTCAAACACTCCCTATCAACTCTAATATTTCCCAAGAAGGAGACTCTTATGTTCTTCATCATCATGGAGACACCATACATTTCTTCAGGTCAATGAACAACTTTCTCTCTGATCATTCAACCTGACAAATAAATTACACTCAGACTTCAGAAGAAAATAATACATCTATGACCAAGATCAAACAAAAACCATACTAACAGTGTATGATGCACCATGGGCCCTTTACTCGTTTCAGTGTTACTGGAAATATAGATTATCAATGTTAACTAACATAAATATTTTTGTGCTTTTAAAATCAAATGGAAATTTTAAGATCTGCATTATCTCTAATCTATGAAGCGTTTGATTTTTTAGTCATAGCTTCCACTGATGTAACAGTTTTTAAAGACAAAAGCTGCCAGTCCAAGCATGGACTAAAAGAGTAACATGTGTAAATTATCCATCCGGGAGCCCTAACTGGCTGCAAAAGAGGCACCTCTGGTGCACTTTATGTGAGCACAAGTGACAATGAAGTGCTGCAGGTCATGGAAGGGAAGGCAAGTGACTGTCAGAAAAGAGCCTGATGATATAGTATAGGCAAAGTAGTAGACAACTGAAGCAGTGAATATTTAGACTCAAGACTGTAAACAAATATTTCCATGGTAACTTAATTTAATTTTTTTCATGGAAACATTTGAAAATTATTATGGCTGCAACAAAAATTGCACTATAGTTTGTCTTGAAGCCTTTATTTAGGCAAGGATTCACAGTTTAATTCTTGTCCTGCATCATATACCAAAGAGACAGCTGAAATGAATAAATGCTGCATGCTTGTCTTAAGTTGAAGGATTAGGGCCATAAAAGGTGTGGTATACACAAACAGGTAAATAATATGAATTTAAGAGACTGAGGTGAGTTATATGTAGGATTTTACAGCCTGAAGAACATTTCACTGAGATGTGTATAGCTTACCCAGCTGTTGCATAGTATGCAGAACGAAGAAGTAGAAGTTAGAAAGTGATAGGAAATTACCTATGAAAAACAGGACAGTCAGTGTCTCTTCTAAAGTACCTAAAAACCAAACAAGTTTTTAGATGTCACTTTTCGTAGTCTTGTACAATATTACTGACAAATAAACATTTTGTTTGTTTTACAAGAACAACTGTTTTAAACTGTAACCTGAAAAAGTTACTATTAAATAATCAATATTATACAATTCCTGAGCTAAACCAGAAAAACTGTCACTCAAATACAGACATTTCACATAGCTAAAAACAGGTAAGTGGAATTCCCAAAATACTAGAAAGGACTTAGCATCAGATATTGCATCTTCCCTCAATAAGAAAAACAATAACAAAATAATACCAGTGGCTCATAGTCATGCAGAGAGATGCTCAGCTGCTGAAACATGTTTTACTGCTATTTTTTGTCCCATAAAGATATTGAAGATGTAAATCTTCATGAAACTTTTTAACTACCAGGGATTTTTGAGTAATTTGTACTTTAAAGAGATTTTTTTATTTTTCTAATGTTTTCCAAATTCTGGAACTTCTGTCTTTCTTTTGTGCACAGAAACATTAGCATGCTATAAAATCTGTGGGGTAGAAATAGCGTACAGAATTTATATACCTTTCTTGGGCAAATTTTGAACTACTGACAGATGGCAATTCAAACTTGTCAAAGAATTAGTTGTCTGGCAGTATATGTCAGATGGTTTCTGCTATACTTTAATAATCAAATAATTCCATTAGCCCATCTCACTTATTTTCTTTTTCAGATCAAGCTTTCTACCTTGTGATAATGCATTTTTGCCCTGTTAAAGTAAAATAATATTTTCCATACCCAAAACCGCAGACATGGAATCAAATCTGGAGTCAGAAAAAAAGAAGTGTTGAATAACAAATTTGCTAAAAAACAACCAACCAAACAAAAAACCCCCTTCCTGAGTTGGAGAAGAGAACCTATTAGCAAATTCAGGCTGACTTATGGAAATAGTATCAGACAAAAAAATGAAACATTTTGTTTTGACATCTTTTGAAACTGAAATGTTCCATTTTGGAAATGCCAAAAGCTTTCACTTTGACATTTTCTAAGTCAACCTTTCTGAATTTTTATTTTGAAATTAATTTTTCATTTGAAAGAGACTCAAATGAAAATGGATTAAATAACTTGGAAGGGGGGAGCAGAATATTTTGCCTGGGGTAAAAGAAAAACAGTTTTCTGCTCAAAGAAAGCAAATAAAAGGAATATTTTTCAGTTTTCAGTATTACTGGGCCTATACTTTTCTGTAATTTTTAATTTGCTGTTAAATCTATGGTGTACTCGGTTATAGTCAGAACCTAAAATAAATACTGTGGTCCATTCACTTCCACTGGGCTCTATCAGTTTATTTCAACTGGACCACACTGTTTATTGAATGAACAAAAGTTAGGATCCTGTATATTGTCTGTTTAAAAAAGAGAAGACTGTAGGGAGAGAAAGGGAATGCTGTCATCAGCAGTGTGCGTGTACGAGTGTTCTTGATTGTCCATCCATCCCTCCCTCATAGCTGCTTCCCCATTTTCCATCTGTTTAATTTGCTTAAGCAGTTAATTGATTTATAGGCAGCTTCTGTCAATCTGTTTAGTTAGCAAGTAGCTGCCACAGGAGTATCCCATCTTACTAAAGAAGCCAAGGCAGCCAGGGACTAGCGGGAAGATGGTTTTCTGGTTGTCAGATGAGATGAGAATTTAGTGATATAAACATTGGTATTCTGTCGGAAATCGTCCTTTACATCATGGGAATAGGCACAGGACATTGTAGCTATCTTTGGCTTATAGTGACAGCATAGATCGTCACGTCCCCGTGGGAGCTGCCCGCCAGAGAAGGGAAGGGCAATTTATTCCAGCATTTACAAGGCCTCCTCAAAGAAGGCATACCTGGGCAGGCTTTTTGTCGTTTATACTTTTTAGAGAAAAAGTCTAGAAACTGTCAATGTCCCTATGAACTATGAGTTGTTTTCTTTATGCTTTTACAGCAAAAAGGAAATTCCCTCATTGATTCTCTTAAGACCTTTCCTCCACTGAACTCTCGTGTCATTTGATATTCCATAGCTTCCTATTTCATAGGTATTTTTGATTCTTTCACTAGAGTGGGCCATTCAGGCATGGAGACATTTATTGCCAAATCAGGCTTGAAATGCCACTGCGCCTTTGCTTTTATTAACCGCCTTTACATGATGATCATCATGTTGTTCGCTGTGACTCAGCACTGAGCATTAGCGATCTCTGTGCAGCAGATCACTGCAGTTGGTAAAAGATTTGGGCTTTTTCCTCTCATCCCTGATAATTGAGGCTTCACTTAGATGGAGAGAGAGAAAATATTAACACCTGGAAATGAGGGGAAAAACAAACAGAGCATTGTTGGGCTTCATTATAACTAAGAGCTTTAGTAAAGGGAACATCAGTGCAATTAGGGTGTAATCCAAAGCCCATTAAAGTCATTGGGAATCAGTCCACAGACTTAAATAGGCTTTGGATCAGGCCCATATTGCGTATCAGAAGACAGTGCTATCGGAGGGAGATTGCATTTTGAAGTGTGAATAACACTGCTGCACACAGCTTTGCTGATAGAAATTCCAGCTCTGTCACATTTTCCATTGCTGGCATCATCTTTTCATCAACATTTGTCTTGTAGCAGATTGTGGTTATTATTCTAAATCCAAAGTGCTTTTTGAAAAAGCATCATCATCATCTGGGCAGATCTGTTGAACAGTTCTATAACACGGTGGGCATGGCCACAGCCGACACAGCGCAGTAATAAAAAGACACCCTGGAAACATGTCATTTTAATGTTCTATCAATTTTATAGACTTTTAAAATGTTTTGTAGTTCTGACCAAAACAGGCCCTGTAAGCAGAAAAAAAGGACGATTGGGGTCTGTTGCTCAGAATGCCTGAATGCTTTGTAGAAGCCCAGTGTCAAAAGGCCTCTAAATAACCATACATTTCTCCCCATGATGCTGCCAAAAGAGGGAAGGTGGCAGAAAGCATTCTAATCAGCAGTAACAACTTTGTCCCTAAATTCATTACTGGTATCGATTGCTGGCCCAGCTAATTATGGTGTGTCAGGACAGGACAGAATGTTGCATTTCCTGAATTTAGGATGAAAGCAAAGGGAGCATGCAAAGGGAGCTGGTGATAAACACAATCCCTTCACAACTTCTAGCAGACACCAGAGCAATGGCTTTCTTCTTTCTTTTTCCAGGTGGATAAACTTTCTTGTAGGAATTATGCCCTCTATCTGCCAGCTGTGCTTCTCATCACCCATGGGCAGGGGACCTGTGCAGAACTGTCATGCCCAGGAGATGCTCAAGGCACCCCTGTTCCATTGTGCTGGGAACTTTGCTTTCTGCTATATACCTCTGTGGCTGATCCTACTTTGAACATGGGAGTCATTGTAGGAAAGAAAATACAAATCTAGATGGACCTGAAGGAAGGGTATTTCTGACTTCTTTTTATGTTCCCACCTGCGTTGCAGGGCGGTTGTTTCCTGATTTCCCCTCACTAGGCACATTTTCAGGATATTTCCAGAAGCTGTGTTTGTGGGAAAGGTGACATCAAGGTAAAAGAGTGATACTCATTGTATGTCTAACCAGGGACCAGGAGATGAATGAAAAAACATTTATGAATGAGAAGCAAAAAAGCAAGTAAGGTAGCTACTTAGCTTGACATATTGCTCAATCTAACAGGCAAGCAAAGGTGGTGGCTCCCTGGGGTTGAGGAAAGCAATGAGTGGAAGAGCCTACGAGGCTAACCCAAAGGAAATTGGTGCAGCTCACAAGAAGAAAATGTCCTCTGATGCGGAAGGTTGTACAAAGCCTCGAACAAATTAGCCTTGATGTTTCAGGCCAAACAATGCGATATTAATATTGCCAACCAATTTTCATTGTTGTCTTTTTTCATTAGTAGCTTTCAAAGAGATTTACAAACGAGGTCTGTATCAATATCTGACATACAGACAGAGCAAAGAAACAGTACATGAGCTACACTTCAAGAGTCTGGACACTCTTTGAACAAGCCAGGAAGAACAGATAGAAACAATGGGGAATGGAAGATGCACTTCTTTTTCACCCATTTATGAAACAATTCAAAATAATAATTAAATTCATTTTAAAAGCAGGAGAATATTCCTTTACCAAATTCTGTGACTGGAGTATTAACTCTTGGATATCAGAGTTTAAAAAAAACAAAACCAGAAAACCTCTAGCAATGCTGTTGCTGAGAGCATGAAGTTTTGCTACTGGTAGCAAGTAATAAAATATGGGAAGCCAGGATGTAGAGAGTTTGCTATTCGTGTTATAAGTATGCATCCTCCTTCACCCAGCAGAGAAGATAAATTTAAATTCTCAGTTCTTCAATCCAGCTGCATCATTTGGAATTAATTTCCCCGAAGAAAAAGCAAGGGATCAAACAAGGTTGATCTCTGTTAGTCACTGAATAAAATTTAACTTGATACCAAATATTAATAATCCTTGAGCATAACCAATGGTAGCAACAGCAGATTTCTGACTCAAGGCAAAATGTGTTAGCTCTTATAAAAAGGCTTGGATTAAGTCTATGATCTGATTTGCAGATGAAGCATCTAACACAATTATATTCTGATGAACTCACATGTCAGAAACAGGCCATCTTTTCCTTTACCAGATTGTTTTATCGTGACACCCAGAGTCCATCTTGGAAGAAGATAAATAAGAATTTGCACTTCTGTAGCTACTTTCTTCTGAGGACACCAGAATGACTTACAAACATTGCTTCACTTATTCAAACAAATGAAGAATGGATAATTACAAACTGAAATAAAACTGTCCCTGGTGTGAAACTTGGAAACAACCCACTAAAATGTAATCAGGCAGGAAGATTATTCTCCAGTGGAAACAGCAATAGCAGCTAGAAGGTATAGTCTGGACATACTTACTTTTATGCAAAGTGGTCAAAACCTCAATTTCACATTTTGCATTAAGATTCACATTCAGTATCTTATTACCCCAAATACCTTCCTCTATCTTTAATTTAATGATAACCAAATACTGAAATGATGCTCACTGAATAACCAGTAGCACTTCCTACACCATACTTCTCTGCCTATTTAGAAGGTCTGATACGATTACAGTAGAAAGTGGCATAACAAAGTGTTATCATATTGTGAAGTGAAGGAAATGAAATCAAATTAACACCAATTTAATTTTGAATACAAGTGTCCACAATAACTTCTTAAAGTAATTTAGCTCCACTATTTTAATGGCTAATTCAGATTAATTTTCTGTGTAGATAAGCTGTTATCCAATAGTGGTTGATTGATAGCCTTCTCACTTCTGGGAAAGGGTTTCAGTGACAATTCAGAAACAGCGAAAGGTGTTCATTACAAATGTGACATATGAAGAAAGTTTGGTTACGTTTATGGTAAAACTTTGGACAGAACTGCTTTTTGTTATTGATAACAAAAAAAAAAAAATCAGAAATTCTTATTGTATTGGCCAAACCCATACATTTATGAGTAAAAAGGTCAAATAAATCACTAGAGAGTGAACAAAGCATTTTGTTTCTATTGAAATAGCATTTCTTACTCTGAATTTTCTTTTTTTAATAAAGATTTTTTCCCTACAGAACACTGACATATTTTATTTTAAAAGTCAAAATGAAATTATTCAGAGCTTTTTTAGAATTCTTCTCTTCTCTGAACACAGGAAATGAATTTGCCAGATATTTGGGTTGAATCTGAAACTTTGGAAGAAAAAAGTTTCAGCCAAAAACAAAAAAAGCGTGCAGCTCCAGATGGTGAAAGAAGTGCCCATAAGGATGAGCAAGGCTTGCACCACTTACCTGCTTTATCTATTAACTGGATAATTTAACCAGATAATTTAACTAGGAAGCGGCAACAAGAGAATTACATCCAGATTACTTTAAACTGGTACTAAGTTCAACAGTCATGGGCAATATAAAAGGAAGTGGGTGAATCACAAGGTTCTTGAACTTTGAGTAAAAATAAAGGCAGGAATTAAATGTATCAACATGCAAAGCTTTGAAGTATGGTCAAGTCAGAGAGCGAACATTCTGCAGTTTTAAACCATTTTGATTTCCATTAAGGGCAACTTTCATCTATTTTATCCACTCCGAAACAAGCTGTTTGTATCATGGTGGAAGGCATTGCCCTTTCAGAAATGAAATTTTATCTGTCAGATTAGTGGAATATTAGTATGTTTCCACATTCTCACACCATGTATGTACTGGCATTCTCAAAACAATTTTCTGAAGAACATATTTTAAGCCATGCTTAAACAGAACAAAATGAAATGAACTTGTATGTATTCTGTGTGTAACAGAAATTGATTTTAACATTACTTCGAAGCACATACATCACTTCCACATAGTGCTTCCGCTGGATTTTCTGCAAACTCCATCTCCCCTCTAGGAAAACCAACAAATCCAGAATATTGCTACCCAAAAGCACATGGATCATAAAACGTTGTGTCTGAGGGACATAGGTATCGTGTTGAATGGCTGAATTGGCATACTTCCATAAGCTGGTTTGGGTAAATCCTTTTATTCACTGTGCTTTGCTATTAGCATCTTTGAGTTTTCTGTCCTCCCAGCATTTTGTTTTTAATATTAAGAGACCTGAAGTAATTTACCTACACTTATCTCTAAAAAGACATGGTAAAGGGACTAAGACGGAGGTGGAGGAAAAAACAAACCAGGCACCTTTCATTTGCTATTCACTGGCACATCTATTTAAGAGTTCTTCATTGTATTTCCAAAAGGCAGTACTCTTGCAAGAACATATAAAAAGACAACTTCACCTTCCTGCTTGCTTAAAATGTTTTCCCAAGGCAGCTGAAGAAAACCAGTAAAGATAGAAATATAATTGTTTTGATTTCAATAAAAGTAACCATTTTCACCTCTCAGGTCAGGTGTTATGGTGTGATAATACCATTTAGATGCAGAGTAATTTGTAAAGCAACAAGCATTTTTATAGCCTAAGGAACAGTGGACCAGCTCTTTAGCTGGCATAAATCAGCACAGTTTCACTGAAGCAAATGGAGCAACTCTGATTTACATAAGCTGAAGACATGGTCCTTTATTTCTCAGAACCACATTTCATAATATCCCGAGGATACATTTTGAAATAAATAAATAATTCAGCACTCGGTTATTCACCTAGCAAACTCTGCTTGCTTTGTTGAGCTAACACTCGAGCATACCCCTTATAGTAGTAGGCAGGCACCCTTAGCTCACAATTTCACAGCAATATCGACGAATCTCCAGTTTGACTCAAGAATATTATGGAAAACATTTGCCCACCCCAGATCTGTCTCGTGGAAAAAGATCAAATGAATACTTAGCACGAGGTTTTCTTCTGAAGAAATTGGCCATTGGGTCAACATCTCACGCTTGCAGAGAGCATGAGACTCAAAATCCTACTGTAATTAGTGTTTGATGAAGACAGAACACCCAAAGCAGGGCAAAAGCAAAGGAAAACAGAAGAGCAGTGTTATAAATAAAACTGGTTTATGCTGGTTATCAAGTGCTATAATTTAACAATATGAGAATTTTCTATACTAAACACCAGAAAGTATGTGGGAGCCCTTGGTAATTCCCCTCAGGCCCACCTATATCCCATACTTTAAATTAAGGAGAGAGAAAAATACATTGGTTTAAATTTTACAACAATTTTGGCCTGAAGCAAACCACACATTTTCCCCAACACAAATCAACTGCATTTAATTCCCCAGACAGCTGGCACGAACACAGCCTCTCCACAGGACACCTGAATTACAAAATTAGCACATTCAGAACTCTAAATCACATTCCATTACATTAAGCCCTAAGGTCCAACATTATGGAGAACAAGAATAAATTGCAGAACTTCTCCTAAATTAACCCTCTTAGCACACTCTCAAAGTTAAATTGCCCTTTCCTCCCCTTTAAAGAGACATGGAAACTTAAACACTCCCTCCTGCCCTTTCTCATCTATTCTCTTCTTGCCAAGTGGCACAGTGTATGGGACATAAATTGAACATCTTGTCAGAAACTCACATTCGTAAATCAGCCCATCACAAGCTGTTTTGACTCACTTCGGAAATTTGCAGGTTAATGTTTATGCCTGGTCGTTCAGACAACACTGACCCATCTACTTCTTTTTAGCAGCACACTTTATTGCAGTGCAATGGCATACCCTGCTAAAACAAACATGTACCGGTCGTTTTTTTCTTGTGTGCAAGCTGCTGCCAACAAAGTAGTAATTCCTGGGAGAAGTGCTGCAAGTTTGTGAGACAGTTTTGCTTACAGCTATACAGCACTGACCTGGTCTGATTAATGCAAATTTGCCAGTTCTTGCTATGTTATGATTACGTTATTACTCTGTTGCAATTAGTATGAATTTTGATGTTAGATATTGTACACTTAAAGACCAGTGTTTTACAAGCTCAGCTTTTAAGCCAATAGATACAGACAATTAAAAAGATAATGAAACAGTAACAGCAGGCCTTCAAGGAGGAAGAATAGGATCAGAAAAACTGACAGTTGTGTGCTTTTGAGCAAGCACAGTATTGTATTTGAAAAAGAACAGTTTCCAAATTTTAGAGATCCTTCTTAACATTAATTACTGAATATCAACACAATACTAAGATATCTCAAACAGGTATAAAAATGTGTATATTTGCTCTACATATGCATTAACAAAATGCTGGTATGTGGAATTTGGTGCTTTCACCCGTACACCTCACAGCAGCTGCTGGGCAGTTCTGCGCACGTCTGTGGCAGCCAAGCTGCCTTCAAGGGCTCGGCACATTCACAAGTTGAGCTGAAAGTATAATCAAGATTCACTGGTAATTGCAGGGAAGTCTTGTCATTTGTTTGTTCCTTGCTTCCAATGACCTCATTTTGCAGTGTGATAGGAAAAGGACTAAGTTGAATCGTTACTGGCACACCCAGCACTTGTTGCTTGAAATTACCTCACAGCAAAACATTAGCAATATCTGCATGGAAATGCCTCTCTGCTCTTGAATCTGCTCTCTTCCATTTTTATTACACTGAATTTCCATTCATACTTTGTTGACTGTCATACGGAAGATAAATAATGAATGTCACCATTAAAAAATTATCTACCTGAGATGACTCGTACTGCGCTAACCCCAGCCAGTCAATGCTGTCCCTGCTCTGAAACAAGATAAAGCTGTGCATTGCTATGGCACTCTTTCAACATCTTCAATCATCAATTATTTCTGAGGAGTTTTTGAATACTTGTACATACAGTGCATCTTTTCCTCTTATTTCTTGTTACAGATATTGAATTACTATTATATGGGATGCCAGAAATCCATGACAGCTATGGCAATGGCTGCTGTACCTCATGGAAAGTTTCGGTACTTGGAGAATGAGCATAAGCAATGACCCCACACTTATCACCAAAGCCTTCCTGGATCCATCTTTGCAAAATGTATTTTATAAGCAAATAACCTGTGTAGTTTAAATTCTGTTTTAAATAGTAGATGTAAAGCTTGTGAGAAACAGACTGAAACAAATCAGTTATGCTAAAAAAACCCCTGGCAGCTAAGCTGGGAATTTTGATCTTCATAAGATTGGCAAGGGAGTTGCAACAGTTAGTGGAGTAATTTGTTTACATATGTCTGATTTGAGGAACCAGCTCTCATGTGAACGCAGCCTGGTCTGGAGAGACTCCTGCTTAGGCTGTGAGTTACAGCTACATTTTACAATGCAGGGGGACTGCCAGGACCCTTGTCTTGTGCTAGTTCAAGAAAGTGAGACATCAAGCTCGAGAAATCGAAGTTTGCTGAGACAGAGACTTTTGCAGGTAGGCAGCAGGTGCCTAACAGCCCACTGTACTTCAAAAGCAGATGGAACAGGCTGGATAGACACAGCCATTTGGCTACCAGCACTCAGAAAACAGTCACTTAAGGGAAGAGGACAGCCACAGACCGCCACAAAGGTTTATGTATCTCACATACCTGGGGAAAAATAGAAGATCCATGGCTGTTTCTACAACGTTTGTTGGGCATGCTATGTGGTAGGCTCAGAAGGGATATGCTTTGATTGAGGGTCTTTTGTTGTCTTTTGGAGCCGGGTTTATGGCTGAACCCCACATCTGCATTTCCCTGCTAAGGGAACCAGATGAATTTCTTCGGGCTCACGCCACATTGTAAGCAAGAGGTAGGCAATGCGTATATAAACTTTGCATGAGGAGGTTAAAAAAGAAGGCATCACCTCCAATACTAAGAAGCCATATTGTAGCAGAGGCGAAGAAAAAAAAAAATGATGGTAGAACAGTTGCCTGAGAAAGGCAGGCAACCCTCTCCCCCCAGTGATATTTAAGGAAAATAGCTACTGGGTATTATTTTTTAGAATTGAGGAATTAAACTGTGTTGTCATTTAGGCTGTGGTTTTTTGCAATGAAAACTAAAGGCACAGAATAACTAGTGAAAACAGACTTAGTTTAAATATGTGCATCGCTGAGTATTCCAAGAAAGGATTCATAGAATTCAAAGAGCTCAATGGAAAATAATAACAACCAAAGAGAACAATTTGCAATAAGTGGAACAAATAGAAAATAATGAAAGCAAACTGGATTCAGTCTAATCTACTGAAACTAAACTCTTAGCTGAGTACATGATAATGGAAATAATTAAAATTACTGATTGTACGGGGGACAAGAAAATAGCAACGAAGAATACTGAGCTGAAGGATAGGAGACACAGATGTTTTTGCAAATATTGTATGTTAGGCTTAGTGACAGTACAAAAGTAGCAGCATATTTGAATATAAATAAAATATCTATCATAAGCAGTGTTCCCATTTTTTTCCATGGCTTTGCTGTCCTGCTAGTCAATTTAGCGAGAAATTTATCCTTGGGCGTACTTTTTGCCTTCTCTGTCACAGTGCATCAATTATACTTCACACTGTACAGTGACACTGACTTGCGACATTGTTTTATGCCCTATTCTGTTATTATTTATAAACAAGGTCTTATAAAATACATTTTAGAGTAAAAAAAACTTTAACAGATTTAACCATGAGTTTTCACTCATGATGAATTTTAATGTCCTATATTAGTCATTGCTAAGAACAATGTTTAGTTATAGAATTCCAACATCTTTTCCCTCCACTCTGAACAGGTTCAGTCATATCTTTAAAATCCATGGTGTGTGTGAGCTCACACTCAAGAAGCCAGCAGTGACAGAGAATTGAGATACATTGCCTTTTTGCATTCTTTATCAGCCTTGCCTGGGAGAAAGAATATTCTTTACTACAGTCCAGTAGATGTGAAAACACAATTGAGTATTCAGTAATCATCTAACTAACATTATTTATGAAAACATAATTCAAAGAATGCCTAAAAGAGGATAGTATTCAGCAGGAAAACTAAGGGTCAGAAAGCTTGGGTCATGTAAGTGATTCTGCCATCTACTCATACCTTCTCTTTCTGCGTTAGGTTCCTGACATCTGGATGAGTGTGGGGGGAAATTACTGTGAAGATATACATTGTGACAGATCATTATTGCCATCAGTATATGACTTAGATAAGAACATTGCAAACCAACCCTTTTGTCAGCTGAAGCATATTTTAGCCCTACAAGATGACTTTGTGATCCATCTCATTCTTCTACCGTTTGGAGGGAAAAGTACTTTCTTACTTTTAAAATACAATCAAATAAGGTATTGGTAAAAATATTACCTAATCTGTGCCTCTTTACTCTGGGGGAAGCATGTGTGAATTCATTTATCAGAGTATAGATCATGGTTTTCTGAGAGCAGCATTTACGTGGAGATTGTTAGCAGAAAAAGCTTCCCCATTCCAATGTAGAAATTCCTTCCTCTGCAGTCTAAAAAGCTCCCTGGATGTCCAGGGACATAAACTTGCCTGGGATGTGATCTTAACTTGTTTCTAATTTGGTAACACATAGATCCCTAACATTAATAAGTATCAGCAAAGAGACATGAAGATGATTGGTGGACTGGGGCATCTGCTATGTGAAGAAACACTAAGGGCTGGGACTGCCCAGCCTGGAGAAGGTACGACTCAGGGAGATCTAACCAATGTGTATAAATACCTGATGGGAGCGAGTAAAGAAGATGTAGCCAGGCTCTTCTCAGTGGTGCACAATGACAGGACAAGAGGCGACGGGCATGAAATTAAATACTGGAAATTCCATTCAAACATAAGAAAACCCCTTTTGCTTTTTTTCCTGCGCAGGTGATCAAATGTAGGAACAGGTCGCCCAGAGAAGGTTAGGAGTCCCCATCTTTGCAGATATTCAAAGTCCAACTGGCCATACCCTGAGCAATCTTCTCTAGCTGACTCTGCTTTGGGCAGGTGTTTGCACTAGATGATCTCCAGAGGTCCCTGTCAACATGATCCAGAGGCCAGAGCTTACCATCCATTTTTTAAAACCTCCCAGAATTTTCCTAGGTTAAAAAAAAAAAAAAGATTTATTGCAGCTGTAAACTTTTCTGGTGCTTGATGATCTTTAACCTGATCAGGTCCTCAAACTCATAATGAGAGATAAAGACAGCATATTAATATCCTTTTCTTAGAGAAAATAGCATCTCCTAAAAGAACAGATTTTTCAAATACTATTTGGGGATACCAACTGTGTTCAGTGAAAAGATACACAAAATCTGGATGAAGACGATGAATTTTGCTGATAATACGTAAACGGAAGTATTGCCTTTTTACTATTAAACCAAGAAAAAAACCCCCACATTAATTCATTCTTCTTTTGCCAGAGAACTCATGATCTGTCTTGAGGGAACCACTCAGAAATCTGCTGTGATCTTCTCAGAGACATAGGATGGAAAGTTTCTTCTTCATTCCCCCAAGGCGAAAAAGGACTAGAATGAGAGAGAGACTGAAAGACAAGGTGTCAAAATCCCACAAAATTTGCTATCACAAGAACAAAAGATAACTGAACAGTCTGAAACCTGACACCCTAATGTGTCAGCGTCTGTGGGATGTGTTACAGACTCAGCTTGCAGAAAGTTGTGTATCCTATTATTTTAAAACACTGCAACAGTACCAGCAAGGCTAATTCATCACACTTACATGAGGCATCAAAAGAGAGCGATGGTGCTGGGAAAGTGATTACATTAGTCTGGAGTATTCAGAAAACAACTGGTTGTTGGCACAGTGGCCATGCTGTGTGCAAGACCATACAGATTCCCTGGCAAGAACAGACATGAGAGATCCCTTCTTTGGGAACTCGACCTTGGGCAGCACCTAGTTGTATCAGATGAAGTCAAGATCTGCAAATAGAACAGTTTGGTTTACTCTATTTTTTCAAAATAATCTAAGGTCCTTGGATAAGGCTACTGTACTTGCATAAGCTGCGCATTAGCGTGAGAATATTCTTCAACACAGTATTGAAGTTTGACCCTGGCTGTCTCCTTTGTACTGTGCCATCAGTGCCAAGAGAATCAAAAGCTATTTTAACAGGACAGCTGGAGATTTCTTTGATGCAGACAGTGCTATGCCGCCCACAGTCATTGGGAACATTGCAGAGTAGGCCTGAAAGAAAGGCTTTGGGTAGGTGCAGGGTGAACTGCGCTGGTATAGCACAGCAGGCTCGGAAGGATCTCTCCCATGCAGCATACTTTCAAAGATCCCTAAACTTCCCTATGTGTTTTAGGGATCATCTTCATCTGAAGCAAGGATCTTAGGGGAACTCACCTTGAAGCCCACTTTTTTCCTTCTTTGGCCATGCACTTAATACATTATGGCTAGATCATTGCCGCCCGTTCACATGAGCTTTCTATGCGGGTACTGTACAAGATAATTAACGGACAATACTAATTCTACAGTTATAAAATCTAGAGTACCCCAGATGTTTGAAGAGGTTGTATACATCATTTGACAACATGTTCAGATGAAGAAATATTTTTTTCTTATTTTATAAAGATAAAATGGAACAATTCCTTCATGATTGTTGTTTAACACAATGTATGATTGTATCTTAGCCACAGGAAACACTGGAAACAACTAGTGGTAAAAATCTCCTCCTCCAAACCTCTTTTATTTCTGCTAAACTTTAAGACAGCAGCCCTGCTCTTTCTTTTTCAACAAATGAGTCCCATAAGGCTATTGGGTAAAGCAGTTCAACCAGAATGATGTAATATGCAGGATGTTTGTAGGCATAGGTTGAATATGAATACATTGTTCCTTATTTATAAACATGTCACTTTTTACTGGTGCAGCTTCACACATTTTTGATGATGAGAGCTGCTCTTTCCTTGGCAAAGCGACACAAATTCATTACAGCAGGAGGAACAAACATCACAAGATTTCAATGCATAGAACCATCTTTGCATGATTCAAAGCTCTTACTCAGAGATAGCGCAGATTGAAGAGATAAAGCAAGGAAAAACTTTCCTGAAATACAGTAAACTAACTGCAAAAGACATGGATTTAGGAGGAAATGGGAAATGCGTATTTTCTGTGGTGTATTGTCTTATTTTGGAAAGAGTCAGAATTCTCTTGTGGATTTGTCTCTGATCCCTTCAAATTATTTCGATGTATACTTGTATGCTTAAAATTATTTCTCCTCCCTTTTATTGTGCTGTCACATTAATGGATTCATGTGTCACTTTCTATTTTCATTACAATTTCTGTCAGGAACACGAAAAACCCAAATGTCTTAGTAATTTGTAAACTACCACAATGTACTCTCTTTGGCCTGACCTTGTCATTATTGTATAACTTAATTGGCCAACTATTCCACTTCTTTTTCTTTTCGTAGCCTTATTATAGTGGAAAACGAGAAGAGACTTGTCATTGACCAGTCAATCAAAAATACACACCATTTAGAGATGAAAATAACAACCTCTCAATTAATTTGATAGAATTAACACTCATTATGATAAAAGTCTCCTGAGATAAAGATTGAGATCAGGACTGAGAAGCAGACATTTAGCCATTCCTCTGACAAAGCCTGTAATAAAATTAGGAAATGGAACCGTTTAATTCAATCACAAAATTGCAGTTCCATAGTTTCCCCCTCAGACTAGAAGATATTTAAGACACCTCTTTTTTTCTCTGTACAAAGAGCCAGAGTACATCTCGTTTTGCCAGTTCTGTTGGCTGAAACGTCGATCTGGCTGTAATTTCAAAAAATGCCTTTCCCAAGATACTTGATGACATTTTCACATTTTAGACAACCTCTCTGATGGGAAGCATAATCATTTCACTATTACGTTGTTATTTCTTGCAATGGTTTTAGTTTTCCTCACACAGTTTCTATCTTTAGGTGGAAAAATTAAATTTAAACTTGCCAAGGAAAGGACAGTCTTGTCTTTTTTTACCCAGTGCCAACCAGGTTCACAACAAGATACTCCATGCTCTATGTAAAAGAAACAAAATAAGTCATAGACATGACAGAAACCTGTGCTCTAGAATTGGCCCTAAATCAGTGAGATCTGAGGAGGAGAAAGCCACTGGGGAAGGCTGCTTTATTATTACTATGGGAAAATCAGACACTACTCATTTAGTACCAGATTTAAGGTAACACAGGCTTCAAAATGAACAATTGTTCAAGACAGAAGCTTTTTATTTCTGTGAAAAGGAGCACTGTTATCACAGAATCAGTGGTTATCATAAAAAAGTATAGTCAGATATAGTTATGAATATTTGTTGGTCCAGTATCCTAGACAAATGTTTAAGATGAAATATACTGGCTCATGATATAAAGATTGCATCTCCAATATAAACCTAATGGTTAAAACCGATTAAACGTTACTATCATTCAGTTAACTTTTTCCCTTGTAACTTTAATCGAGACAGCTTTCTCTCCTGCACTGTAAAATACTCCATTCCAGAGATCCTTCCCAAGATATTCACCGACACTTCACCCACCTTTCTCTGGTCTTCACAGGCTACCTCTGCAGAAAACCACGAGCAAGAAAGAGAAAATGGGTGCAGTTCTGAAAGAAGTCAGCTGACCATGCTGATTGCTTGATGGACACCAGATTAGAGGGCCCAGGATAGGGAAACAGTGATCAGGTAAAAATTACCTTTCTTGCCCCTTCTTTTTTATTTCAGGTCGAAGAGCACATATTTGAAATGAAAGCGTGGCCTTTGGAAAATAAGCACCTAAGCCTTTCTGTCATACAGTACAGTAGTTCAAGATTATCAAGTTGCACATTATTCTCTTTCTCACTTGAACAAATCAGTTTACTGCTTGACAAATAAGCACATAATGCAAAATGCCAACTTACAGATTGGTATCACTAAAGAGAGAGCATAGTTTTATTGGTGAGGGACCGTATTTCACCTACATTGCAGATCTCAGGGCAGAAAGCTTTGTTTGTACAGGATATGTGACCCATTACATCTGGTACACTACAAAGAAACTACAGATATGGTCAAATAGGATTGAAATTAAGTATTCTGATTTTCATACCCATACCACAAACAAAACTGTCTGATTCTTCATAGGCATGTCCGAATTGGGAACTCATTTGTTGTAATAGATGCATAACAGAAAAACTGAAAAATATTTGGCATGGAAAGGATTTTTAATAGCTTGAAATGCAAAAGTCTCCAGTGCTCTGCATCTAGAAGTTTTAAATAACTAGCCAACTTTCATTATAGTGCTGAGGACACATACAAAAATTAAAATCTCATTGATTAAACTTATTAAGACTGCATCCCAGAAATCTAACAATAGTTTAATAGGAAGATAGGGAAAATCTGCCTTTAATACAGAGGTTCTATAGCTGTTTTGAAGACTGTAATCAAAGTCTGGGAGGAGGAGGATTAAGTTAAGCTGTGTCTTGAGTGTTGTCTTTTCTGTTATATGGCATAGTATGGTTCTAATACAGAAAATGCAGTCTACGTTTAAATTATTCACGCTCTTTTTCATTAGAAAACCAAAAAGTCAATTTAAAAACTTGGTGAAATTTTTATGAATGTCAGAGCCCTAAAATACGTTTGACAATGTGTTCCAAGGTAACAACCTTTTCCTTATTGTCCTTTTTCTCAGTAATAGCAAATTTTAAAATTTACATCTTTCAGGAGCGCTGAGGCCCTGTAAACAAACATAAGTATGCATAGTACTGTTCCAGGCTGGATGTCTGTCACTCAAATCACTGTCATGCCGCAAGCTACCCTGATACAATCAGAAGAGAAAATCAAGTTAGTTAGATGGGTTTACAGGATGTCTGCATGAGTGACAGATGTTTGTGCTCTAGCAACATTATGTTTTATTATAGAACAATTGCTTCTAATAGCTTTTACGTTTATATTCAATGTGTTGCAAATTCACATCCATACCATAAAAAAAAAAAAAAAAAAGAACAGAACAGAGAAATATTATGAATTGGTTCTTCCCCTCCCCCAAGTAAAAGCATTTTTTTCAATAGAAAGTAATTTGGGCAGCTGGTGAACTGTGGAGCTCACCAATCTATGAGTTCTCAAACACACACAAACTGTGTCTTCATGGTTCAAGGAAGAACCGACATTACGCCCGAAAGCATTATCAAGCACCAACTGCACAATATCATCTGTTGTAAACTGGGAGCCTAATTAATAACAGTGATTCAAGCATGTTCCTTGAAAATTGTGATCTCTATTGACTAACTGGACTGGTGACTTTCTCTTTTCATGTTGTTTGCACTCAATTTGTGCTGCTTTCAGTTACTGATACTGTATATTACTATTTCTGTCATGATTGTTTTCCACATTATATAAAGTCAATAGTGAAGTGTCAGGTGAAGCAGGTAAATTTTTCATCAATTGTCTATAAGACTTGTTGCTCTACTTTTGATTTTCTTTCTCATTGATCAGTGGTTGTACTGCACATCTGTTTTCTTCTCTTGTCATTGTGGGAATATCTAGAAAACAACTTTTAACCCCAGTGGTTAAAACAGCCTTTGAAATTGTTTACCTTTTTAGAATTCTGTATTTTCCCCAAAGTATTGAATCAATATTTTTGGAGGAGTTTCTGTTTTAAAGAAAAAGAATAGTTTCAGAAAGCTTGATTTCTGTATTATACACATATAAATTATTTTTAATCTGACTCCAATTGCATTGAACTTTGTATATTTTTCAAGTGATAAAGTCAACCTATGGCTGAAGAAAGGGGCTTTGGATTTCTATCCCTCAATCACCCATTACATTTTAGGACCTCTGTGAAAAAGAACAGGTCCAACTTAATCTGTTTGGGGTTTTTGTTGTTTTTAACTTGGCAAGTTCTGTTTTTTGACTCTTTCATCTTAATCCTATTGCCTTAGTCTAGTCTCAGGACTGTACCAAATTTCCCTCTTGTCTGGCACAGATGAACTAGAGCTTGTGTCCACAGGATTCCCAACTGTCTTTCACAAAACTGGCTGAGCTGACCCTTTGCTCCTGAGGTAATGTACTCAAACCTTCATAGTAACTGAGTTAGTCCTCAGAAACTGGAATAAACTGAAGAATAAACCATTTCCTCCAATTTACTCAGTCCTCTGAGGCTGAAAAAATAATAAATAATATTCATAGATGTGGAAACTATTTAACCTGTGAAGGAACACACTCTGCAGAACCTCCTGTAACTAGAAAAGTGCAAGCTTATTTGTTAGATAGTTAGAAACAGTAAGTCCATCCTGTAGGTACTTTACTCTCTAGATCAGCTTTACACTAGTCCAACTGCGGAAACTTCATTTTTTTACATGCTTCTATCTACAAAAGAGGGTATCGGTTGAGACTGTTATCTGACATTATATTCACCACCACATTTTTTAAATTTGTAAACATAACATGATACCAGCAAAACCTTGCAATGCAAAAAATCTCCAAACCAGCCACCCAACAAAAAAACCCCACCAAACGTCATCTATATGAGCATCATAATAATTAAATTAATATTTACAAATTCAGGACGTTTTGGAAACCAGACCTCATGAATGACAATCAGCACCCGTCCCTTGAAAATCTTTAAAAATCATGAACTTGAGGCAAGGTGTGTACTCCAAAAGAAATAAAATAGATAGTGAGCAGAGGCCAAAGGCCCACGTCATTTTTTGCTGGAAGGTTAATGATGACTGTCCATGAGTGGCTTTTATGAACATAAAATTGATTTAGCATAGATCATCTCTATTATGTTCAATTGCTAGATATTTTCTTACTTGTGAGAAGTGAAAGTCTCAAACTTCATTACAATTATTTGTAAATGAGATTTGCCTTTTTCTAGTTAGGCAAGTTATTTTATTGCTTAGGTGATCTGAAAATGGAGACAATGTCCTCACAGTTGAGAGTGCAGTGTAATAACCTCAGTTTTGCAAGCATTGTAACTTTCTCCCTGGCCTGTGGGGCTGCAAGGTGGGGGGAGCTGGGGTCTGTGCATGGCATCAGCATCACAAAGCTGATCTACCCCACATATTTGGCTGGATAGCCTGCAGCACACATGTCCTGAGGCTCCATCCTGGCATCCTATTTCTGCTCTCCTCCAGCCTTGATAGGACACATCCCAACAGTTCCAAGGCTAGTGTTACAATGGATTAACTTTGGTCATATATCCTTTTCTTTACTGAAAAAGAAAACAAATATCCAAATCTGTATGATGTCTCTATTGCTGTCGTCTTCTAACCTAATCAGAGCAAACTCATTACACTGAAGTTTTAGAAACATTTTTCTAGACTAAAATGCCTGTCAGTTTTCAGGTGATGTTTTATAGCTTAGTGTTAAACCTCTCCTAGAGACATGGTTGGAAGACAAATGTTGACACTCTGCTAATTAAAGCGGAAAGGATTTCACAAGAGCAGCACTACAAAGGCACACGGTACAAGACTGCATAAAAAAATCCTGTAATTATTTAAGAAACACTTTTAAGGGACCTCTGCCCACCTGGGACTCAAGCTCCTCTGTGAAGCACTGAAATAAAGTGGAGAAAGAGTAAAAATGCTGAGGGTCTCATTGATCTGTTGGGATCTACTGGGAGAACAGAGAGGAGCCCCAGAGGTGTCTGGAAACTCCAATGACTCTTTTAGAAGGTCCAACACAGAAGTTCGCTCTTTCAGAAGTTCAGATCCATTCCCAGGAGGCTAAAGGAAAGAATATGTCCCTTGGAAGGGCGCTTTCTGCAGCAGCAGGAAACTGTTTGCACTGGAAAAACAGGAAAGTGAAATGCAAATCAAGAAACTTTATGAGGAGGAATACTCGTCAGGCTGAAATTGTTAAAGACACGTTCTCAAGAGTGGTACTTAAAAGAAGAGGAGGTGAAGCCTAGAAGCAGAACTGTTGAGAAACCTCAATAAGGGAGGAGGGACATTTCTAGGAAAATATAATTTGCTGGAAACTATTCCCAGATGTGTGGTATTTTGAGCAAAGAGCTAAACTCTACGGTGAACGCTGTAGCATCAGTGATTTAGGATATGATTCAGTGTCCCACTGAAGTCAGCAGGAGATTTCTGCCGCGTTCAATAGGCTTTGCTTTGCACCCTCATGG
Organism: Gavia stellata; assembly: GCF_030936135.1. Lineage (NCBI taxonomy): Eukaryota > Metazoa > Chordata > Aves > Gaviiformes > Gaviidae > Gavia > Gavia stellata. The sequence continues at coordinate 22,391,811 of NC_082603.1, read as the reverse complement.
AATGGAAAATTCAGAGTGTAATTTGTAGCCTAAGGTATGCAGTCAGGGGAGAAAAAGCACTGCATGCAACAAATCAACCCACAACCACGCCAGCTGCTGCAGAAGAAAGAAAAGATATAGCCAGAGTGACAGCAGGCGAAATATCAGGCATCTGTGGACAGACAAGCAGGTGGGCAACATCCAGGCAGGGTTACTGCCAACGGCTGCCCAAGGAGCACCAGCCAACATCACAGACATCCAGAAGCAGAGCAGCGGAGGCACGGACAAATGAACAAACTAGTGCACTTCAACGCAAGCAGCCAACACTAGCTAGTGTGACAAATCAAGGGAATCGGGGTCTATTCAAGCAAGATAAAGGTTGAGGATGGCTGGACCTGTCCTGCTCCAGGTGGCATCCTGGGTAGTATGCTCAAGGCCAGGGTATTTGAAGTCCATAGCAGAATGAATTAACAAAGCCATCTCTTCTATCCCTTTCTGAAATGTTAGTGGTTAGGCTGGCCCTGGTCACAAAAGTTCCCAGTCCTGTATTGCCACTTGGGTGCTCACTATTAACTCAAGGCAGCTGCTTGAATCTGCTGCTCAAGGGAAAACAGGTTTAAATGGGGCTGAAGTGACACCCCACCCCAACATTCAGAGCTTTACCAGAGCACACATAGGCAGCTTTCGTTTCCATTGCTATTTGTGCCACGTGGGGAGCTATCAGAGCCCATATTTCTGTGCAGGTCTAATTTATTTAGGATATGCAGTAGGAAATATTCAGCTTGGCAATTCTAATATACAGTCCCCTACAGTCCATGCAATTCATTTTTTTTTTCTAACTGGCAGTTGTTGCCCTCCTGCTGTATTAGCCTGATACTGCCCTCCTGCTGCTCTGTCCACCTGCTTCAAATTTATTTCCAAAATGGATCACTGCTGTAGGATCTTCTCCCTGAAGGGGAACAAGTTAATAAGTTTACTCTTCTTGATGTACTGTTAGATTCCTTCTGCTCTAAGATTTGACTACTGACTATGCATTTTTTTCATTTTCTATTTCTAAGCTGAAGATAAAAATCCCCTAGCCAAATGAAGATACCTGAAGATACTTTAATCTGAACCCTGAAATGGGCACATATGAATGTAAGTCACATGCTATTACAAGTTATGCTGTAGTGCTAGTTTCTTTTCAAAACAAGAAGCAATGGAGAAATATACCATGTAATTTTTTGAAGTAGATCCCAAAGCAGACTAACATTCAGAACACATAAAATGACTTTCCCTTCTCAAGAAGACCCATAAATTTAACAGAGAATTATAACCTCCCTATAAAATATTTAAACCATCCCATAGAATATAAGAGAGAATAATATCCCTGTTACAGAATTCCATTGAATGGTTTAAGTAATTTGTAGACAGGAATTACATCTTTATTAAATCTTACACAGGAATTTCTATACAATCTTATTGGTTTCAGCCTTGTTAAATTGTATGCCTCTCCAAATGAGACTCTAACAGCTCCAACTGTGGAGATATCCTTTCACAGATTACAGAAACAAGTTTGTTGCTACCTTCTCCTTTTTTCTTCTAACCTAAATTATTATATAGCATTTTGCAAACTTTTATGGATTTGCTGAGAAAACAATTCCTCACTGTGTCAAAATAACCATTTTTCCATGTAACACATGTCTGTGTGTACACAGACGATGGAGGAAAACTTTCTTATTTTCAAATGTAATTGAATAAACTCCTACTGGAAAATTAAGGATTTCTGGAGAGAATTCGGCAGAACAGATGTATGCTTTCCCTAAATGAAAAACATTTGTCCGTTTCCTAGAAATATAAACAACAACAGCAAAGCAGTCACACAAACAAGTTGTGGGGTTTTTTTCATTTTCTGTACAGATGGTTCTTATTTTTATACAAATGAGGAAAAAAGCCACAGTGGAAGTTTCTAAATGAAGCAATGAAGTGCATTCTTATCAATGAAATTTAAATGTTCTCCAGGATGAAATTTTGTTTTATACAAATCTGCCCAGTTGTGCCTGAAAACTGTACAAAAGCCTTCCTTATTAAAATGCTGCCTTTCAGCCTCCCTGCTTCCATTTAATCAGTCTGATCTCCCTATCAATTCATTTTTTCCATTTCTGTTACCTGTAGATCATTTTGCCTTGCTCCTATAACATGGATTTAGAGTTTGCGGTCAGGAACTGAGACAATCCAGAGCAAACCTTTTTGATTAGATATTCCTGTTCCATGCTCAGAGCTGACAGGAAGGATATGCTTTTTAATGTCATGAACAGCATTTCCCCCCATCCCTGTAATCATGCTTTGCAGCCACTAAAGAGTGAATTGATAGAAGAGAGTTGTCCAGAGTATCAAAAATCCCCCATCCAGAGCAGCAAAATATCTTAATGTAATTAAGTATCAGGATGAATTTCTTAGTCCTTATATTTCTTGCTTGTCCATTTGAGAGATGGGTCTCTAATTAAGTTTCACTTTGGTCAACGTAATGAAAACAATATCATCTAGAAGTCCAGCCATAGTCAGCCCGCATGGAGAGCAGTGATAAGGCTGTGTAATTGCAGGATTAATAACTGGCCTTTTATTGCGTCTGAAAGCAATGTAACAGTATATAGACTTTCTGAGTAACTTGAAAACATAGCCACATTGTACAATATCGCTACCCTGATCGCTTTTTCCTTTTCACTTTTTTTTTTCCCCTTTTTTTCAAGCATGGGAACAATTGGACTACAAAGGTATGATTGTTCCTAGGTCATATTCTCTTCTAGGGTTTCCAAAAAGCAAGCAATGCTGCTCAGGCAGCTCCAGTAGCTCTGTGACAAAGCAGAACAAGTTTCAATAACAGCTGTTATTCCCCTTCGTTTACAGTGCAGGCCACAGGGTAACTGTTTAATGTGGTAGCCAGTTCCCTGAACCTCTTGTACATTTGCTGAAACATGAAGCATTTTCCTAATACTTTGAGCTTCTTGAATAAGTGCAGGATTTCAAAGTTTAAAAAAAATAAAAATCTAGGGACCGATGGTCTACTGAATAATCTAGCTCTGGAGACAGAGCATCTGCACAGTAGCATCCTTCCTTTGTGGCTGGGACACTTCACCTTCAATTAGGGACAGGTACCTTTTAATAGAGTTGTTCCCCTTTGTGGCTAGACAGTAATGCTGAGAAAGTGGTAGGAACTAGGAGCCAGGCAACCAGCATGCTCAGCTAAACTGCTGTGGATCTTAATTAATGTGCAGAACAGGATGTAGACTTGGACATGCCATCTGGATACGGTATGGATTCAAGTGAAACTTGAACCTAATCTAATAGGTGTGTAAGTTGTATGAAAGGAGCTAGTAAAAATCCCTATGTAAAACGATCTGCGTTAAACAGACGGGCTGGCAGAAGAAGTTGCAAAAGTTGCTCAGGCTGCTCTGGAATCCCCTTGCACCTCCATGGGACCTGGAGGGAATTCAGCACTGACTGCAGAACATCATTCCTTGGTCTGCAGCCCCACTCCCTACCCTACCTCCTTCTGGGTGCTGTTCCCACAAAAGATTTGGTTTCACATCTTCTGCAGAAAACATTACTTTCATCCCCACCTTCCTCATGAAATCAGGGCTTTTCTCCCTCTCCTGCAAGGGCGTTTCATATGCCATGCCACATACGCTGCCCAACTCAAAGAATTATTTTCATAATATATGCTCAAATACAAAGGCCCAAATGCAGTTCCGCCTGTCCCATCCAGTGTAGTTCTGCATGGATTATGTCAGAATTTGGCTTAATCACCTTGATGAAAAAATATTTTTATCAAAGTAGTATTATTTTGGTAGAACAGACCCATTTGCATCAACATAGCAAAATTATTAGTCCACAGGAAGAATTCTGAAAAAGTGTATTCTGCAAAACTATAAATGCACTTAAAATCACTGTATGGCTTTCTTTTGGATCATGTTTAGCTCATTCACCCTTCCACATCATCTTGAATTTCCTTCTCCTTATCTCCCTGTGCAACCATTCCCTGCGTTAGGAGACTTCATAGATACTTCTCACAGACCTTTAAGATCAGTCTGAGAGAAATTAACACCATTGCTTTTCATTTAACCTTCAAGCCGTATTTTCACTTTTATGTCTTTAAGAGTACTTTAGTGTACGTATTTCCAATACCAACATACACTTAACTCTGGCCAGATGCAGAAATTATGCCTTCCATTCAGTATCTTGAGTTCAACTGACTATAAAGACTTAGATCTCTTTAGGGCCTGATTTATGTGACATTTTTGACTGAAATATTCAGTTGCCAAAATGTTGGCCAACATAAAAGCTACTGAGCCTTTGTATATTATACCATTTCCTATATGGAGAAGCATAGCCATTTCTTCTGTATGCATTAGCCCTGTACACTTACTGTAGATTAAACTGAGTTCAGAATGATATCTTTGTAGGTGGATGTGTGTTAAATCCCGAACAGATTTAATTTTAGCATTCAGAGACACAAACTGAGTACTAGCATTATGCCTCTTTAATGTGGCTTTTTGTATTTGTTTAATAAAAGTGAACCTCTTAAATATAAAACTCTGAAAGACATGCCATGAGGGATGGTTTGAGGCAATGTTTAAAATAATTTTTCTATTTTACAAATTTTGTATTGTCATGAAAAAAAGATCAAAACCACATCTGAATTTTATCAAATAGTTCCCCCTTTCAAAACAGAAAAATCATAAATGCCAACTTGTTTGGTTTTGACAGTTCTAAGTCATTACTGCTCTTCTGAATGAAAACAGAGAGGTGCTGGAAGACTCTTGAAGTGACATCCAGTAGTTTAGGAGTGAAACATTTTAACTACAGAGTACATGAGGGGTCAGCAAGCATGAGAGCCAGAAGTGCGTATGTGTGCTTGTGTGTCTATACAGGCCCATACATACAACTGATAGAGGGAAAGAGGAGTCCTTTCTGTTCTCAAATAACACAAGAACCAAAAGCTTTAGTGAGAGATATTAGTTGGAACACTCTGCTTATCCTGAAACCTCCTGGGGAAAAAAAAAATAGTGGTGTTTCTCAGCTAGAGTTTGTATATCCCCATCACTTAGAACAGTGCAGTTGGGATTGCTCATCATCGTGCTGTGGAAACAACAGCACGGGACTCTCCTGTTGGAGCATGGAAATGGTTACCGTGTGAGAACACTGAAAGTTTGACTAATTTCTACTGATAATCTCTGTCCTGACATCATACACTGTTGTTCCACCCCACACCCACTGCAGTGAAATAAGATTATAGAAAAGAATCAGAAAAGACATGTGAGTACCAAGGCTGAAACAGTTGCCTTGTTATGTAAGATTTTGCTATGCTTATTAATCTTTAAACCCTTAAGCAACCTTTTTATTTTTCCATTTTAAATACTCTGAAGTCAGTCAAGCTGCACAGCAGCAAGGTTGCATGCTGGCAGAAAATAAGCATCTAAAATTCTTTTGTAATCCAAACACACACACACTGCAGCACACTGCATTTTTGTGGCTTTATTTTTTTTAAAACTGAAGCTCACAAATACCATAGATGATGTGCATGGGTTAGAAAAAGTAGTGCAGCATCTCAGCTTCTCTAAGCAGGGAGAGAAGCATCTTTTCTTCACGCCTGGAAGAGTGACATGATAGCTTGCTTATGTTTCCTACCTTAGTGGTCCAGCTGGGAGATCCGTAAAGCAACCATTGAATCTCTCGCCTCTTTTTCTTTAGGAGTGTCACAATGTGCAGCATTCTTTGTGTTGCCCCCATGCCAGCAATCTTTTTAAAAGCCACTCTTGCTTTGCAGCTCACCATCTTTGCAACAGACAGTAAGTTGATTTCAGGAGAACTGCCCTGATTTCCACTGCTTTCAGTGAGAGCAGAGGCAGGTTCTCTCTCCCTCCTGTAAGAAGTACTTGGCAGAAGTAACAGAGAAGTTTTTAAACTCCTATCAAGAGTTCTTGGAACTAATACTAGTGCTGATCAAATTCTCTCAATTAAAAACTGACAGTGTGAAACAGTCTAACATGTTGCTGCAAAGTGATCTGGTAAAAAGGATAAAAGATGAGGAAATGTTAAACAGTGAGTGCAGTATCTCCAGTGAGTCTATCAGAATTGTGTCATTTGCTTTAGCTGGTGCAGGACTTTTTCTTTGCCCTGTGTTCAGCATCATGCACAATATAGAACATGAGTGCCTCAGATTCTTATTTTCTTTCCATAACCACTAACCAGAGTGGGAGTTGCACATATGTCCTTGACAAGACTTGAAATTTAGAATAGTTTCATTTGTTGCCAATAGTTTCTCAAGTTATTTCAGAGCCGCTAATTCATGTTCCAGCTACCTAAGTAATCCTAGTCCATCACATTGCAAGGAAGTCTGTCTCCAAAATTACCAGATTAGCTGAATATCCTCGTTCATCCTGTAGAGCATCATTGCCAAATACCATGGAATACTGTTCTCAAGATGAAATGTTCTTAAGTGTTCCTGTACCCTCGTCCCTCTCTTAGCCATTGTGTACAAAAGAACCAAAATACTTCTGCAGTGGTTAAGTTCTTTTATGCCCAAAGAGGGAAGGAGTAGGATTTCAGGATACATTAATACCCCCACAAGGAAAATGAGTTACATGCTTGGACTCATTCCGTCAGCCTCAGTCCAAAGGAGGAGCACTGAATGAGCACTAGTAGTAGAGATACATAGGTGAACAAAGTAATAGGGGCTGAGACTGCTAGACTTGAGTCAGATGGATCTATTCACATCCAGACGTCTCCATGGCAGTGACTTTAGTGAAAATTCACTCCAGGCAAGGGCTAGGCATTCATATCTGAATGGCCTTTTTGACTGCAATAACGTGTAGCTGGCAGGAAGCATGATAGACCAAAGAAATAAACACTGGGGGAAGAAGAAAAGCTCAGTCATGAGTATCCCAGATATACAGTCAGTATGAATTTCCAGGGCTGGACAGCAAGCGAGAGGGGAGGCTGTGACCACCCTGTGTGACAAAGGCATTTGTGGGAAGGACAGGGTGGAGAGCACTGGCGCCTTGCTAGCTTCTTGCACCATTACAAGGGAGACATATGGGAAGGGGAAGCCCAGTGCCAGAAGGACAAGTACCATTCTCTGGCTTGTAACTAGATCAGATAACAGTTCAGAAGCCAAAGCTCTTCACACTGTACCCCTTCTTGGAGGTACATGAGGCTACAGCCCAGCTCAAAGAACTGAATGTGCTGCAGAAGTGAGTTTTGAGATGTGGAGGGCCCAGAGAGAATTAATAATAAATAAAGTACACCTCAGAGGAAAAACTTCAAGTTTCACCTCTGAGTTATGTGCAGATATTTGAAGTCAGTAGGAGTAGTCTGTTTATAGCCGTAAGCAGAAAGCAGCCCTGTGTGCCCAGGCATTATCAGTCCTTTATTCAAGAACACAATATCTGCTTGATAATGCATATGCTGTTTTGTCATTAGTTGTCAGTGCACCTCCCAAAACAAGTTGGCCCTCTGTGGTTTTATAATCATGGGAATATTCTCGATGGTCCTATCAGACAGGTTTTATTCTGGCTCCAGACGTCTCTGGAAAATAGCCTATTGAATCGCATCGGAAACCAGGGCAGAGTTGACTTCCTGGTGGACTCCAAACAATCCGAAGGCTCTCCTTGGAAAGCACAGCCTGTGCTCTGTTATTTGTGCAATGCCACGCTGCCCTGGAGCCGCGGTAATCGGCTCCATCTCAGTGACTCCACCCCCACCAAAACAGGTAAGGAAACAGCAATCTATTGTTCCAGCAGTTTATGCAAGAGCTTTTTTTTTTTTTTTTTAAAACTATTTTAGCCACTACTTTTAAGAGATAGCCGTGACCCGTTGCGGGAATACCTCCTTATTTCCCTATTTACCTCCTGTTAGCTAGAACACCAAATCACTGTTGTGTTTACCTGGCAAGCAAAAGTGGGAAAAAAGTCAATATGGGACAGTTTCTTACTACTAGAGGTGTCTCCTTGATGTTAAATACAAAACAAAACCAGAAAACATAAAGCAAAAAACAAGAACCCCAACAAAATCTCCCCTTTTCCTTTTATCATATGAAGAAAAATAATTTCCAACTCTGAGGCAGTGCCAAATGGTTCAGCAGATTTCAGAGACTTCGAGACACTGACAGACTGCAACTCCTGCTGTTTACCAGGGGGATTTAAGAGGTTCTTTCTCTTAAAATAGTCATATTTTTGTCTTCCTGAGGGTCAAAACTTGCCACTTTCACACTACTTCCAGTAGACATTTTAACAGTGCCATACTCAGCCGTGTCAAGGGACTCTGAAGAGGCTCTGGAGATTCTTCTGTCTGAGGCTAAACAGAAAGGATTGGTTGCGCTCCTACAAACATTCCCACCAGAAACACCAAAATAAAGGGGGAAAACACTTCACACAGGGTATTTCACTGCACAAAAAAACCCCTTCAGCATATTCTAATGGCAATGTATCAAACTGGATTACATGAGTCATATTTCCCTTATGTGATGTGACATTATGACACATGACAGAGTACCTAAAAAAATCATGACGCCTCAAGAGCTTATAACCCAAATGGAATTTAAAGGCATATTAGTCAGCCATGTCCACCCCCACCCCACTATTATCCGCAACAGCGGGGGACTCGCTGGGATGAGTCAGAGCTTAGCAATTCTTTCCATGTGCACAGGAAACACCGATTAATTGGAACAGTGACCAAAAAAAGTCTCTTTACCTGGTAAACAGAATTCAGCAGTGGGATTTTACTTAATGAATAGTATACAGTTAAGTACTTCGATCTGTGGAGGTGAGAGGTGTAGAAAGCTGATTAGGGAGCTCATATCCTATTGCTTTTTCATCTGCTGGAAGCTTGATATCTTTAGCAGTCTCCTCACACAGTAGTCACCACAACTGCCAAATTGTGTGTCATGTGGTAATGTGGAGAGAGACTTCCCCAAATTAAGAGAGAAGCAAGATAGGAATAGAGATCCTCGCTCCATCTGGTTTCTCCATAAATATTCAATTTCCTGACACTGGACACCTGCCACCTCCCAGTCCCTCAGCAGTTCCCTCTGTCCCACCCCAGCAAGCTCCTTGCTCAGCCCCTCTCCCTGCATTAGGGGATCCTCATGGGTCTGGTGCATCTGGCAGTAAATCAGCCAAGGCCCTGACTACTGTTGCATTAAGCATGCTCTGGGTCTTAGTACATAGTGCACTCTAGGGCATAGTTCCACTACAAAGCATACTGGATTTAAATTGTTTATCTATCTAAGCCTTAATTTATGATGTCTACAAATTCCTCTAAAACGAAGGAACCTTTTATTTGTACCATCTCTGTTTAAGAAACAGGGCAAGATTGTCAAGGGTGCAAAATGCTTCTGGCACCAACCATTCCTGCCGAAAGCCAGTGGGACTTGGACATATAAATCTTGCTTTTGGCTTTGAAAAATCTCTTCCGTAATCTCATCAGGACTAAAAAACTACAGAACAAACTCTTAATTCAAATACTATCACCAATAAAAAAGGGTTTATAAGATACGTGGTGGCAGAGGGCTAGATTTGACTGCAGGAGCAGCTAGCAGCCCCAGCAGATATTGACTGGCCTATTTGACCTTGTAATTATGTTTAAAACTAAAAAAAGCAAAAAAAAAAAAATCTAACTATAGGCTTGCAAAAGAGAAAAGGAGATGAAAGAGACCTGAAGGTGGAAGGTTACATCAGGGGACATTGATGGGATTCAGAGAGAAAAATCCATCATTAGGATTTATTCTGAGCTTTAAGGAAACAAGGCCACTTCGTGTTGTCCCAGGTGGTGATGCAGGAAGATACAGGAGTCAGAGGCAGACCATTGCCTGAGGGCAGGAAAACAAGCAAAAGGCTCCTCGGCAAATTCTCTCTAACCTTTAAGGGTTAAGGAAATATCAAAATATAAGACTTATTCAGGAAAACATCCAAAGGCAGCTGAGGAGAGCAACACTAAACATAGGACTGTTTATGGGGAAGGGGACTGGTCAATTACTAAATAAAGCTAGAGCAGCTTCCTTGGAGTTTCATTCAAATTAAAGAAAAATAACATTTTTCTTGAGTAGCTGATGGAATCACATTTAAAAAACACCAAAACACAAAACCACCTTATCCTTATTTTTCAGGACTTTAATTTTCATTCTTTCTGCAAGAGAACAGTATGTGTGGGTGACTAATAACAATCTAGCCATCTGGACTTCCCTCAGACAAACTTATGTTAATTCAAACTACACAGAAAAAAATACTAATATATATATTTAGCCTGCCTCAGAGCATTTGTGAAAGTGCTATGGTCGGCAGAACTGTCATGCACCGTCAGCAAGCAGCAAACTTTAGAGCACCTTTAATGTTACACCACAGTGCTGTTGTAGTTGACAATTAAAATAGTTAATGTGCAAGCTGGCCTTTAAGTGTTACGCTAATCAAAATAATGGATTGCTTTTGTATGATGACCCCATAGCTGCATCTTAGTACTTGCTGGACAAAGAGATTTTTAACAGTGCCCGGTTGTGGCACTTGTAATCGTGTGTTTCTATGGCGGTAATGAGGAAGGACATGACTTACTACCAAGCTTGTTGAAGACCTGAGCATATTGGTGATATGTGCAGATATTATCTGAGTACCTGTGGCTCCCACAGTATCATATTCAACCTCATGGTCTTCCAAACCCAGAGGCAGCATGAGGGATTCAGTCCTTTAGCATTTCTTCATTGCTCCCATAGGCACACAGTGTTTTTAAGCCCTCTTGCTATTAATAGTTCTTGGCTATTTAGAGAAAAAGCCCTCCCCCTGTGCCTATGTTTGTGTAGATTTATGGGGCATAAGGAATCATAGGTCTGACCTGCTTGGCCAGTTGTTCAAGGGCAAGCAGGAATTTGTGGTTTCCCACCATCCCCCCTGCCCCTTACCTGTGCTCTGTGCTACACATTCAGCAGCACAAACAAATTCAGTGCATTCAGCTTGTCAAGAAAGATTACCTAAGGAGTTGAAATCAGGGCAGATTGTATTTCAAGCCATTTTCCCCTTCCCCCATTCTCCCTCTGCCACCAGTGTTTTGTTTTTTTCTTTCTTATTTTTAATTATTCAGGTTAGAAATGAAATGCAGTGGTTATATTATGCTAATATCAAACTCATTAACGTTAGGCAGAAAAAATATGGGAGGTAGCCTGCCAAAAGCTAAGCCTTTGCTTCACATTCATCCGGTAAAGTTCATTGAAATGGGAGTTCATCTCTTTACTCTGGATTAGAATTAAACTCCTGGTGTATTTGAAGAGCTGTATAAGGGATACTGGCTCAGAAGATACTCCTAGAAAAGTACTATTCAATATTACTGCCTTTATTACAATTTTAGTTCTGTGACCTTATGCAGAAAAATGCCTCATTCAAGCTCAGAGAAGACCTAACCAGGAGCTTTATCATGTGTATCAATGGCCAGGTAGGTGTGCTCCAGCTGACAGTGTCTAGCACTACAGACCTTAAACTTGTTAAGAAATATGTTATTACCATTGACTACAACTGCACTAGAAGTACAGAAGCATAGATTTGTTCCTTGTTTCCAATTCCCTTTCCATGACAAACCCCATGGTTTCCCTTATCCACATGCAGAGTTTTGATTGAAAGTAAGGCTCATCCCATTTTAAAATCAGAGCAAAGGAGCCTTTTTCTTTAGGCAGAAAATACAATAACCTTCTAAAGGTACTTTTTAATGCAAGTTTCTGTTTCTAGAGTTTAGGACTAATTTTTGCAGACTAAAACAACTAGGTAGGAAGTGGCTCCCAGTTCCAGTATTTAATTACAAGGATAAATACTTCCATAAATTATTAATTATTTTTTGGGAACAATTTTTGACCCCACAGACAACAATACCATCATTCCAGTTATTTCATTTTATTGTTCTATATTATTGCCACATATTATTTCCCTTCCACAATGTTTATATGAAATTTATAACGTGATGCAAAGATCTTCCCCCTAATTTTTGTAAGCAAATGTAAAGTCTTGTCCATTTCCTCATAGTATTTGTTCTGTTTAATTGCATTTTAAATGAACGTAAAGTAACTACCCCAAAGACATCAGCATGCTTCTGCGAGGGCTCTGCAGATTTTACTGGTGTGTGTTGAGAAGCTGCTGCATCTCAGATATAGTCTGATCTTCACAGACAGCCTGTCCTGAAGGTGGAAGCAGACCAGTCCTAGAGAAGGGCTTTGGGAGGCTTCCCCCCCTCTTTTCTGATCTGTTTCCAGCATTAGAAAATTTAAAGCCCAGCAATGGCTTAGAGAAAAAGAGGATTTTTCTACAATCGCTGCTTCCTCCTTCAGCCAAAACAACTTGAAAACACACTGAAGACAGAGTTAGACAGGGCTGGCTGGCTAAAGTGGCTGTAGGCTCCAACAGACAGTAATAAAGACAGGACTGGAAGCCATTCAGCTGAAATAAATCTCAGAAAGAGACAGAATAGAAGAGAATACAAGTCTGAATTGATTTTCAGAGGTGGTGTGTCTGCAGCAGTGTTACAAGCCCTTGTCTCTCAGAAACCACCTGTATTTATCCCCCCAGTATTTGGCCAGGCTGGCCTTGGGTGAGCAGTGAGCATCAGCCGTTCCTGAAGTCTGGTTGTGACAAGGGCAGTGTATCCCACAGCCTCTTCCCTTTAATGATCGTTATGAAAACCCTTACACTTGCTATTTGCAACAGCTTTACATTGTGACATAACTTCAGTAAAATAAAATCGATAATGCTCCTTGTTGAGCTCTTTATAGAATCTTGAATAAATTCCTAGTTTATACTCAAATATACAGGGATTATAGGATTCGGAGCAGGAGGACAGTTAAGAAAAATAAATCGCCTTGCCATGAGCAGATAGGTCTTTTGAGGTTGAAGGTGAATTTCTTGGCTATATAACACCTTCTGAATCTGTCAAAAACCTAAGTTGTCTGTAATTTTGTAGAAGACTAAACACCTGGAGGGTTCTAATAATTGATGGTAAGAAGAAAGCTCCATACTTTTGAAGTTAGTTTTCTATGTGAAATGTATCTAGTGCTATTTAAATAAAAGATAAATCTCCTTTAGTAAAAGAGAAGAATAAGAAATTATTGAGGAGAATTAGAAAAGTACCAAGGAGATTTTCCAGTGGCTTCTTATCCTGAAAGGGACATTTCTAGTTCTACTCAAGAAATTAATTTGATCTATAGAGCCTTTAAAACTAATTTTAATTCTTCAGCACTTGCAATATATCCAGTTATTTAAAATATTAATAAGTGCTCGCTTTTAACCACATTTGAGATGGGTATCAGATCCTCTTCTTCAAACTCCCTGGCTTTTTTTGAGTAGTAAAAAGGGTTTCATGCTGGATGTAGCAGTGAGGTTAGAGGTAGAGGGGTAAGAAGGGTATTCTATAATACACACTTTATAGGGTGTAGAGTCTGAGTGGCCTAAAGAAAAGGTATATCACAATCTTATCTCCTCCAAAGTAATATCCCTCTAAAGTTTAATTCAGTCTTTCACAGTTACAATGGGTAGAAAAGTCAAGTATCATCATGTATGTTAAAATTTGCCCCCCCCAACTCACAACACTGAGCAAAACCAAACCAACCAAATCCTCCAAATCACTTAACACTGACTCCACTGTGTAAAGCAATGCCTATATTTACCCATTGTATTATCTGGCAAGAAGTGGATCTTGACTCATGCTACTGAAAGACAAATAATAACAATCTGAATTTCTGCCTCATGGGAAATTCCTGACTTTTCTCCCTGAATCAGGATGAACAGTTGCTCTCTTTCTTAAAGCATATTTCTGTTTAGAATGGAAAACAGAAATTTAGAAATGTTGGTTTTGTTTTGTTTTTTTCTTTTAAAAACAAAATGTGATATTCCAGCATTGAAACATTATGATTCAATTAAGCTAAGCAAAATGGGGTCGTTTCAGTGCAAATCTGTGTCACTGAAGTGCTATGCACATCATTAGCAAACTACTGCTTGATTATTCCATTTTCCTTTCTCAGAATTATGCACCGAAAAACAATATACAAAAATGGCAACGTTAGTGTTGCACTTTAACTTACACAAGACACTGTGGTGACACTGGGGGTTTTTTTGTGCCTTAGTTTTGACAGATTGGAATTATTAGTTTGAAACAATGTATCAGTTTTTCTAATGGTAAATCAAGATTTCAGCAGAATCCCATTTTTTTTCAGAGAAACACAGTTTCCCTGAATTACAGAGGAAAACAATTTCAATTAAAAATCCCTGACCACTTATTAGCATCCATTGCACTTCAGTCCTAATCCTCCTCTCTGCTTTTAATTGTATTTGCCATGGCATGCAAGCACAAAAATTGGGTATTTCTGCCCCCGTTCCTGTGTGATACAGAGGCAAAACTGTTAAAATGGTACCTACACCAATTTCACTTTTACATACTAGCAATACTCCAGATGCTTCTTCTCCTGGGATCACTCCTATGTTTCTTTAAACATTTAGTGACATTTTTGCATCTCTTTCCTAAAGAAGGTTTTTCAGTCTCACACTGTACAGAGACTTGGCCAGCTCTTACAGCTGTGCGCAAGCCCCGAAGAGTAAGCCCTGGTGTGTGACACACAGGCTGCTTAGAATATACTCACTTTGATAGCAGATTAGTTTTCAAGAGGGATTTGAGCTGGGCAGGAGCATCACAGGAGGTTTAGGCAATCGTGTGATAAATCAAGGCAAGTGTATCTATTTCAACAACCAAATCCATCACATCGCTCTGATGATATTTTTTCCTTATTGTGTTGTTACAGACACCAATATCACACCCTCAGCAGAGCTCGGTTAACATGCGTCAGATTGCTCGTGTTAAATGGACACATTTTCATCAGTCTGTTTTCATAACGAAAGGCTCTCCCCTCTGCACAGATGCTAATTTTAAATACCTACCTACAAAAGCAAGCAGTAAAGACAGAAATGGAATGTCATCTGCCTCTGTTGTAAAAACATCCTCTGAGTCTGAGCTCCCCAAAACTTGTGACCTAAATGTCAGCTGATGTTAGTGAAGTGTCTGATACTGTTTCCAGAGCTGACTGCCTTGTTTCTGCTTGCTCAAGAGAGAAACAACCACGAGGCAACCAGACAAAATACTTGCTGAATGAAGGACAGACGTGCTAAAAAAGAAATTGCATTTTCTAGCTCAAGACAAGCTTTGTAAATGCAACAGAAAAAAAAAAAAAGCTCTATTGTTCTGTTCTTCTCTTTGCTGTCATGACTGGGTACCTCTTTTCTCTTGCAAGTCCCTACTTTATATATTCACGGACATGTTATTTGCTGGCTTCTAGATTGAAGTTTTTTGGCTCCAGAGCTGCCAAGTCGCCGTCTATTAGCAAATATTTCACTCTTTGCTTTCCTCTAGACCATTTTATTGCACACACACACACTTTTTTTTTCCTTCTTGCTGACAGCTACAAAACCTGAATATGTCTAAAAGCAAAAAAGTTTGAAAAAAGTGGCTAGAAGGGAAGCCACAGTGGATAAACCAGATGAGATGGGCTGACTTTTCTGCAGGGATTGTAAGACTATAGACTTTGCCCATACAAAGGATCTGAAACAATGTTTATAAAGATCTTTAAAGTCTACAAATGAAAGTTCTTCCCTAATAGCTATAAATTAGTGCAACTGCTAGATGGTATTTACGTATAAAGCATGGCCACGTACATCTGAACTATTCACCTAGAGTCCATTACAGTCAAAGGACAGAAATTAACAGTCCAAAAAACTGTCTTAAGTCGATGACCTAACATGCCCTCAAAAGCAGCTAATTTTTAATCTTAGAAGTGCTTACTTATTCCAGTTTTAAGTGGAGTCTGGTTAGCTAACTCAAACAGAGATATCAACGTTTTAGAACTGATAATTAGGCAAGATGATCTCTTCTGGAAAGGACTGCTCAGGCCGCAGATGTAGCGAAAAGCTCCTAATTTGACAAGGTGTTTTGAAAAGGAGAAAAGGAAGGACAGCTAGGACCATCCGGAGAGCACTCAAAGTATATGCAATGCAATATACCCAGGAGAGACAGATCCAGCAAGAGTCAAAAGGTAAAACTGTTGGAATGGTGGATTCATACTGACTTCTGCTTAATATTTTATTAAGTATATGGTTCTGGCCATCTGTTTTTAAAATAGGATTTGGCATCCTCTGTCCCCAGGCCAGCACGTGTGGAAGAATAACACACTGTAAGCAGGCTGGAGGTGAGGATTAATGGCCATAGGCTGGTGTGGAAATGAAGAAATCAGAAATAATTTCTCTCTTCTCATGTGTTCATTTCACTAGATGTATGAGGTAAGCTGACAGAAATATTTGCCCCACAGATCATTCGGAGAATCTAGCAAGGCACACAATCTCTAAGACAGAAGACACAACAGGAGCTTTCCTGGGGCTTCAAGCACAAGGCGCAGACTTTTGTTACATGACATTGTTGCATGACTACATCCAAAGGAAACTGAACTAAAACTTACAGGATAACTCACCTTAAACAATTGGAAATATCAATAATTTCCTAGCTGCATGTAACACATATACTGGCTATTACTATCAAGTCATAGTGGTTCCTCTTATCAAAAAGATTTAGTTCTCTCAGAGTTTATTATTATACCTGTTGTCAGAAAAACACTTTAAAAGAAGTTCCACTGATTTTATTTTTCTACAGGGCAAGGACTGTCTCTTCTTATGCACCTATAAAGTGCATAAGAACTGGGGACAGTCTCCCTGGTGTGGAGGGGTAAGTAGTATAGCTAGCAATTGTGGCATTTGATTGTCCAGTACAGACTCATAATCCTCACTTCAGAAAGTGAAGGATTTGGTCCCCGCCACCCCCCGCTGCGTCTTCTTTCCTGTCATAAGCCCTACAGCTGAACTGAGCAGCACAGCAAACCTGTACAATCAGCACTGGCAGCTTGTTGAGGTTAAACATGAGAATTCAAAACCAATTAGATGGTATCTGGGAAGGACAGAGGGATGTGAAGTGAATATATGGAATCAGCTGGTATGACCAAGTGTCCTTTAACTCATTCTACAATGTGTCTTGCACCACTGTCAATGAAACAGTAGTGTCTGCTTTACAGTTCATCTCACTGAAGCACAAGCCAGGTCCGTATTTATGGAGGCAGCAGTGCATGTGTGTACACTTGCCATGAATCCAAGCATAAAAAGTAGATTTTTGTTATAATCATTCTCCACTGAAAAGATAAGCTACTACATATTGCATTATTCACTATATTTTTCAGTTCAAGTGTACTAAACTCATATGGTCCTTATGATTTTGTGATGGTTAGCAGTACATCAAGACCAGTATAAGTATTCAATGTGAATACTATCAGACCAAATAGCACATAGCGAGTGCTTTATTCACCTGGGAATCAGGGAAGGAAATGTATATGCTTTTGTGAAGACTGAAGACAACATTTTAACTTTCTCCTGCTTATTCAAAATTTTTCTTTCCTCCTTTTCTTGCCTTCTGAGCGGATGATTAGGAGCTCACGCAGCTTTAAAAAGGCAATTGTTACTCTTGAGTTTAGTCAAATGAATAACCCAGGGTGAACGATTAATTTGAGAAAAAGTAGTTCTCTCTTCAACCACATTCAGACTCCTTACCCCTGTGGACATCAAACAATTCTCGCATACAGCACACGGCCTCCAGAAGGTATTTTCATGCAATTTCTGCCATTTGCAAAACTGCTCTGGTGCTTGGGGTGGGACTGGGAGTCATCCTTCTGGTTGACTTTTCTGTGCTTGTCCCTGCTTACAGTAACAGCCTTGAGGTTCTTGGTTGCTGTCTCACTGCTGGTGCTGCATACCTTCACGGGACTTGACATCTTGAACACATCATCCCTTTGAATTTCCCCCCAGTCCCAGAGCACCTGCCATCTTTCCTCTTGATAAATAACACAATTGCAGAGAAAATGGTCACAAACTGTCTAGTGATATACACTGAGTAGCTAAAGCTCCCTCCATCCTACAGCACAGGTAGGAGGAAGCCCTGAAGAAATCCACCTTGTCTCTTCGTCCTTGCTGTACACCCCATAGCCCAAGACCAGACTGATCTCTTCTTTGGCAGGACTGTGTTTACTGGTAGGGATTTAACTTTTATTTCTTCAACCTGCTCAGAGGCTGGAGAGACTTGCTCTTATGTGACACACTACCCACTGGTCTCAAAGCTTTCCAGTTGCTCCCATGTCTTTAAGACAATGAAATGGTGCCCCAGGTTGCCTGTCCTGTTTGGTCTGAATGAGAGTCCCTCAGCATCTTGGCTTTCCAGCTCAGCAGCTCTGCATTTGTGAGCCTGACACTTGACTTTTCCTAAAGCAGTTAGGCCTTGCAAGTGAGCAGGCTTCCCTTGCTGGGAGGAAGCATCTGTTCTATATGAACATCTCCTGCATCTAAAGGCTCGAGCAAGGTCCTCCACACCATAGAAGAGTACCCAAGTCTGGCTGCAGAGTCAGTTTCTCCCTTAACTAGCTGTTGGGGAAGAAATTATCTACAGAAACGAAAAGTGCCTCTCCAGAATTACGCAGACCTAAGCCTAGAGCTTGTGACATTCGCATGATAGATGTACCCTGTTTGATTGGGTTTTTCTCTGCTAGTCTAAGAAAAGAACTTCTGATATTTGAACTTTTCCCATTTCTGCCATTTCTAAAATAAATTTTCATATTCAATGGAATATTCACTTTTGTTGAAAAAGTCAGGTGAGTTGATACACATTTAAGAGTATTTGGAGCAGGTAGTTCAACAGAAATGCTGCGTTTAAAAAAAAAATCCTTCCCATACAGATGAATCAATTGAACAATTAATGAAAAAAGTCATTAACTGCTTTTGTTTCATAGTAAAAGAGTCAAAGAATCATTTTCTTGAAAAAGCTGACATGCAGACACTTGGCAAACTGATAGACAAAGTTTTACAAGTAACATTGTGATTAAACTACTAATTTCTATATAGGATTGTCTCCAAGTCGCCTGAAATCCTTAATAAATGCTTCACATTTATAAAAACTCCAGATGTTAGCTAGTAGTTCATAATGATTTATTTACCTGTCCAATTTAGTGTTTTTTTTCTGCATTCTGAGACAGTCAGTTTCCCTTGATTTATTCAAGTTATTTTTCCCCTTTCTACAGTCTGATAGCAAACTATTTCCTCAAAAATACGATAATATATATTGAATCTCAACAGTATTGGTTAGTGTGGTTGCTCAGCTATCTCAGGGGAGTCTGTTCTGTTCAGTGAGGAAGGGAGTGAATCTATATTCTCCCTACAAGCACTTTCCCATGTCATTTATAACCTTCCTTTGCATGAACATTTGGCCTTAAATCTTGCCTTCCCATAGGATAACACAAAGAAAGGTGTTAGCCCAAGGAGACTTCATGCACAATTGAAACAGATAGCCATAGATTTCTCTTTTTGGAGTATTCTGTTGTGTTTGGAAAGAACAGTTCTTCTATTGACCAGATATACTGCAAAAGTAGAAGAATAAACTGCAAAAACCGTAGGAGGTAGAAGCTTTCATCAAAAGAATATAAAATGGCAGAAGAGA
Source organism: Gavia stellata (assembly GCF_030936135.1). NCBI lineage: Eukaryota > Metazoa > Chordata > Aves > Gaviiformes > Gaviidae > Gavia > Gavia stellata. The sequence continues at coordinate 22,372,263 of NC_082603.1, read as the reverse complement.
CACTCTTGCTGAGCTATTGGACTGCATAATTGTCCAGGGATTTTTCTACTGAAGCTTGCAGAAGTTTTTCCAGTGGAACAGTTTTTCCACCAGAAAATGATGATTTGATGAAATTGAAACTTTTCACAGCTGTACATAGATTTATTCTGAGTTTTTGCTGGATCATAGTTGAAACAACTTGTTGAGGTCATATTTCAACTTGTTTTAATGTAACAAGAGTTGGTATCAAGTGAATTGTTTCAAATTTTTATTTTTTAAAGTTTTGTAATGAACCCAAACATTAAAATTTCAACATTCCTTCTTTCTTAGGGTGAAGGGAAACTTTTTCAAGTATCAGCAGCTCCTGTGGACAGGCCATTCCACTCTGCCCTGAGGCCTCCTGGTACTGCCGTAACCTGCTGGAGGCCAGCAGAGAGCTTCCTCAGCAGCTCTCACCCCTTCTCCCATGTTAACATCCATTCACTCCGTACCAGATCAGGGGGCACTGTGTGTCTGTGTGCCCTAAGCAGCACTCTGATGCTTGGCTGTTATTTCATCCTGCCCAAGCTAGCAATGCATGCTTGCACTTAACTATACTGTTCCTCTAATATACCTCTGAGTTTATGAAAGTGTCAAAACTTTGAGGCTTCAGAATGATACAAATAGGTCATTTCCTTTTAATCTCTCCTCATCTACTCCTCCACAAACACTGAAAGTGTCCAGCTCCCATAGCCTCTTAAGACAAAAAGTATTACTGACCTTTCTGTAATCTCTAGATTCCTCTTTCCTGTCTTTTCTCTCACAGGTTTTCTGGCTTTCAGACTGGGCAAGTAGCTTACCAAAACAAACACTGCATGAATGCTGAGAGAACAGCATCTGATTAAATGTTGTATGTTAATTGTAGCTGTATTTTATTTCTATTTTCAAACAGTAGAACAGAATAAGCTCCATTAAAAGTTTGACCTTTGAAAGCCACAATACTTCACCTATCTTGAGAGAACACTCCCTCTGTAGCAAGGCCCGTTTGCATGATGCTGTCTGCTCTGAGCGACAAAATAGGTTGCTCTGAGCATTTTAAGTACAATTCAAAGAAAAAGCATCTTAAACTCTACAACGCTTAGTCACATTTTGAAGTAGCTTTCTCAAATATTCTGAGGGACTTCAACCAGTCAACTTTTTGGAATATTTTATGTAATTGAAAGTCTTGAATTGAGCTGGTAGATGCCAAATACTCTATTAAAACACTTAGTAAGAGAAACAAGATCTGTACTGCTGACCACCATTAGGGAGCAACTTAGTTGTGCTCCAGATTAAAAAAAAACGTTTAAGTCCAAGATGAACAGTTTACAGTAAGGTATGCTAAGAACCATGGGTTAAATCAGAGGGTTTGTTAAACTTCATTGTTCTTTGGCTTCACAGTCTCTGCTTTCTTCCAAAGCTGAAATACTGAGGAACTGGCTGTATGCAGAATACCTCCATAGCCTGCTCCAAAAACTTACACAAACATCCTCTCATGAAATTTCAGGCTTTTAATCTTACTCCACACACTTCTGAAGGTTTTGATATGGCCTATGGGGTCTATAAGTAATTTATACTTATTATACTTCTACTGTCAGTTTACCTGAGCAGTGGTAAGGAAAATAACATGCTGTATCACTGCAGAGATCTTGTCAATTAAAATGCAGAGAGCAGTACCTGTATACACAACTGCACCGTTGAACTGAAAGTACACAGAAACTGTTAGTAATATGCCATGCTGCCTGTATGTAACATTACTCTGTAAAATACTTCAATATTGCAGTATCTGCCAGCTGCAACTCACTGTGCCTCACATCAAATCAAATGGCATAAGTGTGTGGAGCCAGGACTAGCGTCAGCTATTATGTGACAGTTTTTCCTAAGGGGACATGCTGACAGACAATCAAAACTTTTCTTTAATATTGCTTATTGTGTTTCTGCTAGTGATACTACCTGTCATGTAGCAATCATTCTTTGCTTGTGACAGAGAAATAAAAATGGAAAACAAAAGAACTTGGGTACCCATCTGAAATGTTCGGATTTTATGAAGTTTGCTCATGTTTGGGTTAGGCTTTGAACAGTGGTATGCCATGGTGCGGTCGTGGACTTCAGTTAGTCATTTTGGGAAATGCCAGATACCCTGAACTGAAAACCCAAGACTCCCTTGCAAAAACCTTGCCCTTCATATATGCACTAACTCTCCTAACACATCACACTGACTATGGTGGAAGGATGGCACAGATGGAAGTTTTCAGCCTGGATGGGCTAAGCATGCAAAATCTGGATTTTATTTGAACTACCATTGCAGGGCAGTGAAATGTGATAACAAATACTTGTCATACCACATTGGTCAAAGTCTCAGCTTCTCTGTTATAACAGCAAAAGAAAAAGCAAACAAGCAAACAAAACTCCCAAGCTCAAAGAAATCCTTCCCAAACTGTAAGCATGGTTGTACCATGTTGTGGTACAGAGGACTTAGTGCTCAGGACAAAGGCAGTCTGTAACACTGACGTTGCAGCACTGACTAGGGTAAACTTTATATCATTAAACTTATGAATTGTAATTTGTGTAGAGAATTGCGGTCACTGTGTGAATCAGGAATTTTGTAGTTTGAGAACCTCAGATCCTCTATGCTCTAACAAAATGTAATTTTCCCTGCAGATTCTGCTAGGCAAGTCACTTGTTTTTACAGGAACTACCAACATTTATATTCCTTTAAACCAAAGTGTTCTCAAATCAAAACCAAAGGTAACTGTCCAACATGGCCTACATGTTACACTGGATAATTAATCCTGTTCTAGTGCATATGGTAAAATCACCTATTCTTGGCCAGCATTTCATTGCTTGTGCCTCAAGCATCTTTCCTCCTTGTTTCCCTACATACCTCTTTACACATCCAATCTTCCCTGTCTCTACTCTGACTCTGTATTTCCTCTTTCAGTTTTTCTATGCTATCTACTTTTTGCTTCTCTTGGCCAATGTTTTTACCCAAAAAATGGGTCCTAGTGCTTGTTCCTTTCTATGCACCTTAATCTTGATCAACTGTAGCACCTTCCTTTGCTCAGGAATTGCCAGGGAGACAGCTGGGAAGACCAGATGCTTTGAAGCCACCATACAGAAGACCAAAAGAAAGAAAGAAAAATAGTACAGGTGGGAGCAGCAAATGGGGCTCACATCCCGGTTTGGGAATGCAGGTGGGCAGATAATGCTTGCTGTAAGAAGCTGGAAACAATGAAACTGATGGATGGGAGGATTAGGCTGGATGAGTAGAAAGGAAGGGCAAAGCCTCAGATTTGTGGAAGGCACTGCACAGAAACAGACAGAAATAAAAAATACATCAAGGGATTCAAGTAAGCAGTAAGACATTTTAGGATTAAGCTTTGCTGATCCAAACCTCTAAACTATTGGAGGTTTACCCATCACTAATCTTGTCCCCCTTCATTTATGAGAAAACATGACCAAATATAATCAGTTACAGGGTTCTGGGATATGGTTAGATCAAATTATATCTCCTGTAACAAGATGCAGTGCAGTGGCATGGCCTGCATTTCAGCTGTAGCAGCAGACAACTTCTTCCCTTACTAAATTATAGTAATATGTGACATCTATCTGGAAGACTTGTAGTTAAAACCATATGCTTCACTTTTTTTGTGCACATAAGGGGTTCCACATTTCTATAAACTTTGCCAATTGTAAACTCATCTCTCTCTCTCTCTCTCTGCTAACCTGTGGCCCAACTGCGTGTAATAAGAGTAATTTGGAGAATGATATTTGGTTACACTCTATCGCTGTAAATTGCTGCTTTCCCCTAATGGCCTGAAAAGCACAGAGCTAAACCAGTTAATCTGAAATAAGCTAAAACTGAAGGATACATTTTTAGGAACAGGCAATTTTATTCTTTCAATTAATGCAACATCACTTTGCAGCAACATGTTTGCCTTTTCTAAAGCAAGGGTACATTTTAGGACAGATACTGATCTCTTTGGTGATGCAGAGTGGATGTAAACCTGTCACACCTGAGAAACTTTTATACAGAGAAATCCCTAGCAGGAATAATGCTGACATACCTGGCTGCATGCCACCTTCCTGCCCACAGGTACATAATATGCAGAACTGCTACTGGGGTAGACCAAAGATGTATCTGAAATATTACTGCATTTTGGCTGTTGTCAGCTACCCTTATCAGTGCCCATACCTGTCCCAGTCCTGAGCAGCCTCAGGGATGGGCAGTGCAGAAGTGATGGGTACAGCCCGTCCCCCCAGGCATTGGGACCAGAACCATCTCTTCATAGCCTTTATGTTAAAAAGGCATGAAACCCCTCAGAAGGGGTCATACTTTATCTGCCATTCATTGGACCATACACATAATTCGGGCATTTTTTCATGTTAAATGGCAGCCCAGAAAGCTGAATTTTTGGCTGGTTTCTGGTCACCTGCAGACCTGTTCGTGTTCTGGTATTGTGGCTTTGCATTCTATCCCTGCAGCAGGTGTAGAGAGCTTCCAGACAGGGCGGTGCTGGACATAGATATTGCAGGAACGAAGGCTAGGCACCACATTTTAAAGCATTTTGATTCACTGCTGTGGCTAACTCCATCTCTCATCTTTGGATACTTCCTCCCATATTTATCAATAAAGACAAGACCACATAACACAGATTTTTAACCACGCTGTCTGTCTCAGTCTCTCTCATCAATAGATACATGAGAAGATAGCCCTACAAATATCACAGCTAAACCTTCCGGTTAAGGCGTGAGGGTCAATTGTTCAGTTAATGCAACCAAACTCCATTGACTTCACTTGAAAGACACCCACGTATCAGTGGAGAATCTTTTCCCTTCTAGCTTTTTTCCCCCCTTCTCCCTGTCCAAAAAGCCCTAAAAAAAAAAAATCACAAACAAACAGGACATTTTTTCAAGATAATGCTGTTCACAATTATATTTACTGGAAATATCCCTGTTTTGAAGATATTTTAAACATCAGCATTACTGCTCATCTATTCATATCATTACTGAACTTTCATGCACAAATGCAAGATGCTTTAGAAGAAAACATTACTTCTCCCTTACTTTTTGTTTTCTTATTTCACCACAGCACCCACTCCTACTGCACCCTACTCCTTTTTCCCCTCAATACCAAGGGCATATTAAAGTGGCTTTAATCATTCACTAGTGGGAAAACATCATGGGCTTTTCTGTCCTCAAGTCATATTGTGACTTTAATGCATATTTCTACTAAACTGGTGAAGCTATAGAAATCAATCAACTAAATACTTCTTATGTGTCATCATAAGATAATTCTCTACCTTGAAACACTAAGATTCACTTCATCTACAAATTATAGTTTTAGCTTGGTCATTCATTTTGAGCAAGAAAAAAAACAAATTGGAGGGAGAAAAACCAGTGCTTAAGTTCCATGAAGTGCTTTAACAACAACAAAAAAAAAATTGTTGGAAGAAAAATTGAGGAATGCAATTCACTGCATTGTCAGATTATTTAATTTAAGAAATACGGATTTTTTTCACTTTAAAAGTATTATTTATTGCTTAAAATGTTATTTTATTGCTTAAAAAAGGTTCCAAATTAAAACTTTAAAAGGTAAAACTTTAAAAGGTAAGACACAAGGATACATAACAAAATGCCAAACAAAACAAAACATTTTTTTGGGGAAGGGAAGATTTTTCTCTCTTATGCCCATCCTACAGCCCTTAAGAGAAAATCCAGTTTTGTTTTCACTAAAACATGTCCATTGTCTCTGCACCACCTCCTCCCCCCAACATTATCTGGTATGGCTGTATTTACTCTGCACTACTTTTAAAACACCTCCAAGAGTTGTGGTTAATGCTGACACGAGGCATGCGCTAACCTGTGATGGCATTTGTACGACAGTTGAATTTGCATGAATGATGAACAAGGACCATGTAAAACTGTAAAAAGGAAAGTGGTTTTACAGCCACTTTTTGAGTAAGAAAAGATATTAAGTAAAAAAAAAAGAGTATTACAAATTTTGTCTTTCAGGGTGAGATGTACTTGGTAGCACTAGCCTTCATAATTCCGAACAAAACTGCTCTTGTCTGTCATTCCTCATCCCACTTCATCTTGTGCCTGAATGGGAGGAGCTGACTGCTAAAGGGCAGTGACCAGTCAGCTGGGTTTTTCTGTAGACAGTAGAAAACAGCATATATATAAGATATATATAAAATGTGTATATACACACAAACACAAATAGTACATTATCATAGTTAACTGTATTTGATCCACATTTAGTATCTGTCTGCCCCAATCCCAGTAATAGTAATCCACAGCTTATGATAAAAAGTCAGGTACTGCTCTGAAGTTACAACGTACTGCAATCACATGTTTTGTCCGGAACAGAGTATGAATTCAGACAGAAATTATTGTGAAATATGGTGCTATTTTGGGGAATATTCCTTACAGAAAACTTTCTGCATTGTGTGGGGTAAATGTTTATGCAGAGTATTAGTGCTGACAGACATTGACTCTCATCAGCCAAGCCAGAACTTGGAAATCTGTTATCCTCCTTGCTTTACTGGACAGATAATATACCTTGATGTGTTTCAGAGAGCTTTGCTGATGCACTCTGCACTCCAATCTCACAAAAAATGCTGTACTAACCTGTCTTGCACAACAGCAGATGACCTTTGCCAGGAGAATGTCACCTCTGAAACTGCTTCTAAGTGTGATGACAGCAGTTTGCCATTTTTAAGAGCACAGCATCTCAAGCCCATGATGGTAAGAGCCAGCTGTGAGGCTATCTTTCTGGATGTTTTTCCCCCCCCTTTCTTTAAAAGGAATCTGCACAAAGTGCCTCAAAATGAAGACATCACCCAAAAAAAGGAAGGCTGAGCAGCAGATTAAAAAATAGGCTTCTGTAAGTCTCCGGATGAAAAGTTTTTCCCCTCCTCTTTGACTTTTTTAATCCTTGTATAGTATTTGGCTGTATTTTTAAATTATAACAAAAGAAGTTCAGGTTACAATTTCAGTGAACTAATCTGATGACAGTTAGGTCCCTCTTTTCCCCTTTTTTTTCCTGGATATTCATCTTGCATTGGATTGCAGTTTCAGACCTGCATTCAGATGAGAACAGTGATATTATTTTAACGTTATTGATTCAAAAGATGACAAGGGAGAAATTCTAGGTTGTTGTGCTGAAAACACCTGAAATGAGAAACCTGTCACAAGGAAAAGGATTATTTTGTGCTTAAGAGGGATTGGAGCCTGAGAGTGTCACACACATTGCAGAATGAGGATCTGTCTTAATCCTGGAAGTTTTTGAGAAGTGGAAATACACAGACCCAGGTGTACAATCAAGAGCCTTTAAAGCAGCTGTTGCCTAGTTTGTGCAATTTAGGTTGTCTCACATGTCACAATATGGACCCAGCCTTGTACTTCTCAGACTGTGGCAGTGAACATATCATGTGCTTGATGTTGCATAGTGGGTCTTAAAATCAGTTGGATAATACAAAGTCAAAACAGTCAGCTTGGTTAAGGAGCCTCAAGAAAGTAATCCTCAGAGGTACTGGGACTTAATTACATACTCTTACAACATAGAAGAGATATAATGTGCTCCTTCAGGCGAGAGCAGATGGTGGGTTCCTTTAGTGTTTTTTTTGTTTGGGTTTTTTTTTTTTTTGGAGTGGACACCTGGGATCACCACAGTACGTGTGGCTGCCACCCACACCTTCCTCTGGGCAATCTTACCTCTGGACTTGGCAATTATATTGAATTTTACATCCTCTTGAAGATTGTGTTAGTACTTTTATTGTATTAGATGCTATTCATACATGCAGAGAAAGGACAAAGACAACACAAGACCTAAGCCCCCATAAAGACGCATAGCCACAATACTGCACTGCCATAGTTCAATGCACTAAGCTCTTAAAAAGGATGGCAAAGAGCTCGTTAGAGAGCAGAACTCAGCTCTGTGCCTTGAAATACATCAAAAAGCTATATGTTTATTAGTTTGGAATAAAAGTTGCTTTAAAATAGACAAATATCAGCATCAGAAGATTATGTGTTCTATTTGAACAGTGAAAATTTCAAACAACATAAGCCTTGTTACAAATATTAATCAGTGGCTATATGACAAACTTGTCATTTTGCATCAAATGCTATAAATTTTCACTTGCTATCAATAAATGTAATTTGCTATGAAACTGCATTATCTTACCATGCTAAAATTAATAATATTAAAAATATTTAGTGCAAGTATTTGTCATATGTGTCACTTTATGACAAACTGACAGACTAGGAGCCATATTACATAAAGACACTGGTTGTGATTATGTTGAACATGGTATTTTCAGGCTTCTTAAAAGCCCAAAGCATCTAGAGGGCCAGAAAAGTGAAACCCAACCCCACCATCCCACACAACTCTCTGTCCTTTCCCAAGATAATTTCACAAATAGTAAAGGCGAAAGGAGCTTAAAGTGCCTGCAAAGAGAAGATATGGAAGAAATAGATAGGTTTTTAGTTGCTTGGGGAACTGCTAAGTAGCTGCCCAAGTGCCAACCTAGCACGACCTCAATGCACAAAGGTCCAACAGGACTGTTCTGCTGCCTGAGAGTCATTCATACATCAAGCTTTATAAAACCCAAAGCATCTCTTGTATCATCATCATCAGTTTTCCATGATGGAGAAACACTAACTGCCCATTATACTACAGATCCATTTCTTTGGCTTCTGTTGTAGAAATTTTGGCACAGCAACACATCTGGGTTCAAAAGAGATCAGACTACATAGAAATCACACAGTGGGCTACAGTCACTAAGGAAAACTCTCCCCAAAATTCTTCCGCACTAAAACCATCTAAAAATCCAGTGTTAAGACTTCCTGCACTCCTGAACAGCAACTTTTATTCATACACTTCAGAACAAATCAGTAGCAAGGGCAGGAGATGGCACAAACATGTCCTTTGGTGTAGTTATGCAACAGAGACATTTCACAATTAATTATTCTAAAAAGAGAAACTTTCAAAAACTGCCTAGAGAAAGCCAGCATTCAAAACAACACTTAAATACTGAATTGGGGAAAATACCCAGAAAATTGAGAGCACATATGCATTAATTTTTGTTGTTGTTTTGATGTTTATGCTTTAGTATCTGAAACAAGAGTAAAAGTTCACTGTATGAAGCAGAAAAGCATATAGATACAAGCCAAATGAAAACTAACCTGAGTCTTTGCAAACTGTTGTCCTTACATTACAATGGAAAACTAGATGCATCCACGCTATTTGGACCTGTTCTTCTGGTACTTGCTGGGTAAAAAATTAGGTTACAAATGCCTTCTGACACAGCAGAAGAAACAGTCACATAACTCTGGTTCAGGTAGAAATCCTTATCCTCTAGAAGCAGCTTAGGCTTCCAAGAGAGAAAAAGTTTGAAGAGACTATTTTGGTATCTAAAATAAGGTGTTTTGAGGGGATCTAGGTTTCTGGAGATGGATGTTCTGTGTTTTCCATAAATCAACTCCATTTAATAGGTCTTAAGTAAACATTGCAAAAACAAGGCATTTGATATATATCATTATTGTAAATGAAAGAGGTTATACTAAGCACATGTGTCCAAGCGCAAGTTTACTGTAATTTTATCCCATCTTAAGATATTTAGAGGATTTTAGGCCACCATAAGAGCAAGAGCAACATTTTGGCTTTCTCAAGTATCTTATCAGGGAAAACTTACCTTTCCATCAGAGTCATAATCGCACGCTAGTGGATATACTAAATGTATGCTCGCAGAAAGGATTACCGAGTAAGCATTTACTATTAATGTTGCTGATAAAACATGGCTAAATTATTTTATAACAAAAGAAACACCTGGGGGCAGGGGGAGAAAACTGCTTTTTAAGTCTCCTATGGCACATCAATTTGGCTTATTTAAGTCAAATGAAGTGCTGAGTGGTGATAGAAAGGGAATTTTGATGAAGCGCTCAAGTTCTATTTACTGTCCCCTCTTGCACTGGGGACAGCAGAATTACTCACAGAAAAGGAACTGTTAAGAGTATGAGTAGCAGCAGTATAAGACCTGGAATATTTTGTAAGTAAATAAAATAAATATATCATCCAGCATTGTAAATATTATCTGCCTCTTTCTACACTTCCCATCTGTATTATCTCATTCTAAACCAAGACTAGCGCTGTACTTTGGTGTCTAGAGAGTCCGGATGCAAGCATCTTAATTCCTTTGGGCACCAAGATTTTGTTCACATTTAAACAGTTAGTGTTCCTTCTTATGTCCCTTTGGGAAGTTCAACACTGACGTAAGAATTTCCTTAGCGGTAATCTGCAGTTCATGCCTTATGCTTGCATATGTACCTCATATGCATGCATACCACCTTATCACCAGTTCTGAACAAATTAGCTCAACCTGAATATATGCAGTTTTCATCAAAAACATCCTTCTTAAGAGGTGACAGGAGCCAGACTCACATTCTGGATAGAAAGTTAGTAACTGAACTTATTTAAGTCCTATTAAGCGTAAGTAAAGACATCAGGATCAAGCCTTGTATATCTAAAAAGACTTTATGATTTAAAGCTATGTTTTCAGCATGAAAAATGTATTAATTTGAAAGGCAGGGAAAAAGTCTAAATAGGCTTATTTTGGCCAGAACAAAAGCAGTCACAATGGTAAGGCCCAAGTTTTACCTGCACTCTGTTAGCTAAGGAACAGCAGTGGTTAGAGAAGCAGCATGGTTTAACAGCTCACCCAAAGCAAACTGGCTGGTGCAGCACCCCTCTATGATAATGCACTGGTATCTCAAGGAGTCCTGACAGAGGAGCAAGGGATGGAAAGGATATGCCACGAGAGTGTCATTAAACTAAAGCCTTTCAGAGTTAGTGTAATACCCTTAGAGGCGTACAGGAAAATAGCTCTCATCTCCATCATGTAAACCCACATGAAATAGAGTAAGCTTGTACTACCTTTGTACTGGTTGCTGCCAGCAATGAAGGGATCTGATAGCCAGTGACAAGTGTTCAAAACTCAGTAAGGCTCCCCCAGGAAGATGGTCTTAACATTGAGAAGATGTTCAAAACAAACAAAATGTTCAAAACTCGTATTGTTGGATCCCTTAAATATCATTATACCCGGTAAGTGTCCTTTCAAGAAACAAGAACACTGACAACTTGGGAGATTATTTAGAGAATATATAAACTCATTTAATGGCATTTTAGGAAAAAAGCAGCAGACACAATTAACATCAGCCTAAACCTTTGCTGACTAAACCTAAAGACCTCTATGATTTCAACTTTAGCCAGTAAAAACTAAAAAAGTTTCAAAATTGATTGTCCAAAACTGAAAGCTGCAATTCTTTAGTATACAGTGATGGACAGTTTAGAAATTCTATAGAAAGCTTCGTATAAGTCTATTCAATTATAGAAAGCTTTTTCCAAAGAGAAAAAGCTCTTTGCAGAGTGGACTATTATCTACTGTACTTACCATTCTCAGACTGTAACTTACCAATTTGTTATATACCTTACAGGTACAGAGACATAGCGAGATCTTCACAGCAAAAAAAACCCCCAAACAATTCTCATCTATTTGAGAACCTAATTCCTGCAGTTTATAGCCTGAGAATTGCTATAAACATACACTGAATTAAGTGTTTTCTATGTGAGAGAGCTGTTACACAGCTGTGAGATTAGGGCCTGATGTAGTTTACCACTCCATTACAAAATCTGTTGTCCTATATTCAAAATCCCACAGGAACTTCTGTTTAGCTACATGTCTTTATGCGAGGCCAATGCCCTTAGCAAGAGATGAGGAAGCGGTATCTCTGCTTGTCTCGGGTCCCTTCTCTTTGCACTTGTCACATGACTCAAAGAACTCAAGCTTGATCACTACTGCCATGCTGTTACTGCTCCATTAGAAAGCAGTATTTCTAGTGTGCTGGATAGTCTACACCAAAGAAATCCTGCTATGGTAAAGTGTTAATAGAAGCTATCAAACTTCCCATTGAATGGCACAGATTTAGCTACACCCATATGGTTGTTGAACATCCCTCCTTCAGACTGCCGGGAGGAGCACTTCACTGCCTTCCTGCAGCCAAAAGGGAACACATGAAGTTGCCACCCAAAGCAACAGGCTGCAGGAGGCACCGAGGTGGTCAGGGAGTTCCATACTGAAATGGTGGTGGGGAGAGACACTGTAACAGGCTGAACACGACTGGAAGAGAAAGTAGCAAGGTGAGAAGTAGTTGAGCAAATAGTCCAGACAGAGAGCAGAGCGACTGAGCTCTGCCTCAAAGCTTTCCATGCCCGGGGATGGCTGGCAACGTGCTCGTTTCCGTCACATTCAAGGTAACAGACTTTGTCTAAATTCCTTCCAACTAGAGATGAGTTGCACTAATACTGCCTATATTCTCTGTTCCCCTCCTAATGCAGGCAAACCTACAAGGCTACAAACAGTGACTAATTGTTTGGGCCAAAGGGGCAAGGATATAAATGAGCTATTTCTCATTACACTGTTAGAAAATATTGATTACACAGACACAGATGGCAAACACTAATCATACTGGTATTCTCAAATCTCTACACTGAGCCTATCTGGTATACATTCATTATTTTTACAAGTTCAAATTATGACTGTTTTCCCTATTGACAAACATGGGTTAAAAACATAATAAACAGAGTGGATTTGTGTTGGTATTATTAATGAATTGACAACAACTGTCTCTGTGCCATTCATCTCTCAACAGCTGTTTATATTTTATTTTAAATCTGTAAAAACATTGCTTTGTAATCCCTTGATCTGTACAATAATTTCCTTTTGTTCCGAGACGTTAAAGGTGTCTTTGAACTACTCAGGGGAAGAAAGAAAAAAAAAAAGAGAGACTACTCATCTGTTCCTTCAAGACAAGACCACTTTCATCATAAAGTATGAACATCATAAAAAATGAACGCCGAAATCAAAGCAAAAAAACAAAGGTGGATGAACTCTGTACTGCAATAGGATAAAAGTCAGGATGTCTGTGGAAAACTATCAGTCATTATTGCTTTAAATTGCTCTTGATTTGTGCAAAGGAACAGACCAAGTCAGCCGTGCCTAATCTTTCTTCAGAGTTATCTTGTGCATTTATTTGCTGCTTTCCAGCTCGCTAGGAATTCTGCTCACTGTTTGTCACAGCCAGGAACAAGACTGTTAAGCTCACCCCTTGTTGATAAGTAGGCGTTGTTACTTATGGATATCCTGTTGTGCTGGCCTCCTGGAGTCCTGAATTTTCTTATTGTTCAAGCCACAGTGATTTCAGGGCAGCGCTCTTTATGAAATACAATGTCTAGTTGAAAATTTGTCAATATGGGTTCTAAAAATAGCTGAGGTACGAGCAAGTACAAATAACCTTCTCTTGATTTGCTTCTCTCTAACAACTGTGTAACCGGAAAAAAGAAAAAAATAATCTTTAAAAACTGAAATGAGAAAGCAGTGCCTCAGCTTGTGATTTATTGTATCGCTGAAGAGATTAGAGACAATGCCCACTTTTGAAACAATGTGCATAGGCAAACGATGTATTCATTACACTACTGGAAGAGCAAAATAAAAAATGCCCAATGAGGAAAGTATTGTCAGGGAAGAGAACAACATCAAAAGATCTCTGGGCCAGCCAGTTCAAATCAGAATAGCTCAAATGAAGCAAAAGAAACAAACAAGATTTACAGCAGTGTTACTCTATTTTCTAAAGTTAGAAAATGTTATAAACTTATGTTCTGGGGAGAACGTGTGGCCTTAGGGCCACATGCGTAAAGGTGATTATTAAAACACCTACTTAGATTGTAGTATATTAATGCATATATTTGATTTGAACATACCTTTTGGGATTTAATGGCCACTTCTATTTACTTGTCCAAACAGGTGAGTAATACTGTATAAGCCTCGCACTATTTTGCACTCAGAGAATTCCATGAATACCAAATTTACCAAATCATGCTTTTTAAATAATGATAATTAAAAAAACAACCAGACCCCTTTTATAGCTTGATATCCTCTTTATTATCCTGCTCTGTGAAATAGATGACATTCAAGAGAAGGCAGAGGAGAGAGAGACAGATAGAGTAATCTAAAAGGGACAAAAGAAAACCAAGAAGCATTGTTGAGGGAAAAAGCGAAAGAAATATGAGAGGCTCTGATCCAAACAAAAACAGAGAAAAAGACTTGGAAAGAATTTCAGAAAAGTATGTTTAATTGCCTACAGCCCCAGGAGAGGTAATTTATGTGCCAACAAGTTACAGAGGTTTTATGTGCCTATTAGTCTGCTATTCAATTAAAAAATGTGTACTTACCATGGCAACCTCCATGTCTCATGATACACATGCTAATTCTAAGATATCTCTATAGAGCACCTTCTTAAAGAAACATATACTACAACACCAGCCATAGTCTAGATTTCCACAGTCACTACGAGGCAGTAAAAGGAATAGCCCATACAAAAATTAGGAGCGATAGGCTTGGGAGCGGGACGGGTAATCTTACTGTACTGTTAACAACTCCACATGGGAACCCAGCAGTGTAACGCATGCACACAGGGCATTGCTGCACCTTAGGGCAGCTCACCATACAACCTTGCCAGCATTTCCCCTGCATTTCCTTTCTTGTTCACTGAGATAATACTCTTAGGCTTTGGAACAATGCTGCTTTTCCTGTGGGATCTGTTTTGGACTGGCTTAGTAATTCCTTAGGCCCTGCATCCACTGAAGATGTGTAAGCTTTCAAGTGTACATTCCTTTATTTAAAGCCTGCCAGGACACGCACCTTCCCTTTGTTTCAGCCTTCGCTGTCTGGGAATTCCCTTTCTTACCAACCCACGTCAGACTCGCTGTTCTCAACAGGCGTTGTCCTTCTCCCTCTTCCTTATTTGAGCTTCCCACAGCAATAGCTATTGGCAAGGCTGATTTTCCACTCACTGGCTTACTCCTTTTCAGATAAGGAGTATCCACTGCCAAACTTCTCGGTCAGTCGCATGTAATTAATGGATCAAAGCATTTCTCACATACACGACCTAAGGAATGAACCTCCTTTAAAAAATATATACCACCCCCATCCGTAATTTTTAAGTATTAAGGAGAATTTAAGTACAACTCTTGTGAAAGTAGAGACAGGAAGGCATTGAAAAAATAACCTATGTTTTCAATGGCTTTCTTGTCATTAATTGCTTCTCATTATCATCCTCCTCCCCTTCAATAACTACTGAAAGCACACCAGATTACTGTTCTTGTGGATGTGGAACAAGGTAGTCCTCTTTGCTTGTCTGCAGCTCATTTAGGGCTAGTACTAAAGCACGCAGAATACAAAAAAAGGAAAGTATCACCTTGTGTAAAGTTCTGGATTTGCTGAGGATTAAGCTTCAATCACACTTCAAAGACATTTTGTTTCTTTCGTTGCTTTTCCTAATAACAAGGAAACTAGTCTTGTATTAGTCACTATCTTTAAACACTCAATATTTACATTAAGGTGTTGGAGTTCCCATACTGTTTTCTGCTTGCAAGCACTCCAGAGGCACATACTATGACAAAATGGGTATCAAGTCACCAGATCAAATCCTTTGTAGTCATAAACAATGTCACAGAAGCCTTTTTTTTTTTCCTGAAAGACTCAGAGCGTGCCCAGTCCCATTCTTAATAGTAGGAAAATACTTGTTAGGTTTAAGGAAGCACAAACGAGCACTGACCTGCGAGGAGCAGCTGCCTTAAATGCTATAACCGGTGAACGTGTGGCTGCATTTGATACTTTCACCTTACACCAACAGAGCACAATGCAATGGCAGCAAACTACAATTTGAAATATAGCCCCTTCACCTAGACTTTGTTTTCTATAGCTGTGAGAAGGTGTAAAATTTTACTCACATTTCTGAGGTAGGGAAGAGTCAGGCTGTAGTTCCTCGTGACAGTAGCAACAAAAGCACACCCAACTCATATAGCTTATCCAAAGCTTAAGAGTGGGGCAACAATTCCACTTAAATCTCTGTTCTGAAAGCTTCCCAAAATTTGAACAAACAGCAAGCTGCCTTGCTTCTCTGGTAGGTAATGAGCCTTGCTGGCCACCTGACAGCTTAACACCAGCATATTAGCATCAGCTGTGAGGGACCAGCACTCACACTGGGGTGACAGTAGGCTCACCTGGTAGTAAAAAGTTTTCTTTTCTTTCTTTTTTCTTTTTTTGCTATGCTGTTTTCCCCCACATCAGATTAGACTGCATAAAATATGGGATGGAAATATGAAGTCTGGGCTGAATTCAAGATAAATGCTGCTGATAGCTTGCTACAAGATTTACCTCTCCTCAGTATTTGTACTGATGCTGTAAGGGCATCTTCAGAGGAAAGAAAAACATTTTCCTGAGAGATGAGAAATACATGGTTCAGTACATAATGCAAACTGTGCGTTAGGAAATGTAATCTGTGTCAAACTAAGGAAAGTTTTGAAGACGTTTGGTATGAATGTGCTGTACTAAAGGTGTATTGCAACTCTTCCCACTCGAGGGAGGAACAGATCTGAGCTGCTTTTTCAAATGATGGATGTGAGTGATTTTCATGAGCAAGCTATATTGTCCTTTTTGTATTACATCTCTACGATCCTGGGAGGGGAAAGTAGCTAAAAGCATCAATTTTGATACAAATCCTTTATGGTCTTTAAATTGAGCACTGCCACTTTAATAAGCCACACCTGGTTAAGATTCGTGTTCTGCTGAATTTCTCCTGCTGTAATGAGCTCTGAACATCAGGCTGAGGCTGTGATCAAGACAATACAATTAATCACCAGACCGTGCAGAATTTCAGTAACATGAAAATTGCACGCAGTTAGATTTTCTAAGTAAAACTAATATTTCATGCAGTGGAAAAGGTGAAGTTTCAGTGCATAACAAAAAAGAATTTCAGAGTTTTAAAAAAACCTGGCAGTCAGCAGGGCCACGTGAAGGTGAATGCATAAATCAAATAACTATACCATCTGTTATAGAAAACTTAACGGGAATTAAGTGGCCCATATTTTCTAAAAATATCTTTCTTCACAGTGTGCAGAAGCACTGAATATCTAAGGAGGAATACTGGAATTGGACTTTAATTAGGAAACTTTGAGTTTTGAATACAACATGAGCTTAGTCAAACTATCAGCACAATAAGCTTATCAGGAGAGAAATAGGAATTAATACTTGCATGGCAAAAACTTCGATCTTTCTGGTGGGAAGAAGAGGGGGGGGGATTAAAAACATGTAGTGGCCCCATTTTCAGTATTTTTTCTGCTGCAGCTTGAGGCCTCACAGAGAGACACAAACAGTGACAGGCAGGCCAAGGCCAGCTTCTGGGAGATTTTCTATTCTGGTGTGATCTAAAATATGGTGGTCACTTAAGTGACTTGAAAATTCACAGGCCAAAAAGGTTTCCTGCGTGTTTGAAAGTATATTCCTGTGCAGCAGCTGTTTCTGTGTAAATGCAGTATTCGCCAGAAATCCCATTCAAAGAGCAGAGACAAAATGCAATTGTCACCTCTTTCTAGGCTCACCTCCAACGCCAGCTGGTGGGAAGGCACAACTTCTGGAGTGTGCTGGTAGCTCCTTTCTTCCCTTTCCCCATTAAAAGAAAAGCATGGTAATTTGTTTTCTCCACCATTGGGTTATAAAATCTTCAGGGATTTTTTTTTTTCTTTTTCCCCAAGAGTTTGCACATCTCTAATCAAGGAACCTGAAAGTCCTGTCTGCACACAAACAATAAAGATAAAAACAGCAGGCAAAACTGAAAACTTTATATAGGAGTGGAATAACAAAGACAGACTTCCTCAGAGGAGGTATACATACTAGTCCGAGAGTTGACATAAAAACCTAAACAGAATAGATTAAATGAGATGGTACAACTGAATGCTTTAGGAAAATGATTTTCAGAGTAAGTAATCAAGAAGAAGGGAGGGAGAAAGGAAAAGAAGGAAAGGAGGAACACAGAAAAAGGCAAAGTGACACACAGAAAGACAATAAACAAAATGCATTTTTAAAAAGAAGCAAAAAGGCTGATTTTGAGGGAATAACAAATTGAGGTTTAAAAATAAAACAAAAATAAACTAAAGGTTTCCTATTTCTGGTTCTGCCATTGCCCTGCTCCAGCCTTCAATTTCTTCTGCTCCCCTTCCTCAATCTTCTCCACAGATATTCTAAATTCCCTTGGGAAAGATCTCCTATTATAAATTTTTACAATGTCTAACAAAATAGAGCCTTGTTCTCAGCTTTTGCCTCTTAATATTACTGTAGCACAAACAGTAAAGAGTTGTAATGGTAATAGTTGGGAAAGCTGCCCAATAATTTTTCACCTTAACATTTTTAACAGCAAATGGCAGTTCGGTGACACTGACGCAGTTCAGCTAGGCCAATGATACTCAATTTTTCTATCAGGAACACTGGAAGAAAATATCATGTTTCATCTCAGTTCATCCAAAATAAAAATGCTTGCTACCTGAACTGACCCAAAACATTTCTAAAACTGCGTTTCATAAACTGCACATGAATTCATGGGAATTCATCTTTTAAACAGCATAACCCATTGGCCACCCGGCAGCTGGGGCTTATTACAAGTTGAAGTCCAGCGAAAGAGTCTGTGAGACACCAAAACAGCTACTACTATAAGGGCCACACAATTTAAGATTGAGCTGACTTGAAACAAATAAAATTATATATTAAAGTAGAAATCCTGAAAAAACCCCATCTTTTCCAATGAAAAAAATTCCCAACTTTCAGAAATCTATGAAAAAAAAATAGTTGAACATTTAATCCTGCTTCAAGAGAACACCCCAAAATTTGGGTATTTGGGATTTTTCATGGAGCAATGAATTTTTGGAAATTGCCATTACTGAGGAACAGCTACTAGATATTAGCAATAACCTCACTATGTGGTTCCCAGACTGACAGTGACAGGGAGTGACCACCTAGAAGAAAAGAATTAATTTGTCAGAAGTTAAAAAACAATGTTGGAAAGTGCTAAAAACCAGGTTGCCATGGAAAGCAATAGATAAGTGAAACAGTTTTGGATGCGGTTCAGTGGTGTAAAGAGTAATCAAAGGATCTTTTGAATATGCATACTTCTAGAAATGACTGAAAAATGGGCGTTTTTGTGTGTGTTTCTGGAAATGGGAAATAGCAGGAATAGAGATGTGCTTTAATTAAAATGGCTCCCATTACATAAAGCACATGTGTGGGCAGGGAAAAAAGGAATTTCCTTGTTCTTTTGTGTGCATAGAGAAAGACTGTACTCTCTTGCAAAGTCTGATACAATGCATAGAAATATATATTTAAAATATAATAAAAGAAAATTAGCATGTATAGAAGAGTAATCACATGAATAAAATTTTATTTGTGGGTTTTTTTGGAAGTTCTTGGTTTTCTTGGATCAACTCTTTGTGGTCTAATGCCTTACTCTGTCTTTGTTAATGCACATTAAATACTCCAAAATTATTAATTATTAATAAATAATTAACTAATTTTGATTAAAGCTGGTTTGGGTCACATATTTCCCAGGTTGTCAATGGCTGGAAGTTCAACAGAGATAACACAGGCATTCTACATTTAACACTAGGGTAAATCCATACTGGGGTGTGCACTGGTGTTCAGAGGAATGCTTTCTAGGCCTGAAGAAATACGCTCGGTTTCAGGAGCTGTCTTGCTGAGAAGTGTACCCCTAGCGCTCAGCATCTCAGCGATCCACGAGGACAAAGCGGGAAGCTGCTCACCTCACCCAAAATGCCTCCAAGTGTTAAGGCAGGGTGAAAATGTGCCTCCTTAGTCCAGGAACCAGAAGCACCTTTAGCTTTCTCTTGCTATGAGCTACATTATTAAGAGGCCATTAGAGCCCCCGATGGGGTGGTGTCCAGGGCTGATGGGGTCACCCTGGCAGATGCATAGTGGTAGGGCTGCTGTGAGTCAGCCGCCGCTCAGTCAGGGCATTAGTACTCCTTGCACATACTCGCTGGGTCCTTCAGCCATCCTCAGCACAGACATAATGTCTGGCTCCTTGGAAGGGGATGTTGCCAAGGGCTACACTCAGGGAGTAAAACTAAACACACTTTCAAGCCCAAATCAAGAGCAGAATGTATTGGTGGGGATATAGCAATGGTCCTGGTTCTAAGGTGCGAGCGCACACACACACACATACACACACACACAGTTTATTTAAAGGTTTTATTGTTAGCATTATAATTAGGCCCCCAAGTACACTGCGTATATATATCAAATTAAGCTCTAGTAACCAGGGATTTTCTAGCAATATATACTATGGTTGAATTCCTGTAATTCTCATATTAAAAACTTTTACCATAACATTCTGAATTTAAATAAATAGCCTGCTACATTCCTCATGCTCACTGAGTGTTATTACTACCTCTTTCCAAGAGAGAGCAGTAGTGAATTGTACTATGGTTACACTGGATAGTTTTACTCAAACACACTCAATTTACATTTTCGACTCTATAACCTTTCAACCTATTGACCATGAAAAATGCTCCAACATAACGTGACACATATAAATGTTTAAAGTCCAAAGGGTAATTATCTATATTCATAGTTAAAACTGTGCCTTGATTTCACAATAGAAACCATATGTTCACTCAAAACACTTTCAATAGGCTAAATAACACCCAGATTAACCCTGAGTTAGTTTACTGGTTAAAATAATAGCAGCATCTTCTTCTAATTCAGTAGTTCATTTATCATTTTTGATCAAGGCACTGAATGTGAACTTTCAATATTTGAAAGCTTAACTTGAAAAATAAACTGCATGCAAGAATGATAGAAATTCTACTGATTCTTAAATTTTTTTTTAATGTCATGTAATGTGCCTGATAACAGCTCAAAATATGTTATTTAGCTTGAAGTAGAGTTCTGTGTTGCCTTGCATTTAATAGACTAATTCTCTCTCCCAGAAGAAAAGGGCAATGACTTTCTGACTTTTTTTTTTGTCCGCAGAACAGTGCTTAACAGATTGCCATTTAGAACAAAACTTGACCTTTTTTTTTCATAAAAAACGCTTTTGGCCCAAATCATTCCCAGGAAGTATGAAAAGTATAGAGCACAAGCACTGTAACACTCATATAAGGCCTCTGCAGCAGCAGTAAGACAAGTACAGAAGTGAAAGCCCTACTAAATGGGACCTCATTTAGGTTTTGGAATAAGCAAACTATTTAGATACACATTCTGTTATCTTGTTTCTAGTAAGATAGGAAGAGATTATTTTGAACCTTTGGAATCACTGCAGCAGAAAATTACAAACAGAAGACAAAATTATATATTACAGGAGTAATGACAAGTCAAAGGAAAGAGACATACTTTAAAAAAATAGCAAACAGGCAAATGACTTTTCAGTTTGTGCCAACTCTCTGCACATTAAACTGGTTAAAAGCTCCTTCTCTCCCTGCTTGTCATGTCATTGTTCCCTGTCAAGCAGCAGAGAACACCTCCAGCTAGTACATGATATACAGGATGCTTCATCAAAAAAGGTATTCTCCATCTTCGAATTTGAATTGACATTTTCCCTATGTATATTATAAAAGCCCTGTGGAAATGGCAACAGACTATGGCGCAAAAGAAGCCAGGAATTTTGCAGGAAGTTCACTGGAATGCTGGTTTAATTTCAAAATGACATTATTACCTGTGGAAATGATTGCCTTAAAAATACACAGATGCAACTATGAAAACAAAACAGAAAAATAAGTCAGTCTCGTCTTCAGCTGAGCTACAGCTTTATACAGTAAAATCGAGCTCTTGTGCATACAAGATGCTTTGTTCCAACTCTCCCGCCTTGGAATAGAAAAATGATTCTCCTGCAGGGAGAGGCTGAGGCCACGTGTTTGGTTTATTAGAACAAGAGTGTTGTCCCTCATAAATTTGGAATCTTCCCTTGAACTGTTGGCATTCTAAAATGTTGTAATTTTACATCCATCATTGCATAATATGCCCTAAACAAGTCAGTGGAACCATTCACCCTCAGAAAAGCTGGCACTCAACCAATTTATTCACTCTGCAAAAGTCTTTATGCAGTTCTCTTGTACACCTTTGCCATCATTTATGCATCATTTACCATAAAGATAGGAACTGCTAATAAATCCGTTATACTGAATGCTGTAAGTAAATCGGAAAGGTCTTTCATATTTAATATCTCTATGACTCTGTAGCCTTCATTTTTTCATATTGTAGATTATTTCTGGAGAAGATTTACTTGGGTCCCAGTGTTATTTATCAGCAATCCTTCTGCACATCATCATATAAACCAACACATTGGGCATTTGTGTTTCGATGAGAACTGTTTTGCAAGATTAGTCCAAGTTAATATGGGTACAGCATGACTTTCCTGGCTACGTGTAATTACAATTTGAATTGGATGAACTCGGCTTGGAGACCACTGAGAATTTGTCAGAATCGCTTGCTGTGTCTGCAGACCACAATATTTTTAAAATTCAAGTTGAAGGAGTGTTTCTTTCTGCTCCATCTGCAGTGAAATTATAGCAGGGGTTCCCAAATGAAAGAGCTTGATTAGTGGTGCTACTAGAAGAGCCTGGGGTCGAGGAATGCAGGAGCAATGCAGTAGGTGTCTCCATAATATATACTAATAAATACATGGATACCTGTCTCTTCCCATGTCACACAGTTATAGTCCTGTTATGGCCTCAGGGAGGAGGATGAGCTGGGGATAGAAAGCATGTCCCCTTTGGTGCCTGCGGTGGTTTTTCTCGAGGCTGGGAGCTGCTGCCGTTTCTGCTCAACGTCGCTCCTGTGACAGTGACATCTGATCACGCTGAGCTGAGGAACCTCCTCTTTTGTAAGAGCGGAAGAGCATTTTGTGTGCTTTTTGTTACATTTGAAACCAAGACAAAAGGTGGATAACAAAGCCAGGCGAAGAGTTCATTACATTTCCCTCTCAGTAAGTCAACCAGTAAAGAAGTGTTACATTGTTAATGTTAATCAAACTAAATCATGCTCTGCAGATTAACAGATTCCTGACTGTTAAGGCCTAAAGTGATAAGAAAAGAGAGGCTCTCAGAAAACAAGGCAAGCAGCAGTTCCTGTTGTTAAAATGCTGGAACCAAATTTATTTACAAAGACAAATTTATTTATAAAGACAGCAGAGAAAGAAGCTTTCGTCATCGTCATCGTGTAAATGATGGAATCGTGGTTTCTTATTGAACTCTGTTTAAAGGATTCTCCAGAAAGATTCAGTTTCTAGGAACTGGCTACTTTCCTTCATGATTTTGCTCTTTTTTCACAGTGGCATTCTCCTGATCCTCTGTTTGATCCTAAATTTAACACACTGAGATACCTAGCAATTCTACCTTACATCGAGTACTTTGGCAAGTTTTATTCTTTACAGTCATTCTCTTAACTGTTTCTGCCTGGACAAGAAGTTTATTTATTATTTGTTTTAATTTTCTAGTAGGCTTGACTCTCAGAAAGATGTATATCTGCCTCTGGATACCTAAACTGAGCCATGACTTCCAGGACAAAGATTTCAGTGATTAATCTAAGTAGAAGGTAATTGCTAGGCTTCCTGCAATTTTCTTGCAGAAAAACTTCCTCCTTTCTTCCAGTAGCTTTTCAGCAAATATTTGTCAATGGTACAAAACATGTTTGTAGAATCTCTTAATATCAGAGGACAATAACATTAAGGAGGGCTGACTCAGCTGTGTTCAAATCTGTGAAACGTGCTCTTATCTGCTGTTTTGTAAGAGTCAGTTAATACAGTGACCTCTTTCTTAATTGTTCGCATTTATCTTTACTGTCTTCCATTCTTTTTCATTTTTATTATTGTTAAGGGCATATTTTTAAATAATAGTTCATCATCTTCATAATTCTGAATTGTTATTAATGTAATCTTCCTTTTCTATTGAAAGGACTTTCTTTCTCATTAGGAGTTTTAGGAACACTTTAAATCTTTTTTTGTTCTCACAGCAGCTAAACATTTATTTTTTATTCTTTCCTTTTACAACTTTTATCCTACAGTGATAGAGGGTGCTCTCTTGGCTATAAAGTAATCTAATTTGGTTATCTTCTAATTTCAGTAGAATTTTGTCTTTATTTTACCAAACTTCAGTGTCTTCTCTTGTGAAGCAACGTTGGCTCCTTCTTAATTTACGAGCAGTAGAAAAGAGGTAGATTTTAATATCCTTCCTCAGTCGTCTTCTATGCATTTTATTAATCACAAATTAAATTCTGGACTCTCTGAAGTCAATGAAAACATTGATACTGACTTTGAAATGGCCAAGATCTTAGCTTAGATGTCTTAATAAAAGTTTGCTTGTTTATCTTTGTAGTCTGCAATGGATCCATCATTTGCCGTACTAAATTTAAACAGCTTATGGTCCTTGGCTCCAGGATATTTCTTTATTTTCATATCCTCAGGCAACTCCATCCTCTCAGTAAGAATTAGATCTAGGGCAGTTTTGCCTTTTTTTGCAAATGATGAAATTCTCTCTTTGACACAGCATGCTTGGATATATCTGTTTCCCAACAGATTCATGAGCAGTTAAAATCCCCCACGAAGAAAGTATTTTCTAGCCAAGAATTTTCTGTACCCTGCTGTCCTTATGTTTGAGTGGTTTGTAGCTGATACCCGCTTTTTTTCAGTTTTGCTTTCTAATTCCCTGTATCACTTACTAATTACTTTGAGCAACCTTGCAGGAAAAGATGCGTGTGCGTTGATTAGCCATGTTGCTATAAACAGCACCAACTTACTGGCTTTACCAGCTTCATGGAACATACTGTCAAGATTTTTAATGAATGTGCAGGAATTTGTTTTGAAGATTTAAGCTGTGCTACATTGCTGTGATTTACCATGCTGCCTTTGTGATTGTTACATATTATTGGCAATTTGGGGAATGAACTAGTGCACATAAATTATCAAACTAGCTGAATAAAATGTATAGGTAGAATGAATTTTCTGAGAAGCACTTATACAGATGCAGTAATGATGAGACATTGGCCCAGATTTGGATGGCTTCAATTCCACATAAGTTCCTTAATCTAATGTTTCCCACTGGCTAGGTGCCCCTGAAGGCCTCCAAGCAGCTAGCAGGAAACATAGGCACAGGAATCTAGGCTAGCTAAATTTGGACTGCTGTGCATGTCCATGTGGCAGATCACAGCTCTGTTCACACAAGTAGAACAGCCAAGATCTATACTTCCATAGATTCATCCCACTGATAGACAGTGGGGATATTCGCCTAAGTCAAAAATTAAACATCTGTGCATATGGACTCAAAAACTCAAATTCCCTTTCTACTAATGGTAAACAGTGCTGATTTGACATTTGTCATAACTAAAAAATTCAACAGAAAGGGGAAAAGAAAAGATGCAGTTTCCGTAAAGGTCTGACAGGATTAATTTGAATCCCTTTATATCTCACATGTGTCTTCGTTTTAGTTTGTGGCTCTTTAGGAGCTATCACTGTTATTACTGCAGATCATTTCTTGAACAGTCTTTTAAAACTTTTGCTGGGTGTCCACAAATGGACTTGAAAATAGTGTTTCTCAGTCCCTTCTGCCTGAATCATATGAGTTAAACTTAGGTCTGTGCTCTTTTCTTTTAGGTGGTTCTTCAATGCTTTTCCATGTGTGTTGTTCCTCAGGTAGTGGTCCATGAGACATTTAGGACAAATAATCAAATGGAAACTTCTGTCAAATTTCTACTTAACAAATGTTAACAATAGATTTCCATCAATTACATAGTTGAAAAAACATTTCCTTTCTATAGAGTTTTGAAGAAGAGACAACCGTCTGACCTCATCGGGTCTTTAAATAAGTTTATTATTTCAATGGACCCCCATCTTCATAAACAGTAGTGGATGGATGATACTGCAAAGGATTTACAGTCTTTAACGTTTGGTCTTTTTTCTTCTTTTCTGGGTAATGACTGTGATTCTTAGAAACTACATTAATAGAGATAAATACTGGAAAATGAGGCATTTACTTGCTATTTATGTTTCCTTGTACAATCTAAGTGGAAAGAAGATTTAAGCACTGCACCCATGACTGTGCTTCTTCACCACGTCGCTGGCCTGGGTGAAAATCTGCAGCTGTAGCGTCTATGGTGTTGGTGCCATTGCTGTTGGACACTCTGTGCTCAGCCAAGGTCACTGCTTAGGACTGGCTGAAGGATTTAAAGGCTGGTGAGCAGGTATGACCCTGGGCTCATGCTTAAATGGCAGGGTGTACCAGGCACGCCCAAAAGTGCTGAAAATCTGTAGCTCCCATTAACAAGAGCGCTGTGAATACTTGATCAGTCCTACTGTAGGCAGGGTCAATATGCAGAGGTTTTACACTCAAAACCTTCCGATGCGCAGAACAGCCATGGGGCCCGCTGGCGACTCCCTGGGGCCTGGAGCCACAGGGGTCCCTGAGGCAGGGCAGGGCAGGGCAGGGCAGGGCAGGGCAGGGGCTGGCAGCCAGGGCCCGTCCCATGCCCCAGCCAGGCAGCAGGCAGGCTGGGGGCAGCCCCAACCCCGGGCATCGGGCATCTCCCTGGGGCTGAGGCCAGGCTGGGATGTGGGCCCATGCGTGGGCCCGGCACGGCAGGGCCCATGGCCAGCTGGCATGGCTGGGGCAGAGACAGACAGCCCCAGGGTGGCTGAAATGTGGTCCTGGGCTGTGGGCAGGGCGGGGGGAGCCCTGGGAGAGGCCAGGCAGGGGCTGTAAGTCCTGTGAGTGCCCTCAGGGCCCTGCAATAATGCTATACCCTAAGCAATGAGAACAGCTATGACCAGGATAATGCCACCACCTGCCCAGCACAGGGGGCAAGGGGGAGAAATCCCCCACGTGTGAGGGAGTTTCAGAGCCAGCTACTGGCAGCAGAGAAATGCTCAGAGTCTGGACTGGACCCCCTGCGCAGCGCTATGGCGACCATAGCTCCTGGGGTCCACGGTTTTGGGCAGTCTGGCTGGGTGCCTCCCTTGCCACGCCATCCCAGATGTGGCCTTTCTGGCCTCTGTACCTAATGTGTTCACCACAACTTTGGTCTCCAGGCTCTCATGTATGTCTTGTCCCTCTGTTACCAACAGTTCTGGGTTTGGCACCCTTGTTTTTCATCCTTCCCCAAACACCAGGCAGTAGACTGCAGGCTCCCTGGAGAAGTATTTTCCCTGCCTCTAGATGGTTGGAGGAACAAATGCAGAAAAAATTGCAGTGGATCCTGCTCAGCCCAAGAATAGCACTTGTTTAATGCAGAGGAATCCTTGGAGAGTTTAGCTGCCAAGCTCTAGGAATTTTTCACAGTGTATATGCAAACTGTCATTTTTTTCCTTATTTTTTTTCATTTAGGGCATGTCTATAAAGATGGTTGCAGACAGATCTTGCAGCAGAACTTTTTACCTCGAACGCACTGTATAGTTACATAGCACTGGACCAAATCTGGCATGTTCCCAGCTACCTTAGAGCACAGGCTGAGTAAGGTTGTGGCTGTCTGCTCATTTCCATGTAGCATTACTCTTAGTTTCCTCAAATAAATTTTATTCCAGAAAATAAATAAACATCATCTCCCTCACACAACCTTTTATATTTTCTCTTTTTATTGCAATTCTTTATCGTGTCTCCAAACTGTCACACAATTGAACTTCTCTGTTTACATGTATGCACAGTATGAAAAAATATAATGGCCTAAAAAATTTGGATTTAATGCAAAACAGCTGACAAATTAAGGCATACTTTTCTATCCCAGCTTTCTTGTATAATAGTATTTGATTGTTTCTGGAAGACTGCAGTGGGTTTTTTTCTGTGCATTTGTCTTGCAGAATATTTTTTAAGGAAAAATTTGCTTCCCCGTGTCTTAGAGTTTTTCTGTATTTTCAATTTACAGTATGTCCTTCGCTGCAATATTTGTTTTAGGGGAAAAATAGTAACCTGGATTGACTGTGTCTGCAGCATATTAGATTTTATGTATTACAATTAAATTCCCCTCTGAGCCATCTGGTTTACAGATTGTATAGATTTTAAAATTTCAGTGTGTCCTCCCAATTTACCTAGATTAGGACCACCTTTTCTAGTTTTACTCTTCAAACGTTCCCTATATTTTAACTTTCCAGTAAAAGTAATGGTTACTGGCATATGAGGTGGTTAATAATCCTGAAACCATGGTTTCAAACTTTATCACATGGAAGATATTTGCCAGGCAAAGAAGCACAGAAGTGGCCTTTCAAGTCTTGCTGATTTTCCTCCAGATAGAGGATAACTCACCTGCACCTCCAATATCTCCTTGCTCTTAGCCATGCTTAATATAAGTAACACTATATACTCAATATAGGTAACGCTATATACTCTGCTGTTCTGTATTTAAGTAATTGTTTTGGGTCATACTTGTGCAAACTTGATTTTGAGTTTTTGAGGATTCCAGTGAGCAGAGACTGGCTTTAGATCAGATTGAAAGAAAGGATAATCTCAGCAAGACCAAGATGTTGGGTGTGTAAGTCCAAAATAGCAATGCAAAAACTTCGGCAAAATGTCTAAGCAGCATTTGAACTCCCTAATACTATGCATTTGTCTTGCAAGTTCTTGTGATGCCTGCAGGTCTGCCTGTGCAGAGGTGCAGATCTACCCTGCTTTTGCAGTGAGACACCAAACTCTGACAGTCATTCCTGAAGCACAGCAGTTGGATCCGGAAGGCATGCTTTGATGCAATGCCCTAAGTGGGCACACAGTAAATTTTAGGTATTGCTTAGATGAGGTGGGTTGGAGTACAGGCCTTGGGGGCTGTAATTTTCACAGAATCACAGAATCACTAAGGTTGGAAAAGACCTGTAAGATCATCAAGTACAACCATTACAAAAAAAAACCAAAACCAAAACCCAAAAACCAAAAAAACCCACAAACCACTACCAAAACAACACACCCACACCACACAGCACCATGCCCATCAAGCCACGTCCCACAATGCCACATCCACACGCTCCTTGAATACCTCCAGGGAGGGTGACTCCACTACCTCCCTGGGCAGTCTATTCCACTGTGTTACCACTCTTTCAGTAAATAACTTTTTCCTAATATCCAGTCTGAATGTCCCCTGGCGCAACTTGAGGCCATTTCCTCTTGTCCTGTCGCTAGTCATTTGGGAGAAGAGACCAACACCCACCTCTCTGCAACCCCCTTGCAGGTAGTTGTAGAGAGCGATAAGGTCTCCCCTCAGCCTCCTCTTCTCCAGACTGAACAACCCCAGTTTCCTCAGCTGCTCCTCACAAGACTTGTGCTCCAGACCCCTCACCAGCTTCGTCGCCCTTCTCTGGACATGCTCCAGCACCTCAATGTCCTTCTTGTAGTAAGGGGCCCAAAACCGAACACAGCATTCGAGGTGCAGCCTCACCAGCGCTGAATAAAGAGGCATGATCACCTCCCTACTCCTGCTGGCCACTCTGTTTCTGATACAGGCCAGGATGCCATTGGCCTTCTTGGCCACCTGGGCACACTGCTGGCTCATATTCAGCCGGCTGTCAACCAACACCCCCAGGTCCTTTTCTGTGGGGGAGCTTTCCAGCCACTCTTCCCCAAGCCTGTAGTGTTGCATGGGGTTGTTGTGGCCAAAGCGTAGAACCCGGCACTTGGCCTTATTGAACTTCATCCAACTGGCCTCAGCCCATTGATCCAGCCTGTCCAGACCCCTCTGCAGAGCCTTCCTACCCTCGAGCAGATCAACACTCCCACCCAACTTGGTGTCATCTGCAAACTTGCTGAGGGAGCACTCCATCCCCTCATCCAGATCATCGATAAAGATATTAAACAAGACTGGCCCCAAAACTGAGCCCTGGGGGACTCCGCTTGTGACCGGCCGCCAACTGGGTTTCACCCCATTTACTACAACTCTCTGGGCTCGGCCGTCCAGCCAGTTTTTTACCCAGCGAAGAGTGTACCTGTCTAAGCCATGAGTCGCCAGCTTCTCCAGGAGAATACTGGTGGGGAACAGTGTCAAAGGCTTTACTGAAGTCCAGGTAGACAACATCCACAGCCTTTCCCTCACCCACTAGGTGGGTCACCTGGTCATAGAAGGAGATCAGGTTGGTCAAGCAGGACCTGTCTTTCATGAATCCGTGCTGGCTGGGCCTGATCCCTTGGTTATCCTGCACGTGTCCCGAGAGCGCCCTCAAGATGAACCTCTCCATAATCTTCCCCGGCACCGAGGTCAGGCTGACAGGCCTGTAGTTCCCCGGATCCTCCTTCCAGCCCTTCTTGTAGATGGGCGTCACGTTGGCAAGCCTCCAGTCATCCGGGACCTCCCCCATTAACCAGGACTGTTGATAAATGATGGAGAGCGGCTTGGCAAGCTCCTCCGCCAGGTCCCTCAGCACCCTTGGGTGAATAATTTTAGATGAAATTAAATCCTTTTTAGTTCCTGGGTCAATTGCTTGATCCTGCCACAACTTATTTCTTCTGAGAAATCTGAGACTAAACCATTGATAGCTTTGGACTGGGGACCATGTAAATAGTTATTCCATACCTTAAAAGAAGGTCTTGCAAATTATGGCTCCTCTGAATCCTATATGACAAGTTGCATTTTAGGAAAGCAGCCTAAGCAAAGGATAATGTACATTTGGAAATGTGTTCCTTAACTCTCCAAGCAACTGTTAAGCTTTTCATATTACTGTGCACATTTTTATTAGCGTTCTTTTGTTCAAGTATAGAAATACATGATTAGAGCATGTGCGTAAATATTTTGAAATCCTCAGAGAGAGGATAGCAGACCAGCAGTCCAGACTATCAAATAGTAGGAATACCCAGTAGTGGGATTATTCCTGTAGTTGGAATTAGTGTAGAATTTTTGGAAACTGTATTGTAAGTGTGATGGTAATTGTCAGTCTTGTAATGACAGTAACTACAGTTTTTGTGTGTTAAACTTATTTGTGCACATATCACAAGAGTGTTTAAGCTTCCCCAAATTATTTGGAATTGCATAAACTGGGATACCACACTTACTGGTAGGAAAATCAGTCTTGTCAGATCACTACATTGAAATTTGCTACATTTCCTATTCATAGTAGCTATTTTAGTCCCCACGTCATAGCTCTTCCCATAAGGAAAAGGTAATCTCGCACACCCTCCCTTATATTCTACCTTAACTGATGGATTTGGGCAGAAGAGAAGGTTCTAATAAGAATTTTTATATAATCTCTAAGTCTTTGTCCCAAATCATCTTTGAATTGAAATAAAGCTCTCCTTTGGCAGCCATTTGTTCTTGAAATCATGGACAGAATTTCTTTCACACTGCATTTTTTGTATTTACTTACCATTCTCTATGGCCAGTTCCAAGAGGCATGTAATATGATATTTGATGAGAAGACCTTTAAAACATTTATTTCCAAAGGAGATATTCTGTAAGAAGTTGATTTTCAAGGAAGATATACTATATATTTCATAATCATCTACTCAATTTTTATATTATAATAGTAACCTGTAAGTATTATCCTTATGAACCTTAGTTTATTTGTTTAGTCCCAGTCTGTTTCTAAATTAGCATCACATTTAACGTGCACAGTCATCATCTCATACACCAAAAAGAGTAATATGGCAAACTGCCTTGGAATAAATTGAATACTGCAAAAAAATGATGAGATCCTAGCACACCCACTGTAAGTCTTGATGTGAGTCTCGATGAAAAGAAAATTCTCACAAACATCCTGTTCAATCTTACACGGAGATTTTTTCAAAGATCCTGCTGAGATTTGTCAGTAGGATTAGTCCAAGCAAATAAAAAATTTTGTTTGGTTGCAACCACAATGCTGAGGCATGGAGGGAACTATATGGGGCAGAAGCCTCTCCAGCATCATAGTGCACAGAAGGTCTGCTGTGCCCAGAATGTGCAAAACACAGATGACAGTGCCATTAGCCACCACTGCACTCTCTGGTAACTGCTTCTGTAGTATCACTTTATGATTATCAAGCAGAGTTCTGAAGGTTTCACAACATTACCAGGTCATAATCCTCAGCATAATTTATATTGCAAGAGGCCTCTAATGTTCACCAACTTTATTTCATAGTTTTCAGCATGAAGTGGTTGAGAATAAAGTATACATCACTAAAAAGAAAAAAAAAAAATTGAAGGAAAACATGGTAAAATCAACTTGGTTAAACTGCAGAGTAAAGGAATTTCTTCATAGTAGAATTTCTTAGAAATCAAAAGTAAAAGTAATGACCAGATGAGGAAAGTAATATATAACAGAAGCTAAATGTTAACATGATTAATATTAATACAAAGAAAATTTTATGGAATGTTTGTCAGCCTTTATATACAACTGAGGTAAAAATGGAGCCCATGGAAATGGGGCAATAAGGAAGGGAGAATGGTAAGGAGAGATTGAGCCTCAGATTGAAGCACCAGAAGAATTTTAAGAATTAGCCATTTAAATGAATGGTAGCTCATTTCCAGATGTTCTTCAGGAGTTTTAAAGGGCTACAAATATGCAATAGCTGCTCAGTAAACTGTGGTGCCTAACCTGCTGCTTAAATCAATGCTGGTGTCACAGAAATTGAAAGTGTCAAACATTGTCAGTATCTAGGTTCCAGGTGTGACTTCTACAACTACAGATTTGTCAGCTATATCTGATTTTTTGTGCCAAAGAAAATAACATAGAGTTAGTAGATCTGGGAAGACCAGTAGAGAAAGTCCTGCTTTATGTACCTAGGCAGGATTAATTGAGAATCAGTAAGAAAAGGAATGGCCTGCCCATTCTCTTCACAATAGTTCTCTCACCAGAGCTTCCTAAAGAAAATAAGCTGTTATGGAATAGGAAGAAGTGTTTTCATATACTGGTTCAAAGGGGAGAAACAAGGTACAGGAGTGCTTTTGATAATAGAGAGAGTTTCCTAAGAGGATCCTCTAGGGATTGGTACTGGAACATGAGTTATTCAACAAATTTCTACATGATTTGGGAAGGCAAGTGAACAGTGATGTAAAAAAAGTTTACCTGATGATATAATTTAGAAAATTTACTTTGAAAACGGACTGCCAACAGAGCATTCAATTCATATAAGAATAAAACAATGCTGTGGATAGTCCTCCAAAAATATCATAGCTGTGGTCATGAGCAATCTGAAAGAAAGACATAATATTAAGAATTATTGGGAGGTTAGGAATTACTGGAAGGCTACAAAATAGAAAAGATGGTCATGCCATTTTACAGGTTTGTGTTACTCCTCTCAAATACCGTGTGCCATTCTGGCCATGCTATCTGCATAAAGAACATGGGGGAGTTGAAGAATGTTTGGTTAAAGAAAAGAATTATTGTAGGGCTGGGTTGGTCTCTGTATGAGGAGAAAATTGGAAAAAAAGTTAGTTTTAGAATTAATTCTCTAAAATATGACTGAGATGCCCATATGACCATAGATGGGGAGAAAATGAGTAGGAAATAAAATTATTCAATATTTCTAATGAAATAAGAATTAAAGTATTCTAATTAAATGATCAGACGATAGATTTTAAACAAACAGAAGAAACCAACAAGAAGAGTACTTTTTCACACAGCTTGCCATTGTGGATCTCACTAATGCAGGCTGCTGTAGAGAGCAAGAGTAAAATTAATTCAGAAGGGGATGTGAATTATTTTGAAGGAAATCCCTACTGGTTGCTGTTAAACATGTTGGGTGGGAGGCTCAGAAAGACTGAACCACTGAATCACAAACTAGAAAGCTCTGCTATGGGGTGGTCTGTAGGCCCTGTTCTTAGATGTTTTTCCTAAGAATCTGCATCTGACTGCCAGTGGCAGGGAAAAAGCCACTGGTTCATTTGGTCTGATCCTTCTACTCACTGTAGGAACTGGGACCTCTGTTACTATCCTTGGGTTTGTGATTAGCTGATATTTTTGGGGGAATAGTAGCAAGAGCTAGCCAATTATTCACTGGCATTATGCTTTTTTGTGTGTGCATGTGTGTACAAATTAGCTTGATTTCTTCCAGTGTATTTGCTAATCAGTTTAATTAGGTTGGATGGACTCCTGCTGCCATTTTTCATATACTGTTGAGTCAGAAACAGGACATACTGGATTCTGTTTTGCCATGAGTTAGAACCTCTTAAATATTATAGATTTACCCTAAATCATTCTACCTCAGTTTAAAAGCCCTGTTCTAAGATGGAAAGTGACTTAATATATTATTGTTGGATCTGTTCCATGAATATCCATGACTCTCTTGCCCTCAGTATCATGAATATTTTATTGCATACTAGAACATTCTCTACATCTTAGAGTGCCCATTTTTGTGACTGAACTTGGCAGGTGATTGTGCTTTTGCTGTTTCATTACAGTTATTTTTACTAGTATTACAACAGTGCTCAGAGCCCCCATGTGGATTAAAGCCCCATGGTCCTAGGTGCTTTAGCAGAACTAGAAGACTCCTTTCTGTCTGAAAACGCTGGTAGTCTGAACAGGCAAAACAGACAAAAGTGAGAAAGGAAAAAGCATAGCAGAGCAGTGAAGTGACTTGCTCCCCCTTATAGAACATGTTGATGGTAGAACTGGGGACTATAACCTTCATTTTCTAACTCCAGCTGCTCTCTTGTTCACCCATTTGATTGAAGATAACTGAAGAACACACTGTTCATCTCGGAAAACTGGGTTTACAAACTGTATTTATACTTAGTTCTTACAATTTATATTTGTATCAGGTAAAGTGGGTTTTGTTATTTCCCCTTTATAGCACACAAGTTGTGCTTACTTACAAAACACTCATGCATAAGAAGACTCTTACACAGTACATTGCAGTTGTTATCCTTTTTTTAGAGAATTAGCATCAACAGGCTTGCAATATGTTTCTTACTGTAGCCAAAATATGTTGTGTTTTTATCTTTTATGACTACAGATGATGGCAAATCTGTTCTGGTTCAGCAGTATTGCAAAGATTTTTAACACAGAATCAAGGACTTTAAAAAATATACAAATACATATACATATACATATATGTATATATAAAATACTGTTCTTAGCTTACCAATTGCTATGTCGTTATATATGCAAAATACTAAAAAGCCTCTGCTGATCGTGATATAAAACAGTGACAAAGGGTACAAGCTATCAGTTTCTAGAATAATTTGTTCACAGCAAATGTATCCAATAGCGGTGCTAAAAAAAATCCCTAGAGGCCAAGTTAGTTTTTGAATCCCCGTGTGAGGCCTGGCATTGCAAACAAGGTACTATGAAAATTTCTACAGATGGCTGCTTAATGTGTAAATTAATCTGACTCAGTAAGGATCATGCTAGTCAGTGGCAGTTATAATTATAGATCCGTATAAGATCTTGCTCTACAAATCTGTACAACCACAAAACTACCATCCAGACACACGTTTATTTAAATACTTTAATTATTTACTGTCAAGATTTGTGACACATGTATGCTTCAGCTTGCAAACATTAACTAGGAACGATACCTTACAGTGTAGCTAGCATAAAAATAAACAAGGTAGGTAGTTAAAAAAAACCCACCAAACCACAACCTGCAGGAATAAAGAGTACCAGAACACATAAAACAATGTAATCAGACATAACACATCTCATTGCATGTTGCTGTCCTCAGGAAGACAAGAGAACAACTCAAGTGCAACATTTTAGAGAAAAAATAAAAATGTAGGTATCCTCAATTTGGATGTATATTTACAACTTGAATGGAAAGGTATGGAAAAACTTCAAGGCAACCAATGAAAGTTTATTTAAACCAAATGTGTTCACAGTTAATGCGATTTGTCTGAATTTTCAACCTTTTTTTTCCTGAAGAGTTAAGGGAAACAACCACCTTGAAAAGCTCATCTGTTCTGGTTACTCATGTCAGAAAACAATCCCTGCTCTCTCTGTATCAACATGCACCACAGAACTCACCATGGCAAATGGGCAGCAATTGACAAATACGCTCTTCTTTTTCTATTTTTTTTTAATTTTGCAAGAAAAACACCCTGCTTTAATCCTGGCCATAGTCAATTAAATGGAAACCTAATTTAAATGAGTTAATTTGAAAGTGCTCTTTCCTTTACAAAAGAAAAAAAAAGAAAGAAAAGAGAGAAAGGGAGGTAAAGAGAAACAGAAAGGTAGATGACAAAGAGAAAGAGGAAAAAACCAATTAAAAATAAAAAGGAAAAGAAAAAGAAGATAGAGGGAGAGAAACAAAGCAAAGAGAGAAAGAAAGAAAAAAAGAAAGAGAAAAGGAAGGAAGGAGACTAGGTGAGTTCTATTGCTGTTGTACTTCAAAGTGATCATAATTTCCTTACCAGTGTATGCTTTCAGGTTGCACTGCAGCAGCATTTCTGCAAGTTTGGGGAGTGAAGGGTACTGATTAAAGTGTGCTCTTGTGCCATTTCAGGAATGTTCAAACTGTACACCTAGTTTATAATATATATAATGTGAAAAATGGAACCTCAGCTCCATTGCATTTGTCTGAAATGTTAGACAAATTGTAAAAAAGAAAAATTGTTTCAGTGATACACTTAAACTTCAAGTACAAGCATTTGGACATTTTCTGAAGGGTTCATGCTGTGGCTTGTCTAAGCTCCCCACAACCACTGAATTCTTAAACATGTTTACTTGGAAAGGTCAATAGCTGGTTATCCTGTAAACTTTTCTCTAGGCTAGATAATAACAAAGTATTAGTTTTTGCTCATCTTTAGTTGTCAGCCACTCACTAGGAGGTATCCAGTGTGCTCATTTTTTCTCAGATTGTAAATGAGAGGGATAAAAGTGGATCAGAGGCAAGCAGTTGAATGCCTTTTTTTTAAAAAAAAAGTCCTGAAATAAAACCTTAAGAAAAAAGGAAGACACTTTTAATTAAGTCGTAACCCTCTACAGCAGCAGCATAAAGTGCATGAAAGAGCAAGTGTATTCAGCATGCAGACAACAAAGGAAAGAATAGCTGTTTGTTAAATCAAACAATAATTTATCTTGGTAACATGAGATTTCTGTGAGGTTATCGCTATTAAACAACAAACATACAAAGCTGTGTTTGTCGAAGGGTTCTTATATCCAACCATGTTGTTGTGAAGAAAGACTGTTCTAGAACTCCATGGCAGAAATCAAATTTATCACCTGAATTGTAAGCACTACCAATAGAAAAAAAAATGAAAAAAACCCCAAGAACAAAATGTCTTTATTTTGCCAAAGTGTTTTGCACACCTGGTTTCTAAAATGCTGGGTATTTTCTCTAAGGTTTCTAAAGGAAACAGTTTTGGTGAATTGGCCAAAGGGTCCAACACTGGCATGTGTCTTAGTACAAGATGGAGAGTCATCCTCTAGACAAGACTGAAGCAATTGAGGTTGGCTGGAGGAAATGGTAAAAGCAATACTTGCTCCTTTAATTGTATGGATATATTGATCATTGACTTGTCAAGATTGCCCTAAGGAGTGCAGTTGTTATGCTGGAGGATCAGACAGATGCAAGAAGCAGCTCAGTCTATATAGTCTATTATGTAGACAGAGGTCTGTGATTGCTCTTGCTGGCTGAGGATATCCTTGCTACATCAAAAATAGTGTTGCTGCAGCAATCTCTAGATAAAGGTTAAGCTTGGAGCCTTAAGAAAATAAAATTAATGTGAACAGTAACAAATGCTTGATGAGACCACAAATACATTCAAGATGGGCTCTGAACTGGCTGCCAGCAATTTCAACCAACAGAGGCTACCAGAAAGGGGGCTTCTTTTCTTAATCATACTGCAGAACCTGAGTCAGGAGGCAGCCCAAGCTAAGAGCAGCTTGTGTACATGGGAATGGACCACACTGCCTTGGTTCCCCTAGTTTTGAAGCTACTTTACCATCTGTCTCGGTTAGCCAGGACACCTCTTCCCCAACTTGGTCCATCATTGCTAGATAATTTTTTCTGTAACACATTTGAAAGTGGTCAGCAGGAATATAGTTGTCCATGGCGTCTGCTCAGTTCCTAGTAACAGATTGAGCCCTGCATGTTAAGGACAGTTGGGTACTATTTGCTATTTGTATATTGGTAACCATACAAAGAATTTTTAGACTATGAATAAATGCTTTTTATTTGATCTTTATCTAATTTCAAACAAAGACGGTATATCCTTTTGGCAAATTTTCGCTTCTTAATAATCTACTACAGCTAAGAAAACAGCAATTTTATTTCTCAATGACCATCTATTTTGAATTTGATTATTTTCTATAATAAACCTACAATTTACAAGGTAAGATTTGAATCTAATTCAAACACAGATTTCTACCTTTAAAAAAATTCAGTTATTTGGTTTGATTACACGTATAGGTCAATTGGAATTGATTGTGGTTCCGTTACTGGATGGGTTTCTAATAAGAATGTTTAAATACTTCATCATTTGCTTTTCCTGAGCATTCTATAATAATATGATTATTAGAGAAGTTGACAGTATTATACTGATAAAAAAGGCCGGATGTAGTCCAAAGTTTCTATGTCTTGGCTACTGAAGAAAGAATAGATGTTTAAAAATAAAGAAACAGACAGTTGGGAGAAAGGGAAGTCATAATAGAGTGTGATATTGATTTTCCTCTTCTCTTAGGCATTTAATGCTTCATCTGGAAGATTCCTCCCTGATTTTCTGCTGCAAGGCAGTGTCTAGTATAGCATGTATAGTTAATTAGGTGAGCTAAATAGTATGCAGAGATTAGCATAAAGTACAGTTAACCATGTCTGCCATATGTTCAATTGTGCATTATTGTGAATATGGAGGAATAATTACATAGTGTCTGGCATATTCCACTTTTTCTATAATTTACATAGTAGTACTGCAATAAAATGATGTTAATAATCTGAGACAAACCCTCAAAAGTAATGAAAGCCGCAGGTCAGGACTGAAATTTTAATCCTAGCTGCAATGGGAATCAAGCCAATATTATGAAAGCGGCACTTTCTGTTACTTATTTACATACCGTGTTCAATCCTTACCTAAGAGTTTCCTAGTCTATATAAGTCATTTCATGCTGCTATGGTAATATGGAGGGGTTTTTTTTTACTTGTGAATTTATTTTGCATCGCATCATTTCTTTCTGGAATGCCCTTGTTTATTCGAGCCACTTATTGGACTTTTCTTAAATGACATTAAGGGACAATTCCACTGCCCGTGCATGGTCTATGGTCTGATTACCACAGAGTTTGAAACCCCACTGATTCAATCTCAGATATCGCAGCTTTGTTAATTAGGCCCCAAATAATGTTCCCTTAGGTTCTTCTTCTGGCTTTGGCTGGAGTGGCAATAGGCACTGGTGTGATGGGGCTAGGCAGGTGGGAGCAGAAGGCACAATCAGTGAGTTATATCTGCGATGTTTTCTGCAATAATTACAGGGAATCAGTTTTGTCGGATGCAGTTTTACACATTGGATACATGGAAAATTGTTTCCAAGAGGGATCTAGAAACGTATTGCAAGGGGTCCAAAATACCACCACCATTACCCCCAACCTAGAAAAGCTACAGAAAAAGCGAAGTGAGGTCGAAACTCTAAAAGCCATCACAAATGTTTTTGCCACAGTAGATAAAGTTGAAAGCTTTGAAATCTTCAGGGTGAAAGTTAGAATAACTTTCTGATGCTCCAGACACCCTCTTTGATTTTATTTCGCTCCAGCTAAATTGTTCTCTTGCATCTCAGCTAATATTTTCAGGTATTTCTTAATATGACTCTTCCTTAAAAGGCTAGGAAAAATTAGAATATGCATATATAAAGGAGATTTTTAACACTGTAATGGTGAAAGGCCAAATCCATCTGGTCAAAACAGAAATACACATGTGAAATTCAAGAAACTGAGACTAATTTTAACCTTTGGTTGATCTGTCTCCAAATACATTTTTGTATTTATGGAGAAACTAATTAATGTGGTACTAACTCCTCCCTTCAGTGCAAGCACTCTATTTCTGGTACTTTATACCTTGCAGAAGGCCATTAAAAGCTTTTTGCCTGTAACTTCCTGCAGCTTCTGGGGCATGGTGCTGCTGCTTATGGAATCATATTCTTAGTATTGTGTTATTACTCCTCAAGCAAAACAAAGCTAGAATAGTTATAGTTATCAGTTTAACTAAAACCTGAGTGCTGCTAGAAATGTCTTTAATTTCTTTAATTTTGTGTACTCTTCTGGGTGGATAACATCTGTTGTATGTGCAGTTACATTTTTCCATGTACTGGGGGGAAAAAAAAGAGAAAAAGGAAGCGAAAGTAAAGTTGGTTAAATCCAGGATGCTTTTGTTTGCTCTTTTGCTGGCTCCTAAATGAAAAAAAAAAAAATCAGTTATGCAAGCTTTCCTGCTCTGTTTCTGAGCTGTACTTTGTTTGTTTTCAGCATCTCTGAATTTTCAAAACTTACCAGACCACTCTGCATAAATAGAAATCTAAAAACTTACTTTTAAAGACACCAGAGTAAGTTCACATTACTTGTTTCTACTCTTTTACTTGACAATTCTGATAAAAGTGTTCAGCGGAATGACTATTGACTTACTTTTCAAAATAATTGCAATACAACTCAGGATAATTTTGGATGATTCTCTCTCCCTGTCCTACACTGCTTTATGTCAACCCCAAAATTCCTATAGAAAACGGTAAGGACAGGAACTGGGAGGAAAGACCCTGAACAAAACACACCAAAATAATAATTCACTGCTGGTACACTTCTGTTCAGTTAGAACATCCACACT
Organism: Gavia stellata; assembly: GCF_030936135.1. Classification (NCBI taxonomy): domain Eukaryota; kingdom Metazoa; phylum Chordata; class Aves; order Gaviiformes; family Gaviidae; genus Gavia; species Gavia stellata. The sequence goes on along the minus strand of NC_082603.1, from coordinate 22,331,689 downwards.
GTCATGGGTAGAGATACAGACCACAAAATGGGACAATGGTATAGGTATCAGGTTGGCAACATTTCTTTAATATGTCTTGGAGCAGAAGTGATCTTTGCTTTATTAGCAAATAGATGTGCAATTGTTTTCACTGAGGCAGTTATGCACAATACTGAGCATATAGAAGTACTAAAAATATTTTTAGAAGTGACTGCATGTGCTCTGCTAGGACTGCAGAATTGTAATTTAAAGAACATAGTAAACATTGCCTCTCATACTCAGCTTCTCAAATTTATATACTGCATTTAAACATTCTCCATTTTATTGTAACTATTTGGCACCAAGTCTTACATGCAATAAACCAAAAACAAACTTATGCTGTTTCCTCATTTCTGCTGTTATATTTGTGCTCTTCTCTAGCCTGTGCATGGCTCCTTCCTTCAACTATCTATGGTTTTAAAGACTTTTCTAAGTTTCCAGTAATGCTGAGTAGCTGTTTTTAAAATTTCAATTTCTCCAAGGTCTTTTTTGAATTGGTTCTTCAAGATACTATGCTTTGATTTTTCCATCCACTTTCAGTATGTAATGTGTGGTAAAATAAAACAGCAATTTTTTCTCATTTTTCATTTTTCTCATTACAAATGCATTCAATTTATTTTCAAATTTTTCCTTTCATTATTTGGCACAATCCATTTTCCTCTTTACACCTGACTTTTACTTCAATCCACTTCTTAATTTTTTTCTTTTGATAAGACAGAACATATTTTCCCTATTTGTCGCAAATCTGATTTGGGATTTTCAGAGGGAGGAGGACCATGTAGAAGAGTTTTCCAACAGAAGTAGGAATTAAATTCTCTAAATCCTTTACTTGTTCCTCCCAGAATGTTGACTGCCAAAAATAGTTCAGAACTATTATAATGCCTTCTCTTATTTATTACCTAGTCACATGTCTAAACCCTCACTGACACTTGAATAACTGATATTCCCATTGGAGCTCAAACCCATGCAGCATTATGAAACAAATGGTTAATTCTCTAGAAGCTTCCAAGAATGTTTGGAACTATTGTTTGATTAAATAACACGATCCATTAAACCTTTTTGTCTCTTCTTCCTCCAAATTCTGCCTTTCCTTCATATCCCTTTATTCTCTCCCTTTTAAATTCTATCTATCTCCTGTCTTTTCTTGCCTTCCATCAACTCTTCATTTTCTATTTTCAATTCTAACTTTTCACTGCCATATTTCCCCATTTCACACTCCTTTTCTGTTTACCTTAAAATATCTCCTGAGATTTTTTTAACCTCTAATTTTAGTTTCCTTTCATTGTCCCAAATCAACTAAAACTCTGGATGCCAGTCCTCCCGTATAAGAAAAAAAAAAAGATATATATTTTCCTTCATTTCATCAACCTCTCCCCTGTGAGAGAGAAGAGTAAAGGCTGAAGTGAAGAAAAGGGAAAGGCAGAAAAAAGGAAGCCTTTGCTGGTTTACATTTAGTAGCTAGAGGAAAACACTGAAGGGAAAGTGCCACCAGACTTATACAGTTTTTAATGAAATTAGTCTGTGGAATCTTGTACCTTTCACAAACTAAACATGAACCACTTCTTTTCCCCCATTAATGCAATGTGAAGGAAGTGCAAGAGGTTCAATCTTTAACATGGCTCTGATTAGAATTTACTGTAAAACTGACTCCAGAGCTTTCAGCAGTTTGGCAGATGACTCAAGGAAAACTGTATGTGAAACCAGTGAGAAACAGCAACAAGAAATCTACATTAAGCCAGATAACATGACTCAGGGTTTTAATTAAAAGAGTTTGGCTGCATTCCTTTTTTCTTCACTATGCAGATGATTCTTGTAGTTTGAATTAGGATGAAAATGTTAATATACGGTGCATTACTTGCCTGGTTCCTGGCCTTAATTTGTGACAGCATCAATATACTTCAAAACTATTGCTCCTCTGACATTTAAATAAAATAAAAATTCCTTCTGTTTTATTAAAAAATTCATACTTGTACTGTACTTAACCAAATTCTGCTCAACTTAGCCCCAGGTGTTATTAGAACTCAAAGAGTTATACTCCGTAGATGGCAATGTACTTTTTTTATAATTAGGAATGTCTTTGATGTTTTCAGAGTTCCTTGGGGAATTAGGATGACCAATTCACATTCATTTTCATGGGAGCTGGACAACTATTCAATTTCTTTTTACATAGCTGAATGTTTTATCCTTCCAGTTCACTAAGAAAGAGAAAATAATATTTTAAAAAGCTTCAGTGTGTACATTTAGCTATAATCCCTAAGAATTGGCTTCTAATACAGTTCCAAGCCACACACATAGCATCTAAGTTTCTATTGCACTTATTTGCATATCCCCCTAGATACACATGGCTCAGTTACAGATGTAGTTATTAAGACATCTTTCCAGGAGTTGTTAAAATAACTTTGACTTGATCACAGTGGCTTTCTATCAGTGTTGATTGTTCAATTTTTGTACTTAATAGATGGATTTTACAGAGCATCTAATGGGGCTCTCAAAATGTTTTGTCTAGAAATATTGACATGTACTTACTAAGTCCATTGAGTAGTTAGTTATATCCAAAACAAATAACTGGACTTACACAAACATGGTTTTCATTAATCGAAACAAAGGAAGGGACAGAGTTATTCAATGAGCAGTAGGACCAATGATGTCTGTTTTCTTACAGACATCTTGCATGCCAAAAATTATTTTGCAATGACTGTATTCTCCCTATTCCGAGCATCTTCCTTCAAAACTGTCTTCTCTGTCTGTCAGTCAGTATTCCCTCATTGTTGGTTGGACTAGAGGCAGTTTACATTTTGCTTCATTTCAGGCTGAACATGCGCATATCAGGGTAGCACTGATTTAGCCAGAACACCAAACAGAGCAACTTTTCCCACAGAGGAAAAATGTGGGTCTTGCTTACCATTATGTTTTACTTGTAGGAACTTTCAAAGATGAACTTTGTCTCTTTGTTAAACATTATTGAAATTGGCCAGCAACTTCTGTCACCATTGGGAAACCTGAAGGAGAGCTGGCAAAAACATAACGCAAGTACATGAGACTAATTTTTCAGTGAGCAGAACTAAAAATCTCACTGTTACCAGCATTACTGGAGTATTTCTGAAGTCTTTGTTTGCAAATCCAAAAGAATCTTCTAATATTATTTTAAAAATATTTGCATACTAAATCTGGTGATGCTTTAACATTTATAAACATTTTGTCATAGTGTTTTTAAGTTAAAAGTTAATTCCTACTCCAAATAATTCAAATACACATTTCACAATAACGAAGGGGAAAATAAAACCCCTTGTTGGCAAGTTCAAAGTGTTTTCAAGAAATGGCCATTAGCCAGTTTCAAGTCTATATGGAAAGATGCTCAAGGAACTCACAGTTCACTATCATGAGCATTAACGGCAATGCTGATTAGGAGTTTCCTTCCTCCTACATTAGAGTAAGCTGTGATGATCCACAGTCATTTCAGGACTAAGATTTCCCATTCCCATTCTGATGGTCTCAGAAAAGATAGGAAGGACACAAGTTTAAATCATCTGCCTATACTAAGCGCAATCCTACTGACTTTTAAAATAAAACAGATCAGTCATGCTTGCCGCAAGTAGAGATAGAACAAAAGGAAATAAGACTAAAAATACCAAGGGGAAAAATGAAATAAGACGAAAAGGTGTTAAATCTTTTAAAATATTCCATCCAGTTTCCTTGGATTTTTTTTTTTCTTTCAAGTCTTGACTTAGAGACAAGGCAAATATTGGTTTCCAATATATGATAAATTGTGAAAAATCTATAAACATGGTCACACACGAAGCATGATGGAATTTACTGTTAGGGCACTGCCTGTCTCAGATATGCAGTAGGTTGCCCACTTTTCAACACAGAGCATTTACATTTTCTCAGCTGGGAGCACAAAATTGTATGTGATGCTACATTCCTCAGAAGTCCGTTTCCTAGGTTTAGGCACTGTGGACCTCATCACTTCTGTATTAAGAAGAAACAATAAGGTACAACATGGTCATGACCATCCAAATCCCCCCTTTTTATCAGTAATATTAACTAGCTGAGTACCGAAAATGTAAAATAAAGCAGCAATGACAAGAACAGTCATTTACTTTTGGAGAGAGGTGACATTTCTACCCTTTCAGTACATTAGCTCCATTTGAAATGCCACAGAACATGCACAGAGCTGGTGAAATTTCACAAAGAGATATGTATTAGGATTGGGTAGCATCAAATAAAAAAAACCCCAAAAAACAGGTTTGCTCTGAGACAAGTAGAAACAAATGCCTATAAAATTTATATGACAGTACATAAGTCAGACCAATTCTATTCAAGGGGCAAAACAAGGAATATCTTCATGGGTGGCCAAGACACATAGACCTGTCCTTCACTCCAATAGATGGCCAAGAATCCTAAACAGGAAAGCATAGAAGAAAATAAACAACTTGTGAAAGTGAGCAGTAGCAGCTGGAATCAGGCTGTTCCCAACCCTTTAATAAATCCAAGATGTAAATAGCTCAGAGGAATAAATCTCAAAAGCAAGAGTGATGGGTACATGGCTAATACTTGAATTGCCAAAGCGACATTTAACAATTTAAGGCACAGCATGCAGGCATGGGCAATTCAGGGCCCTGAGAAGAACAATGGCAATTTGAGGCGCAAGTGGTAAAAGAATGACCCTAATACTGTTAGCCTTCTCGGCCTGACTGAAAGGTGCAGAGGAAACTAAAACTGCCAGCACTACTCAAACAGCTAAAAAAAAAAGGCAAATTACGAGAAATATTCCTTTTTCCTTACTGACAGTCAGGGAGACTTACTGAGGTCGAGTGCTCTTGATATTCATGGTACAAGGTCTGGGGTTTTTTTTGTTTTTCGTTTGACTGGAAAAAATTAGAATAAACCCCTTATTTTTTATTTAAAAAAAAACATTAAAAAAAAAGCCTATGCTTTCAAAGGCTGTCAGAGTTTCAGAGTTTTGATGATGTAGATATTTGCTACAGGACAATATCAGAGGTTTATGTCTACCATAAATGACTCTTATAATTTAAGCTTCATCATCTGAAGACATGAGGTGGTGACTCTCAGAGGTGTTGTAACATGTCTGCAGTACCTTTCCTCTTCATAAGTCAGGAGCTTCCACTCATGCTGAGCTCGGGAATGAGCAGTAATGAAGAAGACTCTTTCAGCTGCCAGTCCCAAACCAGTCTGAGATTCTGAAAAAACCCTTTGGAACCCTTTGTATAAATCACTGATCCTGTGACTAAAGGTAGGGTCACTTACATGAACTGATGCAAAAGCAAACTCTTCATAGGTGTTTGATTTCTTGAGAAATGACATCAAAACTCTGCAGGTACTTAACAAGGGGCTTGTAAACTTCACTTTAGCATTAGAAAGAAATCACTTGGAGTGGAAAATTTATTCTTGCAACTATCTGTTAAAAAAAAAAGCAAACCCAGACCTGCAAATTGACTGGTCCAATGTGAAATGGAAGTTGTGTGTCCATCCTTTAGTTCTACTTCATCAACTAGCAACTCTAGAAAATAACACTTTCAGGAACTTGCTCAATATATCAAAAATGGACATTTCTAGATGCCTGCAATAGAAATGGAAATGCATCAGAGAACTTTGTGTGGAAAGTTAGGTGTACCATTCACCCAATCTTTCTATATTAATTTCCAGTTACTTTAATCAACTCAGTCTGTCAATCCCATTGTAATTCAGAAATTGTTTTTATTGGGACAAGAGAGATTATTAACATCAGCATTACATAAACCATTGATAGTACTTTTAAAGGATGGAGGAATGTAAAATGTTTTAAAATATTGATAATGAGTAACTAATTTTGATCTAAATGTGATAAAATAGAAAAACCAGAACTCCAAATATAATATTTTCAGTAATTCTCTTTTCTGGTTAGGTTAGAAAGTCATAGTCAAGAGGAGCTGAGGGCTTCATTTACTTGAGGTAATCTACTCTAAAAGACCACCTTTGATCTCAAGATGTTCATATTTGTACTTTGGTCCTGGCCAGAAGTAGGAAATGAAGTGTGAAAGTGAAAAACAAGTCAATGAAGTACAAAACTATTAAATTAGGAATTAAAAAAAGAAAGGTTTACTGTAAGCTTTTGGTGACAATTTAGATTCTGCTCTTATTTTATCTAAAGCTGTTCACTCAGCTGATATTGGAAAGTGATATTTTCAGGATCAATAGCAGAACATACCTGCAAGGAATATTTCTGACCTTTTTGTAACACTAAGAAACATTTTATGAGTGATTAGGATTCAGTTAATAACTATTCAACCTAGGCTTTTTGGTTAACCGGAACAGACTGACTATTTGAACTTCTAAGAAATACAGATGGACAAGGTCAGTACATCTCTGTTTTTCATCCAGGCAGTCAGGTAGAAAATTAGTCAACTGAACTCCATCTGTCTTTTTTTTTTCCTTCTTCTTCTTTTTTTTCCCCCCGTTTTCTTTTTTTTTTCCCTTTCTCCTAATTAGGCTTGTGGAAAAGCTTTCAGCTTACGTTTACTGTTCTTTCACTTTCAGCCTTTCCCTGTAGGCTGGTATTTTCCTGTCATAGCATTCCACTGAGCTCTTTGTTTCTCTGCTTTTTGCACCACTGGCTACTGACTTCAAATTGGGGTCATGAGAAGTAGTTGTGCAGTTTTTAGACATATGACCGCCAATGTAAAGGTCAGGTCACCCATGTCTAAGATAAACTGCTGAATTATACTTTATTGAAGATAAGCCTGCATAGACCTAGCTTGGAATTCTTCAGTAGAAAACACCCCTACATTGACACAAAGTGTTCATGCAAGTGTGAAGTTAGATGAATTTAAATGTATCAGCCATAAATGGAAGAAAGGTTTTCTTCTTTTTCTGGCCCTACACTTGGACTAGCATATATGATATACAGCAGTGAGGTGGTTCATGTGGAACTGAGAAACTGAAGTACAACTCCCAGTTTAAACAGAAAAAGATGTTGAATCATTATGTCCTACAGGCATTTTCTAATTATTTTGAGTAACTGTCTTTTTGCAGTTCATAATAATTTTCTCTCTTTCCTCCTCCCCTCTTTCTCCTGCCTTTTCTTGATTTCCTTGTAACACAGAATTGAAATTTTTTTAAAATGTCATCTTTAGTACGGAAACCTTGATCCTAAGAATGTTAACATCTCCACCACAGATATTCTATCAGACATCACATTTTAAGCAATTTTAAGTACAAACTCCACTGCAAAGGGCCAGATATTTTCAAAGCTAATGTACAGATAATATTTTCCAACTTCAGGTTGTTGTGTCATACAATCCTTCAGTAATAAAATTTATGTTAGCTATTAGTATGTTTTTAGGAATCTGTACTTAGGTAGCCTCATGTATTTTTCTAGCAACATTCTCCATTTGGACTATTTTCTTCTTCTTTAAAGGACTATGCAATTCTTTCTCTTCACAAGCCAATATGCAAAAATACACATGAAGGACAATCATGAAATACCACATAAACACCATCCATTTTTGAGCTCTAGTTCAGAAAATTACATTGAGCAGAGTTTAAGTATTAAACAATAGAACAGTGTTGATCAAATGACTGACTTCACAATTTATCATAAGGATATCACGAATACACAAGCTATAATTTTTCTGGTAGATAATAATATGGAGTGTTTTAGTGACACAGATTTTAATTGGTATGTACCTGTTCTGAAGAACAGAAGTTAACACCATATTTAATGAGTGCAATAAAAACATATAAAACATAAACCATGCTAATGGTTTTAATATGGTTTCTCACTAGCCTTTTAGGGAGAAGGAACTTGCTATTTTAATTTGAATTGAAACATATTTTTAAAGTTCCTGGCCCCTAATATCAGAGTTGTAATTGTTCTACTTTTATGCAGGGTAAAGAAGTAGTCATAAAAAAAGACACCCAAGTATCCCTCTAAATGTGATCTAAAATAACTTCTGTGCATCAAAAATGCCAGTTTTCAGAGTGTAATATCGCCAGTGAAAGCCTGGTAATGATCCTTTTCCAGAGGTGCAAAGATGCCATTTTAAACCTGCAGCGTTTTAAGATAAAGAGACTTTAGACTATCCCACAGCATAATCTGTTTCTGGCCTTGAACATGCACACATTTTGTGAAGAGATTTCAAATTTGTAGCAAAAGGGGAGAAACACATTGACTGAATTGCTTTACAAAGTAACTTCAAATTGCTAAGACATTGCAATCTTGCATAAAGTTCCAGAGGAATGGGATTAACACACAGGAGGCAGATCAGCAGGTTAGGATGAATTGAAAATAATTTGCAACATTTTATGTCATGCTCTATAATTTCTTACACGATTATTTTCACCACTGTGCATTGTGACTGTTATTGCCCTTTACACTCATCTACACACAAGATCATATATCCCGTTCTCACACATTGAAAGAAAAAGATGTCCCAGTCTCAGGATGAAAATCAGCAGTGTTTCTTAATTACATGCAATCAATACAGTTTTGGTACACCAGAATAATCCATGCTTCTGTGGTTCTCTGTTGTGGAACTTCAGAAACAAACAGCCAAACACTTCTGCCTCAGGATTTAAAGAATTGCATCAGTTCAACAGAGACACAATCCAGAAAGTGTGTTTGTGTTTCTAGCCAAGAATCTTGCCTTATTACCTTGCTAAAATAAATCAAAATTCAGGGAGGCAAAAGGAATCTAGGCACTATAGGTATCTTGCCTCACAGGAGGAAATGTTGTAAACTGAGAGGAAGTTACATTCTTTGCTGTACGCTTAAACTGTTCTTGCACTATGCATTAAAATATGCATAAACCTGTGCCAATTTGTGCCAATGCTTATGGGAAAGAACTAAAGCAAAGGTTTCTGCTTGCCTCTGCAATGCATACAGGTGACCCCAAAACATTTGTTTAAGAAAAAACACAAAAACATGTCAAGGGCACTGTTCAAGACTAACTGATGAACAGGTGTTTAGGTTTAAGTTGTTATAAAAAGACCCATTTAAAGAATGTGGCTGGGACAACAGCTATATATGATACTGTCTTGGGATGAATCCAGACAGAGCAGGAATGGAAGACGGTAACTAATGCTTCTCCTTTTCCTGATTTAATTAAAGAATAATTTTGGAGATACATGAGAATATTTTTAAGGGCATAATTTAAGGACAGTGTCATAAAACCCACCAGTGTACTAGATGGGGATTTTTCCTCACTATGGATGGAGTAACAGTGCTTTTCTTTCCTTGTGGGTTGTTAATGTGACTCTGGGGTTTTGCTATCAGAAATTGTGTCTTCAGTAACTGAGTAGAATTGCCTTGCAGAAGCTTATTATTTAAAAATATCAGGTTGCACTCAAAACAACATGGGAAAATCACAGATAAGGTAATACCATTTTTACAAATGCATTAATCACAAAGCATATGTCTTGATCTACTGAGTATTCTTCAGACTGAATGTTCAGCACCATCTCCCTCATTCTGCTGAAATGTAGTCATCTCTGATATCACCATTTCTATAGCGGTGCAAAAGAGCATTTGACAATTTATTATAGGATTAGAAAAAAATTACTCAAGCCTGTCAGTATACCTTTATGATGGTTTTGTCTGGTCTGCATTTTTTAAAAATCAAACTTTTTGCTGTCCTTACACAGTGTAAGTAGATTCACTTAGCAGAAAAATGAAGCATCATGATTATTTGAAAGCTTCATTTCTGTTATAAATTTAAGAAATAGTTCAGTTGAATTGATTTTTTTAAATGTAAGCATATTGCATAAAGACAAAAAGGGAAAATTAAAAATGTTGAAGGTGAACTGAAATTATCAAACTATCTAAAGCATTTTGACTGAGGTAATTTTAATTGCTTTTTGAATGTTTGATTTATGGAAAACTCAGGCCCACCTTTTGTTCTAACACAGTAGGAAAACCTGAGACCTCAAAAAACCTTATGGGACTGGAAAATACCTTCCTATTCAAATGTAATTCTTAATGAACAAGGCAAGAAATAAAGACAAAATTGTATTTTTAATGACAAAACCTATTATTTTCACCTGGAATTCTGAAATTCAGAGGGGAAACTTCCCACTGGATTAGCAGTTAAAAATATCAGGCTCCTTAGCAACCTCACAGTATAACAATCTCACCTTCCGCTTTAATCAGAAAAAGCATCACAGTGCCTGGAAAACTACCATGGGCTGCTTAGTTTAATTCTGTCTTGGCATGGTGTCTTTTGGATCAGGAGATAGAATTGAGCTGAACTCTTGGGTTTACATCTACTCAGAGTATATTAAGACACATACTTTATTCCATCTCTATTCAGAAAAAATATCACTTATATAAAAGCAATGTAAAGTATTTGTCCAATTTATATGAATTGCAAATGGATTCTGAAGCTATTGAAATGCCTATTACTATCTGTGTTGTCTGAATTGTGCTTTAATACAAAAAATGTGAAATTGACTTTTTTTCATACATGGGACACAACATTTTTTTCATTTGTGTTTTGACAGTGAAATGCTCTTCTTTGAGTACCTTATTTTGGAGGACACAAGCAATCTTTTATTACAATACAGATGAAGAATCACATTTAAAATGCTCCCTTTTAAAAATCTCAATGTATTTATAAGGAACCGTCAGCTATTATCAGAAGCCTCTGAACCCCTGTAAAACAGCCTAATACATGAAAGTCAACATTTAATGTGCTATAGTCTCATGTTTCCATGCAGTAGCTCCAAGGAAATCAATTTTTCAGCTCGAGGGTGTTTCAATTTGGCGCAGTTCTGTAACACTCGTAAATGTTATCCAGAACGCCTTCAAAAATAACACGATTTAATAATCACAGATGTTCCCGCTCTGTCTTTATAGCAGTGTTATAATATCATGACAATGAGATTTATCAGATTTCATGGTACCTACAATATGCACAGAGCTATTTTTGGCAAGGTTTTAATATGACTAAAAGTGAATAAACTCAATTGGAAACTTTTAGAAGACTTTGCATGGAAGTTTTGTGATATTTTGAAAAGAAATGCTAACCTCTTCACATAGCTGAGATAAGATCAAATTACAATCATGTGATAAATGTTGCATTTGTGCTCCAGGATATTGAAATTTTAAAATGTTCTCCTGAATCTGTCTGGGGGATGAAATGCTTTAGAGTATGAAGCATCCAGGGCTGTTTCAAATGGTACTGACTGCAACTGCTCTACAAAGACTTTTGCAGTTGACATGCTATGGTGTTTTCTCCCTTGTATCTCATCTAGACATAGGTTAGGTAGACCTTAAATTTTGGGCTCCTAAGTTGCCAATTTGCCACAGTGTGCCTCTAAAATCAGTGAGTAAATGGAGATGTTACCAAGCGCTGATGCGTCATTCTTTGGATCTGAATGGCTCTTTGGAGGCATCCAGATCTCCTCACTGACTGCAAGGAGGGTAATGACATTGCAGACAGGCTCAGTTCAGAGGCTAAACACAGCTTTGATGGGTCTGGGCCCTACAGTTTAATAGGGAGAACTTTCCTCATTCTTTATTCTGCTAAAGCAGTGATGCAGGCAGGAGAAGGGTTGAGAATCTGTCCCCAAAAGTCCTAACAACCAATAAGTAAGAGGAAGCTTTGTGTTAAAGTATGAAACAAAAACTGTACAAGAAAGTATATATGTCATGTTTTAAGCTGTGTTTTGTGAGATCGTGAAGTCAATGATGGTCACAGATTCTGGGACATCAAGATTCTCCTTTAAGTGCCGGGAGGCAGAAGGCACCTTGCATGTGAGAATAGAAAAGTAATGTCTGACAGTAAAAAACAATCCCAGAGCAGAGGCATTTACCATAAGACACTCTAGTTCTTTGTCTACAGGTCTGTGCTTTAACTACATATTGAGTAAGCAAGGTCAGTCTACATTGTCTGTGTCCTCCACTTGTTCTTGTTACAGAAGTAGATCCCTCTAACCTTCATGCCACTTAAATAAAAGCCTTCCACATTTTTTTTATTTTGTAAGGTTTAAAGAGTCACAGTTCTGTGCTTGTATAAACTGCTGTTAGAAAACTGGAACCCAGATGATAGAAGCCACACATAATATAACATTAATTGCCATTAAAACAATATATCTGTAAGCCTTTAGACTGAATTCCAGGGAAAACATTTCAGAGAATGTAGTATGCTGCATGGAATTGGCTGTAAACATGAAGTTACTAACAGAATGAAATAATGTGAGGTACATATACATAACTTGTTGTTAACTTGTCTTTTTTGTTCAGTATTTTGAAAATGTTATTAACTATATGAAATTATTGTTATTCCGAAGATCACAGGTTGGCATTTTTAACCAGTCTACTGTATATCTTGCCTTTGACAAGGAATGGAACATCTACCATATCATGTATTTGCCATATACTTATAGCTCAATTACCTGTAAAGAATTCTCTTTTTTGAGTAGCATGAGAAAACAAAACATATTGTACAACATTAAGTGTAGCATTCAGTGACTTTCGCCACTCATAGATTATATAAAAGCTATGAATATAGAAAAATAATTTTGTGTGGCTAAATGTTTGGTTCACTTTGTCTAAAGAGCAGTGCAGAGAGAGCTCATAAGCTCCTGGGTCCAGATGTGCAATTCCAGCTATGTTTTAACTGCAAAGGGGCATGAGACACAGTTATAGGCCATTCACCACCTACTACACCATGGTTTTCCCTTGGCAGGGAATGCAGACATACAGACAAGAAAGCAGTCATGGTGCTCTCCAGGAAGTCTGCTTGTCTGTACTGTTGGGATACTGGGATTGGGATTTACTAGAAAGCACCTGCCTTGCAGTATATAGTCACAGCCAAACAATCCAGGACTCCTGAAAGCAAGCATGGAGCACTTTACCCACCCCCACCCCCCCAAGTAATTTTCAAAGCAGTATTAACAATATTTTTTACAATATTTTAAAAATGAAATTTATTTTCTGTATCTCCCATTAGCACTTTTGTGCTACCCTCAAATACTGTTTTTTTTTTTCACAAGGGTAAAATGTGGAATTTAGTACCTTTCCATCAAATCCACTGACTGCTTTGCCTAACTAAACTGACCCAAAGGCCTTTCTCTGGAGAACACTTGCAAAAGCTTTATATTGACAAACACTTTTTTTGCTTGTACTGTTTCTACCTGTGGAATTTTATAAACCTACCACTTGGACACAGGTTCTGGTAAATAACAATTTCACCTTGAAATTGTACCATCTGTCCAAAGCGTAACTAAAGGTGAAATCCCTTGGAGACTTTTATTTCTTTGAAGCTGCAATTTTGACTGTCTTCTAGAAGCAGATTAGGTATATACTGTGTATCCCCATGTATATCTCAATGTTTCTCTCTTAAATACCTGCAGCACAATTCCTAATATAGGGAGCTTTATTTGAGCATTTAGGTGGGAACTGAGCCTTTGTGGTTGTTAATGCCTGAGTAACAATTGCTCCAGTGTCGAGTGTGCAGCTTGGTTACTCTCTGGCATTTCTGTGATGAAGCCTTGTGTTAAGAGGCTCCAGTCTGAAAAGTCTGTCCCAACAGCCACTTACCAGGGTGCAAGGACTCTATATCATATGCAACTAGTATAGACTGCCTTTTTTTTTTTTTCAAGTGATCCTGCAAGCTGGTGAAACCGCTGATACAGAAAAGTAAGTAGACTGCACACTGTTTGAGAAGAGGTCTTATGGTGAGACTGATTCTCAACACACAGCAACTATTAGACACCAGGTAAGAGCTATTTGGATGGCATAGTGAGACTTCAGTGGCATGTGAATGACTGACTCCACATTCTTTCACTGGCTTTATGCACTGGGTCAAAAGTGTCTTCTCTGGCATGTATAAAGGCTGATTAGATGTCATATTTCGTTAATAGAGCAAAATACTTTGTTGAAGTGAGGAACGTAAACTGCTGTCTCTCTGTAGCAACTGGAGATCAGGAGACATGACATATTGTCAGCTATTAAAGGAAATTCTCCCTCAGTGCAGCTGCTAGAGGATTTTCTACAGAAGTAAATCAAATCAGTACTGCTAATGTCACTATCACTGAGACACCTAAACTGCCTCTGCTTCTAAGGTTGGATTCAAAGAATGCTGAAAAAATGGAAAAACTTTGCTCTGAAGTCCCAGGTAAGTGGTAATAAAATATCAAAATCCACAGCTCAGATTCCTGTCTTTTGTTTGCACTGGAGGAGCACTTAGCAGACAAGAGTGTGGTCCTCACAAATTGTTCATTAAATGCCAGGTCCTTGAGGAGGAGAGCAGGGAAAATGGTTGCTACTACACTCTGTGACAGACTTCATTTAGGCCTTCCATGGAAATGGTATTTGACCTTCTAAATACAGAAAAAAAATATATGCCTAAGGTGCAGAGGTCACATTAAATCCTAACACAAAGTGCTCAAGTTCAGTGATGATCATCAAGGTCCTCTTTGCTATTGGTCATTTCACCACTCTGCAATGCCTTTTAATCAACCTAATTGTATACAAAATTGCGGACTACACACTGCGTGCACTTCATCTCACTAATACAGTGAAACAAAGCCGTTGTTATAAGCTGCACATAGTTTACAAAAAGGAAACAAAACCAAGAAAATGAAAAGTAACTAGATGCTAATTACCAGTGTTGCAATTTTACTGGGAGAGACAGATGTTCTTCATTCTCTAGAGAGATGACAGAGGTTTAATGACCAAACAAGTGAATATCTTTTTCAATCATTAAAAAAAAAAAACAAACTCAACTCATCTGATTTTTTTTATGTTGGAGCGTCAGTTAAGTTTTGTTAGAGTGAACTGTCTCACTATCATACAACATTTTCTTAAAGGCATAGTGTCTTATTGACTGTACCCACTCTGTATCACAGAATCATAGAATCATAGAACCATAGAATGGTTTGGGTTGGAAGGGACCTTAAAGATCATCTAGTTCCAACCCCTCTGCCAGGGGCAGGGACACCTTCCACTAGACCAGGTTGCTCAAAGCCCCATCCAACCTTGCCTTGAACACTTCCAGGGTTGGGGCATCCACAGCTTCTCTGGGCAACCTGTTCCAGTGCCTCACCACCCTCGTGGTGGAGAATTTCTTCCTAATACCTAATCTAAATCTACCCTCTTTCAGTTTAAAACCATTACCCCTTGTCCTGTCACTATGTGCCCTTGTAAAAAGTCCCTCTCCAGCTTTCTTGTAGGCCCCCTTCAGGTACTGGAAGGCTGCTATATGGTCTCCCTGGAGCCTTCTCTTCTGCAGGCTGAACAGCCCCAACTATCTCAGCCTGTCTTCATAGGAGAGGTGCTGCAGCCTTCTGATCATCTTTGTGGCCCTCCTCTGAACTCGCTCCAAGAGGTTCATGTCCTTCTTACATTGGGGGCCCCAGAGCTGAACACAGTACTCCAGGTGGGGTCTCATGAGAGTAGAGGGGGAGAATCACCTCCCTCGACCTGCTGGTCACGGTTCTTTTGATACAGTCCAGGATATGGTTGGCTTTCTGGGCTGCAAGCGCACATTGCTGGGTCATGTTGAGCTTCTCGTCAACCAACACACCCAAGTCCTTCTCCTCAGGGCTGCTCTCAATCCATTCTCTGCCTATCCTGTATTTGTGTTTGGGATTACCCCGACCCACATGCAGGACCTTGTGCTTGGTCTTGTTGAACTTCATGAGGTTTGCACAGGCCCAGCTCTCCAGCCTGTCAAGGTCCCTCTGGATGGCACCCCTTCCCTCCAGTGTATTGACCACACCACACAGCTTGGTGCCATCAGCAAACTTGCTGAGGGTGCACTCAATCCCACTGGCCATGTTGCTGACAAAGATGTGAAACAGCCCCAGTCCCAATACCAATCCTTGAGGAACGCCACTCATCACTGGTCGTCACTTGGACATCAAGCCACTGATGGCAACTCTTTGAGTGTGACCATCCAGCCAATTCCTTATCCACCAAGTGGTCCATCCATCAAATCCATGTGACTCCAATTTAGAGACAAGGATGTCATGTGGGACAGTGTCAAATGCTTTGCACAAGTCCAGGTAGATGATGTGAGTTGCTCTTCTCATAGCCATCAACGCTGTAACCCGATCGTAGAAGGCCACCAAATTTGTCAGGCACAATTTGCCCTTAGTGAAGCCATGTTGGCTGTGGCCAACCACCTCCTTATTTTCCATGTGTCCTAGCATAGTTTCTGGGAGGATCTGCTCCATGATCTTGCCAGGCACAGAGGTGAGACTGACTGGCCTGTAGTTCCCTGGGTCTTCCTTTTCTCCCTTTGTAGAAACAGGGGTTACGTTTCCCCTTTTCCAGTCAGTGGGAACTTCACCAGACTGCCATGACTTCTCAAATATGATGGATAGTGGCTTATCAACTTCAGCCGCCAGTTCCCTCAGGATCTGCTGATGCATCTCATCAGGTCCCGTGGACTTGTGCACCTTCAGGTTCCTTAGACGGTCTTGAACCTGATCTTCTCCTACTGTGGGTGGTTCTTCATTCCCTGCCTTTGCCTTCCGTGACTTGGGTAGAGTGGCTTGAACACTTGCCAGTGAAGACTGAGGCAAAAAAGTCATTGAGTACCTCAGCCTTCTCCATATCCCAGTTAACCAGGTCTCCTGTTTCCTTCTGAAGAGGGCCCACATTTTCCCTAGTCTTCCTTTTAACACCGATGTAACTATAGAAGCTTTTCTTGTTGCCTTCGAGGACCAGGGCTTGTGAATGTGACACTGCCCCTATCTGTCTGTATAGGGCCTCATCCGCTCCGTCTTCCTGGTCGGGTGGCCTGTAGCAGACCCCCACTGTAATGTCACCTGTCCCTGCCTTCCCTTTAACCCTGACTCATAAGCTCTTGGTCAGCTCCTCATCCATCCCCAGACGGAACTCCATGCACTCCAGCTGGTCATTGACATAGAGGGAGACACCCCCTCGTCCCCTCCCCTGCCTGTCTTTCCTAAAGAGCCTGTATCCTTTCATTCCAACACTCCAGTCATAGAAGCCATCCCACCACATCTCCATGATGCCAATAAGATTATAGCGTTGCAGGCATGCGCACGTCTCTAACTCCTCTCGTTTATTCCCCATGCTACATGTGTTTGCATAGAGGCATTTAAGTTAGGCCCCCGGTAAGTGGGACTTACTGGCTGGAGTGGCTGAAATTCCTTTGTGCCACTCTTCAGGTGCTCTCCTGTTGACCTGTGATCCTCCTCCAGGCTCTGGGCATCTATTGCTGGCATTGGCATCAAACTGGTAGAAGTGGGATGGATTGAGGTTCCTCTTCCCCGGCAACTTTAGTTTAAAGCCCTCTTCACCAGCTTGGCTAGCCTATGACTGAAGATGGTCTTCCCCTTCTCTGACAGATGGACCCCATCAGCCCCTAGCAGGCCAGGTTTCTCAAAGCGAGTCCCATGGTCTTAAGTAGCCAAATCCCTGGCTGTTACAGTCCTGTACCATTTGTTGACTCGCCAGATTTGACTGGCCCATTCAAACCCCTTCCCTTTGACCAGGAGGACTGATGAAAAAACTACCTGTACTCAAGAGTCCCTTACCACTGCTCCCAGGATTCTGTAACCCTTCTTAATACTCCTCAGACTGCTCCTGGCTGTATCACTGGTGCCCATGTGAAATAACACCAGTGGTAATAGTCAATGGACTGTACAAGGTTTGGTAGGCTCTCGGTGACATCCCTGATACAAGCCCCCTGTCAGCAGCACACCTCTCTAGAAAGTGGGTATGGTCGGCAAATGGGTGCCTCCATACCTCTCAGAAGACAGCTACTACTATCACCCTTTGCCTTTTCTGTATGTTTTGTTTTGCAACTTCTAGCTATTGTTTCTATCATTAATGCAGTCCTGGGTATCTGTCAGTTATCGACACTGTAACTGCTCAGCCCTCCCATCCTGCTCACACCAGCATGCCTGTTAAAACACCAGTGATTTGCTTTCCTCTTAGCTCTTTCAGTGATGTTCTTTTTCTCTGGCTGTGCTAATTCTTTTGCCATTCTCAGTGCCTGCAATGATGAGTTCACAGTGCTGGGGTGTTTTAGGAGAGGAATGTTGGAACCTGTAAGCCCTATCGATGTTCAACCATATTTTGTTTCTGAATAAACAGTTCCGAATGGCTTTTCTGCAAAGAGGTTTCATCTATTCTGTTTGGCTGAGAGCCAGAGAGTAGCTTTGGCACTACCAATGATACTAACAATTTGACAAAAGCAAGTTTTCTTCATCTAGCTCCCATTTTATTTATAGAGAACAACAGTTCTTCTACATGACATGGACACTTTCTTTATGTAAGGTCAATGACTAAGACTTGTGAGTGAGCACAGAAAAATAACCAATCTATTGTTGATAGAGTCACCTTTTTGGAGAGGATGCAGAGTGACAAGTTTCGTTCTATAGAGTATTATATTAAAAAATGGTGGACCACTCTTATTCACAGATGCTAGCATAGCCTCACTATCTGTACAAGAAAAGAGCAGCAATTTTCATTTTGCTTATCTCTACTTTAAATACAACATATTGCATGGGACCCATTATTTCCAGTCATTTCCACTTTTTTTCCCAGTCTTCTCTGTTTCTCATTCTACACCAGACATCCACTTGAACGATATAAGCCATCTGTAGTTTATAAAACACCTTTAAGCTATTGTTTTAAAGTTTTATACCTTTTAATGTTTTCCTATTTATTTCCTGCTGATATCAACACATATGCTGCCAAAAGCAATCTTTAGTGGATACTAACATATTCATATTGAACATTTGATCCAGAAATTTTGCAGATAATAAGTAGAGGGAACATCTGTGAGAAGCAGATAATTTTTAATATTTATGGATAGCTCATTTCCATGCTGTAATCCTTAAGATGGGATCAGGTTTGTAAGGTTCTGTACAATGCAAGTCATTTTTCTATATTCCCATCATGGTTAGGTAATGAAGGGTGCAGTGCTTCTGAAGAGGGAACACCAACGAGTTTATTAATTAATGTTGGAGAAAAGATCCCCACCATTACTTGAATGAAATACAGAATAACTGTACAAAGAGGATGATCTTACACTTTTTAATACTTTCAGGATACTCTTTCAAACAGGACAATGTAATCTGGAAGCATACCTATACCTAAGAACTAAAGTATGAAGTGAGAATAATTAACTGTTTTTTGAACTTCCAAATAGAGACAGCTTTTATTATATAAACTCTAAAGAGGAGCAATATGCTCAAATCATTATCTCAGCATTATTAGCTATTTACAAATCTTGTTTCTTCATTGGCAATTAAGTCAGTTGGTTAAGACCTTCCTCTGTCAATGGTTTGAAATTACATACTATTATTTCACTTGGTATAGAAAGCTCACCCACCTCAGATAAAGACACTTCCATATTGAAATTTTCTCCTAAAGCCATAAATGAGAAACTGAAGATTCAGAAATCTGGCTTATGAAAATAGTGAAGAAGTGTAAAAGTGGAACTAGATTGTTAGTCATTAATTTGTGACATTAAGCTTGCATGGGTTTGCAAACACACATGAGCTGTAAGTCATAAATGCCTCACCTATTTTTTCATTCCTACTTTCAACAACCAAAAGCATACCTGATGTAAACCTCTTCCTTTTCACTTGTGGGCACTGATGACAATTGTTCTACCTTTGGTACCTATTTAATTACACTTCACTAATAGGAGTAACACTTTGTCTTTGACTAGCACATTATCTTTTAACAATTTTAAAGAACGAAGCACGAATCAAAAACCAGGACACCAATCCTATTTTGTGGCAGCTCCCTGTAGGTCTCTGTATTAATCAAACATACTTAATTTAAAATTTCTGATAAAATTTACAGTTTTCTGATAAAAAGACGTAAGATCAGATTCTTTTATTTGTTTGTTGACCTTAGCAATTCAGGATTGAATTGCAACGTCTGTGATCTTTTGCCAGCCACCTTGCCAGAATAGAGCTAGAATTAGTATTCAAAGCCAAAATGGGCCTGTTTTAGCATGGATGAAAAAATTCACACTCGAAGCTTGAACTTAGATTACTTTTCACCCTTGTCTACCAACTGGGACAGAGACGTGGTCAATTGTTTTCTCTAAACAGCTTTCTAACAGATTTTTCAGTGAAATCAACACATCCATGAATGAAATTGCATGTGGGTGAAATTCCTTTAGGTGAAAATGAAACCAGCTGTCTTCTACATCAGTGCAATCTCCATTTAACAACAGTGAAAATGACTTCACACACTCAGGGCTTCTCATTTCCCTTTACTGTGCCCAAGTCTCATATCTTCTTTAAAATAGTGCTATTTCCAATAGTTCTCAGCCTGAAAGTTTAAATGAAACATATAGATATTAACTAAGCATAAAAATCCCAAAACCAAAATCAGTAAGTTATTCACTGAAGCAACCATGCTACGTGGTATAAACTTTATATATCCGTGCTGATAACTGAAAGCTTGCTGATCCTTGCTGAACCATCCTATGGTGAAATATATGTATTGCTTTATAGACAGATACTGACTTTTCTGCAAATCAGATGGACGGAGTTGAATCTTCTCTCTTTTAAGAAATATTTCAGTGCTTGTGTAAAGGAAGAGGCTGAAGTATAAAAAGGGAAGATTTCCAGCTTGTATAAACAGGCTCACTGACCAAATATCTCCTTCAAGTGGCATTTGCAAAGGACTGCAACTTGGAAACACTAAGAAAGCAATTAGAACACAGTGGTGAGGATCAAAACTGGGGCAAACAAAGGCTGAGATGCAGTAGAAAGTTTCTATCATCATTGCAAGTTTGCTTCTCACTCTCTTAACAGCTGCCCTGTCACTCACATGAAGTCTGAGTGGATTAGAAGGGTTATCAAAGGCAGTATGCCTTCTATTCTGCTTCAAAGCTAGTCAAAATTGGGTACACATGCAGTTATTCAATGCCAGTGTCAATAAGAGTGTGACTGACACTGACACTCCCTGAACCAACTCCAGGATGTTACACAGAACTATGAATCACAAAAATCCCCACTCCCGTGAGACTCACCTGGACATAAAAATCTCTAGCAACTCAAATTCAGATCAGGTTTTTAAAATATATGACCAAAGCCAGGTTCAATTTTCAGCAAGAATGGCACATACTGAAATATGCCATTCTCAACAAACAGCTGAGATATCCCAGGGATACCATCTTTTCAAACACCAACCTAACTGGATATTGCTTATCTTAAGAGATCAAATGAGATTCTGCTCCTAGTGGCATATCTCCAAGTAAACATGTGTACACAATGGAAAAAAACAAAGGCACCAGACCTTAGATTCAGCTGCTGCAGAATACTCGGAGCCTGGTACATGCATATGAATGTGTTTAGAATGTGTTTCAGCCTTGGCTTTATTTCAGGTTTATTCAGAATTTCTTCCAAAGTTTCAATTCAGTATCAGTATCAGCAGCTCCTCTTTACATCTCCCTTTCACAAAGACCTCAAAAGACTGGCCGAATCTTTAGAAATGTATTCTGACCCTAACCATTAGCGGGAAACAGAAAGGAGTGCATCCATTTAAACAGTGACAATGAAACATGCAATTAACATTAAAGGAAAGAGGCAACAAACCAGCTTACATTAAAGGACAAAATCATTATGACATCTACAGAAATCCCACAGTGAAAGTTAAAGCCCACACATTCACAAAAATAACAAAGCCTCTAAAATACTGTTTATAATTCTGAATAATATCAGGAAAATCAAATAAATAAGAAACGTTATTACCAAATATTGAAGTCAATCAACCTGTGGCTGACATCAGGGATTCAGGCAGTTGGAAAAGCTAGCTGAACTGAAAATTGCAATGCAAAACCAAGGAACAGTAACAATTACCAGAACAGAACAAACAAGAAAACTACCGAGAAACATAGAGCTAAAATGCATCGCACCAAGCAGGTTTCTAAAGGGTCTACAAATGTGAGCTGCTTAGTGTTGCTGCATTTGTCACTAGTACAGTTGTCTTGGCAAGGGAGAGGATTATGTTTGTTTCCTTCATTGTAGAATTTAAAGTTATTACTGGAGAAGTTTCCCTAGATAAATTCTTACCCCAGTTTGTGTCTTCAATATGTATTTAGGGGTCATCATAGATAATGACTCCATTTGTGCAGTGCTGTGACATAAACAGCAAATGTGATCCAGGCAGACATACAGAGGAGATGATAGGTAAAAATAGATAAGTTTTATTTCCTTTGTATGCAACTTTTTCAAATAAGGTACTTAAACTGGCTGTAGTAAGATCACAGCAAAAATCTAGTTCGCAAGGCAGGTGGAAATCCTAGAAAGAATTTAAAAAGGAGTTACCAAAATGATCCTGACACTGGAAAACAATCTTCATTATGTAAGACTAAGAAGTTTGATCCATTCAGTTGCTTAAAAAAACCCCAACATTAAGATGATGTGATCCCTGTTTATAGGTAGTTACAGAAGGAAAGATTTCCAGTAATAAGAGCTTTCTATCTTTGATGATAAAGATACAACAAAATCTGGGGATTAGAAGTTGAAGCTGGACCTTTTTTTTTTGTTTTGCCTTCCTCAGCACCATAAGCAAGATTATTTTCTAGGATCATCCAGGCATATTTCATCTAATTAATTTCCTACCATGCAAGGGCATTAGGAATTAGTTCCAGTCTTTGCCTATAGCATAGTTAAACCCCGTGAGGTCTAAAATTCTTTGGTCTAATGAACACCTTTAAGTTTAGAATAAAGCCTTGGTAAAACTTAATGACCTGATATAGACGATCTGAGGGTCCCTTCTGGGTTCAAACTCCAGGAAACTTCGTAATCATTTCAAAAATCATATTTATTAACCTATGCTGTGCTTGATATATAAGCCACCTAGCATAGCTGATCAAAGAGAGATGTCCCCCTTGGGCCAGGAGCATATTTGAGAGAAGAGAACAAGAAATAAGTGGCAGTTAACTGAAAGCACTTCCCTAAATCCCTGTATCATGAAGCACTCCATTAAAATGTTACTTTGAATCCCTAACAAGCCTCTATCAAGGCAGACTGGATTCTTAGCCCCCAGTCCTGTAAACACCTAATCCTACAAGAGTTCCACATGGGCGCTCCCCTGTCTTTGGCCTGAAGTGTGAAAGTACTCATTATTAGTACTGGAGCTACCAGGAAAGAAACCAAGTCTGTTCTCAGTCCTGAAACATAACAGCTTGAGAGCTGAGGGAATGCACTCTCTTATACAAAGGTTAGCACTCCTCTTCAGCAAGGAAGTAATGAGCTTTTCTTTATTAGTATCTGTAAATGAAAGCTAAGTGTTTGAAAAAAGAAAATGGACTGTGTTTTCCAGAAAATAACAATTGATATCCAAGTCTTAGAGAAGAGATGGCATGACAAAGTATGGAATCTCAGAAAATGGACCTGAAAAGTTCTGTGAGCAATCTGCTATTCTCAGAACACTAGAAATGAAATACAAGAGAGAGATACTATGGGGGATGAGATAAGAAAGCTGTGAAAGATTCCCTAATTCACTGTTATTTAATAATCTTTACCAAATATTGACTACAGTTCTGGGACTTGCAGAACCAGCATAAAACAGACAAAACTTTTAAAAAATAAAAATAAAAATAAAAATAATAATCTAAAATGTGAGTCAAAGAAAACAAATCCTTCATCATAAATGACACTGCATGAGATGAAATTAAATTATAAAGTTAAATTAAATGAAAATAAATGATAAAATGCAAGTAAAAGCTGAGTAATTATCACAGGGTTTCAGGAGAAGCTGGTCTGATCTGATGGTGTGTTTTAGAGTGAAGTATTTGTCCACAAGTGTTTGTGGTGAGCAAATAAATTTAATTTTTTGTAGAATTTCCACCTTTTCTCCATTCCATTTCTATTCTGATACTCTGCTAGCTAGTAGAAGAGAAGAGTAATTTCAGGACAAAAATGTATTCATTTCTGTCATACTATACCTTCAGTATGTCCATATAGCTGCATAAACCAAGAGAGTCTACTGCATTCCCTCATTCACTATTATTTTTAATTCATTAGCTGGTTTACCAGCAAGCTTTCTTTTGCAATACAATCAAAACATGGGTCTTCTCATGCTCAAAATTGCTGTAAGGGAAAGTAGGCAAAGGGAAGAAAAATACTGTCATCACATTATTTCATACTTGAAACTACAAATTTAATGAAAAAGACTACAGAATGAGGCAACAAATGGAAAGCTGTAAAAGCGTTAAAAATTTTTATATACTAATTTTTAATTTTGAGAAAGCTAAATTCTGTATGAAGCATGTCATGTTCTGGTATGTACCATAGCTAATCTGGATTGACACATACAGAACTCTTGGTTTACAGAATTTTTAGAAATCCTAAATTTGGAGTCTCATCTACTTGACAAGATTTCTGTTTAGTGAAACAGAGGGTTCAATGGAGTAAGGAACAGTTATAACATTTAACATTTTTATTTTGTTACTCTCTACGTATACAATAAAAATAAGTGAATGTGGCTCTTTGGAAAGACACATAAGGTAAATTTCTCAGTTTAACTGTGGTACATTATCAACTTTCATCTTGGACAAACTTCCTCCAAGTGAATTCTGGCTTTGATCAAAACCTGACAAAGTGAGAAAATAGCTACAGTTCATTCAATAAGTGTGAGAACAAGGTCCAGTTACAGTAGTCCACCAGTGAAAAAGTTTGATACCTGCTCCAAACTGTGTCTGCCCTCACAGAACAAATTCAACATTGGGAATACAGTAAGGACAGCCAGCTCTTTGTTAGGAAAACTACTCACAGGAACTCAAACTAGATTTAAAGTCATATGCACAATGATTTTAGTTTCTGCATTTTTTTCTAACCTTTTCTAGCCTGTTCTAATTCTGCCTGATGTTCCTTCCTTTTAGTCCTAGGGTAGAGTTTGCTCCATTCTGCTAGATAATGCATTGATTATTTCAAAATATCTCAGTATCTGAAATTTGCAGATTTAAAGATCTTCTCATCATTTTGCATCATTTGCACCTACATTCCTAACCTTGCAAATATTTCAGTAAATCACAATCCTGAAAGCCATTGCTGAACTTCTATTTAACATTAGATGTTGATAAATCTAAGCAGCCCCTCTGACTTACATGTTTTCTATATTCCATATAGTTGTGCCTCTGTAAGTGTCTAGTAGTGTGTTTTTTTACTAGGACTGAAGAGATTACATATCATGCTAATCCCCTTCTGAGCCCATAAACTAAGTGTCCTGTTCAAGTTCTCTGGTCATTGGGTTTCAGTTGCTCAAACATAACATTACATTATATAGATTTGCAGCATGCCAGAATACTAACACAAAGCAATGAATGAGCATTATGTTTTAACCACAAGGTTTTAAATGACAAATCAAGGTGTTCAGACAATTACACATGAGATATATATTAATATATTTACTCTCTGCATTTGCAAGAAGGGCCAATCTACTCAACCAGAGGTATATCCAACAAACTGCATTCAGCGTTTATGCTTGACTGAGGTTTATGCAAACTGTATATTTACAGAACTTTAATTTTTATAATTTAAACATATCTAAAATCACCAGTGTTTTTCTGGTGTGAATTTGATAAGGCTCAAGATAACTGGTTATTTGCAATATTGGTTTCTTCCCTATATTAACACAGACATTTCTAACCTTATAAGAAAACTGTAGTAATTCTTGACGCTGAATACAGAGTCTCAAAGAAGCATTTAGTTTTTCATTGACACAGCACCCGTATGTTGAATGCTAAATGCTCATGATTAACAGTATTTAAATAAACTACTTACTGATGATAAGTGGCTATATAACAGATACATATCAATGTGATGGGTTCAAAATCTCACTTAGTATATTTTGGGTATGCAGTTGGTCTTTAACCTACACTGTACCATGTGGCTGTTTGAAGTATCTGTTCTATTGGTTTTGAGCCGGCAAAAAGGATATAAAATGCAACAATTGTGTGTTAAATACATAAGCCCCAAGTTGTTACCACATGTATTTACTTAATGTTAAAATCTATGTAACAAATACCTACTTTGCCTTTCACAGGTGTTAAATAGATACAATTTTATTATTTGTCATGTAATCAGTAGAGATTAAATATCTTAATAAGACTCAATTAAAATCATCAGATACTTATGATACTCATTGTAAAGCTTCATAAAAAATAACCTGCCACTATTTATAGCTCTCCTCAGACTACAATGTTTCTGAAATAGACTGAATCTCCACTGCCACTAGCAACAATTTGAGAACAGGATTATTTAATTTGCTGGACAGTAGAGTACAATAGGGTGGTCTAATAGATGGTCAATTTATCAATTAGTAGATAGGCAACCATGTGAGCGGAGTGTGTGGGAACTAAAACACTGCTACCTTCCCCCAGCAACAAGAAATTCCCCCCCTAATACATACTAACCCATCTTTTTATCAGTTATGCAAACAAACATGCATACGAAACAACCTCCATTCATGAAATTAACTTTATTCCAACACTACACAGGGGTATTCACAGAATACAATTTTTGTGATCTTTTGTCTTTGTAGTATTGATTAAATGAAGATGATAGCCTCTTAGTATGAAGCCTGCCTGTGCTTTTCAGTCCTCATTTCAAAGACTTGTATTGTATAAATTATAATAGGGAGGTAACTGAGAACCATGGTTTCTTATTAACTGTCAGTTCTAAGAGAAATTTGAACTACAAAAATTCCTTTCTTCTGTGTTTATTGTATATGTGGATCAGAAAAAGAACTGTTTGGGAACAAGTAGTCTTTGAATAAGTCAGCATGAACTCTTTCTTATACACAAGCCACCCACCCAACATTAGAAACCTATGAAAAGTTTAATAGATAGATATTAGACCTTTATATCCTGCAGTTTTCCTATAGAGGATCTAAGTTTTAAAAATAGATATTGAGATAAATATGGGAGAGAAAATATCATGTGTGAGAAATGTTTGTGCAATTCAGGAAAGTATCTTTTTTCTGTTTTATTTATTTCATATAGCTACCATTTCACAATATCCACAGTAACAATAACTGCTTAGCAACAGATTGAAGAGCATTTGCATTAGATGATGTATGCATGAGCACCACCAACTAAACAATTAGCATAAACAAAACAATCTCACTATCACAAACATATTATCACAACTGCACAGAAAACGGATGTTACTGCTTAATTATCACCAACAAAAAGGGTTTATTTATTTATTTATTTATTCTTTTACGAGTGAAGAACAGCTGTTCTGAGAGTGAAGAGTGCTGTAGTGTATGCAATGCATGTCTACTGGCTATATGCCATTATTAAGACATGGTGCTATTGCTATGAATTGTTGACACCAAGTGAAAGATAATGTAATTTTACAGTGGCATGAATGGACATCTCATTGTGGGCACTTCAAAACTTTCATTAACAAATTGCTATTTTAAGGGCTCAGAAAAGGAGAAAGTATCTGTTCGGCAAAGGTACGGCCTTGTTTTACAGAAATTCATACCTATCTATTCAGTTAAAAAACTTCCCATTCAGTGACAGTATTTCTCATCTCCTTTCTGGATTTGTGCACATACAATAACTTAAGAGAAGGACAGAGACAAGGAATCAAGGTCATTATGAGAAATAATGAGGTCAAGAGTAATCTGTAATTCTCTCCTTGTCACTGCTCTGCTGCAGAATGGCAGAATACAGCCGCAGGCGTATTTAGCTAGATTTTGTTTTCACCCAAAGAGGGAGTGGCAGACTGCTGAGATCACAAAAGGGATTTTTTTTAAAACACAGCATCTGCTGAATAACTTCTCGGATACAGTCCCCTCACCTTTACAATCTGCAAATGCCCTTGCTTCCCAGCTGATCTTGGATGAGCACAGAACTGTGTGTCTTTTATTTCATGACACTTAGCCAACAAATTTGTAGCATTTCTTTCAGAGATTAATTCTGTTTCTATGACTTACACTTTAGTAGTGTGATTGCAAAGTGATAAAGCGCACTCTACATTTAGATATAGCTAAACTGAGGTGGCAAATGACATTCATGCAGAATGCACTACCCTGTTAAGTGAGGTCAGCAGCTGACAGTAAATGATCCTAGGTAAACCACGAAGCTAGTCTGGAATTGTGTGATTATACAGGGCCTGGAACAACACTGTGATATCCTTCTTCCTGCATGAAATCTCAATGCATAATGAAAATCGCTTGAGTCAACCAGTAACAAAAAGCTCCTGTTAAGGCATTCTCCTCTCAAGTGATGCCCAGAAACCGGGAATTTCCTCTACCCAGCATGAATTACAATCAGAAACAAAACAGTCACTATTTTTAACCCATGACATCAGACCATGAATTAGGGCTTGGTTTTAGGAAGCTCTTTGGAAGGCAAATGTGTGTAACACTGTTGACAAAGTATCTCTACTTGGATACTGCCACATTTATAACCTGTAGCCGTCAAAGGCTTGTGGATTTTTCTGAACAAAGAAAATAAACAATCTTATGTGTCATTTCTCCTTCAGTTTAGAGTGCAAATAGTCTACAGATGGTAGGGCAAAACATTTTAGTTGGCTTAAGAAACTATAGGATATGGCTATTTGTACTTTGAAATTCAATAAAACAAAAAAACTGTTTAAGGTTTTGATGCTGACATTACTTAAAGGTCCTCTGTTCTCTCTTTCAGAAGAAAAATAGCATTTTACATGTAGGAGGAACACTAAACCTAGTCAAATATGTGCATCAGACCTATTGGGTGGCCATATTTCCAATCCTTAATTCTGTTTTGATGTCCTGTTCCCCCATCCCATTTTCCATTTGCAGTTAATGAGAACTTTATTTTGCTATTGCAGTTTTTTAATGACTTAATGTTCTATTGTTCTTTCCTAGAAAGCATAAAATATAAAAGATGTATAGACCAGGCTTTTTTTAATTTGTTCTACTATTTTCCTCAAGAAAGGAGGGGTGAAGTCTGGTGTTTTTCATTTGGACACAGTGCATTTTTATCGAAAGTGAAAGATAATGGTTTTGGCAGTTCCTTTTTAATCCAATCTACTGCTTAGTGTCCTCAAAAAGAAAATTAGGGAACATGGCCACAGTTGGCATTTTGTGACAGGGTCCATTTTTCTTCTATTGAGGATGCAGACACTAGCTGGCATTTCTCAATTAGGTTCTCCTTTTTCCTATTGATAATGAATTCTTTTATGTGGCTTTCACTTTAAACTGCTCTATAACATGGATTGCTGAATACAGTAAGTCCAATAATTAACTAAGATGATAATGTGAATAGCTATTTGTTATAATTTCATAGTATTTCCTGCGATTGCAAATGATACCATCCTTTGTTCTAATACATATATTTGGGAAATAGGGATTTATTTGTATAACACTCAATAAAATCATTCCTTCACTCTAACATAGACAATTATAATAAATGACTATTTTTTCCTACTGTTTAGCAACTAATTTTACAGACAATTAAATTACACTAACGAATAGATTAATCAGCTTTAATGTGAATCAATATACTTGTTTTCACTATGTTTTATTTTGCAGCAAAATACGTCAACTTCAGATGTACATATAGTAAAATATCTACTAGCCATTTGTATTAATGGCTATTATTCAATTAACCCACTTTTCATGGATAATCAATCTACATTAATTTGGCTAGGGTGTTCATTAACCAGATTAGGCATGTGCACACGCAGAAATCAATTGTCATTTAAATAGGAAAGTTAGGGGAAACACACAAAACTGGCTATGCTGATTATGCCTAACTTTTCAATAGAAATAGGAGGAATAAAAAAGTTACTGCTATGTAACTATGCTGAAATTTTTAAATTCAAACCATTTTTTTTATTTCCTGAAACATCTGTTAGATATATTTATGCAACTGTTCCAATACATATGTTACAACTTATTCTTGCTTTGTGAAAGATTTTGATCTAATGGTGTGTTAAGAGTGGAATAACAAAAAAAACCCCAAACAAACAAATTTGGAAGGAAATTTGTTCTGAGGTCTATTTTTGTAAACCCTAAAAGTGTGAACTTCCTTTTTGAATTCACTTTAAAGCCTAGAAAGTTCTTATTTCACCCAGCAACAAGTATCAGGGTTTTTTATTGGTATGTTCAATGATTCAAAAATTTTTCAAATAACTAAAATCTTCTTATTGTGGCCATGCAACAAAATGATCTGCCTTATAAAACAATTTTATAGTCTTTGGCCTAAGGATCTATCACCCTGATAAGTTAGGAAAGGCCCAGAATTATTTACACAGTGCTGTTCTACGGACTCAGAACAATTCGACTGTCCGGCCCCCAGTAATGCACCCTTGCAACTTTGCATTAATGTATCTTTTATCATAGCCTTTACCTTCACCAGAAGATTAGGGTAGGCTTAAGACCTTGTGGTGTCCCTGCACATTCATTCACGTAACAAAGTAAGAGAACTACTTCCCAATTCACCATACAACTGAGGAGAACTAAGATGGCTTTTAACAATCTCATACTCAAGATCAGATTTAAACATAATGTTTCCCTCTTTGGCAGGAAAATCTTCTGGCTTGGAGTGGCCAGTAGCCAATATTACCTCATATTTGGACTATAACTTAAAGTTGGTATTAAAAGTTTACTTGTAACATATCATATCTGTCAAAACAGCCTCAGTGAGTTCTCTGACCAATATGAGATTTATCTAAGCAAGGACTAATCAAACTAGAATCAAGCCCAGGCTTATGCAAATAATTTTCCAATTAGGAATCAAATCCTCCAATAAATTATTAGCAAAAAAAAAGTAAAAAAATAAATACGGCTCATCAAAAATAGAAATAAAATATCAGGATTAAGCTACTTAACTTTGGGTACTTATAAGCAGAAAGTATTTTGTAGCTTATGCATACTTTCTGCAGTGTGAACACATTTTAGAGTAGCATCTGAACAACACTTTTTCAGAAGACAAGGTGAAGGATAGCCCTCAAGGGCAGAGTTGCGAGCTCTTTTAAGACAAAGTAGAAATGCCAATCAAAGTGCAGATGGTTTTCCTCCTGAGAGGTGATTATTTTTTCATAGATCCGTTCTTAGAAGAATAGCTTAAATATATCAACTAAACTTCATAGTAGCATTGAAACTAAAAGGAAACATATCTCAGCCATAAGCTCTTCTCAGGCACTTTAAAAAGACATTTTCTTTCCTGTATCAAAAAAAACCCCTGAAACCTGCAAATTTTTTTCTTCCCTGTGCACTAGAACAAACTAACTTTAAATGCCTGATGAACCTTAACTTATGGCCATATCTCCACTCTCACTGACAGTGTCTGAGGCAGGGCTTTTTTTTTAAGCCATGTGAAAATGTTTAACCACTTAATGTTTAGTTGCAGAAATGATGGCCTAAAAAAATAACAAGAGTCGGTATAGAATCACAGCACTCAGATATATTTATTCCAGTTATGGAATAATGTTATTTAAATAACTGCCAGATAGGGAAAAAAAGTGATATTCCATTGTTATTTAAATTTTTTTTATTAATTGGTTATTTGCCTATTAGGTTTGAAAATTCTGCTGTTTAAAGTATGATTTTTAAGAAAAACATTGGTAAAAATGACGCTGAAGAGACTTCTATTCAGCACTTTACAGTGATATCAAACTCCTTGGTTTATCACAGTGTAACTAATTGGACTGTAGTAAACAACTTTGTTTACAATAAAGACTAGACTCCACATGTTATGGATTTGCTGAACTAGAGACAGTTAGAATTTTGAAGACAAATAATTATTCCTTTAATAATTACTCTTAATTTGTAAAGAAAAGGGGAAAAAAAAAACAAACAACCAAACCACAAGAAAACTCCAAAGGCTTTGTTATGTGTTGGACAGGTTAGGCAAGTTCGAGCACTCCTTAGGATTGAAAGTTCCTGTTAAAATAACTATGTCTATTTCTGCAATATACCATACAGGTGTGAAACTGTGGATGTTATTGCTATAAAGTCACTCTGGTGAATAGAAATTTTGCTCTGGTAGGAATTATCTACAATATCTTAATTTTCATGGTCATAAGATTAATTGTAAACTACGTAGATGGAAGCACTCTGGATCTCCATATAAAGATATCTTTCAGAAAAAAATGCTTTAAGTTTGGATATGTGTAATACATAGAAAGATTCAGAAAATAAATACATTTATATTTTTAAAAGCAGCCTTTATTTTTCTAGAAATGCTGCCCTATGGCAGATGGTCAACCTGAAATTGTAATTGCCCACCACTATGGCATTTACAGCCACACCTGCTGCCTCCTTTCCAAAGTAAGCCTACCAGTCACAACCCACCCACTTAATATAATAATAATTTATAAAGCCACTGAAGAGCATCTCCATAGACAGAATCTATACAAGTCACAATATAGCCAGAAAAAAAGTTTGTTTAGAGAAAGCCCATGCTGAAGTAATATGCCTCAAGAAAAAGTTCTTGACAAAAGTGCTCCTAGCAGCTACCTCTCTAAAATAAAACTTCAGCTACCACTGCCTCTATACTTGAGGGAAGCTTTTATAGTCACAAGAAGAAAACAAGATAGCTCACAGCTTATCTAACCTCTTATATTAATTCAGAAAGATCCCTGCAGATCTTGCAGACTCATATTAGCGCCGGATTTTTAAAGATATACAGGTACTGAATACCCTGAAGAACTTCACTTTAAGTCACTTTGCTGATAATCAGACCCACAGGCAGGCTCAAAAAATATATGAAGAGAGAAAATATCTATAAACAGACTTTAGAAGCTAGAAAGCCAAACTAATCTCAAAACCAGTAAGACACCTGACTCCACTCAGGAGCATTTAGCTCTTCTGAAGCTGGATGTTTAAATCATTTTTCTCATCATCTCCAAGGGAAAAAGCCCCTCTGCTAGTTCAGATCTTGGAAATCTGACTTGAGATGTTGACAGCTGCCTTTCAGATTCTCAATGTCCATGATTTGGACAGACAGAAATCCAGATCTTCCACCTCCCAGGAAATCACTTCAAATTAGGTATGCAGTTAATACTGCAATTCTACTGCTAAAGCTATTCCAGCTAGTGCAAATGAATATCCATTGGAATAGGGTCTCTCATCTCAGGTGACTGCTTTGCTACTTGACCTTATGGAAGAGATGGGAGCTGGCTTCTACTACCTGGTTTGTTTGGATTTTATATTAAATATCCATCTAATGGAAGATGAATAAATAGTCCACTGAACTGGAAACAAAGCCTTGGTCTTTTTCCAGCTGAATAGTTTAACTGTTAGATTATAGAATTTGGCTTATATTGCTTCCCTAGGTGGTGCAACATTCCATGTTCAGTTATAGAGTGCCTTATTTTTAAGAAGGGGGCTTGGAGGTGTCTCCATTCATAGTTGATCTATTGCTGGCTAGTATTTATGCTTCTCTTCCAAAATTGAGACATGTGCTTGAATTGCTCAGACTTCACAAAATCTAGAACTTACGTTTTGTGAGACCTGTAACCACTCATATCATCTAGTAAGTGGCCCCAGTAGTTCTTGTTATTTGTGATGAAAATCACCAGAAGGTGATTTGAAGAACCTCTCCTTCTGTTGGACTCTTCATGGTTGCTTGCTGTTTGTAAGATAAGTTTGGATCAACCTCCTTCAAAAACATGGAACTTGTTTTTGGGAAGCATTTCAACTGAAGGCAAGAGGCATATCAAAAACAAAGAAAAAAATTGTAATAGCAAGTCTACACCTAGGGCTGAATAGGCTGAATGGTTATTATATCCAAGAATCTCAACCTCACAGTGCAAAAGTTACAACCTAGAAAACTGAATAGAAAGATTACTTTAAGAGTATTCTATGACATGGAGGGCTGAAGAAATAGCTTAGGAATCTTACAACTGTGTTAGTTTTCAGCATGAATTAATCATAAAAGCTGAAATGACAAAAACTTTAGCAAAAGTCGTCTAATGAAGCACAGCAATGAATGGCTAGTGAAATGAGGAAGCAGCTGATTTTACAAGATCAGTGGCAGCTTGAATTGCACCTTGCCACCCAGCAGGAAAGGTGACAGGACCTCAAGACTTGACAATCCCATGCTGTGAGTAAGATGTTGCTGCAGAAGGGGGAGAAGCAACCAGGTGGCCCAGTAGCTGCTCAGCTAACTTCACCAAAGTGGACTGTAAAATGCAGTTGTATTTTTAAGTTATTCTTGTTGATCTACATGCTTGGATTTTTTTTTTTTATTATTAAAATAAAATTAAAAAATAATTTTTTTTTTAATTGTGGCAATTAATTCAAGTTTTGAGTGGGGAAAATTACCCTGCTGAGCACCAGAAAGAGGTTTTGAGGCCAGGGTTTACAATGGTGTTTATAAGATGCTTCTTTAAATTTGAACCTGGTCCTTTTTGCTGCTAATTACTTGAAGCTGTCAAAAGGTATCAGGAACATTCAGGACTAGACTAGAAATGTTAAATGAATCTAGATAACTATGAATAAGGAATTCTGAAGTTACCAAAGATAAGCTGGATAACATTTTTGAACCTGGCACATAAATTCAGACAGTTGCATTATTTCCACCCTTAAGACAACTTTTAAGCCTCACCCTATTAGTCTTCAGTTTCCTTCACAACTTCTGAACCCATTCTAATTTATCCTTCTTTTCAACATAATGACATTCCCATTCTTCCTTACTCATTAAAATTGAGGAAATATTAGAGCAAGTGAAACGAGAGATTTTCAAAGGAAGTAAGGGCAACTGAGTACCCCGTTACTATTCAAAGTCCATAGGAGCTGGGTCCTTGACTCTTTTTA
This sequence comes from Gavia stellata, assembly GCF_030936135.1. Classification (NCBI taxonomy): domain Eukaryota; kingdom Metazoa; phylum Chordata; class Aves; order Gaviiformes; family Gaviidae; genus Gavia; species Gavia stellata. Next base: position 22,296,957 of record NC_082603.1, on the reverse strand, counting down.
TGTCATTTCACTCCCTCTGCCCACAACTTGTAGCTTCATTTCCTTTGGCCAATCTTTTTTCTTACTACAGAAATAGAAAAACATTTGATGCAGTAAGAATAAAAAAGATACTTTTTCTAGTTTTCTGAAACCAACAAAAATAGCCAACATCTGTGGTAGCTTACTTTATATGACCTTTTCACACTGCTTTCACTCATACCAGAGGAAATAGCATAGTAAGTAAATATACTGTTGATCTGGAACACCAGTGTTGTCAATGTTTGTGGTTATCAAGAACACAATGAATGCCCTTGACACTTAGGGCTATAAGAAATGAGTTTTTTGAGTGATTTTAGTTCCTTGCTTCATTCTTTACCAGGGCATTATTAAAACTGAAAGCTTCACAATTTTCTCATTCAAAGACCTTTTCAATAGTTAAGAATATGCTTTCAAGTCATAACTGTATCAGTATGTATGGTTGTGCCTTTATCAAGAAAACATATACACATTTTGTTTGTGATGCTGTCTAAAATCTTGACAGCTAAAGAATTCATCTTTGGAAGGGTAGATTCATTTCTGCTGTTACTTGCAAGTGAGTGAAAGCCTTGCTTTTATAGGTTGGATCCAGTGCCACACTGATTATGCAAATAGCCTTTGTGAAAGCCTCAGGCATACATTGCTGAAATTGGAAGGTAAGTATCTCAGAAGGCAGGCCTGAATTTTGAAGCCAATGAGTTGTTCTTATATTCCTGCATTAGTAAATTATAAGCTACTGAGAAATCAGTTCCCTTTCTCCTTCTATAGGATGCAACTGGCTCAAGATGTCTTAAACATGGTTTTGCTTCACAGGACAGGTATGTTAGCAGTGTTCATACTGTAAGCTGGCTTTTTATTTGAAAACTCTTTTTCCCTAAGCAAAAAAAAAAAACCTGTTTTTTAAATTAAAAAAAAAAGACAAAGCTAATGGTGTTGAAAAAAATCTGATTAAAAATAATAAAATAGTTGTCCTGAATACCTCTCCTTCTTCTCCTCACTATCCCAATACTAACCCCAAGTTTCCTTTTTGAAAAAGAAAGGAAGGTCAGGGAATTTGGAGAAAAACTGGGGAAAATTAAAAAAAAAAAATTAAAAAAGAGCTGCTTCTGGTCAGCTGTGATGATGATGCTATCTAAGCTATTGCTTCTGCTATGGAACTCTTCTTGTTTTACTACCGGTCTTTCAGAAATGTCAGGTTCAGAAGATGATTTCTTTTGGAGATCAAACAAAGGCTATGCCAACAAAACTGAGAAACACCTTAGGGACAAAAGATTAATTAAATATAAATTTCCCTACAGGGAAAGCAGGTTGTATCTTTACAAACTTAAAGGCAGGGAGTCACTGAGTGGAATTTAGAAACTAAACAAATGGACTTTAAATGGGAATAACTGGTCAGGTTAATGATTCATCAAAAGAATCCACAGAAACCTGATGCGATGGACTTTCTCTCAGACACTGAAAATCCACTTTATCAGGATCAGACTCAAAACAACATACAGTACATTGGAAAAAGAAGATGTTCGCTAGAACAATGTTTTTCTCTGGTTCTCTCTTCCACATGTTAAAGAGTAACTTTTTTTTTTTAAAGAGTTTGCAAGGAGAGATCCTGAACAATAAATAAGGACTAGTTGTGCTAGAGATCATTATTTGCAGTGTCTATCTTGATAAAAATGCTGATTTACTTGCATATGCCTCAGTCTAGGAAAACGTAAAGAAAAAGATTTTAGGTTTATTTTTTATTTATGAAAAATCGGGAGACTGAACCTCCCTAAATGGAGCCAGGGATCCATAATCCTGTTAACCATTGTGACCAATCCAGTGCCAGATCCTGACAAAGATTCTTGAAGAAATAATGTGACTCCAGAATACACGCATGTTAAACCTTCTTCACACAATTTTTTGGAAATATACCAGACATAGGAAAATGCTTGTAACATTTGACCATTTTGTATTAGGGTGTTGGCAGAATCCAAGACTATATTCATCTGTCTTGTACTGCCTTGCCCAACAGAAAAGAGTTTTCATTACGTTTATTTAAAATACAGGGGTTTTTTTTAAGAAAAAAGTGACAATGCCAAGAAGTCATTTGGACATTAGCATAAAGACACAGAAATACAAAAGTTGCTTTGGTTTCTTATATTTCTGTTTGCTGTCTTCTACTATAATCCCTCCTGCAATCAGATGACCTTTCTCTTCTTTCTTTCTTCATCCTCCCTCTTTACCTTCCCAATCAAAATAACATTTTGGATCTCTCTGCATCATGGAAGACCAAAATGTAAGTATAAACACATTCAGCATCTACTCTCAACTTCTCACTCCTTACTCAGCTCATCAAAGATCTGGTTGCTAGTATGCTATTAGTAAAGTAATACAACTATACCAGAAGTACAGAATCTTCTTTCCTTACATCACTTCCCCTCTCTACTTCCCTTTGTGTGAGTTTCTTCAAGGAAATCTGGGGCAACAAATAACATCTGTTAATTATTTATCTATTTTTAAAATCCCTTTTAACATGCCATTGCCTAAGCTGCAAGTTTACAGCCATGCACCTCTTGGGACACTAGGATGTTTAATGTCTCCATTAAACGTTATAAAATATTATGCAATTATGAAAAAAGGCAAAGGTCAACATAGTATTTTTACGTGGACTGATTCAGCAGAAGATTGGTCTCATAAACTGGAATGGGATGGGGGTGACAAGAGTTCCACTCTGCTAGCACACCTTAAAATTGAGATGATGTCTGGTATTGCACAGAAAGAGAACAGTAGGTATTATTTCACTTAGTTCAGTATGTTCTACTTATGGTCATAGTAAACAAGACTGGAATGACCTCAAAAAGTCCATATGAATGAATATGATAATCTTGCAACGTTTTGCTGAAGTCTGTAAATTTAGAGCAAAATTGCAAATTATGAATTTGGTGAAGTTCTAGTGATGATTTTAGAGCTGCAGGGAGAATATATTAATAATGAAAAGTACATATAAGGAGAATGCTATACTTTTATTGTATTACGTTTAAAAGCATTCAATAACTTTTTCACTTTTATATTATTATAATCATACAGTTATGTTAAAGATTTCCAGAAGTGTTTAGCACTTTCTGCAACTACTTTATAGTGTATGTAACTATACTCAAATAAGTTTTGTAATCTTTCTTAGAATAAGTACTTCATAATGTGCTAGGCAAGGGAGTGTCATTCATCCTGGAAAGATGCAAGAAATATAAATGCTATCTGTGATATAAAACACTTCCTTTCATTAAAGATTGATAAAGGTCCTTGGAATACAAGAACTGGTTTTCAACTGGTTCTTAGTTTAGTAGAGTATCAAACTAGTCAACTATTCCTTGAGAAATTAGTATCCTACAAACCACATCACAAGCTAACTGTAAGCCAGTTAGGTCAGGAAGAGACTAGAATCTCTAATGAAACCAACTGTAGTGAGTATGAAATATTCTATGAAAATTTGGGTATTTTTCATGCCCCATCACCCACTACTGGGATTAAATCAGAACCTTTTGAAATATTTTGCAAAATAAATGACAGCAATGAGGCCCAATTCAGAATAACTAAATTGTTCATCGCTTCAGATGAGGGAACTCCAGGTGAATTTCCAGCTGTACTTTATAATGTAGCAGGTTACAAGGTATTCTGAGATGAATATTTCTCAGCATTTCCAGCTGGAAATGTTCTACTTCATATCAATAATTAAATGTTTATTGGAGCAAAGACTTGAACTACTGACTTCCTCTTTCCAAGTGAGTGCCTTGAAAATTGGCTGTTGAATACTGCTGCTGTCTTTAGCCAAGTAAGTTACCAAAGATGGAATAGCACCAGGAAGAGTTGTTAAGAAAGTCTCACTCACACTGTTTCTCTCCAATGCTCCAGTAAAGTGAAGAGTGCACATTTGACCCTGCATGAATATTCCTCTGTTAAGTATCAGTGAAAGTTCAAAATTATTTTAAATCTCAGAAATAAAACATCAGTTGTGATTTGAAATTCTGAAAGCTTGGGATTTGTATCTTGAAAACTCACATCTTTCTAAGATATTTTACAAAGAATAAGCATGCTACTTTATTAAGAAGGAAAAGTCTATCAATGGAAAATTCTTCTCTAGACTCAACGTAAAAGCCCAAGAAAGGCCACTTTTCATTGCAGGGAAATAATTTGTAGACATTTGTATTCTATTTTAAAATATACTTGCTAGAAAACACTTAAGGGCTGAACCAGGTTTCTCTCTTCTTCATGCTCAGATCAACCTGGCTATACAGAAGCCCGCTGAATTCACCCTTGAATTTGGTCCAGAGATTGAATGTATTGAATGCTCGGGAGAACAGAATGGTCTATAGAAGCAACACTTAGAAGAAGATAAACAGCAGGAGACTTTTAACAGCAAATTCAAGAAGTGGAAAAAATAAACCCAGAAACAACTGCTTGAGAAAGTTAAACAGTAGGAGACTTTTAACAGAAATCACAAATAGCAGTGAGACAAAAATAAGCCAGAAAAGCAACTGCTAGAAAAGCTAAGCAGCAGGAAACATAACAACAAAACATTAGTAAAACAAGAATAAGGCAGGGAAACAGGAACTGAGGGAAGTTAACCAGTAAAAGATTGCAGACAATGAAAAGTAGCAGTTATACCAAAGTAAGCCAGAAAAAACAACAGCTAGGAGAAGATAAGGAAGATCATGGTGAAATCAAAGAAAAAAGCCTTTTCCAGAAGGAAAAAAAACGTCAGTTCCTTTGGCATGGAATAGAGGTGTGTATTTTGGCAGCCTCAGATAGTGACAGAGAAGAAAATACCGTACCGAACTGCTTGCATAGAAATGTCAATTTCAAAAGATAATGCTTTATAACAGTTTCCAAGGTTACGAATGGAAAAAAAGAAGACATATATATAATGTTTATGTCTTCAGAAGATCCCCACTCTACATGTGGCTGGACTTTTAAGTAAAATCAGCTTCCTCGTATTCTACGAAGATGTCACAGAAGACCAGTATGTACTGGGAGAGCTCATTAACTTCCATTGTACACATCAAAGATGTATTGCCATAAGAAAAATCAGCATGGTTCCAAACAAGGAGATAACAAGGTGGAAGAACAGGTAGTGGAAACCCAGATATAGCATCAAAATCAGGGAAATGGAGGAATCAGAAGTAGTAGATTAGAGGTAAAAAGTGGAAGGTATGAGTTTGTTTCCTTACTTCTTATGGAAAAAAACCACTATACTAAAACTGCAATTTGAGGAAGGTAGGACTGGAGCATAGCAGGATGGCCAAGCCAAAGTTACTGAAAGAATAATGAAAATATATTTGCATGAAGATGGTTTCTGTCATGATTCATCTAAGTTTTGCGTAAGTTGCTTAAAATGTTTCTGCAGGCCTGCAGAAAGGTGCAGAAATATACTCAAATTTCCCTTCCTGGAAATGAGGGTACATGGGTTGTATATGTAATCAGGTATCAATGCTGACATGCAGCCAGCATGTCACGAGGGTGACAAGCTGCAATGATTTGCATGGGAAGTATCTTGAACAGCTAATCTGCCTTGCTCTGCAGACAGAACACTTTCAGCTCTGGATTCAAGTGGAATTGGGAGATGCTACCTTGCACAGGTGAAAACTACCATACATAATCTGCTTGGATGTATCTTGCCTCTGTTGTGAAGATGGTTTTTCATTGCCACCAGATTAATATTTTTGATATTATCTTAATGACAAACAGACATGTGGAAAAGTCTGGAAAAATGAAAGGATACAAAGCAATAGAAGTAAAAAATACTTTTAAAAATAATTTTGGTTCAGGAAAGGTCACTTATCCAAACCATTTTCCTGTCTCATTACATGTACTTTTATGAATTTACGTGACATTATCTTTGATTATAAAAATGTGGTTTTGATTACAAGCAAGTATATTTCCCAATGGAGAAATCCAGTACCAGAGGGACGCCTCACAATTAACTGAGTAGAATTACTTGTTTAGAAACATCACTTAATTTTGGGAAGCTTTGTGAAATACCACTTGAGAACAAAAAATGAAAAATTATGAAGGCAGCCCACCCTAACTTCCATAAAGAAGAGGTTTTAGGGCTACATTTTATAATCCTCCCTTAAAAAAAATCTGTGTGTTATTGTATAAATAAATATATATATATATAAATCATTTGTATGAATAAATATATATATATATATAAACTTGTTTGTCTCCAAATGATACTTCCTATCTGACACAGAGTAACAGGCCTGATGTGCTCAGCAGAAACACAATAACAAGCTGGTTTATTTAGAATTCATTCTGATTGTACACAGGCAGAATTCTTCAAAAGTACTTCAGACCAAAATGATCCACAGCTGCTAAGAGTCTTGTTTCTGTCCTGCCTGTGTAACATGGCTAAATTACACACAGCCTTCCCTGGGAGAGAAGACTTGCAACAGGGAAAAGACTGCCCTGCAAATCCCTGTTTCTACACTCTCCTTTGCAGATGGACAAAGACTAAGCCCTTGATTTATATTTTTTTCCTTTTAGAGTTGTAGAAAATACTAAACTTCTGTCTTCTTTAAGTTTCTCTAAGATGCCTGTTTTCCACCTCTTCATTAATGGGTGAGAATTTGAACATCAAACTAGAAAACGTATTCAAAGTGAAAGAGGATAAGCACTTGGGTAAAGGCATAATGATAGTTACAGATAACGGGAGTATTATTTGTGTAGGGGGTCTCAGAATACAGCAGGGCAAAGTTTTCAACACAGTACTCAAGATTAGGCAGCACTGAAACTCATTCCCATACGTGTGTCGATTTGACTTTTTGGTTGAAATAGTAATGTTAGCATTTTCTGAATGACGGGTTTCGATTATTTTTTTTTATTTGAAATATTTGAACTTTTTTTACATCTTGTTTGAATTCAAAGAACTGTAAAAGCACTCATGATCAAAGAAGTAAACTTTATCACTTTCTACTGGTTTGAAATTTTTTTTTTATATTTTTAACTCACAATAAGTTTTCTTCATTTCTTACTATTAAGCAGAGTGACTTGTCATTTGGTGTGAAGGGCCCAGTGAGGCAGAATAACTGGTTTTGCTCAGCTATATGAACACAAAACTACATAGGATAGAGAGTGAAGATTTGTTTCAGTGTAATTTTTCTGGGTTTGCCAACAGTTAGAAGAAATTTTACTTTCCATCTCACCTATTATCCGTATGGGTGCTAGTAGGTTTTCAGCTGCTCAGCTGGATAAATATGGATCTAATTCTGACTTAGTGAAACCAAATACAAACTTAGTGTTAATTCAGTAAGAGCAACAGCATCTCTCCTTGTCTGAAACTGTTTCTTTTTTTAGCTAAGTGATTTTTTAAAGGTTGAAGATGAAAACTTACCTAATCAAGAGTAAAAAGCATATGTATTTGGCAATCCGTTCTTCTCTTTCAGATGAATTAAGACTTTTCTTTATAGAAAAACAAGTAATTAAACACACACACACCACCACCCCAAAAACAACACAACAAAATCTCAACAACCTCCCATTTACTAAGGCATCAAACACAAGCCATAGTTTCAAAGTACTTGAGAAAAGACAGTTAAATCCATGGATGGACAGACTTTACCACTGTTTTGGGGTCTAAAACCTCAGGGAAAATCAACATCCTAGGCACAGAAGAAATAGAACAATTTACTATTTCCTTTATGGAGAGCAGTCACTAAATATTTAATTTTTTAAAGTTTTTAAATATTGTTTTGTTTTTAGAGAAAAGGGTTTAAATCTTTGCCTAAAAGCATATTTTGTACATTTTGAAGGAAATCTCTACTAACTGATTTCTGTTGTCTGGGTCATTGGGGTACGAATTATAACAAGGTTTAGAGAGCAATATATATTTCTCTGGTACCTAGTACAAACAGACTATGCCTCTGGCTGCTCATAATTCTGCCTCTCAATAATAATGATACGTACGGTCACATTATTTGTAGCAATCAGGATAGAAATGATTTGGCAGAACTGATGGAATGAATTTACGTCACATTACAGTGTTACCCTTGAGTTACTAATTGGTCAGCTCTGTGTTCATTTCTATTATTGTTTTTTGTTTCTGTCTTACTAATATGTACTGACAGAAGAGAAGAGTGACTTCCCAAAGGGTGGAAAGGCCAGTTTCGAGTACGGAGCATGACTGCTGGATGACATTCACAAGCTCTCTCTATAGAAATACGGTAAGACTGGCTTCTGCATGCCTAGTCTTTTCCCCAAGAATGACAGCCAATTTAGGTATAAATCTTCATCTCTGTGTTGGTTCCCTAAAGCCTTCCATTCTGTTTGCTGCTACACAAGATAAAACTGTCACAGAGATGCCTTTTGATCTGTTTTTGGAAATGCTTAAGAACATTTAAAGCAACACAACAATAGTGAATAAATGGCAATAAATGAAATTTCCACGGTATCTGACATTATTAAACTGTATTAAAATGAAACTCCCTCCTTGGTGAAATTAGGGCATTTTCTTTGGTATTTTGTTTTCAAATAAGACTCCAAATCATGACAGTGTTGAAACATTGCTTTTGGACACTTACCAAATAGAATATTTGGATTTTTGTTTTAATTTTAAAATTACCTTTGACTTAGATTTTTAAAACTCTGCATATCTTTATATATGATAATGCAACCCCCCAAATGTATGGACCTCAAATATTTGTCTGCATTTTTAAGCAAACTTAATTTTAATTTTTTCTTTCAATTTGGACACAGACACATTTTTAAATTCTTTGCAAGCAGAACTCTCATTTTAAGGACAGATATATTGATAATCACAATGGTTTGTATCTTACTGTGCTATTTTAAAAACATATTTTAAAACATATTTTAAAAAACACCTTAACCAAGGAATATTAGCCACCTGAACTCCATTTTAGTTCAATAGGTTTTCATTTACTACTATGCTTCTACAAATGGTGTGGAAAATGGACCCTAGTATTTCCCAGTTTGGGCATCATCCTTTTGCCTCCTATTTTCAAGTAAGTCTTCTCTTATTCCCCTCAACTTGGTAAGTTGTGATGTATTATTAAATTACTTTTTTTTTTCCCCATCTTTTTTCAGGACATGGGAAGTGGTTTGCTTTCTTTTAGTGTATACTCTGTGAAAATACACATATCAAAGTAGTCTTTAAAATGATACAGAAAATGCGGAAATGTTAAAAACCACTTGGGTAAAAATTATAAATTCAAACAATATAATCAATAACAGATAATATTTAATTACATGAAAATGTAAAGAAATGTAAAGGAAAAAATCTGTCTCCTGAAATCAGTTTCCTGACCCTTTTTTCATTAGCACACCCAGAGATAGCTTCTCCCTTCTGACTCTTTTCTGTCTCTTTCTCCTTCCCCCCAGGCCCCATCTTTCAAGCCCAAACCAGAAATTGACTCTTTTGATATGCCTGTCTTATCATACTTTCCCACCAAGATGTCTTCCCAGTTGTTCTGGCTTATAATATCAAAAAAATCCTTCATTCCATAGCTCCTGGTGGGGAGATCCATACCTAGTTTCAATGACTTTTTTTTCTTCTCAGCCTCAAGACCATAGTGTAATGTGAGGAAAAAGTTTGTTAGTAATTGTTATTAACCATTCAATATTTCCATCAAGGAAACAACTCCAGTCCAACAGATGTAGGAAAATAATTTTGAGACTTTCATAAAACATCCACAAAATATTATTATTACATATTCAGTTATCACTAGCAACCTGTATTAGCTGGTCATATTCAAAAGATTTGCTTATATTCCTCCCCTTTGCAATCTAATTGTTTGAAAAGCAGACACAGGGATAAAGCTGATACTCATTTTAAGGCAAAGAATGGTGACAATGAACAGACTCACAAGCACACTTGTGCAATTTTGAGCAAGCTGCTTCTCAGGGTCATAGTTCCTATTCTGTGGATTAGACATAAGTCTCCACTATCTTAAATACAATACTAAAAGCAATTATTCTGTGTTTGCAATAAGTATAGCTCTTACAGCAAAAAAGGAATGATAAATTCCAAGTTAGGTAGGCAGTATTTGGAAAGTCAACAAAAGCTAAACTTAATGTATGACTTTTCAAACAACACTCAGTCTCAGTCATGGTGCAAGAGTCACCCTTTTTTTGCTCCAGTAAACTGTAGCTGTCCAACTCAAGAACATACTTACTTCATTAATACAGTTTTGAAGAGGCTAGTAGCTTTGGGTGGTTCAACTTGTTTTGCTGGCCTGATCTTCTGAGCGCTAAGCACATACATACTTTAGCAAAATGTGGGTGATCTCAACTTTGAATATCTTAAAAGCCAATGGCTTATTTGACTATGTCAGAGCAAATCAAATACGTCTGGCTCAATAGGACAGAGCCTCAAGTTTCTCATACCCAGATTTTCTATGTTCCCTGTGTTGGATGTGTGCAGTTTCAAAGTGGTTATCAAGAGTAGGGACACCTTTAACCCTGTTCCCCTTTTGCTTCTGTTTAGACAGGCTGCTGCCTGATTCAGGTGTCACAATGTAATTCAATTGTTTGACTTCAGGATACAGGTAAGTTGAACATGAACAGATTAAATACCTATCTCAATAATTTATCAAAAGGAAAATGTATGACAAATCAGGCTGAAAGGCATTGCTGCTATTTAAGAGTAATTTTTTTGTCTTAGATATTCACAGTAATGTTTAGTTTTTCTCTATGGTAGGTGACTTCACTTGACATTGATATACTAAAAAGTGAGTATGTTACATAAACTGAGTGTTATCACGTAGCTACAAAGGAGTATTTTTGCCTTATGCTGTATTTCTCCCTATGTTCAACATATAAACTGCCAAGGACTCCAAATTCATACTTTTTGCACTTATAAAACAGGAACATCCATAACACTGAGACCTGAAATCTCAATGCTTTGCTTTGCCAATGTCCTGTACCTTAGTAGCATCTTACTGTGTAACCCTTGCACCCCAAAAGACAGATTGTTCAGTAAAAGACACACTTGGGGGGGGATGGGTAAATCAAGTAAGGGGTGTTTCAAATCCCCAAGTGCTTTGCTAGTGAAAGCTAATTTATGTAGTCAGTTAATTCTCTAAGAGAATTTGATGCAATTTAACTTCCTTTGAACCCACTCTTCAAAAATCAAGACCCTAAATGTAGTTCCTTTCTTTCCTGATTTTTAGTTTTTTATTCTGAGGCTGCAAACAAAACTAAAAAAAGCAGTTAATAAACTATTCTGCACAAATTATGTGAATTTTTCATTAATTTACTCTGGATGAAGTATGGAGGGCACTGGTTTTGAATAAAACATATGATCTGGTGATTAATCAAATCCCTTTTCTGATGGAAGCAATAATCTATGTCTGGAACCTGAAGGGTATACAAGGACAACAGTGAATGCAGTGAAGAAAGTAGTATTCCCAGTCTGCAAGCATCTAACAATGACTTATTCAAGGGAAAAAAAATTAAGATATTTTGGTCTTAAAAAAAAGGATTAATAAATTAAGGTTATCTCTGGAATAGATAACATTAGTTATACATGACCACTATAGTAATTTAGTGAATGTAATTCTCTATCATTTCAGTTGATCATCTGAAACAGTAAAACTCTTTCTACTAAATACAATATACCTTTCTTAATTTTAATTAACCCTGATATGTGGTCCTTGGTTTTTTTAAATTGTTTGTCAGTGTTAATTAGGTATGACCGTATTTGAATCGAAGGGTTATGGCACTGTAAAGCTTGTGCAATTTCAGAATCAGATAAATTCCATAAATTCTGTAGAATTGTACAAAGATATTGTGGCAGTTACAGTCAGCTGCTGTGGCAATTCTCAATGAATGCCATAAATGATGGGTAACTCCCAGAAAAGAAAATGATACAAACATATTTTGTGTGTGTGTACATATATATGTGTCACCATGTGCATGAATTTGAGTACAGGACAAAAAGGTAGTTCGTTGAGTGTTATACATTAGTATTTCCTTTTTAAATATCTAGGCCCTCATTTTACAGTTACCCTAGTAGCAGTTTGTAAAAGATTAAAAGGTAATGAAGTTTGCTTCCACTTAATGGTCAATAAAATTGTCCTGTGTACACAAGTCAGAAATGCACTGTGTTTAATAGCAGTATAATTCTGTTGAGGCATCTGAATACAGGCTGAGATGCTGCAGTTTTACTCTCCTCTCTCTGGGTGACTAAGGCAGAGTTTGTCTTTCTTCATGGCTTGGTATGAAGTCATATGTGATAGAATAACATGAGTATAAAATGTCATGATCATAAAATTCACAAACCAAGTAAACAGAAATTTAAACATGATGTAATTATGACGCAAAAAGCTTATATCATTTACAGGACTATGTATTCCATGTATGTTACCTTTTCAGGTGCACATAATTCATAACAGGTTAAAGGAAGATTGGTAAGTGTTATTTAGTGTAATGGAATGCAGGAGGTAAATAGGTTTCTCATGAGTCATAGCTTTTAATCACATGCTTGTATGCAATTTGTAGCTTGTACTATTTGTACGTCTACTACTTAAACATCTATACATCTACAAACCAGAAATAAATGAAATCTTTAGTATTGTAGTATAGGTCAATGATCGCCTTCATTTTACCATCTGCCTTATTCATCATTGTTTTTCACTAATCTAAGATAATGAGCAGTTTGAAAACAAACACCAACATGAAACCAGATTTTCCAATAGAAGGAAAATGAAATGACTACATTAAATCCATAATCTGTAGAAAATGGGTAATAAATCACAATGAATTAGCTCTACTATTGTCACATTATTAATAAATAAATATTAATTTCCATAAGGAGAAGAGGAGACTGTGTACTTCCAGGACTTTTCAAATTCCTTTAAAATTTTGATTACATAGGAGATGGCCAACTAGATAAGCCAGTTGATGGAAACATATTAATTTTCAAAATCAATACGACTGTAGATGTAGTTGAAGTTATTCATGTGCCTAAGTGACTTGCTGGATTCCAAATATTAAACCATGTATATTTCATACAGAGATTGTACAAAAAGCAATCTCTTATTCTATCCCTCTATTATCCAGATCAGTCCTCTCAAATAATTTTAGAACTGCTGTTATGATGTATTATATTTCTGGTGCAACTGATTTTGATTTCTACTGCTGGAGTCCTTACAGCAAACTGACAAGTAGAAATCCAATTGCTAAATTTGCTTAATACCTTTTAAAGATGCAGTAAAAATACTGATTTCTGGCATTAACACTTGCCAGTGAAAATTCAGACAAAGTCTCTCAGCAGTGATGAAATAATACCTTTGTCCAAGCAGCTCTGAGACATCTCTTTTTTTGTTTTCTAGCGTGGAGGTAAATCAGTATGTTATAGCCGTAATATCTTTTAAACTTTATTTTAATTATATGTGTCATTTAAGAAGAAGGAAATTTACTACTGGCCATTTTGTTTGCGGATAATAATTAACCTGTAGGTGACCTGCAAAGCGTTAGCAATTTCTTACTTTTTTCATATTGGAGCAATGACTGGCAGATCTACAACGTATTTGCTAATGCCAATACAGTGAGTAATGCCCATGAAGACAAATGGAAACATCAGTTCAGTGTGAACTTTACAGTAGATCTGCCTCAGAAAGGGCAACTAAAACGAGTTTCCATTACAGTCTATCATAATGTTGTCAGCTAATTACTAGCTTCACTACCTTAAAATCTTTAACAGAGAAACGTCTGTCCATCCTTTTGCAGTGAACTCCAACACTTTATATAGCATTAGTGATATAATGACACTACGTCAAACCCTAAACAAACAATTTAATGCAGATATATTAAAACATATTTACTAACATTTCAAATATTGGACATGAAAACTGTTCAATGAAATTATGCATAGTAGTACAACACAAGACAAAGTATTTAAAACTACAGTGTGTCAATCTAGGAGGAATAAATGTTACTTTTCACAATCTAGCATATTTCTCACAAATAAATCTTTGGTCTTGTAAAATGAAAAATACCTATTAACACCTGGAATAGCATTTTCTCCAATTTCTTCCCTTCATAGTCAAAGTAGCCAGACTTCCCACTGAATGCATTCTATTAAGAAAAAAAGTGCGAATGCTATATAGCTGCATTCTCTGCATCCTACAAGAAATAAAAAGCAGTTGTGGTAAAGGATTCATAAATTTCTTGAATTAGAATAATCACAAACTCAATAACCACATCTTAAAACTAGTATCAAGAATGTCATAATCTTTCTGTTTCTTCCCTTCAACCTTTTAAAGAAGTGGCAGTCCCAAATGCAAAAGTCAATCTGTACTCTCCCGTATCCTGCTCCTAAAATTCAGTTCTTCAGGTACCCACACAAGCCTGGCTGAGAATTTGCAGATACATCTGACATTGCATGCCTTTATTCTACAAAACCATGTAGTTGCACTCAGTGTTTTAAGGATGCAGTATATACACAATCTTTTTAATGTTAGACAAAGATTCATGATCTCTGCTAGCACTGAAACAGATGGATTTTAAATATCAATCCAGTGGAAGTTAGTAGTCAATAGGTCAACCGTTAATTAATTACAGACAACTCAAAACATGATGTAAAAGTTAATCAAAATTTAAGCTGAAAGATGTTTCAAGCAATTGCTACTTATAAAAGATCAAACCTTAAAATCTATAAATACACATTTAAGCCCAGTTAGGTTAGTTTTGAACAGAATTTTTAAAGCTCTTGCCTTCCTCAAATTCTTATCAAATTTTTCAAGACTCAACAGCAGCAACTTGATAAAGCACGTATGTCCGTCTTCAGGCTGTCATTAACATGGTGTACACTGCCCAATGATAAGAAAACTATGTATGATAGTGAAGAAATGTGCTTCTCATAGTCAACTAGCCTCAACAGCATTCATCATAAATACATGTCCTTGTCAAATGTTAATTAATGTTTACACAATGAGCAGAAATGAAAGTCACTTTTGTAAATGCTGTTTAATACAAATGTTAAAGTAACAGTTATTTTAGAAGCCTGTTGTGAAGATTGCCTTCTAGCCAAAGTCACCCCTGATACAGGACATTGCCTTAAATGCCAAATATACTCTGTGCTACTGACATCAAATATAAGACATTTAAGGAGCAAAAATATAACCAAAATCCTGTGGTGATTTTCAATATTCTAATAGTTACTAGGTTATTTCAGGTTATTTTAGGCTAAAGGACAATAGTACATTCTATATAATTCATACACACTAAAGAATATTGTAAGAGCTCTTATTTCTCCTTAGGGTTTCTATCAACTAACCTTCTCAAGTTTACTTTTACAATTATAACATTACAGAAGCCCTGGGAAAAATAAATAGCAGCTTTACAGTATCCCCTGACATTTACTTTTATTCTTTGTTATTCAGTTGCATTAGCTTGCTTAGCTACTGTGACATTTAATACAAGGGGTATATCTTTTACATCTAGTTAGAAAGGTCTACCACATACTTAAGGGGATGATGACTAGGTTCTTCTAATCTATATTTTAGAAGATTTTATTCACACCTCCAAAAATCTGTCTCATGGTTCAGATTATAAAGGCATCTGCTGTAACTCTGGACTTGATGAAAAGTACCTTGCCTAGCTGATGCTGTAATGGCTTTGGTACAATACCATGTTTTTTCCTGCCCTCTCTTTCACTCATTTTCCAAACACCTGCATAAATGTTTTTCAATTTTCTAATGAGCACTGAAATTTCCTGATTTGGGGCAAAAGGAAGGAAATGGCTAAAGTGTTACTATCCCGACAATACAAAAAACCCCCCTTTCAGGTTATAAAGAGTATCATTTCATCATTTCAATCAGAATTCTTATGACCAAACTGCTTGAGTTGGCTCCTATAACATGTGACTTTACACGTGCCTTGGAAGGAATTACAGTTCTATAATACCCATTCAGATTTAATATTATTCTTTCTGTTATCTTTGTTTATGTCTAAAATAATGTTCTGTGACCAGCACTTGATGGAAGAGCAGGTTGAACAGTTGCCTCTGGAGTGCTTACAGCAATTTCAAGGAAAACTGCATGTTCACGAAAATGTCTTTATATAAGAAGGTAAGCTAAGCATTTGCAAACTCTGCAAATCTAGGATTTACCTTAAAAGTGGGTGCTGCACCAGAAAATCACAGGTTTTGTCTTAGAACAAATTCAAACAGTTTTCTTAGGGAAAAGTTAAATCTGAGTGTTTCTTGATCATTTTCACCATTTGTAGCAGGAACCAATCTGGTTGTCATTTTCAAATGTGTTGTGACATTTCCAAAACATCTTCTTGTTAGGCCCTATAAAACAAACCTTCCTTATTAAACACTAAAGAGATCAGTGCCAAAATTACAGGTTTCTCAAAACCAAATAATGGAAGCTATTTCAGGATTTTCTAAAGGTTCCACACTAAAAAAACAAAGAAACAAAAAAAACCCAACCCAAACCAAACAAACCTTTTTTATGGATTCTGTATTGATTTTGGAAATATTAATAATTAGCCATGAACTGGTGTGACTAATATTCTGAGATAGAGAACTAGCACTGATTGAAATATATTGGGAAAATTAAGTTGAATAACTCATCTGTTTGGGCAAAGATCAGCAATAGAACGCTACCAAACTCTGCATTTAGTAACATTAGCATGATTGCTATGAAAAAGTCTATTCAAAATTTTTTAAATAAAAATGAGGCATGCTGTTTCTCTCAGATTTCAGGCACCCATTCCCTAACCCTTGCTTCTCTGTGACTTACATCTCTTATGTATGTAATATTCCTGAATTGTTGTGTTCTTCCGCAAGGGTGTGACACAGTACACTGGTAACCAGACAATGTTTTCTCAAATTTTTGTATTCTTTTGAGTACTTCAATTCAAGAATCACTTCTGGCAGGTTACATTTGATGGGTAGGTGTTGGGGAAAGTGTGACTTTACTGAGTCAATTCATGAAGGACAACTGTAGCATTTCTAAGGATTCTTATCTTAAAGCCTGGTCCTTATTTCTTCAGTATGACTTTAGACAAGCAGAAAACATGTCACCACTTGCTGGGTAGAGGCTGGTACTCCAAATACGTTAAAATAACACAACCTTTACAGACAAAGAAAAGAGGGAAACATCTTCTCCAGTTTAAGCAAGTTTTGTTATTTTGGTAAGCATAACCTTAAATTAGAATTGCAGAATGTATGTATTCTTACCTGAAATCTCAGAAAGAATGAAACAGCTTTTTAACTCCAGGGAACAATTGGCTACTATTCAACCTGCAGGTGACAGAGAACATGTACCCCTCTCTCTCCTACACAGATACATTCATATTTTTCTATTATCTTTTTCATGTAATATTTTTGATTAGTCTACAAGTCTGCCCACATCATTAGTTTAAGAAGTACTAAAAACATGTTTTCATGTGCCTAGTGTTATCATGTGTAAATTTAATGAAGAAGAGGCAGCCTGGAACTGAAGAGCCTTCTTCAAGCACAGTACTCTCTCCTGTCATGTGGTGCTGTTACAACTATACACATTTTTTCCCCATGTTCACTGGGCTGTATCTGCCCTGGTGTAAATAAACAAACGCTTTTAACCCATCTATACTTGTCTCTGACACCCAAGCTGACTTCTTTTCCCTGCTACATCCCTTTTCAATTATAACAATATAATGCTGTCTGTCACTAGAACATCTATGCTGTGTTTTCTGCATAACATTTTGAAGGTATGGCCTTTCCTTTCAATTTAAACAGGCAATACTCCCATTCAGATGTTCCACATTTTTCATCTCAATTACAGCAATATCCTTTTCCCTGGCCTCTTGAAAAATACAATCTTGTCCCACTCATATACCACAGAGATTGTTTTGACCATTTCAGCTCTCTTTGCATCCTTCTACTAGCTCCCTTTCTCTGCTTAGCTTGCAGAGTCTGTCATCATTCATTTGATATTGAGGTACTGACTTCTTCCACTCATCACAACATATACTTACTTCCATCCCCGCTTTTAATTTTTTAGAAGACCACTTTCAGGCTTTCTACCTTGCTACCTTTCTACTTTGCTGTCCCTCATTTTGTGTAAAAAAAACCCCAAAAACACCACAAGACCAAACCACCTCATGGTACTCCCTAAAGCTCTTCTTTTCTTTGAGACATTAAACATTGTCAGCAGCTTCTGATTAACTAGAACACTTCCTATCCTAGTGCTGAAGAGCTATAGTACTGTTTCATTAAGCATGTCTTTCTGTCTGTATCCAAGAAGATATTAATTTCTATTTAGATTGTTATCCTTCTTTGCTGACGTCGTTTATAGAAACTTGCACAGCACCTTCCTCATGACTGTGGCTTATAGGTGTTACAATGCCTAGAAGAAAGGTCTCTGAGGGTAAAGCACTTAAAGTTTGTGGTTGCCTCAGGAAGTTGTTGATTACTGTCATGTCTAGTTTCAGTGAAGAGTGAACTCTATGCATTATTCCATTCAAATGTTCGTCTCAAGTATGTCTGTTAATGTAACAGTTGATATAAAATCTAAAGCAGAGTGAGACACTTCACCATGACTCATCAGGGGATGCAGGGAGGGCACTGCTGCTCTTTGAGGCAAATGATAAATGATCAGTCAGATTCAGGAGATGACAACTCGTCTAGCAAAATGATGTTTGCACCACCCAAGCGGTGAAAAGAGTGCTTATTTTAGTTGAGATAAGTTTCCAGACTATTACCTGAATAATAAAGAAAGAAATAACTTTGGAGGAAAAAAATTAAATTCAGACTTCCTAGCGGAGTCCCAAAAGATCATTAGCTATAAAAGCCAAAGTGTTCTTCCAGGAGGTGCCCTTCTCTAACGAAGGCAGCCTAGGTGGGCAAAAAGACAGAATACGTGATCAAGTGTCTGGATTCTGCAGAAAAGTCAGCTTGACAAAGGGAGTAGAGAGTGATGATATACATATAACTTAAGAAAATAAGTGTTAGAAGTAGAGTTGGGGTTTTTTGGTTTCTTCAATTGTCTTTCATAAATTTTTCTTACCATATGGTTTATTTTACATGTTATAAATAAATGCATTATTTCCATTTATTGATTTGACTAGAGGCTGGGTTCAAAGCAACTGGCTAACAACCTGATTTTACTTATCAAGAACATGATGAACCTGTATTCGGGTGACTGAGATGCTCAGTTCCTTCAACACATATACCAGGTGGTTACAGGATATGTTCCTATACAAGCTTCATTGCCTATTTGGTAGCTAATATCATAGGGACTAGTGGCAAACGAGCACTCTAGCATATAAAACCTATAATTTAATGTGGCATATAATGGAGGAACATTCAAAGGATTTGTTACAGTGTCGTCATGCAAATAATGATGAAAGATGACACTTTCAGACACAAATAGGGACTATACTAATAGTCACATGATACTGAGAGAAATTACTGGATAAGCTGCATTAATCACATAAATTCATTTTCCAGTGAAATTCTACTACAAGATGAATTTCTGCTAGGATCACTCTGCAAAGCCTGTTGGATGTTTGTCACCTCTCTAAGTTGAAGATAATAAGATGCAATCTAAACAAGATTTCTTTTCCTCTCACTGCTGCCAGGATGCATAAAAGACAACTGGGTTAAGAATTTGGTTGTATTTGGCAAATGCCACTTATTTCCTACTTAGTGGTTCAGAAATCTGTGCAGGAGCACTAAGACCCAGAACAATTGCAAGAAGAACTTGGAAAAGAATATTCATTCCCAATGAGATGCTATATTATGTCACTTCATGCAGTTACAGAGA
Organism: Gavia stellata; assembly: GCF_030936135.1. Taxonomy (NCBI): domain Eukaryota; kingdom Metazoa; phylum Chordata; class Aves; order Gaviiformes; family Gaviidae; genus Gavia; species Gavia stellata. Next base: position 22,277,191 of record NC_082603.1, on the reverse strand, counting down.
TGGCTCTAATTTTAGCTAGTGCTGCTGTGATGTCAGTAATTGTCTCAAAGATATTTACAGGAGGGATAGTTAGGCACCAGCTATATAAAGTGCCAGTCAGCTATCACAGAATTCCTTTTTGAAATATCTCTTCTAGCTGAAGAGAGAGCAGAAGAAAAGAAGGTGCCAATAGAAAATTTATTAAATACCATTTGAATATTTTTCTGTCTAAAATAGTCACACATTTATTTTAGTCAGTATGTCACAGATTTATGCAGAATGGTCAGCCATTTTGATTTTATGCAACACATTTCTTACACTTTAAGTAGTCTTCATTTACCTGTTTACAATTAAATTGGAAAGTACAAGTACATATTATTTTTGGATTGTGGGCAGCACCACTTTATCTCTAATTGAATACACAGGCAGTAATTCAGTCTCTGTGTGTTGTTGTTGCTGCTGTTGTTCATAAACCAACAAGCTCTTGTGGTTTATGTCATCAGCAGAAAACCAAAGCTGAATTACAGTCTTGCATTCAATCTCTGTGTTGTGCACAGAAATTGCCAGTTCTTCAGAAAGTGCAATTTAGAGACACGGGATCTAGAGACCTATAAAATGTATTTCTTCCTGTCAGTGCCAAAAGTCAAAGTAATGAGTATTCAGAAGAAAAACAAGATATAAAAACATTTCAAAGTATATCTAGACTTCCGCAGATTGCAGAATGCTTTTATTAATATTCCAAGAACTTGACAAAAGCAACATTCCACATGGTCCCTGCAGAGACAGTCTCAAAAGTTAATCAGATACTGGGTCACATCAAAGAAGGGGAGCTGGAGTAAGGGAAAGAAAAATAAAGACGAGGAAAGGAGGACTCCTCTCAATCCACTTGTAATGATCTGTAGAAAGATGAGTAGCAAATACCTGACATATAAACTGGGTGTTTTTAAAGATGGTGGAACAATTTACTTTATGAACTCACACAAGAAAATATTCTTCCAGTAAGGTTTCATTTCAAACTAAATTCAAAAATGCTGTCCAGAAGTTGCAGTAGAGAGTTAGAATCACAGATTACCTCATTCTATCTCTGTCTCCGCTACTGATTACTTGACAAATTATAAGTTATTTGATCACAATCAAGTACCTGAAGTGTCTTCAGGCTGGGAATATGCTTATGCTCACATGTTCTCAAGCTGCTGCAGTATTTGGCACTTTTCCAAAACCAAGTGTCCTAGAAAAATTACAGGGAACATGTGGATAACATTTAGAATTAATGCTGCAAATATGCAACAGCACACAGGACTGAACTGAAAAAATCTTCCAATCCTTTAACATGCATTTGGACAAACCATCTTGTAAGAAACTTTGTTTTGACCTGTTTCTTGGTAGACACATCTTTCAGGTGTCCAAACTTAGGTTGGCAGCAATAGTAAAAATACACTTAAATGGTGTTCTCATGCATGTAAATTGAACCTTTAACAGGTGTCAGTTCCTGGATGATGGAAATACAGTACCTGTTTGAACTTGATAGCGTAATGTGATGCAACTGAAGTTTAATATTGATAGTGGGAGTCCCAAGAACACAACAGCTTGCAACAACAGCAGAAGAGTGAGAAGTATAGCACCCTGTGTATTCTGCTGGGTACCATATCCTGTTATGTATAAGAGAGAGAGAACAATTGCTTACAATTTAAATTTGATGTGGAAGAGAAATTTTATTATGTAGCAAATAGTGTGCATGATAATGCAGAGAATCACAGGTGGTGAGGGGTGCTTGTTTACTCTTGAAAGATAGCCCTTGCAAGGATTCTTAGTGCTTGCAAAGTACAAATCCATGTATAAAAAGTTCAGCAGCTCTAGTGGCTTTGGGTTGGTTTAGGACTTTTTAAGAGGCTGTTAAAAATGCAACTGCAGTTAAATTGCAGTTGCAGTTACATTAGATTGTAGTTTGAGAATAGCACATAAAATATTTCTGTGGCTCAGATTTAGGATTTATGAGAAAAAATAAAATCGTTCCATACCTTTCAGCATAAAGAAGTTGGATTTCCCTAACTGTGTACTCCCCTTCTATGGCTGTGTTTAATCAGAAATAGCAGAGAAAAAGGCTATGCTTTTACCTACTTCTTACCCTATGGACAGCAAAAATCAAGAGTGGGATTACTCTGCAAATATATCCATAAGTACAGTAACTGCAATTGTGTTGATGCTACATAGGATCCTCCCATGACTATTTAGTCACCAGACACCTAAACTTGTTTGCACAAACCATTTACAGAGATATGGATATACAGAGATATATGAAGGAAGATATAAGAGTTCTGTGAAACATACGGAGGGCAATTGCCTCTTCTAGTGTGGTTTTGATAGTTTTTTTTCCAGAAGAGAATTTTCTTAATCACACTTCTGTTCTTGTGCAGGTGAAAATCTTCTCCAAATCAAAGGCTTTTTCAAATCCTAACTGTTGGCTGCTGTAGTCCTGTATCTCCTTTGCTCTTTGTACATTTTGGTGCTCTTTGTACATTTTGGTACTCTGTAAACTCTAGAGCTCAGTGAAATTGGACAGTTCCAGCAGAGTGTGATGAGCACTGGAACCAGCAAAAGAGGAGGAGGCAAAAACAAAACAGCTGGGGCTCAGTTGAAAGATGGGACATTCTAGTTTTCAGATCTATCTGAAAACTCCAGATGTTTACAGTCAAGCATTGAAAAGTCTTTGTATGTTTGAGAAGCATAAAAGATGCTTTATGGTCTTCCAACAGTCACAGAGGTTCAGTGTCCTAGATTTTAAATGTATCAGAAACTGCAATGTCAAGAGGATACATTAGCAGTATATTTAAACTTCAACAAATAAGATTTCAAAAGAGAAAAGTAATTATTATATTTTTATAAACATAGAACATTTCAGGATTTTGACTCACACAACTTTCTGAAGCATAAGATGGAATTTGTCTTCCAGTAGACAGTTTTAAATGGAGGCTGTATTTTGAAAGTACTCAAAAATGTGCAACTGCATGCAAAATAAATGACAATATTTACATAAAAGCAATTTAAGTGCTTGTTGAAAGCAGGAATTAGAAATATTTACACATGCACATGCTTATTAAAGAATTCAACTGCACATTCTTACAAGCAAACAATAGCTTCTAAAAAGATAAAGAAAACTGCTAACATTCAAAGGTGATTTTTAAATCAATATGGAGACAAAAAAGTTAATTGGCATGTATTATTAACCATGCACATTTTCTCCAAAATCTTTTTTAAATAGAACTATGAAAAAGGTTTATCTCAACATGAGACATACATCTCGACAGTATAGGTTCACATCTGACCTGTATTTCAAGTAAGGGAGCCTTTAATGTGCATACATTTTTTTTCTCTATTTGCATACCACTTTATATGAGATGCTGACTGTCCTGCTTTTTATGTTCAAAACAACTGAATGCCTATATTGTGCAGATTAAATCACATCACTCACATGTCCCATTTTTAGTTTTGGCAAACTAATAGACTGCACAAATGATTGCAGCTTGAGCTTTGCATAATTTAATTTGTATGAACTGTGTTCATTTAAAATAGAAGTATTCAAACTCCAAGGCTTGAATAACCCATAAGAATTCCAGTAATGGTCACTGCAAAGACTGAACTAGAAGGGTTCAAATCAAATTTGGTTGTCTTGAATATTTAAGATATAGCAGCAAACCCAAGCTGTTGAAGAAACTTGAAATCCAAATTTAAATCACAAAAGGTAGATTTTAATTTATGATTATTTTAAGATAGACTTAAGTACTATTATGAGAAAAGTTCTTACAGCTTTCAAGACCAACTGCCATCAGTTTTCTGGGGCTTAACTTTTTAGTGGAAATTTTAGTAATGAAACAGCTCCTTGTGCTTCAAAACCTGACCTTAGAAGAAGTTTGCAATGGAGAGAGTTTAACAGTGGAAAATTTAACAAGGTTTTCAGAGAAAGTTGCAGTCTGTTCAGCCTGGTCTTTTTCATCATAACTGTTATTAAGTAGCTTGGTAAATCTGGCATCCATACAACATTAACACACTTACGTATTGGTATTATAATTTACAAGCTGATGAGATGCTAGGTAGGTACCAGGGCAAGAATAAGAATTCTTCTCCATGTCAGCAAGATTCCAAAAGATTAAATAATATTACGTAGTAATGATCCAAGAAAAGACATTCTCCAGCCCTGTATGCTTTACTAGCTTTAAAGACTCCTGAGAACAAGAATTTACAGACATGGATGACAATAAAAACATTGCATTGATGAAGGACTAGTCTACAGATACCCCAGTCAATGTTTTATACCAGGTGATCATTATCTGGGATATTTTAGATATATTATATTTGCGAGGAATTGAACTATTAGGTTACCATTTCAGTTCCAATTCACACACTGTTTAGGGCTGACTCTGAGGCTATATATTACTGTACAATCTGCCCTTCCACTGTAGCTTTATACTTGGAAACCTACTCCAAAATCATTCAGTTTTCTCCATGGTTTTCTGAGAATGATCTAAATTCCTTTGCAAAGCCAAGTACAGACAGTGGCCTTTGTGGTGTTTGCTTCCATTTATGTATGGCAGAGAAAAGCAGGATACAGAATGACTGGGAAATCAGGAATAGGGAACAGTGGGATTTCTGCTACCTGATATACATCTTCCAGACTTCAGTGTCCCGATAAGGTCCAAATACATGGTACCTTTAAAAAGAGTATGCCTGGTTGTAAGTTGTGGCAGGGACAACCTCATACCCAGACATTCAGCAGAGCTTCACAGTCAAGAAGCACGGCATCTGGAAGTTAAACTGAGGTGGTTTTAATCTATAATCAATATATGTTGCTTTGAGAATAACTTCATGGTTCACCCTATTAGTTTACACACAGAACATCTCAGATGTATGACTTTGACTACACATGTCAGAGCAAAGTCAGGAAAAGTAAGAGTTTAATATGCTCCCACCTCCCCCTAAAAACACTCTAGAAAATATCTACCACAAAAGGGTATTCATTTGTCATTTCAAGTTTGCTGAGAGACTGAGATAGTCTGAGCCAAGACATTTTGAGCTGTACCCTCAACTACTACAACTTTCTGAAAACTGACAGAATTCTGGTGGCTTAAATCAGTTTACCAGCTGGCCTTTTAATTCCAGACTGTCAAATGTAAAATCTCAGCAGTTCATGAGGGAAAAAAATGAATACTTCTCAGGTTGAATTGAATCATAAGATGCTTATATTCAACAAAAAATTCTAAATGGATTTAGCATAAAGAGGCACTTCAGTGCTATGCATGCTTTGTACATTAGATATTTCATATTAAACAACATTTGTTAAATTGGAATCCTACTTAGTTTACAATATTAGGGTATAATCAGTCCCTATTCTCTTTCTACAATACTATCTACATTTCATAAGCCTGCAGGACATGGTTTCCCCTTTAATGTCACCTTCTCTCTGCTTCATTATTTCTTAGATGTCACTTATATAACACACTGGCACGGAAAAGATGCTTCACTGTGGTGCCATGTAAATGCCAGCTGTATTCCATCCCCTCTGTATGCCCCTTGAGACTGTCTCAATTTGCAAAGAGCTGTTTCTCCTTGACTCTAAATTATGAAAGAAAAGGTAGAAGGTTTGAAATAACATCAGCAATCTGACAGTTTTAGATTTGCATTCTGGGAATTTGCATATATCCTATTAAAGCTTATTTGGTACAGGTTTAGAATGTATACATTGACAGTTAATTTACAGGGTTAACACTGTAATTTTATAAATGCAAGCTTTCTTGTAATTATTCCTCCCAAACTGACATCTGATATTCCTGATAGACAAAGACAAGCAGTTGCTTCAAGAAAACATCAATAGATAACATTTTGTAGGCAAATGTATTCCAGAAGGGACTAGTCTATTTTTGGGCCATTAACAGCCAGTCCAGGTTTCAAATGTTAAATTTGATTAGAATGGAGTTTACTAAGTGTTCTAAATGAGATGTCTTGCACAGGCAGTGAGCTCACAACATGGCAAACTTTTCTCAGTTCATTTTACAGGAGGCACGATTGATTACTTTGCAATTTAGGAGTCACAGTGGTCAAGACAGAATTAAATTTGAGTCACACTGATAAAATGAAAAGAAACTTGAATTTTACAGGTTTTTAGCATTAGAATGAATGGGAAAAATCAAGACTATTTGGTGAATAAAGGCATAATGTATTTTAATATGAGAGGCTACATTTTAAGAAAATATTTCAATTTCAGCCTGCATCTGATTTCTTACAGCAAAGTCTCTTTTCTGTTAAAAAGCTGAAAGACATTTCAGTAACATTGAAAACTTACAAACTCTACAGATTATTGAAGATGCCTGCTGCATTGGCAAATTTGTATTCTGTTAGGTTTCCATCAGAATCTGTAGGGTTTATATTACAGAATTCCAAGTGACAGGTGCTATGCAAGCAGCCATATTAGTATTTTCTGAAAAATTCCACTGCAGCGTACTAATAAGGAACATATACCAGAAATGAAGGGCAGAATGCTTTGGCAAAACAGATTGTGATAATAAATTAACCAGAAGCAAAATCAGTGAACAATTTTTCTTCTTTTGAAAGAATGGAAGAGAAAGAAAACAGCACCAGTGCTACTACAGATTTTATCTGCAAGTATTTTAATTATATTAAGTATTGTTTAAAGTGAATGGTTTGCCTAATTTATTTGTATTTAACATCAATGCTTTTTCTGCTAAAATTACAGTTCTATTACTGTATTTCATACTTGCACCATGTTTTTCAGGTCTCAAGATTCATTGATAAGTGGGGAAGAAAAAAGCAAGCTGTTGAACAAGGAGAAACCTCTCTGATGATGTTTACAGAAACACAATTATTTTATGAGGTAGATTATAGGGTTGTAACAGTATTTACTTCTTTCTAGATCTGTTGGTGAGACATTTGAATCCTAGCAGTAAAATAAAAGCCCTTTCTGTTGGGAGTGTGGGGGTTCACCTATATGCTTTTAGTGAGAGTTAGTGTAAAAGGTCTGGGAGCTTGGTCCTAAACAAACCTCCCAACCTGACACAACAAAAAGAAGATTTTCCTTTGTTTTTTCAAAAAGTAACCTTTGACAGTGATTTAAAGTCTCCTAGGTTTCTGAAACCTATTTTATACAACTCTTGAAACCAAATTTTTTCTTTTTTTTATACCATAGGCTTGAAAAAAGCATCCTACAAATATATTTATTGCACTGTAAAATATTTTACTGAAAGTCTTTCATAACAGGACACTCCTGGTCCTGGATGATTTTTCCCCTTTCTTATGTTCACTACTCTGCTGGTCTGGGACTCATTTACCAGACGTCAAATGTTTCTAAGCATCCTGTGACTGGGCCAGTTCCTGGTTAAGTCATGAGCCAGGGCTATAGTTCCCTGGAAGATTGCCTATTGGCACTCCTAGTAGTAATTAGTGGCCCGAGTAGTTTGGGTATCTATCTCATGAGACACTGCTTTTGCTCAAGGCTGTTCTCAGAGCTTCACACTCAACAGGAATTTTACATTATAGTTTAACCTTTCATGATAATCAAGTAGATATGGCACAAGACTTTTTGCTGAAAAATTCCTTTACCAATTCAGTTTTCACTCAGGAACTCATATCTTGCTATTGCAGTTGCCTTATGTGTTACTAAGGCAAACAACATCATTCATTCAAAAGACAGAAGGATCCTGTGGTTTTCATTTTTCCAAGTTCAGATGATGTATGCAAAAATGAAGTCTATAATATTTCTCATAGATCTGAGGGTGACAGTGGAGCTTGAGAGGGTCATTTAATAGACAGAAATAATTTCTCAAATATTCAAATGCTTGGCAGAGAGATTTAGGGGATCAGAAGATCTACAGGCTTCAGCAGTCTTCAAAATTCTTTACTTAGGAAAGAAATGCAGTCTCTCAGAAAAAAATGCTTCCAGGACTGACTCCATCCCACTTCCACCTTGATAGACAACACATGTATCAGGTGTTTTACGGCTATAAATCTTTCCATGATGCTCTAGTATCTCACATGCATATTCTTCCTCATGGATATTTTTAATAACTGAGCATGGCTTACCTAGACAAGACGATATTCCTCATTGTTGCAAGTAACTCACAGTGTAGCAGATAGCCCAGGAAGCATCAAACATTTGCTGAAAAGCACCCATTAGAGCAGTGGGTTCAGTCCTAAAGGTATTACGAGCTTTTCCATGGTAATGGATGCTAAAACCTACACCAACTTCATGGAATTTGATGGATTTAGACTTGATTCCTGATGGGAATAAACAAGCTGCTAGGAGGCTGTAATGAGAAAAGCAAGCTTAAAAAAATTGAGAATTAGAATATAAGCAATCATCTGCATCCCAGCTTTGCCTCAGGGGACTGAGACCTGTCTTTTCTAGGTATACAAAGAAAGTGTCAGTATTATCCACATGCAAGCCTACGAGAAGTAAAGATTACTGTTTGAGATTTGACATAGACCAAAGGAAAACAACTTGATACAGATTTAAGTTTTACTTGTTTGCATCTTCTTTCCATTCTTTTCGTATTGTAAGAGATGTATAATTAAGATGTAATACTTGTATCAGATGAAAGGAATAACAAGCAGAAAATAAAAAGTAAATTTGGTCATTCTTTAAAGTAGATCCAGGCACTCTGAAAATACACAGAATATTTGCAAATTATAAAAAAAAAAAAAAAGTATTTACAATCTCATTAAAAATCCTTCCATATTCCTGTGAATGGCCCATAGAAAAACAACTCAGAATTAGGTATGTTTTACAGAAAGCATTTTGATGTACCTATCTCATAACTCAACAACCATCCAAAGGGGGAGAAAAAAGATGGAAGAAGCATTAAAGTTCGAGAACTTTGAGCTTTGAAATGCCAGGATGAAGTACAAGCTGAAAAATCAGGGAAGCTTACAAAAAATTCCTGGTTCCAAATAATCTCCAGTTTGCAATCAAAACACTAGATAAAGGAGCTTCTCAAATATCAGAGAAAAAAAAAATCAGAGATTTCTGAGCTAGGCAGTCTTGATCAATAGTCCACTAATGTAAGGTGTTTTATTCAAGTGTTTATTTGCCTGAACCTACTTAAAGTGCAATTCAGGACCAAGACCAAAATACTGGCGGAGATACCAGCTGTACAAATATCACCACCCTGCTGCTTAGAGGATGGTGTACTAGACAGGGCTGCTCAGTTAGGCAAACCAAGACTCTAAGCTAAGTGGGCTTGTCGCCACTGTTAAGAAAGAACCATTAGGAAACTGAATTGATGCTAGTAAAACATGACGTCAAACGTCACTTAATTAACTTGTAACTCATTCTGTACTTACGTAGGCTTCCAGTGAATTTAAAGTACAGCATTGGATGGGTGGTAGTACTCTAACATAATATACCAAGAATTAACAAAACAAGAAAAAGATGTTACTGTTCCAATATCTATATCTAGGGAAGAAAAAAGAGTGGTAATTTCCAGAAAAGCACGAATGATAAAGGTAACCTTGGCATCATCTGCTACCTGGGCATACTCAAGAAACCAAAAATCTAACAAGATTCCTGTTAAGCTTGTTTTGAACAGAGAAACAGAAATACTGCTGCAAGGTGACTGTTAAGAAAAGATGGTGCCAAGGGGTGTCATAACCAGAAAGCTGAATCCATTATCTGTCGAGCACAAGATCATTTCAGAGCTGCCTTTCTGAAATGAATTTTTCTGATCTTTCTCCCCACTTTCTCCTTTTTAAACGAAACAGATTATAAAATAGAGAGCTAGGCAGCATATTAAGCCAATTAATAGATGAAAAAAGGAAAAAATATATCCCCTTGGTCTCTCTGTCCTAAACATATATTTTCTTTTAACCATTCTATCATTTCTGAAATTTTATACTGCAGCAACACATTACTGGTACCTGTGTGAAGAAATATTTTATTTTTGTAGTGCAGAATGCAGCTTTTAAAATTGTAAAGCAATTTTCTATTTCTTCTATCTGCTTTCTAGGTTTCTTTCCTATCCAGTGCCTGTTACAGAATTCCGACACTATCTCTGGTAGTTACTATGATGAGCAGCAACATTTGGGCCTGCCAATCTTCAAAATCCGTAAGTGGGCTACTGTCTGGAGGTATATTAACCTCAAATTTTTGAACTTCATATTACTGCTTGCCTCCATTGGGTATTTTGTTGATTTCTTTCTGTGTATCTTTGATCAAAAATGGATTTTTATCTCAATGTTGTTATTAAATTTGTAACCTTTTCCCCCTTTTACAGCATAAATCTGCTTTGTATGTGGTATTTTGAACTAACAGAATACAACACTGGGAAAATAGACTCCATTGGAAATACTCCCTCAGAGAAGAAAGAATGCACTGCGTGGCCTTCACATGCCTTTTACTGCAGATATAACGAATCTATAACAGCATCCTCTTCTTCACCCCCTAACCCAGCTAGGTAGCTGCAATTTACAAGCAATGGATTGATTTTGGCAAGAAAGTCTCAACTGACACAGGAAATGTTCACTGCTGTGTCTGCAAAGTCACTGAAAATTCTGTGTATAAACCGGGTAAGAGCTCATGCAAATATCCAGCTGGGGATTTAGCAGACATAGCACTATGTCAAGCAGTTCTATATTGTTCCCTAATGTTATATTCACCTAATACTAAGCATATGAAATGTTTACTCACACGCTTAAGTGTTTTGACCCCAAATAATTATATAGTTCTGAAATAAGGTAGCTGTTTTCAAGATCATTTGAAAATGTTTAGTCACGAATTATGTCCTTGGTACATGTACTTAAAACAACTTTGTAACAACAGTTTCTAGAAAACTCTGAAGGATGTATTGTATATTTTTAGAACATTATCAGTTCTGTTAAACTGGACAGCTCTGTTCCTCATGGAATGTGCGGACAGCATATGCACCTTCCATATGCTTGAATATTATTTTATTGTGAGCTTTTAAAGTAAAACCGTACATTGAGATAGGTGTGTTTTCCTATGACAAGGCAATAAGCTGAAAAATAAATCAACATAGAAAAACATCATCCAGACTTCCTTTACCACCATTATGAGCAGCTGAACACTGTAAAGGGTAAACATGCATGTAAATTTGACCTAACTAACAAAAATCTCCATTTAGTCCCTCCATCAAACTTTTAGAATTCACTGGCAAACTTACTCATCACCAGGCCCAAATGGTCTCAGAAAAGTAGTGAAGTCTCAGCTCACATTTAATTTTACACATCTAAATATTCAACAAAGCAAAATCACATATACAGTTATTTAATGAGTGGCAATGTAAACAACCCTGTCACAGCAATCTTGTTTGAATAAACACTTGGCAAGCGGGACGCTTTCCATTGATTCACTTCTCAAGATAGCCCTTTGATAGCTGATTCTTAGCTTCCTTAAGGTACTGGCACAACTACTGAGTTCTGTGTAGTTAAAGCTTTCACTGTTTGGTTTCCAATTCATCCCAGGTGAGTTCAGTGACAGATCTGGAGGCCAGAGATGCAACTTCTGAACACACCACTCTGTTCCTTTCTAGTTTAAAAGCCCTTTCAGTCTGCATGACTGTTCTGATCATTATGCTATGGGGAGAGGAAAATGGACCAGGGAGATTCTGACATGATAGAGGAATCTATACTTAGAAAACACTGTGATATTTCTCTAAACACTTGTTTGCTAATTCCCATCTGTGCTGCTCCTAAAATACATTCAAACTCCTTCTCTTGATGTATTAAACTGATAAAAACAATACATCACTCAGGCATACATATACTATTCCAGCATCAGCTGTACTGTTTGTGATAAGATTGTGTTTATCTCAAAACTCTCCCAAGCTGCACTGATCTAATAATTATGAAAATTGCATGACACTCCTACAAACCTGTCTTCTTAAATTCAGATGAAGCAGTCTAAAATGTACAAACATGCATGCATATAACATACATATACACACAAGAGCATGAAACAAAAACAAGGCAGTTTCTTTAAATCTGAAGATATAAAACAATTTAAATATTTAAATGAAATGTCAATTCTTATAACTTTGATTTATTTTCTGGGAGGTCTTGTTAAACATTTCTAAACTGTCATACACAAAAAGAAAAATGGTACAGAATTAAGAGAAGAAAGTAATAAGAGTGAAAACATTCTTTTAAGAATCCTTGAGAGCAAATATGCTGGACAAAGGTAGATTCCAGGGATAAACTCAAAGCTTTCTAAACTCTTTACTGCTCTCAGTGCAGGAGAGCTCGTGAACATAGGAATCAAAAGAGAAATCAGTAGATGTTTGTCAGTAAAGTTTACAAAGTATAATAAAATAGGTTATTCTAATACTGGAAAACATTCTGAAGAGCTTTAAACTAAAATATCAGAATCCCAGTCAGTATCAAGGAGAACATAATGCCACGCAGCTGTGTAACAAACAGTAAGAAAAAATCATATGAGTAATATTACCTACCCAGGAGGTGCTGGTTACAGTCATGACTAAGGGCCCAATGAGGATGAAGGACTGAAACTTTACATAAACCTGTTTTCAATGAAGCAAACTGAGAAAGTTACCTTAGAAGCATCTTCCATCTAAAATGACTGTTTATAGTGACTGGACCTACTATACTTCACAGTGGAAGGAATCTTGTCTGCCATAATTTTTCTGCTTCTCTAGTGTATGCTCTTGGATACACACAAGGAAAGAAATTACATTTCCTGCCTTAATCTCTTCCTTACAAACATATTTGTACATGTACCCCAACCTTTCTAATCATTACTCCATTAAAAGGAGTTTAAAAACTTTTTTTTAGATCAGTGAGACTGACATTGTTCTGGCACTCGTATTTGTCCCAGTTGGGAATATTAGTAAGTTCAAAGACAGCAGATTTTGCTTATTAAGAATCTGAGCTAGGGGATATAGAACACTCTACAAAGAATATTTCCTCTTATGGTGTAACCCACAGTATGAACTTCAGTGGTACCTGAAGTAACACCTACCATTCAGTTGGACCTTGGCTAGTGTAAATTTTACTTTACTTCCCATGCTGCACAGTTAACATGAAAAAAGATGCTTTCTCATAGCTATTATGACATGTCCTGTTTGTGAAGGACTGGGCTTGAGCAGACTCGAGACTCATAGTATCTACTTTATCAATACTGACTACAGCATCAATTGGGTAATAGTATTTGTGGCTATAAACTGGTACAAAGCCAATGAATTCTAGACAGAATAGAGCTTGAGGACTTGTATCAGTATGCTAAAAATTTTATTTAAGATCTTACCTTTCACTGGGCAGGCTTGGGTCTATTTAAACAAACTTATAGTTCCTTAAAAAACCCCACACTTTTTGATTTTCAAAATTCTTTACCAACTTTACCAATAATTGTTTTCCTAGAGCTACCAAAAGCCTGCTGCCCAAGAACTCTGAGAGGATCCCAAGACCTCTGACAATAATCAAAAGAAAAGCAACTAACTCCAAAGTGGTTCTTCCAAGACAACCGCAAAATCCTGTCAGGTTGCCAAACTCTTGTATTTTTCCAAAAGAGAAATTAATTTTGATTTGATGAAATAAGAAAAGTAAAATGCAAAATTTAAGTCCCTATTTCAAGTTTAATTTTACAGTGGAAGAGCATTGAAGCATTTGAGTCCTGAGTCTCCATTAACTTCATACCCTTTCTACAAAAGTTACAGAGAATCATTTTCTCAATGAGTTAACATTAGGTCATTGTCTAAACATCAGAGTTTTATTTACTGTTTCAGCAATTTGTATCAAAGTAATGGTTTGGTTTGCCTAAAAATTGTTCTGTTTTAAATTTGTTGGTTTGCTGTTTTACTGGACTTCCCTTTCTTTTGTTCTAGAAGGGGAAAATAGCAGCTTAATGCCCACTTCACCTTCTGTAAAGCATTTATTGCTTTACATGTAATTGTTGCTCTCTACATGCCTTTGTATTTCTCTCCAGATCTACACCAAAAAAGACTAATATTTTCCATTTTATTCTCACCTTTTCAATGTTAGGAATCTCTGAAAACTAAATGTTTTTATGGGCTTGTTTCCAGTTACTTCTGATATGCAACAACATTGGCATTTTTCTCAGAACTCCTATAAATTTTAGCAGTAGAACAGTGTAACTTGCCCAGCATTTGTTATGAGAGGATAAATGCATACCATTATGCTGTGGAGACTGTAAATAATAAATAATACACTTTGTGAAAAGTAAAATCTGTAACACTTTCATAAGCATGTGTGTATAATAACATGCAAGAGAAAGAAGAAAGGAATAGACCTCCCAAATATAGGCAAGGCAGGGAAAAGGAGGAATATGAGAAGGGCTGTGAAATAAACAAAAAACTGCCATAAAAACAGAAAAACCCAGAAAAACATTTTGTTTCAAAGAGCAGGGAAAGAGATACAGGAAAAAAACTGAAATCATTAGCAGAAACTCAGTTGTGACTTTTGTTTTAAAACCATAGATTCTAAATAGTTAAACTCGTCATCAGATGAATTCATGCACCCTAGAAGCAGCAATCTAATCTGGGAATATCAGGTTTCTGAAAGTCATCAACCCATCTTCTGTATGTTTTTATGAAAAGAAAAATGAAAATAATAGAAAACAAATACACTTCTGAATTCTTCCTAAAACATTTGCGTTCTTTTTATATAAATATTGAACAGTTAGATCCTGGACAGGTATAGGTAGATGTCTGTGTAGCTACTTCTGCATTCACTGATAAAACATTTTAACCAAGCTGATCTCTAATTGAGCTAAAGACCCAAGCAACACATGTAGAAAAGAAAGAATTGTTATTCCATCTTTGTTCTCCTGCAAACAAATGTGGGGTTTTTTTGCTAGAAATGAAATTATGATTAAGTTTAGCTTCTCCTTCAAGCATGTGAGCATTTTCAGTGGATTTTTTTTTATGAAATGGATGAACATTCTGCTATTTTTATTATTCCCTCTCCTCAGCTGTGCTTGTGTGAGTTCATATAGCAAAAAAGTCCACTTCCTTTTGGGCACACTAGTACAAATTTTAAAAAATGCTTTGACGTAACAAAAAAATCATAATGTAACTAAAAGAATGCCAGGTAGAAGATTGTTCCACTATCACTAACAGTTTAGTACTCTGCATTTCATTTATATTATCTGTAATAGCACACAACTATGTGCTTTACAGTTTAGAATTTATATTTTCCTATAATATGCACAAAGTACTTTTACAAACTAAGGCTCAGATTTTCTGGATAGTAACTATTTCAAATTAGGTGCTGAAAACATTTAACTTTGCATACTTCCAGAAATGTGCCCTACATGTAACTGTAGTAGGTCCCATGATGAAGAAAGCATCCCCTACTCAAGTAGACACTCAACACTGAAGCCATGGGATTTGGGAGCCTAATCTTTAGTGCTTTTCCAATGACGCATTGCACAACAGTGTAATGTAAGGAAGCTCTTTTTTGTTGCTCACTTATTTTTTATTCTTTGCCCCTTGTTAGAGAACCTGCTGTTGTGATTCTATGGACTTCATCTCAAAAAGAAGGCAGTTAGGGTTAGAGCTATTCCTTATCAATTGTGTAATTTTCCAATTTATGTGCATTTTTAATTCCTAAATGCTGTCATCAACTGAGAGAAAGAAACATCCTTGAGAGAACAGTTTTGAGCAGTAAAATGTGATATTTAGAAAATTAATCTATCCTAAAACAGAAATTGCTTTTCCATTTAGTTTCCTGCTTTGGTGCGCAGACCCTCCCGTGCAGCAGAGGTAGGTACACAACTTTCGGGACAGAAGAAATTCCATTCAGCTAGTCCTGCATAAGAACACCTTGACACCAGGACTCCTAAAAGGTAAATTCTTCAGATGAACAAATGAGATGTAATTAATAATATATCCCATAAGTTAAGCATTTTCTGCTTGTAACAGCTTCATATTCATAGCTCAAGATCTGAAACATTGATGAAATATTAGTACTTTTTAACAATTGTTTCATATTTAAATTGAAATAATTAATTTTGATTAGTTAAAATAATTTTCTGGTGATTCATTATTGGGGTCTATAATGTTTAATCTTGTTAACATTTAGTGTAAACAAATGCCAATGGCAATGAAACAACCCAAATGAGATCATATGAAATCACTTTATTATGTACTTGTAAAAATTAAAGATTTTGAAATTGACATGAATAACCTAAGATGCAAAAGCAGGTGTTGATCAGCTATTTCCAAAACTCCTCTAGGATTTTGTACCATGGACACACTGTAGAAAGCAAGAGCTGTGGATATCTGAGGACACCAGTGGAAATACACTGCTTCATGCTTTCCATGAAATAACATGCACTGTTTTATTTTAAGTACCCTAGCTCCCCTGGGAAAAACATTAATTACATGCTAATTCATTTTAATGCTACCACATTATCATCTGATAATCATGCAATTAACTGAAGTCACCACGAAGGAGTGTGAAGAGGTCAGAGAATCAGAACATACTCTGGTAAGTAACAAAATCTTTAAATCAATGGGTTGTTTCAACAAAAGCCAGTAGAGATTTAAGGGGTGGTGTAACAAGGATATAGCCTGACATCAAAATTAGACTGTAAACGGACACAAAGCACTGTAGGAATAATGCAGATAAACTAAGGTAGCTAAACTGAAATGAGAAGAAGAAAACCAAACCCCCTAAAATACATCAGTACCTTAAAATTTCAATTCATCAGGTGAAAAACAAAATATGTTTGAAAAGATGACTGGAAAGTGTGAGTATCTAAATCATGGAGAATTGACAGAGAACTTTACAGAAGAAGATTTTCCTTTTCTTGTACTTAGGTCCATCAGGATAATATTCTTTATGAGAAATTGTTAACAAGAAGTGTCAAGAAAAACTGTTAATGAGATATTGATCAATTGAAAAAACACCAGAAACCTGGCATTACAGCTCTCCATGTTGCTCACAAGAGCTGAGTAAATACTTTGATGAATATCACTTCCTTTTGTAACTTGTGTTTGATTCATACAGAGATTCTTTGAATATGCACAGATGAAGAATTATGTGTGCTGTTTGCCTATTGCAAACATTTGACATTTGAAATTCAGGCTGTGTTGGTTAGCTTTGATTAGATACATGAATTACACAGGATGTTTGTTCTCTGATTGGAGCCCTTAAAAATCAGGTTTTCAGGATGAATATTTACATTTACAAGCTCAGAATTTGATCATCATAAGTATCTTCTAGCAGTCCGTGAAAATTGCTAATTTTCTAAAACATATTCCCACAAAATTCTTGTTCTCAGTATGTATAGGGAGAGAACACAAAAAAAGAATCAGTGTTGTCAAACCAAATGAGTGCAGGTATTTATTTAACTTCAAAGTGTTTGCCGTGGCCTGATGTAACAATATTCTAACATCATAAGGAAAATGCTTTTCCAAAGTTTTGAAGCAATTCAAGTAGCAAAAGCACTTAGGAGAACACAATCACAACACATGATCTGAAATCTATTAAGCACTCAAACTACCTCATTCATAATTGACTATTATCTTCTTATGTGCTACTCCTCATAGAATCTCTATTTTGTTTCCCAGACAAACTTCAATTGTCCACATTTCCAAAGCTGAAAGAACTGAATTTCTGGAAGTGAAGATTAGCTTGAGCTTCGTAATTATTTTCCTAATGAAAAAATATTTGAAATTACTATTGTGGAAGAAATAGCCAAGAAACAAGATTTTTAGAATTTGAGTTTAGGAAGTATTATGCAGAGAAAGAATAGGATGTATTCAGAAAAAAATGTAAATTGAATGGCATAGTGAAAGACAAAGACCTGATCAGATAGAAACATGAACAGAAACATTTGGGAGAGAAGTGATAGCGATAGCTAGGAATCAAATCAGGTTTAAAGCTGCATGACAGAGGATCAGAAAGGACTGATCAAGAAGAATCACTCAACTGATAGCATCAAATGTCACTGAAAGACCCAGCTAGATGAAAAGCAATATCAAGCTAGAATTAGTCAAAGCAGATTTCTTGGAAACTTAAAAATTAAATATAAATTTTGATATATGATGCTATTTAAAACCTAACATTTTTCATAGAATGACTTTTGTGTTGGACCTTTCATATTATCTTGAATACTAAACCAGAGCTTTGTTTCACAGCAGTTCTAAATGAAATTAACAATGAAGTTAACAAATGGTATCTAGAAGTATCATCTTTTTAAGGAAAAATGTTGCAATAGCATAAAGACTAGTCTGCTTACAAAGGCAGTCCCTAAATATTTTGGGGCTATAACATGTTTTCTTATTCACGGAAATTGTATGACAGTTCACAAAGCACTTTTGTTTAAAATTTTGTACACGTATACAGTCAGAAAGAGTTTACCATTTGAGTCTTTAAAATTTGAAAATGTCTTCAGATAATTTTCAAAAATTTTATTTAATATGTCCAGATATTGTAATGTTCTTTAAGCTTTTTCTTTTTATGAAATGCAACTCAGCTGACATGTCTGTGATCAGGCAAACTCAGGAAATAATATTTTTGGATTTGGTACCCAGCATTCTGGAACCTTAAATACAGTTGTTATTATTAGGTACACATCTAGGGCACATGAAAGATAAGTAAACTATTCAGTAACATTAATGCAATTAAAAAGTTATAATGAATATAAGCTCTTCTGGCAGTGTGTTCTGTAAATGTAAAGAATTAGTATCTTGACAGTGATACCATCATAGTAACAAGAGATGGGGTTAGATGACTCCTATATGCGCACATGAAGATAAATTTTCCAGGTTCATTTGCAAAATGCATACGTTTTTATTAATAATGTCTAACTCCAAAAGCAAAAACTGTTTTACTTTTACATGGAAGTATTGTTCCACTCTTCACTTCATTATTTTTATTGTTTCTATATGCATGCATACTGGGTAAGACTTTAGCACAAATGTCTAGTCAAAGTAATTAATCTTCAGTTACAGCAGAAATCCAATTGAAGCACTTGCAACATTTGCATTAATACCAAATGAGTTCATGGTGATTAATGCCATTTAAAAGATATCAAAGGAACTAGTATTGATTAGGCAATTATTTTGATGCATTAAAGTTTACTGTAATTTATATCAACTTCAGTTTTTGAACAATTTCAGTGCACATCAAGTCTCAACATTGTCTAATCTAGGAGTCATGACTGGGATACAAAATGTACCTTCTATGACAATACAGGACATCTTGTTCCTGGCTCAGGAGTCTGCTAAACAGCTGTTCTCACAGTAGTTATTTTTCCCTGAGAACAGTTTCAGCAAAAATCACTATCTTCACAAGCTCTTCCCCAAAGGAAGTTCATCTAGCTAGTTCTCAAGGGGGATTAATATGAAATCCAAAGACCGTTTGTGTTAACAAGGAGAGAAATCGGCTCTTAGCCAGCATGCCACATGGTTGACCATCTAGGCCTCCTTTATTGATTATTGTGTTGGAGTCTACTGCAACATCTCCTGGTTGATTAGTTAAACTAAGGAAGAGCAGATGGTGGAATCTGTTTGCCACAAAATTTTCCAATGGGAGAAAAAAAGGAAAAAATCCCTAAGGGCATGGATACAATTTGACTTTCCCTTCATAATGAAACAAATTTAAGGTTAACACAACAGTCTGGAGTGCAGGCTACATAGACTATTGCTGTTTACGCTGTTGGCTCAGGATATGAGATGGACCTTGCAAGAATATAGGCATTACAAAACAAGTCTCCTAATCAGTCTGTGGTTTCTCTCAATGTGTGTGCACTGAGAGGAAGACTAGAGAACTTGTCTTCTCTGCTGTTGCTTTTACTTTCAGAAGACAAAGTATCTTAATGTCTTTAAGACCTCTACCTCACTGGTAAATGATGTTGAAGTGTATCAAAAACAAAAACAACCCAGGAAAACACCAAGATTATATCAACTCATGATTTCAGAGAAATGTCCAAGACAAGTGCATTGAGTTAGTATTGCAGCTATTGATTTTACTGCATGAGTGAGTGATATGGCAAATCTCCCATCCAGCCATTTAGGTTGCACCAATAAAATGCTGCGATACCAATTACCATAAATACTAATTTAATTAATATTAATTATTTGGGAATTGATAAAAGCTGCATCAGGGGAGGCTTAGACTTCATAGCAGGAAGCATTTCTTTAGAGAGAGTGGTTAAAAACAGGAATAGGCTTCCTAGAGAGGTGGTCAATGCCCCATGCTTGTCAGTGACAATATGCTCTAACTTTTGGTCAGCCCTGAAGTGGTCAGGCAGTTGGACTAGATGATCATTGTAGGCCCCTTCCAACTGAAATATTCTTAAAAACGATTTCTCTCACAGAGAGAAGAAAAAGTAGTAAAGAAATGTCTGTGGCACTTGGATTCCTTGCAGAGACCAGTCAGAAAAAAAATAGTCATGACCTAGAATGTCTTTAATTGCTACCCAACACCTTCTGGCAGGGCCCTTTGAGCACACTATTTGCCCTGACTTGTTAAGGGTCACCAGCTCTGCTCTGTTTGTGTAGCTGGGGACTGTGCCCTGTCAGGCAGGCACAGCCCCACCTGTGCTGTGCCACTCTCAGCCCCAGTCTGACTTCTCTTTGGGACCAGACGTAGTCTTGCCATTCGCTGACACCTTCCTTTGCTATAAATTTGAAATTCTATGGCAGGGGTGGAAAGAAGACCATATTCTGTTGCCTTCCTATAAAGCTCAGATAATCCAGTGTCCTTTAACATTGCCATTAAATGTCAAAACAAACGAAAATAATCACTGGGAATATCATTACTGCAGTGTAGGGAATATAGCAGGTACCTGTGGCATCACAGTTAGAATAAAATTATCAGCAAATGTTTACTCTCTTTTCAGGCTGCCATGCAACCCAGAAATATAATCCCCCAATCTGATCAAGAATAAATAAGTTAACTAATATTTAAATAAGGTATAGATAAAAAGTTTAAGCAGCCAAACAAAGAAACCAATCTCATTCCTCAGATGGTGCTTTCAGAAACATACATCTTTGATTTACAACATGCAGATAAAACAAACTTGAAGAAATCAACCTATGATTTCTGTATTCACAAATAATATCCACTGTACTGATACTCCCAGAAAATTCTCTTCCCAGAAGTTATCAGGCATAACACAGCATACAAAGAAGAACACAAACAATCTTATGACTGTGTTGGATTTTAACTAAGCTGCCTGGAGTGATGAAAGATGTCTGGAGGAACATCAACCTGATCCTCTGAGTACATGATAGGGCAGATCATGAGAAGACATAGTCTGGTAGCCATAAAAGCGTATTTTTATAGCAATAAATTCAACAGTCTTAATAAATGAAATAAAGCATTTATGCAGACTTTGATCTATTTAAAATAAATACAAATGATACTTTCATGTAGGGATACAAAATTTATTCTCCTTAAGAACAATGCAGGCAGAATAAAGGACTTACTAAAGTAATGCTACTCACAGCGTTGCCTCATGATAGTCCAAACCCACATTTAGATAGAGAGGCCCACTACTCACTTTTCATAAGAACTGAAGTCACTGAAGTCACTCAAGGGAAATTACTCTTTGTGCAAAATCCCTGAGCTCAGAGGCGAGTGACTCAAAGGGAACTCTCAAAGCATTGTCACAACCACCGAAGTGCCTGCCTTGGACAGTTGGGTTAAAGCTGTGAGCACAGCAGGGGCTCTGCAGCAACTGCGTTGCCAGGATTGCAGGCATCCTGCTGAGAGCAGGGGGTTTGACAGGAGCAAGTGCAAGACCTCAGCTCAGGCAATTATACCTTTATCCCTGGCCAATTCAGCCTGGATACAGCAGGGTTGAGCATGATCTCAGCCAGCATCAGTGCACGGAAACAGAGGTGGGAGGATCCCACACCAGGGTCTCAAACATCACCAGCACCTGCATGAGATTTTAGGATCATAGTAGCTTTTGGGCATTCTGATTCCAAGTGTTGATGTTAGAAATATTCATAGATGAAGGAAACAACTTTCCTAAGGAATCTCTCTCCTTCATTACAGCGAGGAAAAAATCGCATGTCTTGAGGTACTAACATCCTGAAGATATTGCTACAGAGGCCTATCCTACATTTCCAGCATAACTAAGGAAATACATCCCTGGGGAAAAGACAAAACAAATTAAAAACCCTGTCCTGGAACAGAATCTCTTTCCTCTAAGCTTTCTGTCTCATTTAAGTCTTCACAAATATATTAAGTTTAAAGGCTAAGCCACAGCAGACACACAAGCCTATCTGCCTCTGCCGTTCAAACTATTCTGAGTCCCAGAATGTGGCAAATTACACTAGTGTTCCTAAAACAGTAAACGTTTCTCCACCTTGTTGCAATCTGAGATGGAATTGACAGTGTAGACTAAAAGAGTTCAGAAAACCAAATCACTTACAGTCACAGATATATTTAGTGTTGATGAGTGATACAACTTCCCCATTCTGCAAGAGAAACCAGGTAGGCCTGCATCAGAGTTCCTCACACAACTTCTCTGTCCTGTGGTGGAGACCAAGGCAGTGAGGGAGGCAAGCACAGCAGTCCTGGCTGGGCCAGGCCCACTGTTAGCCCTCAAGGAGTAGGAGTAGAAATAGTGCTAGAAGTAAGCAGCAGCACTGCTGCTACTGCTGGGCCTTCCTCTTAGTGGCCACAGCCCATTTATAAGATGGGGCACAGAATGCCTGGGTCTGATCGGCTCCCATTCCCACCTGATGATTGGCCGTCACTACTGCTGCTCTGGGCACTTCGAGTGTGCAGTTCTGGAAGGTTCTCTGTAGTGCTCTCAGGGCTGGTGGGCTGCAGGCCCAGAGGCCTCTCTGTCCCTGAGAGTACCTGACCCAGGCTGCAGCAGCTCACTTTGCTTGTAAGAAAAAAATGTTGAACAAAATGAAGTAATAACGAAATTTTTGTATTTCAGGCCATGTTCAAGAAAAAAACATAGTAGTACCTGATTTTGAAAGGCAGCAAGTAACTAAAAGGGAATTTTTTTATCCAAATAATATACTACTGTTCTTCTGTTGGATTGAACAGGATTTAATACTGGTTTTGGAAATTATATCCAGAATATTGGTGATTTGGTTTTTGAAAATAGCTTAAGTTAGATGTTTTAAGTCTACTTCACGTAGCCTTAGGCTGCAGATAGTGGCACACAGGACTAATTGAACAGCTTATATCTTAAAATAATGAACAAAAACCCAGGCTCCACCTGGCTCCAGCACAATTTTTGGAAAATTTGTCAGGTGAAGGAAATGAGGTTACACTTGACTTCTAGATGTCTGGCATAGTTTGTAATTTCACAGGACTTTGTTCAGAGTGTCTCTATATCTGGCTGATATTTAGAGTACTTTGGTGTGACACATAGAAGTAAATTTTCATAAATGGGTAAATTCAAGTGGGGTGTCATGGTTTAACCCCAGATGGCAACTAAGTACCATACAGCTGCTTGCTCACTCCCTCCCTGCCCCAGCAGGATGGGGGAGAGAATCGGAAAAGTAAAAGTGAGAAAGCTCGTGGGTTGAGATAACAGTTTAATAAAGGAAATGAAATAATAATAATGATAATCATAATAAAAATTGTAATGAAAAGGTAAATAACAACACAGTACATAGTGGAAAAATAACAAACCAGTACATGGGGGAAAAAAAACCCTAAATATGCTGCATCTAAATATATACATGTATTTTGTGAATCCACAGGCCTTTTTCCTTTTAAATGGTAACACAGTTCACTGTCAATTTGAAGTATCATTAATAACAGTAGAGAACAACTGGAGATGCTAATAACATTTGTTTCAGGGCAGACAGGTAAGTTTTATAGCAGCAATTAATATTTTATCAGCTATTTATTTTATAAATTGTATAAATGTTGTAAACATCAGAACCTTATAAATCCTTTAGTCAGTGGTATTTCCAAGGATGAGCAGAGATCATCTGAAGTTAAAACTAGGGTGGTTTTTTTTATTCAGAATTTACACATTCACCCAGATGTGATGAAATTTATGTAAAGTCTGTTTTTTGTTACTGACTTCTCTTGGTTAGCATCAATGGAAGCATATAATTGAGTCTTGATTACACTTACACTAAAATAACTTTTTTTCTTTAAAATAAAACCCTTCTCTTTTTTTTATTCATCAGATCAAGCAAACATTATCCACACTTGTCAATTATCAGACTTTGTAACACTGAAACTTGTTGTTCCACCTGGACACAGTCACATTAAAATTCAGAGTGTGGGAAATAATACCCAGTGCTGCCAGTCAAGTAGGAATCCTTTCCTCTGTTCAGCAGGAGCTTCTAGGTCTTAAAGTATAAGATGTCTGTGGAATACTTTGGGATCTTTTTATGTATGAAGGAACATAAAGGCAAGATAGAGCTATTGCTGGAAGACAATGAGGAGAAAATACTAATCTTAGCCCAAAACAAAGCTACCAGACTTTGTTTGGAAAGAATATTTGGATATATAGCGTATTGGAGCTTATGATAAGGAAAAATTATTATTATTCAAATGTTTCAATAGGAATATAGCATGAAAATACTTTCAGTGATTTACCCAGAGTCACTGAAATTATCAAGGCTACTCTTAACGTGGGGTAAGTTAAAGATACTTTTATTTAATTTCATTTATAATCGATACAAACCTGTCATACTGAGAAGTGGTAGTGCACTGGAATTACAAACCCTTTCAAAATGTTGTCTGGCCCAGCAGTTGTACATACCAGCCAAACAATAGTGATAGCATATGGGAAGAGTGGCGACCTCTATACTTCGCTGTCAATTCCTATTTCTTGCTATCATGCATAATAAGGATTCATTTTCAGAAGAGTGATTATTTCAGGAAATTCTACCTGAGAACAAGTACTGAGCTCTGGAACTTGACAGAATGATACTTCGCCTATCTCTCATTGGGTGTTTTTCAGTAATGGATATGAAGCTTTCATGCTCGTCTACACATACCTGAAATGAATAATTTGTTACAGTAGTACAGACTTACACTATGAACCTAAAATCAAAGAAGGTAATAGTCAAAGTCATAGATGATAAACCGGGCCATAAAACATGTTCATTCTTCTGCTGTCTTCATGAAATGATGTGATCTTGAATGGATATAACTCTCTCTTTCTTTTGCTCTGTAGAATGTAGATTAATTAAAATAAATGAGAGACTTTTGTTCTCCATATTGGGAACACAAAAAGCATCTTAGGAACTTTGTGGATCACTGGGAAATAAATTGTCTTAGATGTGTTAATAAAATATATTTAATCATGAAGCATCTCTGCTACCTTCTAGCCTCTGACCTGGTCAGTTAATTGAATCTTCTCAAAGAAGATAGTGAAATATTATTTATTCATGACCAAGAGCAAAGAAGAAAAGATCTGTCATCTTATTGTAACACGAGGCTCACTTTTTCTCTAGAGAAGTATCCTCAACTGTTTGTAAAGAAAAACCTACTGTTGATACATCATTGCTGATTCTGTGGTCAGAACATTTCAGTTTTTTATAGGTGCCTACTTGCCTCTGTAGTTATCAGGATCTTTCATTTGTAATCACCAATATTTTTAATGGTTTGCTGCCTTTGTCCAGTGTCAGTTTGTTAGGTAATTATGCTTTTGGCAGTGGCCATTCTAAACAAGAGATCCTCATTTTTCACAGTTGGGAAGTCACTGGATTACATAACTGTGCTACCCCAGTAAACCAGAAACTCAAAGATCTGGTTAAACTACTGTCTTGGTGATGCAAAACCAAGATATTGGACAGGCTGGGTTACATCAGAGTCTGGCCTGGCAGATTTTCAAATATCCACAAATAATTTCACATGAGAAGTGGATGCCCAGCACTTTGAAAACAAAATCAAAACCCAAGGCATAGATGTCTGATTCTTTTAACTGTGAAATTATCTTTAAAATGGAAATTGATCAAGTAAGTTGTTTGTCACAATTATTACCCTAAAATAATGGAGGAAAAATCAGAAGCCCCAAATTTCTTTTATAATACCCATGACTACAGATCATGAAAATAATGCAAGAATCTTGGGCTGATGCCTTTCTATTGAGTTATATTGATTATTCTCCTTAGAAAAGCTGATGATCAATCTGGCTTGATTAAGAATATGCAGGAAATCAGAGAGACAGCTGGGAACAGAAGTCCAGTAGTCCACTTCCTACTGAAGGGCCATTTTTCTGTCTTTAAACTGTAGTGTTCTTTATAATTTTTTTGCTGATGCTTGATATAAATCAAAGTCTTAACTTCAGCTTAAAGCTTTGTGTCTGGAAATTCTATAGCATCCAGTAAAAAACACCATATAAAATATACCATGAAATCATAAGACTTTGCCACTCATTGAGTTCTGAATTTTTTAAATTTCAAGAGTATTGATAATTCTATTGTAAATAACCTCTCATAGTTCAGGTCACTAGTGTAGACACAAGGTTTGGGGAAATTGAATAAGAAAAGCTAATAGAAGAAGAACACAGCTTTATCCTTTCTAGCTATGAAATCATTAACAATGAAATGTCCTTCCTTATAAAATCTCTCATTTCTTTCCTAAGAAAAACATTGTTATAATTTTAAGTCTAAAATTTAATTTTCCACTTTTATTAAAAATTGCTGTGGGTAGCAGTACATTAGAATTTTAAATAATATTAAGATTTCTAAATAATTTATAATTAAATGAATGCTTGTGAGATTAAATTTATTGTAATGTTGAGCACATGCTAATACCTGAAAGACTGAAGCTTTTTTGGGCTACTTTAGCATAATTAAACAGTGATAAAACCTCAACTTATTGTACCACTTCTCACACCATAAACTGTGAACCAAATGAGATATTGCAGTTATATGTGGAAGAGAGGAAAAGATTTTTACAATGTCAAAAGGAGGTCTTTCTTCCCTCAAGACTGAAGTGCAATATTTTAATTGTCCCTAATAACATTCCTGAGAATTGAGTATTTCACACCATGCAGTTATCTTGCATCAAGAAATTAAAGAATATTTTCAAAAAAAATCCAGAATAGAGTGCTCTGGAATTTGTCAGAAAGTATGGAAAACCCCCACATCTTTAAGATTTATTCTGACTAGACTCTAATATCCAAGATGTCTCCTATGAGTAAAAATTCTAACAAAAAAAAAATTATTACTCCATTTTCACTTTTGATTAAAATTTCAAATATATCAGACCTGCAATCCTTGGGAGACGAAAGAAATTATACTGAAAACAGTGGAATTTCTGAGGAGAGACAGTTTTTGTCATAAGACAAATTTTAACAAATTTTGCCACAGTAAAACAAAAAATTTTCTCGATCTTTTCAGACCCTGGAGACATTGCCATTGATTCTATTTAATGGAGTCTTTCTCCATCCCTCCCCCTTCCCCCTGCCTCGACCTTGGTTTTTGTTTCAATAAGGCCTGCAATGGAATAAGTCATCTGATTCAGATCATAAGAATGTGTCAGACAGTGAAGTAATGCATACACAGTAGTACGTAACATTATTGCCCTGTTTTTATAAGGAGAAATCTTAGCAAATTTTTGCAGAAACATTGAGATTACCTAAGATGGTTGTAAATAATCAGTTTCCTGGACTCTTCATCTCAGTTTAGTAGGTCGAGACTTCACTGTGATATGATAATGAGCATATGCGATTATGAGAATAAATAAATACCTAAGTGGGGTAAATGGATTGGCTTTGGGGGAGTAATTTCCTAAATAGGTATTTCTTAGTACAGCCCTTTTGTTTAAGTTCATGTAGACTGTTACTTCTTTTTTGCATAAAATAACTAGCAAATCCTCTGTGGTAAAGGAATAGGACAAAGTGGTTAAATCAAAATTTTCCACAGAAACAAAGAGAAAGTCTAGTGACACTTGACTTTATAGAAATCTGTGAACTAGTGGTAATCTGAATTGAACTACAATTTAGATCAGTTACATCCAGACGAATAATGTCACATCCATATAGTATAGAATGGTGATTAAATCTGGCAGCATGAATCACAATCGAGACAAACAAGAGTTGGCTCTTGGAAAGAAATGTTTACTGCTTATTCGACACTGAAATAAATGAAATTGTGATCCTCTCATGAGGTCTTTTAGAATCTGCCAATTCTTTGGTGTCCTTCTATGTTGATGTGCACATCCAAGTTTACTTGATGAATCGCTGCTTATTGAAGTCATTAGTTCCAATTAGAAAGGCTGTCTTCATGACTGTTTTTATCTCATATAGTTTAACCCACAGAAGAGATTGATTAACAACACATTTTTGAAGAGAGCTATTGTTGTTTTGTTTTAAGGTAAAATTCTCTTTCTTTTCATTACATAATTAGTATTATTAATGGTTTGCAGTATTTAACTCTGCTGTGAGAGGATTTGATTCAGGCTGTTCTCAATAATCCTAGTACTTTCAAGAGCAAGTAATTTCTGTCAGGGACCTTTACTCTTCACAGTACTCTTCACACAGCATTCTGCTCTTCACTAACATGTTTGTTACCACCAGGTTATCCAACCCTGCTATAATTTTTGATATTCAATACTAGTTGCAATAATGACTTTATTCAACAAATACAAAAGAAGATTACAACGAGGTGTTCAGCTTTGGTGGATTGCCAAGAAATCACAATGAACTATAGTGATGATCTTCCCCAGTTTGGCTGGGGAAGTAGACGTAGTATTTTTACCTCTTTAAATGGAGAAGAATGACTAAGTTGAGAGGAATGTGTCAGCTTTTGTAATTTCACTTTGGAGGCGGGTGGGGACACATGAGGTCAGAAAAAAGTGTAACAACTTAACTCCATAAAAATAATACTAAAACAGTTTTCCTAACATTTCTATTCAGCAATTATGGATTAGTAGTTCCTAATGACATTGTGTAACCTTTACGTCAAAGAAAGCATGACATTAATTAAAGTAAACCTTATCCTTCTTTCCTGTTTAATATCAGGTCATTCTGACCATCTTTTTTCCTCCACCAGTATTACTACTTAATAGGTTTAACAATTATTTTTTCTGTTTTCTGTTTTCTGGTAGCTTAGACTCTCTTATACCCCTTTGTAACCCTGTTCTAAAAACATTTCACCTAACATAACTGTAATCCTGTTTTATAAAACAGGATTCCCATATTCCTGAGAGCCTCTGCTGATGACTCCTTTGAAGTCACATAAAGTCATAAAGATTGTACTGCTATCCACAAACCTCTTTTTTATCTACTTTTTCTAATTGCCGGTGTTGTCATGGCACAGGCAATTTTCTTATCTGATTTTCAGTGAGAAGAAGATGGCATTATTTTGGCATTTCCCCATGGTGAGGGTTTTTTTGCTGTTTGTACTCTAACTGAACAACCGTCAGAAAATACTGTTAATTTTTTATTAAACTGTTAAGAAAATTATTATTAATTGCTTTCCAATTAATATAAGATCTGATTAATTTAGAATTAATATTAAAATATTACATACACTCCTAAAGAATAGAATAATTTTTCACATTAATTACAAAAAGAAACTAGTTCCATAAAAGGACTTCAGTTTTTGCCAGAGACATGTGTCTTTAGGTGTTTTCCTCGATTGGAAATATCAGCTTGGGTTTTGCTCAATCAACCTACTTGCAGGTTTCACAGAACAACTTCCTTCTTATCAAACCAGATTAAGATGTTAAATATCATTATATCCCTTCATGGCAAAAAGAATTTTAAAAATGGAAAACAGTTGTTGGAAAGCTCAGGCAAACATCCATCTGCCATTTCAAAATAGGAGAATTCTATTGGATAGACCGTGTACAGGGACTCAGAAAAACTATTTAATTCATTCTGCATTGAATTTTTATGCCTTTTTTTCTCTGTATGTTCTAATGCTTTTGTCTACATCATTCATTTAATGAATTTTCCTTAACTCTTTAGAGGACTTACGAGATAATAATATATTAATTGAAAAATTAATTCCAGAAAGAAACACATGCTTCATGACTATGAACATAATATAAACCTTGACTATTTTTTAGGAAGAAAAAATCTTGATAAAAGGAGATCTAGAGGAACAGGAGATGGGGGAGTTGCTTGTTTTGGTTTCGTTTTAATGTTTATAGTTTGAGTTAGCAGTTTAAGGAAAAAAACAAAGCACATAAAACTGAGGAACTCTTCATAACTGTGTAGAATGTCCACTGCTGGATGTTCATGAGGCTGCTGCTATTCTGCAGTTCCAGCATGCCATATGCTGTACTTGGTAAGTTTTGCTGGAGGTCAGTAGGCTGCATCTAAGACATTTGGCTGCATCCTCTCTGGTACAGTTTGATATATAGTCTTTTTGGGTTTTTTACACCTTCAGGAAGGTAGAATCTCATTCTGCATCTGCCCTATGTCTTTGACACCACAAATGACTCCACTAGATACCTCAGTAACTTAAACATACCTTTTTCAAAGCTCTGACCTGAGGCCATTTTTTATTTTCCACCTCAAAAAACACCTTACATGGAAATCAGAGTTATCCTTCAAAAATTCCAACACTGCTTAGTACTTAGCACAAGAAGTATAAAGGTTGGAAAAACAATAAAAGCACTTGTAGTCTTTTACTGCCAACTTTCCTTGCCACACACCCTATCTTTTGTGATAAATATGGAGCTTCTTTCTTTCCTATCTCCACAACCAGTGCTCTTCTTTTCTGTCCAAACTTCCTAACTCCTTTTCCTATTCCTGTGATTTTGGAGTTAAAATCAATACCTTCATTATTCATGGATATGCATATTTCTTCAAATCTCACTCTCACTGAGAAAAAGTGTCATACAGTTTGAGTGTTGTGGGGTTTCTAAAGTTATCATAATCTTTTATCAATGCTATTCTTGGTGTTGTGAATCAACGTACTTTTGGGTGAAAAACTGAAACAAGGATTAAAAATAAAAATATTTTTTCTTGGTTGACTTCTAGCTTGTAATTTCTATACACACTAAACTGAATGTATATCTACAAGAGAGCAACAAGATCCATCATATGTTTAGAAATACAAACTCAGTTTACTTCAGAATAGTTTTTCATTGCTAGTGAATCTCTTTTGATCTTATTTTTGAGTGTAACATTTTGAATGAAGAATATGCCAGAAGGTTTATTATTCTTTAACTGCATAGTGCTTAAACAGTCATTTTCCTGTTTAAATACTGAACAGTCAGATGTTTATAATTAAATTACTAGGGATATTATGTACTAGTATGACAACCATTATATACTCATTGGGTTATATATGCATGTCCTAATACTTTTTTAGTTCTAAATATGTAATTTAAAAAACTAGCTGGCATTGTCTTGAATCTGGGTCATTTTCACTTGTCAAGAAATTAGATTAAAAGCATAGAGTATTGAATTTATGGAGCTGTGAACAGAAAAAATAAAGGCTTGATAGAATAATAAGTGAACACAGAGGTTTCACATTACAGGAAGTGGAAATGGAATACTGACTTCACATAGCCTTTGCATGTTTTCAATATGATAAACCTGGCTAGTTGTCTATATACAGCAGTTGAAAACTCCAGTGATCTAAACTGAAGCTCTCCTACTGACTCTTTCTGACAATTTAGCAAATAAGTAAGTTTCCCAATTTTACAGGATGTAAAAGCAGTGGTATTGATGAGATTAATTTATAAAACAAAAGCACATACTGTCAAATTTGTCAAATTTTTTTGTGACCTAAGAAAAATACATGCTTAAAGATGCCCTTCCTCTTTCTATTACCTTATCAATGTCTCAAGTTCAAATGGATTTTGCACCTTGAATCTTTCAAGTATTATTGTCAATTCTTATTAATACAAAGATTATTACTTTTGGGGATCTCTAATTAAATAACTTTAATATAATTTTACCTAGAAATAAGGCAAAGGTTGATTGAGAAGGCAGTGGCTTATTAAAACTTGGTTCCACCCCTATCACAGCATGAATGAATTAACCACTGATTCAACCTGCCTGGTGCCTTGGAGGTATAATCTGCCTTTGAAGTCCACTTGAGGGCAAACTTGTTCCTTGTGCTTTTTAGCACGCTGCAAAAAAATCTATTATAAATTTGATTTAGTTCATACTGAAAGTGATACATCATCTTCTGAAATGAATTAATTTCTCACTAAAAAGACCAATCACCTTCAGCTGCAGATACAGTGCATCCTCTATTAAATCAGATGCATTATTCACTGCATCAAATATATCACTTGTTAATTAAGACTCTACATTTGTATCAAAGCCTTGAATCAAATAAATACATCATCCATTAAATCTTATCAATATTGAATAAAAGAAATTGCATGTTAAGTGGAAGCATCACCCAATTATAACATGTAGCCTAATAATGCTATAAAGTTTTGCAGTGCTTTCCATTACTCGGGAATATCCTGACTTGTGTTTAGTATTTTGACAGCTTGAGATCTCAGAGAAAATCTCAGCATGCGAGTAACAAGTCTTGATGTCTTTTTCCTTAAGGGTAATATAAATCATTCTTAGATTGCTTGAATGGTCCCATAAAGCTGCAAAGGGTGCTGTTCCTCTCAGGAGAGGATCAATAAAGTTAGATCAGAATAAGAAAAATTATGACCCTCGCAAGCGTTACTGAAGTATTCTGCAAGATGCTTCATCAATGACATGAAATCAGTTAGTGACAACCACGATTAACAGCAGCCATGCTGAATGGAGGTCCTGGGAGGGGCTTTCTAAGGGCAAATGTGCATGGCCAGTAAACATGTGTGCATAAACACTTGTTAGCTTTAATTGCATAATGTAGGTACTATCAGAAATAAAACACAGCTCCATCCAGACTAATATGGTGTGGCTAAATGGTCCATGATAATGTGACTATACTTCTGGTTTGTGAACCTGATCACTTAGAATGAGTATCTCCGTTTCTCTGCAGCTAGCACTGATTGTCATCTTGAAGATTTAGCCTAAATCTCTCAGGTGAAACAAGACCTGAGTATATCTACGCACAGAAGCAAAATAATGCTTAGCAATAAGAAAGAAATTTTCAACAATAGCTCCCAAAGGCACTTTCTAAACACAGTTCTTCAAATTTCTTCCTGACTCTAAAGTTACCTTCATGTCAATATTTTCTACCCTCTTTCTGTGCTCAGACTGGGGCAAGTTTACATGCTATTTAGATTAATAAGTTATATTCGTTATATCTGGTATGAAACTTTGTGTTTTTTCTCCTGTTTATCTGCTGAAATTTTAAGGTGATTTTTTGTTTGTTTGTTTGTTTACCTTCACCCCTATGCTTTTTGCAAAGGGAAAAGAGAACATTGCCAGAAATGCAGTTTAATTCTTTGTTCTCTTTTTGAGCCCCAACCACCCATATCTACTTAAACTTATCTATTTTTTTCCTGTGTCTGTATTTTTATGGTTTCCCTCTCTCTTTCTTTTGTTAAGCATCTTGCCCAGTTTCTACTGTCTCACTTACACCAAAACTCATATTGTTTAAGTCAGTGGATCCCTCCCCTTCTAAAAGATCTCCAACTCTGTTCTTTTTGCTCAGTCTCCATTTTTTTCCTCTTGTCTTAGCATTTATTTTTCCATTATCTTCATTTACTCTATTTTACTTATACTAGCATTACCAAATGCAAACATTAAAGAGCCATGAGTCATTCCAATCATAAAATTATTTTAAGATAAATGAAATTTTAAAGCCAATATATCTGGGATTGTTTAATTTGTTGGGTTAAGATTTGTTGGTTTTTTTCTGTTTTAGTTATTTGTATATATTTTTACTTAGAGTCAAGAAATGTGCAAAGTGAAAGGCTCAGTAAGAGGAGACTGAGTTTAAAGGAGAGCATCAAGTATCAGGTATGGCAGCAAGAATAGTAAGTTGTCAAATCTAGTCCCTAGTACCTTATCTTTAAGACCTAGTCCTGGTCCCTTATCTTTACTGACACTTTCTATAAAGGGGATCACGTTTCTTCTGTCCATTTATGGACTGTGGTAGACCTTCACAGTTTATCACTATTATGTAAGAAAAGCCCAGATCCTCTTACATAGATCTTCTATGTAGATACTCTTACAGCTTCCCCTGACTCACCATACATTGGTGATCTGATTCTTATACAGAACTCATTGTTCCTTGCCAGTGTGGCAATTTTTCAGTCCATTTTCTTTGATGAAGCAGCATTTAGTATGTTGAAACGTTTGTCCATAACAAAGAAAAAAAAATAAAGTGATTGAATGAAGTTGGAAAACTCAAAAAATAAACAGAAATTCTGAAACATTTATAGACACGTCTTTATCTAAAGAAAGACATCTTTAGAGAGTTGTACTTAACTGGTATAAACCTGTTCCCTTCAGAAACAAAATCAACTGGAGTTACACAGTCTTAACACAGTCCATTCAAGTCAATCAAAGGTTTTCCAAAAGTAGTTTTGATAAAGACAGGAGATTGCAGAGATTTTTACCTGTATTTCAAATATAGGTAAAAAGCTATAAGGAACTACTGCCTCATCATATCCTTACCACTTCTTCATTAGCAGACTTAATTACTGTAGCCATCCAACCTCCAAACATACTTGCAGTTGGAGATACCTAGTATTTTCAAGACTGATTCAGTTCATCTCCAAAGCAAGAGCCGTTAAACTTAATTGCAATAAAAAACTTATTTCTGTTACACAAATAATATTCTCATGTAACCTAATTTAAAATAATTGCCTACGTTGCTTTTGTTCAGAAGGGAAAACAAAAACTAAAAAGTGCTGACTTACTGAAAATGGCTGTAATTGTATTTATTATGTTATATTTTGCTTAGAGATTTTCTGGTACTCTGGGTTACATTTTAAATGAGAAATCTGAGGAAAATGTGGTTTATTCACTGGTAAGAAAATATTCACTGGTAGAGAAAGACCTGTATAAAACCTAATTTACCACTCACAGTTCTGGGTTGAGTAGATATTAATTCACAGAAAAATCACCAAGGGTTCTTACTTTTATGTAAATAAAACTATGCGGACAACTTTTATTTCAAAGGAGAGAAAATAAAATAATTTAAAGCATTGAACAACAGTCATTCTGTCTTAAAACAACAAATAAACTATTTACACCATGATACTTCAGTGACACTGAGGGACCTGAAATGAAAAGAAAAAGAGTTCTGACGTAAAAGAATTATCACTTCTAAGCTGAATCATGGAAGAATAGAAGTGGATAAATTTATTAGATTATATGAGATGGCAAATATGAAATGAATGGGCTGTCATGACTAATCTCTTACTGAGGCCATTCCATTCTGTCAGAAGTAATACAATAATATTAATCAAACCTGTTTGTTTGATATCCATCAAGTCTACATTCAAATTTCTTCTTAAGGAAACAAACCAACACAGTGGTTGTTTGGTAATGGTAATATTCCTTTATTCAACATCTCTTAATGCAAACTGTTCATGTTAGTAAAGCTATTTGAAGGTCTAGTTCTGGGGAGCAGTTTTCAGAATCTTTCTGTAATTTATATTTTGATGACAATAACAATAATGGTAGCATGAAGATACTTATATTGTCAAAGATACATGATAAACATTGAAACAGGCTTTGCAAAGTAATGTTGTAACTTAATACATCAATCATAAAATAGTCTTTCTAATGGTCAGATACTTTGAAATGAGTGATATTGCACAGAGAAAACGTGTGGATGCCAAGGACGAAGGGAAGTTTTGATGGGTACTGTGTGAAGAGATCAAGATATTCAGGTTAAATCCTTTTTAAAGACATTCTTATAACTTCCCACAAAAAGACATCTGAGATGACAGAGCAGTCCCCCAAGTTACTTCTTCAAGGTTTTGTCACTGCCTGCTCCCTGACAGACTCCTGGAAACCCTTTTCAAAAGTTTCCGTCTAAACTTTTCTATTAGTATTGCATCATCTACCTTTCATCCATATCTCCCTGAAACCTATTACAGTAAGATATTTTCATAATTTTTTTTAATATACTTTGGCAAAATATTGTTCAGGTGATTAGTATACTTGTTAAATTGAGATCTTAATACATGGACTGGAAAGCAAATGGATATTAAAACCTTTTTAATAATGTCATCCTTATTTTGCTCTGTAATTTACTTTGTGTGTCCATTCTCATACTCATTTCCAGGAAGTAAGCTGAACAAGGCCTTGCCAATCCCTTGATCAACCAAATACTACTTTGATGAAGGGGATGAGAAGAATTGTCTGTTCTATACAATTACCTGATGAATATTATATAGATTCATTGAATTGTTCATTATTAGTTGTTTTATCTATGGCGGTCCAAATAACATATCTTCAATAATACCAGTCTCTTTAGTAAGCATGAATGCCAGCAGATTGATGAATAAAAAAATAGTTTCCAGAACTGGATATGTTTTGGTTGCTGTTGCAGTTCTAGCTAAATGATCTACAAATGATCTAAAATTATCTAAGTCTCAATTAATTCCAAGTTAATTTGAATGCAAAGTCTGAATTTAAAATGGAGGCAGGACAAACTCATGACAGAAGTTTGTTCTTGCTGCAACCGCAAAGTTTCCATTGATAAGATGCGGGTCTAAAAGCATGATCTGAATTTTTAGTTTTGTTAAAAGTCCGCTGAAGTTTTGAGGTTGCTTCCTTTAGGATCAACTCTGTATGTCTATAGTCTTCCCAGTCACAGCATCAAGTCTTAATACAGAGAATACCTTGCCTTCTGGAATAAAAGCAAATAGATCAGGCAAACATGATAACTGAATAGAAACTAAGTGAACTGAGGCTGAAAGGGGTGGAAATCGGGAGAGCTATAAAAACCAAGATATATTTAAGACAATGCTCTTGTGTGTTAAGATTTTTCGAGATACAGGTATTAAGAATTTTTTATTTTCTCACATTATGAGAGCTTATTTGTCAGACCTTTGAGATGGAAAAATATCTTTAGAATAGGACAGAAATACCAGGAAATATGGATATTACATTAGCATAAAAAGAGAATTACCAAACAGGAAAGGCTGTAATCAGTATAAGAGAAAACAGAAGCAGAAGCTGACAGGATTGCAGTGCCAGGCAACTATCCTGCATGTACATGGCTGCATTGCATAATGCTGGCTTTAGTGTCCCTTTCCACAGAGCTGCTCTCCAGCAGGTCAGCCCCCAGCCTGTACTGATGCATAGGGTTATTCCACCCCAGGTGCAGTGCCCTACACTTGCCTTTGTTGAATTTCATAAGGTTCCTCTCTATCCAACTCTCCAGCCTGTCCAGGTCATGCTGAATGGCAGCGCAGCCTTCCGATGTGTTTGCCAGTCCTCCTAGTTTTGTGTCACCAGCAAACTTGCTGAGGGCACACTCTATCCCTTCATCCAGGTTATTGATGAATATATTGAACAGGACTGGACCCAGTACTGACCCCTGGGGAACATCACTTGTTATGGATGTCCAGCTAGACTCTGTGCCACTAATCACAACCCTCTGAGCTCTATCTATCAGCCAGTTTTCAATCCACCCCACTGTCCATTCATCTAACCCACACTTCCTAAGCTTGTCTGTTAGGATGATGTGGGAGACGGTGTCGAAAGCCTTGCTGAAGTCAAGGTAGACAACATCTACTGCCCTCCCCTCATCTATCCATCCAGTCATGCCATTGTAGAAGGCTTTCAGACTGGTCAGACATGACTTCCCCTTGGTGAATCCATGTTGACTACTTCTGATAACCTTCTTTTACTCCAGATGCTTTGAGATGACACCCAGAATAAGCTGTTCCATCATCTTTCCAGGGATGGAGGTGAGGCTGAGTGGCCTGTAGTTTTCTGGGTCTTCTTCTTGCCCTTTTTGAAGACTGGAGTGACATTGGCTTTCCTCCAGTCCTCACTTCACTTGTTCTCTGGGAGCTTTCAAAGTTGATGGAGAGTGGCCCAGCAATGACTTCTGCCAGCTCCCTCAGCACTCGTGGGTGCATCCCATCAGGACCCATGGACTTGTGGATGTCCAGTTTACTTAATTGGTCTCTAACTTGATCCTCCTCAACCAAGGGAAAGTCTTCCTTCTTCCAGATTTTCTTTGTTACCTCCAAAGTCTGGGACTCCTGAGGGCTGGCCAGAGCAGTAAAGACTGAAGGAAAGAAGGCATTCAGTAACTGTGCCTTCTCTGCATCATAAGATTATCACATCCCTAATTTTTAATTTTATAGCAAATTCGATAGGAGTCTGTAGTCAACTCATGAGAAATATTCTCACTTAAATTTTTCGAAGTGTTAGTAACAGAGACTTTTTTCCTGTACATAGTACAGGAAACCCTTGGCAATACCTAGCTCAATTTTTAAAAGTGAAGTTTGTTTGTCAAAGTTGACAGACAGTTCTGGAGACAGAAATCCTCTACTGATTTACTAGACAGGTACAGAATGAGCAACAGGCATTTCTTCAGCTTTTTCTTCAATACGCTTCAAATCTAAACAGGTGGTTTTCTTTTTTTTTCAATTTATGTGTACATTCTGACAATTTTATTTCTTGAATGATTGTGAAAGGTATTAATTAGCTCAGAGTGCCTCATAAGAAACAAACTGCAAACAGCGAAACTGTTTTCTATGGGAAAATGAACCTCGCTTGGGTAGTAATGCCTTTTAGTCACTCACTACTGGATTTACATAACTTTGTAAGGTGTTGAGATAGTACAAATAAATGTGAGCCAGTACTAGAAAAAAAAAAACAATTATCAAGTTGCAGTTGATATTGTAACTAAGTTCTGGTAACTGTATTTTGCAATTGACTAAAGAAATGAGCAAATCAAAACCACACCCAAAAAGAAAAGCTTTGCTTTGAAGTAACAACTACAAAAGAAAGCATTCCTCAGAGAAAATGGGAGAGATGTTTTTAAACTTAACATTGGCAAAAACCATAGTACATAGCCAAATTAATACTAAGGTTGTCCTATGAGAAAAGACTTCAACCCTAATGTCAATAATTCCATTAAAAACACCGCATACAAAACAGAAGACCTACGTGAAATCTGGACGTCATATAAATACATTTAAGGAAGTTCTCTGATTTAGATGCTAAAGAAAAAATATGATGCAGTAGGTCTTCAGTTTGTAGTGAGAACACACCTTGTTTTTCCGTTTACCTGTCTTTTCTGGTTCAGTAATTATAAACGCTCAAGTTGCTAGCAAAATGAAGTATGCCACTTTTCAAAGTGATTTGGTACTGGATGGAAGCAGTAGAAATGTGATCAGCCTTGATAAAACAACCCAGCATCTCCTGCACAAGGATGTGTCCTTGGAGTAACCTTGAACAAGTATTCCTTTCCGCATGAGGTGAGTAAATATGATTGGGATAAAATACTAGTTCTACTACCACCCTGATGACCTAGGCACAAAGAAAAGAAAGAGAAATCGAAGAGTAGTGCAGAATAATATCTAGAAAAGAAATCAGACACAGATGACCTTCCAGTTCCCACTTCCTCTATAGGCGGCAGCAAAGCCAAGGCAAAGTGGAAAGAAGCTATTTCATTATCTTGCCTATTGCACAAACTGTCTGATTTGCCAGTAATCTTTTTCAAGTACGCCTGTCTATGGAAATGTTGCCTGCTCTTTCAAAATAAAGAACACAACTTACTCTGTATGGGAGTACTCCAGAGACATCCCTTACCATGCTATTTACATTTCAATAGCTAGGATCAAAAAAGAAGCTCTGGGACTAGATCTTATACAGCTCCAGGTAAAGCCCAAAAACCTGCAGGCTCACTGCATGACAAACATTTCCAAGATGCTCTCCAGTAAATAGATGGAATGGCATAATGCCATTATGTAACCTTAATGCAAGGGATCAATTAATCCTTTTGTTTAAATTCTCACCGTTATCATTACTCCAAGTACTTTGTCTGAAGATAATAGAACTATACAAATTGTTTTCTACACATTGAATTACAAGCAAGACAATTAGAATAAAATACAAAAGCTCTGAAAAAATCTAAACCATTTGGAGTTACTTTGTCTATATTGCTAGTGATTTTTAACTTTCTTGTTCCTGTCCTGGTGAATAAGATTTCCCAATAGTGTTTTCAACTGGCTCTTACAGTCCATTTGACTTAGAACACTATACAAGACACATGTTTACTGGAACATGCCTCAAATTTGTATACCTCATGCCTATGTTACTAGAAAAATCTGTAATGAATAATTACAATATAAATCTATAGCTAGACTAGATAGACAGATTAAGTGCGTTAGTACCAGAGACTCATATTGCATTACAGCTACAGAAAACAGTTAATCAACTGACGGAAATATCTGTATTGCATTTACCTGTTAATCTGTTACCTTAAAAGGGGGCTAAATAGAGTTTACAGTCAAAAACATTCCCTAATATTCAAATTCCTGTTAGTGATACCTTTAAATATTTTAAGTGAGAGTATACTAGTAAAGGTTAGTGGTTTTGTTTACTCAAAGCTATGCTCTTCACAGACTGAAGCTTTTAAGCATTTCAGCATTCTCACTTAGAAAAATTGGCTGAACTTTACACTTTTATTTTGAGCAAGAGATAAGCTGTTTTTATGAAACTAGCAAATTACAACTTTTTTTGAGTTTGTAATGTGTGAAGTGTTCTCCAGATACATAAAATGAGAGCTCTAGTGCAGATATATCATGCATCTAGTAATGATGAGATATATTCAAGTCAGCTACAGTGTGGGCAGTCTGGATGATTTTTTTGGACTTCCACACATATTTTTCTGATGCTGTTTCAAAATCCCTGATGACTTCTCAGAGACATTTAAAATTGAGATGCTTATCACAAGCACAATCACCTGAACTTTTATACATAATCATGCTTACAGCATGATTAGAAGCGTGTTTCATGCTTGTAATACTTCAGAAGCAATGAAAGATGTTAACATGCATTTCAGTGGACATGTATGGATGTTTGCTGTAAATATTTCAATATGACATGGTATTACATTTTAATTAAAGTTGCTAGGAGTTCTACAGCTTTGCCATAGTTTGTTCTCCTATTTTAATATGATATAAGTTCTGTTGGCACCTCATTATGAATAACCATTGACCAGACTGACCTTAGAGAGCTGCAATTTAGGTGATACTCTGTAACAAGTGGAGTCCCCCAGGGCTCAGTTTTGGGGCTGGTCTTGTTTAATATCTTTATTGATGATCTGGATGAGGGGATTGAGTGCTCCCTCAGCAAGTTTGCAGATGACACCAAGTTGGGTGGGAGTGTTGATCTGCTTGAGGGTAGGAAGGCTCTGCAGAGGGATCTGGACAGGCTGGATCGATGGGCCCAGGCCAATTGTATGAGGTTCAACAAGGCCAAGTGCCGGGTCCTGCACTTGGGTCACAACAACTCCCTGCAACGCTACAGGCTTGGGGACGAGTGGCTGGAAAGCTGCCCTGCAGAAAAGGACCTGGCTGAATATGAGCCAGCAGTGTGCCCAGGTGGCCAAGAAGGCCAACGGCATCCTGGCTTGTATCGGAAACAGTGTGGCCAGCAGGAGCAGGGAGGTGATCATGCCCCTGTACTCGGCGCTGGTGAGGCCGCACCTCGAATCCTGTGTTCAGTTTTGGGCCCCTCACTCCAAGAAGGACATTGAGGTGCTGGAGCATGTCCAGAGAAGGGCGACGAAGCTGGTGAGGGGTCTGGAGCACAAGTCTTATGAGGAGCGGCTGAGGGAACTGGGGTTGTTCAGTCTGGAGAAGAGGAGGCTGAGGGGAGACCTTATCGCTCTCTACAATTACCTGAAAGGGGGTTGCAGAGAGGTGGGTGCTGGTCTCTTCTCCCAAGTGACTAGTGACAGGACAAGAGGAAATGGCCTCAAGTTGCGCCAGGGGTGGTTTAGACTGGATATTAGGAAAAATTTCTTTACTGAGAGAGTGGTGAGACACTGGAATAAACTGCCCAGGGAAGTGGTGGAGTCACCCTCACTGGAGGTGTTCAAGGAATGTGTGGACGAGGCATTGTGGGACATGGTATAATGGGCATGGTGGTGTTGGTTTACGTTTGGACTTGATGATCTTACAGGTCTTTTCCAACCTTAATGACTCTGTGATTCTGTGAACAAGAGATTTTAAACATGGTGCAGAAGGGATGAAACCAAGCAAAACTTTCTTGAAAGTGTCAGAAAGTTTAGTGAAAGACCAGGACTGGAATCGGTGTAGTTTTCCTGTATTTCTTGCCACAGGATATGCCATTTCTAGAAGGAATTAAATTATTCTACATCATACAACAAGGAGTCAAGTGATAGCATGGAGATGATATGGGATTAGAAGATCTTTGATTTTAAATTGTTACTGAACAGCTAGACACCAAAAGATTTTGCTGTTTATTGTAGCCTCAACTCAGAGATGCCACAGCACTGCATATCTCTATTACAGAATTCCTATCACAGTGAAGCAGGCTTGCCTTACTGCTCTGGAGGTGGCCCCTTTTGACTCAGAGTTAAGGTAAAAATGCTAAACTGCATGGATGTTTTTGAATACCTACACACATAGGCTGGGATTCATAAAGGTATCTGTTACCTGTTTGCAATGAACTTAGAATCTTAAAAGTCATAATGATCTGTTTTACAAAAATAAGGACTATCAATCTTTAGATCTGTCAAGTCACTGCCTTTCACAAGGCATTATTTCACTATTTCACTTTTCTGAAAAACAGATTTTTTCCCTCTTTCCCATGACTACAAATCTTGGTTTAGGACACAGACAGGAGCAAAAAGTAGCAGGAAAGTTCTTCTTTTGATCCAGCTACAATTAGGAGATACTCCTAACAATAGGATAGACTTTTGTTAGGAGATTTGCAGTCTAATTTCAAGCCCAAAGAAATACAGATGTTTTGGAATAACCTTAGTAACTGCAGGCTCAGCTGAAAGTTTAAGGTAGTCCCATTTCTAGATATGTACTACAGTTATGCTTACTATATTTCAATGCAAATTATATAACTTTGTCTGTTTATAATGCTAACAGTGTTTAAGGAGTGCCCTTTTTCCTGGGAGTACGTTTATTGTTGGCAGTGACTAGTAAAATACCAGTGACATAAATTAGCTGATTACAGAAAAAGAAAAGCAGTGATTCAGCAATATGTTTCCAAAGGTCAATGAAAACATTTACTTTCAAAATCCCTTCAATCCTTATTGACGCTCTTTGGTGCTGCCATATTATAGTACCTGCTTAAACTGTCTGTATTTAGAAATACATCTAGGGTACTGATAGCTCAGTGAAAATTTAACATACAAGGTTTGGGAGCCCACCTCTGATGCCACATCCCCCTTGATATGCTTAACTCATGCAGATATGGTATAAAATAATTAAGAGAAATTAAAATAAAGACATTATCAGTGGTGCTGGTCTTAATAAAGAGTTTGGATGCTGCTTTCTGATCTGTCAAAAGCAAAAAAAAAAAGGGTATGAATCCACAGTTTTTAAGATTTCATTATTTTGGTAATTTTGTCTCATAGAGATATTGTGCCTTCAGATGCATATTTGTTGATGTGAATGGAATTGCATCTATTCCCTAAAGCTCCCCCTTCGGTTGTGTAATGGTTATGAGGTTAGAATATTTCCCTTAATCCTTAAATTGGTCTACCTGATATATACTATCCATGGAGATTCTTCTAGAAGTTTCTTCTTTTAGTAAGTTTCAGGAATAACATCTCCTCCTCCCCCATTTTCATTTAAAAATGTAGTCAGTTGAAAAAGAACTGTATGGCAACC
Source organism: Gavia stellata (assembly GCF_030936135.1). Classification (NCBI taxonomy): domain Eukaryota; kingdom Metazoa; phylum Chordata; class Aves; order Gaviiformes; family Gaviidae; genus Gavia; species Gavia stellata. The sequence continues at coordinate 22,233,598 of NC_082603.1, read as the reverse complement.
CTGATTTTTGAAGCCCTTAACAGCTTGTTATCAGGCTGAGAGATTTCATTTCTACATGCATCGTACTATGAAGATGGGAATACTTAAGCTGTTAGTTAAGTTCTAGCTTCTACAATTCAAATATGATTTAGGTCTTGTCAGAAAAGTGCCTTGACTAGATTTACTTGCCCAACTGCTTCAAAAAAATTCATACTTGTTAATCTTCCAGGAGTACTATAAGCTGATCTTATCTCTGACATTTGGAGAGGACACAGAAGGATGGGATGAATAAGTTTTAATGAGATTTCCTTGTGGGATGCATTTATGATTCTGGTATTTATTAGGGGGCATTTATTTGAATATGAAAAGCAACCCATTATAAGACTGAGGTGATTGAATACATATCCTTTGCTCCACATGTTGTCATTCAAAGTTGTCAGTTATGTAGAGGTTGAGGGGTTCTTTTTGTTTGGTTGTGGTGTGGTTTTTTTTCCTTGTTGTGGTTTTTTTCTTCCTGGCAGGAAGAAGAGAGAAGGTTAACAAGTCAGGAAATAAAGAAGTATCCAAGAGAGAAATTATTTTCTTTTTTTTAGAATATATATGTGTACAAGACACCAGCTGTGATAGTTTTTTTCTCTGGTAGCATTTTTTCTCTGTTGTTACTTTTTCAGTTATTTAAGTTTATATTTACCAATCTTTGTCTTTTCTTAAAAAAATTCAAGTTGCAGGAGGGAAAGAAACATTGTATTATTTTAGAAAAGTAGTATTTCAGAACAGTCAAAGAAGGAAATACTTCAACAGCACTAGAAATATAGTGCCATAAGAGGTGTTGACTGTTTTGAATTCTCATTAGTCTTATGTTTGCTGTCTAGCTAATGTCTAACTGACCTAGCTAATTTTATTGTAATAGATATCAAATCAGTGAACTGACTGGTTTTACTCCAGTATATCTCAGATCCACTGCAATTATCGTGTGCCAGTACAGTGATCTGCACATTTTCAATTCCCTGTCCAGGTTTTGATTTATTTTGATTTTCTAAAGAAGATGGCATCTTTTTAACAGAATTCCAGCATGCCCATCTCTCTCGTGATTAACCTATATATTTCTAAACAATGAAGGCTCATATAGATTAGTTTACAATTAGATTACACGTATAATTAGAGTATGTGTAATCAAGTATATCCAAACAAAGTAATCCCTTACATTTTAAAAGGAACTAGAACCTAATCTTGTTAGGCAAAGAGACTGTAGAGGGCAGCATTATACCCTCGCCAAAAAGGTCTTTCACTCCAGATGTTTGGCAAGCTGATTATCAAGTCCCTTACACCAACAGAATAATGACTCTATTGAAGTGAAGGAAATTACATCAGTGTATAGGCCCAGTATTTCCAAATCACTGCATAAACTTGACGGATAGAAAATCAACAGCACAGAATTCAATGTTATCATTAAGCTGCTTGACAGAATGTATATATGAACAATTGATGAACCAAGTATTACATGAAAGGGTTTGGCACTATATGACTAAGTGTATAATTGATAATTATTGATCACTATATGAAAACATTAAAAAGCATTCCATACTCTGGAGAGAATGTGTCAAGAGGTGACATAAAGCATAGATGAAGGAGAAAGGAAGCCTCTATATAATATCAGAAGAATGTATTTAGGACAAGTTGTCTGTCAGTCCTTTGCATATCTCCTTTTATTTTTGTGTGTGTTTTTACCTTATTTTTGTGCTATTTCCAGAAATGGAAAAAAAAAAAAAGCCTGCTAGTGCAAACAGATTTAGGAAAGTAAATAGAAAAAACATATACTGTTTTCTCATCAGATTTGATTAATAAGTTCTCAATTTGAATGGGATAAACGAAACATAATATTGGTGCAACATATTAAAATAAAATAAAAAGCAAGAACCTCTGTGCATTACAACAAGATTAGCCAATGACAAACGTATCATGCATTGTGGATCACCAGGGGTCTGCAGGCTTTTCAATTGCTTTGAAAGACAGTTAATTCATTTGACTCACAAACCATCCATATCCATGAGAGAAAAAGGTGATTTGATCCACTAGCCTCTGAAAGTAGACATTACTAACTAGTTTCAAGGAGCAGAAAACCCTGCTGTGAGCAGCTGGGAAGCACAGAAGGAGTTTTATGTTCCAAACCAAAAAGTTTATTCACTTCCTCTCTCTGCTGCGTTGTGGGAGTGAATTCCACAAGGTGAGAGTTAACAATTATTTCTGACTTCTAATAAACTCATTTCTGGTAAGATATTTATCAAATTGTTTGCTAGCCAGATGAAAGGAATTATTTTTTTGCTCCCACACGAGGAGTGGTATTAGCCTGGGAAGCTGTTGCCCTGCCAGATAAGTTCTGTCCCCATCTTGTTCCCATTCTGTGTCTGTGTGAGTACAGATGAGAGGCTGCACAGTGAACTGCACTAGAGAAGTGAGGGCTGAAGACAAAAAGGAAATAGTAGGGGGATACAAGGGAAGATTTTTTTTTACCCACGCCATTTCCTCACTCTGCATTTCCATGTGGCATGTGCATAGCTATGCTGACACAGTGGAAAAGGCAACATCTGAGTGGGAGGAACGCTGCGGGCAGTAGCTGTTTAACTGGCCATGCCACTGAGTGTGAAATCACGTGCTTTTGGAGCCTAATGTTCCACCTCTGTGCACAGGCAGAATTTCACTGCTTTTCATAAGGCTTGACTCCTAAAGGCCAAGACTATGTCTGAACTCAGACAGCACTAAATAATCTTTCCTTATGTTTCCGGCACACAAGCTGAGAGAATTGACACAGTCTGTGCTAGTCCAGATGACTCGATTTTCTCCAGCAGCCTGTTGTGAGTTGGAGCCTCTCTTTTTTTCCCAAATAGCTCTGTAGGCAGGATACTAGCATGTGAAAGCTCTGCATTGATGCCTCAAAGCTACTTAGCTCCCATATTTCACAAAAATATTTTCCCATGTCAGTGTGGCACTGAATTCAAGGCTGTATAGCCACTCAACTTTTTAAAGGGCTGATTAGGTCTGGTGCAGTATTGTGCTGCTGCAATGCCTGCTTACAGAACTAGGGCAGTCTCTGTTACTTTAGAAATACCAGCACCTCACTCCCCTTCCGCAGTACAGACTCGCATTGAGCACTTCTGTGGGGAGAGCTATGGGCTGTGTAGATGGATATAAGCAGATATGGGTGAAGGCTTGGCTACTGGAGGCAATTCCCACATGAAGACAGCAATGATGTTTGATTTCCAGTACAAATGTTGTGTCAGGAGTCTAATAAAATTAAACTTCAATACTGAATGAATAAGGCTAATAATAATGTTAGTGAGTATGGTTATGTAATTCCCCAGGTATTAATACTTCAGTTTTTAAAACACAACAAAGATAAAAATCATCTTTCAAGGTAAATGTAATGTTTTTTAAATCTGTAGAGTCAAAATTTTATTACAGGAAAAGATTCTTTTCCTGTACCCATAAACTGAAAAATCAGTACTTATAGTTAACAAAATGTTTCATTTGTGTTTCAATCAATTCTGACATTTTCATGAGAATCATGACTAACAAATTGTTTCGTCTTTAGACATACTTTGTAATAGTGAACAAAAGTAATTATTATGTTTTGCCCACCCATTGTAATGCTTAAGTACTTATGCAATGAGAAGGAAACAAATGTATTTATAAATTCACTTCGTACCTCAGTGGCATTTACTGACTACTGTAATTGAAAGTTCTTTGTAGAGGATAAATTCACAAAATGAACTTCGTAAGATGGTACTATAAAAATATTTTCCCTATTTGAAGATAAATAAAGATATAAACATCTACTATATGTTCTCTTCACCTATTATATGTTCTCTTCACCACTTGTTGCAGAACATAAAAGCTCTTCTGTACATGCCAGCTGATGGAAATAGTTCTACTTTCACCATTTACAACAAAAATGGAGATGACCAGACATGTTCCTTTTCCCCAGGATACTGAAATGTGGCTTTCATCATTGCTGCTGGGCCATTCCTTATCCTAGTTGCAAATTCAGTCAAATGTTGAAAGTGTGCCCTCCAACCATTTAAGATGCAGTCCCAAATGCAACTTTACTATGCTTATCAGAAGGAAATCCAGAGAACATTTAAAATGAAAAATTCTTGCCAACTTCCTGAGCATATCTAATTTTAAATTTTAGGCATGAAATAAGAATTAAAGGATGTCATAGCACAAGTCACAGTACAACACTAAAATAATCTAGGAGAGGATGCTCCATTTGCTAAACAAGCTGTTTCTCCTTGATAAACTTTGAGAAAGTCAGTTCCACTTTGGCATGCACAAGAAGAATACACATAAAACTTTTAAATTACAATAAAAGTGTTGAGTAAAAAGTTATGCAGCTCAGCAGGAACCAAACGTAGGATTTTGCTTTATGCAAGTTGCTGGTTATTACTTAGTTTAGTTAGTAACAATATGAATGGCAATGAGACTTCCTAAGCTTACTGAAAGCAAGATCTGAATAAATCACCTTCCAATCTGGCCTGTATCTTAAAGACTTCCATCTGCAGTTAGCACCTACCATCATGCAGAGCTGTATTGAACATTAGAATCAGTAATACTCCATATGATCACAGGGGCCACCTGTACAGAGCACTTTTGAGATTAAGGATTAATTTCCATTTTTTTTAGGTGATTGTTTAATCCCTATTAGCCTATTAGGTGGAGTTTCAGTCTTCGTTTTGACACCTCAGAGAAATGAGGAAGTGCCTTTATCCTACTTTATAGATAGCCTTACTTGATCCCCTAATTCACCCTTTGCCATCATCACCACATTAGTTGATTTACTTGTGTATTTTGGTCATTATACATAAAAAGCAACAGTTGGCAGTTCTTTTCTGTGATGACTGTTTACTATTTTCCAGTATAGTCTAAAATAGCATGAACCAGCTGATCATAATATTTGTGGAACTAAGACTGAAAAAGAAAGAAAATTTCAAAAGAAATTAAGTTTACATTTACCTAAATATTTCTGAGGAATTAATTTAGCATGCTGAACTCTTTAGCTTCTCTGGATTTTTAGTATTAGATTACTTTACACATAGAAGTGTTGTTTAGTTTATCTCAGATAGAAAGAAAAAGAACAAGTCTGTATGTATTTAATTTTATCATTTTTTCAGCCTGAGCTTTTCTTTGAGTTTCAGGTTTATATTAATTAAAGAAAAAGTAACTAACATTGCTAAGTTTTATTTGACTGTACATCAAAACATGTTCCTGGAGATTTTTGACTACACTATAAACCACTCAGGTTTGTGTAAAGCTATTCCCAGGGTCCTTTAAAGACCTTGAAAACATTTTGATGAACATCATCTGAACTACAAGTTTGTAATTAAAATCCTACCCCATGTTTAAAGCTCCAGAATTTACTGGTTGTGTAATAATTCAAACCTGTACAACATTTTCCTGTTCCATGCAGTATCAGAGGGTAGTTCCATATGGATAATCACATAAGTGATTTTTCAGATATTTGTCATCATTTCCTAGCAAGCTTCCAATATGAATGATGATGCTAGAATTTTGATTTTTTCTGAGGTGTCATAAGTAAAAGTAGTACCTCCAGAACAGATATGATTGCAAGAGAACCATTGACCATTTATTTTTTGGAAATGATTCAAGTTCTTGTTATTAGAACAATTCTGTGCTTATAAATATTATATTTTTCCACCCTGACTTGAAAGAGGAATACAAAAACCTGTTTTAGCAGAATTTTCAGCTTTTCCTGAAAAGACTGAAAAGACAATTGAAAAAAACTCTTGACATTACAGAACATCTGCAGACTGGTAATCAAATAAATCTTAGCATCTACTCAATATAGGTTTCTTTTCACTCTATCTTCCATAGTAGTCTTTCTCCAGTTTGCAATCTTCAACTTGAACATAATCAAAATCTTAATATACTCAATGCTTTCCTTTAAAATCTTCTTCCCATTTCTTTGTGTGACACTGGACACCATTTCTGTCCCTTCTGTTTAGGCAAGAACTATGGATCTCTCAGACCTTTCCCCTGAACATTTAAGCTGTTTAAGGATACTCTTTTCTCTCCCTTTATTTTCCCACAAGGTTTTCTATCTTTCTGCCTTCCTCACATACCACTAAAACTTGAATCCAAATGATTATTCTCATCTGGGTAAATTACAGAAACAATCCACTCACTGTTCTTTGTTGCAGTTTTTTGTTATCATGCATAGCTACTGATACACCTGATGAAGGCATCTTCCTCATTTGCTGTCCCAGCCATCTTAACCTCACTGCCAAATCCCTTTTCCACCTTTTTCTCAGTGTCCAGGATTAAATGTTTTTGTTCTCATTTGTGAGGCCATAGGTGTTAATCCGTTTTATCATATGTGTTTGTCTCTTTCTGTATTTTCTTATCTGTTTTGGAGCTCTATGTGTGTGTGTGTGTTCATGCAAGTTAAACAAACAAGCCATTTCTTTGTTTTAAAAATATGTGAGGCTAAATTTCCTCCTGTTTCTGTTTGGAATATTCTTATTGAGCTTATCAAAAAGGAAAATACCCCTGTCTAATAACTACCTCTGCTGTATCTGTTACTTGAAAGTATGAGGGAGAAAGTGATGGTTAGGTTGTCTGTTGGGGGATTGTTTACTTGTTAATACTGATTTTAAAATTAAGATTATATATCAAAATATTAAGCTATAACTAATCAGCTGTTATCCTTACTGCTTCCTCTTTGGGTTATTATTCATTTCCACCTTTTCTCAAATTAACTAAGACTCTTCTTATGTATGGGTTTGTGCTGCTTCCAGTTCAAGCGTATCTCATATACTGCTTCTCCGTCTTTTTGAACAGAATCTTCTTGATCTGGTCTAGATTCCTTCATAACAGCTAGGAAGATGTTCACAATAGGCTGGCCTTTCTTAGTTGTCTTACATTGATCCTTTCATCTACAGGCATGCCAAAACCCAATGAAAGCTACTAATCAAAGTTATCAGCTTCTGAGCATTTCACAGCCATTCAAGGTTTTATCCCTCTACAAGCATATGTGTAAGGAAGGCACTATTATATTGCTTCAGAAATGGGACAGTGGGTCACTGCAAATGCATGCATGCTGTTAAGTTTGTTCATTGTACATTTTGCACCAGAACCCTAATCCTCTGATGTATGTGTCTTTGTTGACATATATGCTAGCATTACAGCTCCAGTCTAGCTTGGATCAAGAAGTCCATTCAGCATAGTTGCCAGGCATGGTTCAAAGGTCAGTCTGCCAGATGGTCTACCCAGTATACAGTGCACGTATGAGCTGTGCCATATTTGGCACTCTGAGGGAACTTGATTCCTTAAACAATGTCTTCACAGGCTTTGCTCTCCTGCCAGCTGAGTCACAAAGGAGTGTTTGGAGAAGAACCTGTATTGCCAAGTAAAGGATAATGAGACAGTTACAACAGCATGACAAATTCCTGCTGATATGCAGTAAAGACACAGTCAACCTTAAGCATTCTTTTTGTAGGGCACAAAAACTTGAGTAGCATGGATATGAGCCAGGCCACCACATGGCCAAGGGATCAGTAGGGTGAATTTATCCAGGAACAGATGTAGCCAGAGAGACTAATAGTAAAGTCCAAAGAAGGAGTTAGGTACTATATTTATCTTGAAATAATAAATTAGACATCCAAGACAAAAATTAAAACATCATCCTTCTGAACATGCCTTCCCCAGACTCAGAATTACACTCTTTTTTTCTGTCCTGATGAAAGTGGTATTGGACTCAACAGCCAAGCTGTCTTTGCAGTGATTTCCCTTTCCTAAGTCCCAAATTTTGCGCAGCTATGTACACACTTCTAGCTTTACTCATCAATGCATGCATTTATTCATAAGGAGATCTGTGTTCCTTTACACTATCCTATAATTGTATGAACCTGGGAGAAGAACATACAGTAGCAGACTTTTACTATTAGTAAAAGTAGCAGATAGCTGCTCAAATTTTGAGATTCAGGGAAATAAGGATCAGAAAGACCACTTGATCATTGAGTCCCATATCTGCTCCTGAAGCGGAAGTAGAGAAACACTGTGGTAGCTACAAAATTCAAGCAAAACTTCTCTGCCTGGCTCCCCACATGATTTAGAAAATGGAGCTATCCTTGTTCTTCTCTCGTTTCTCCCCTCCCTCCTTTATTCTGTAGCAGTCATAGCTGCCTGTAATCAACTATCCATTATAATAAACAGATAAACAAGTTATACACAGCTGTGTAACGGATAGAGAGATGTCCAAGCTAACTCTCACATGGGGGCAGTGCTAGTCTTCAAGCACTAGAAATATTTTTATATTTCCTTCACATCGATTATCTCAGCTTTCCACTGCTACACTAGTGAAGAGCTGATTTAAAGAAATTTTGCACTTCTAGTTTGCTTTCCAGCCACACGTCATAAGGTAGTTTTCAAAAGATAATCATAATGAGTGTTTTACAGGTTGAGAAACTGAGTCCAGGCAAGTGATTTATCCAAAATTATGCAGTGAGGCATAGAACCCAGGTTTCCGGACTCACAGTTCATTGCTCAAAGCAGTATGTAATGCTAAGTTACTTTAGAGGATACCTTTAGATGGCAGAAAGGAAACAGAGTAGAATAGCATCTCCTCCTACTATTCATGTGTAATGTGTGCAGTCAGCCTCTCCATTTTCTCATTCCTCAGGGGGTCCATCATCTCTCACCTCTTGTTTGGCAGACCCTACACTAAGTAATGCTGCACAGGGTTAACAGAAAAGGGAGAAAGAACTAGAGAGAAGGGGTGGCAGCTGTGCTGCAAAACGGGACTATAGCAGTCCTTTTTAGTCTAGAAAGTGTTTACCATTCACACTTTACATTTTAGAAGAAACTTTTATCATGTCTATCACAGAGACACCACAGGCAAGGAAAACAAGGGAAAAATGATAACTAAAAATGCTTGCTCCTCAGGATATGGCTGAGTTTGTTTTTCATTCTAATATACTTTGGCAATTTACTTTTTCCTGCAAATATTCTTTTATTATTTACTATGTATTAATTCAATCTGTGAACCCTCTTCCCCAAATTTCAGCCTCACTTACACCTTGAATGACATCACTTATACCCAAAATTTACAATTTGCCAGTTAGCAGCTGTAGGAATAATGACAATGATTGTTGAAAAAGAAATTATTTTTGCGAGAAATGTTGAAAGGATAGTTTTCTAAGGGAAAACATGGGAAAGATGTAAATGCAGGTCCTAACTCTATTTACCACCTCCTATCACAGACATTCTGAGCCATTCTAAAGGTACTTTTTATGCCTTTATGTTCTAATATATCATTCAAAGGCAGAGCAGACTAAGAGGTTGCAAGCAGAAATTTGATGGGAGATTTTTAATGGGAGTAGCTTAAAGAGATTGTACTGTAAATTCACATTCTACCTGATATCCTGAACATCTTTGTATATATAAGCATTAAATGGTATGGCTTCACATATATAGAAAGGCTGCTCTCTACCTGTCAATTTAGGTTGCTCTGTAGACTCCATTTTAGAGCATTTTTTGGGTAGTTGTGACAGAGTTCACCCAACAAATAGCCTCAAATAATAATTTGTGTGGGCTGACAAGGGCTATCCGTAAGAAACAGGAAGTAGTATTATTGAATCAAGCTTGGATTAACTGCATAGACAAACACAGACCAGGGAGAAATTATTTTCCTATTACATTTTGATTAGTTTGCGGTTGTCTCCAATTTGTAATTTACTTTTTAAGAGGGTCTGGATTTCTCTCTGGGAGCCTCCCTGACAACATTTGTCTCAGCATTGTCAGTGAAACACTGAGGTCCCAGATGAAGAATGATTTTGCTCGTGATTGGTGAAATCATTAAGATGGGATCCAAATTTGGAGGAATTGGAAATGAGGAAGAAACTCATGCTGGATGTTTGGAGCAAAACACTAGTATTGGTATAGGAAGCACCTAAAGGAGATCAGTTTTATATGACAAAATTTGCTCCAAATTCTTTTTGTATAAAGTGTATAGTGTTAGTCTGCTCCTCCCACTTTAGAAAAGTATTTGATTTCATGAAAGGAAAATTAAAATTCTATCAATCACATACATCTGAGAATTTCTCATCCACATAACTTTACAATTATCAATCAGAAAGAACCTGACTACTGACATAACTCCCAAAGTGGATGTTGCTCTTTTATTCTGGACATGATTAAAAAAAAAAAAAAAAACCAAGACAGAAAAAATATCTTAAACTTTTTTTTACAACCTACTTTCAATAATACCGTAAAATTTTTCTTTCCATTGCAAATGCAGAATTCGTTCCATCTCTCAAAGTAATTTAATAATTATATATAACAGTTAATGAGCTTTTAAATTTGTTAAGCCACTAAACTAGAAAGAAAAGCATATTGTTTCTAGATTTATGGTATATATTTATTTTTATTTACAGCTTATTCTCTCTTCTTTCTCTGAGTGTTTCCCTGTCCTCCAACGGTCTTCTCATCCTCCTGCTGGCTACCTTTCTTTCTGTCTGGATGAAAAACAAACTAGTCTCTCAAATGAAGAACTCATTTAACAGCAGGCACTGAAAACCATCCCACATGTATTCTCCCTGCTCCAGAACACAGCTCAGATCCCCTCAGACAGAACTGAACCTTGTTTTCTCACATTAAGATAACTAGCTTTATCACAAGTTTGTTGGAAGAATTATGTCTACTACAGTATTAAAATGTGACTAAATTTACTAAAACTATAAATAGTCAAGTGTCTGCAATTACATGATGCTTATGCACTAAAGTAATTTTTGGCTCATATGTCCCCCTGATTTTCAACAAGGTGATAGAAAAACATACACATGTACACTGTCCTTTGCAAAAACCTCAGTCTAACCCTTCTCCTTAGAGCTTTTTTTCCCTAATCCATGGAATTGTGATAGAAAACATCAGGCTACAAAAAATTAATGATGAATATGTATTACCATTTTATGAACTATAATTCACAAGTTTTCAATAGCTTGCTACTTTAAAACAAAAAAAAATGGAAAAAAAAGGAAGTAGTAGACTTGAAGAGATAACAATAAGCTATTCTTGACCTAGGTGGAGCCAAAGAAATGTTACACGAAAGACAAAATTTTAAATCAGGGAAATAATTGAATGACCTCTGCCTGAAAAACTGTGCCATAAATTATCTTTGCACTCTGTGGAAACATTCTCCTTTGCCTTTAGAGTAAATCAGACAATTTTCAGGCCAAACTAATTTTCTAAATCATAATTAGACAAGAGGCTAAAATAGGTCTTTGTAATGGAAGTGGGTTATAAATTTAACATGATATCCATAATTCATCCCTGAAGAAAGGTCCTTTACATTCTGAAAGCTTGGATAATATAACTTAAAGAGCTGGCCTGCTAAATGGTGTAACAGTTTATCTTGCTTAGTTTACTTTAGAACTTTGATTCATACTGTGCTCAGTTCTTTTCCCAGTGGGAATGCTAGGTTCTTAAACCTCTTTCTCACACTTATTAAAATAATTCCCTCCTCACCAGGACATCAGCCTTGGGCATGCCCAGTTCTTCTGCTAATCATTTTGTATTTTTCAGTCCTTAGACGAGTTCTGAATTATAATTGAAGAGTAAAAAGCTTAAATTTTGTATATACACACAAAAATGCTTAAAATACTATGCTAACAGAGGAAGAAAACATCCACATTTGATACCACATTAGGCATTTAGCATACAGAAAAGAGTGGGAAAGATCAGTTTGAATTGCTATGACAAATATGTCAATAGGCATGTGTACGCTTGAAAAAAGCTTTACCTTTTAAAAATGTGAGTTGCAAAATATGTATTTTAGATAGCAAGATTAGAAATTCTTGATACTTCACCAAGTAGTCAATTGAATTTTCAAGTTTCCTTCAATATCATGTCAACCTCCTGCCAATTAACAATAAAACTAATTCATTTAAAGCAGATTTTTTTTTCATTGCAGTTTCATTAGTTTTTCAAGTAAGTCAGAGAAGAAAAGAATGTTCTCCATAAACTGTTACCATGAATATTTTCCAAGAATTTTGAGAAAGAATATTGGCTCTAATTGAGCCACCGTTTTTATCACAGTACCGAAAAATCTATTATCTTTTTATTTTCACAGCACTGCTTCCATTGCTTCAGGTACTGATCAGAAGTTCCTACAGTGGAAATCATAATTAGCTATCATGAAATAAATCAGACAAGCTGTTGTTCAAAGCCAGTGTAGTTACATTTGCAAAACTACATAGGTACCGAAGTAAGAAAGCCAGCGTCTCTTTTACAGTAAATTCTAAATCTGTCATTTAACCAAATGACACAGCACTCCTCAACAGAGGAAATAATTACGCTCTCTAACATCGCTGTACCAGCAAGCAATCTGCTTACTGGATTCTTGATGATATATCATGTTTGAAACATTTGGCCAAAACCACCAACCACTTGCTTTGCTCCTGCAAAAAATTTGCTAAGTCCGTTCCCTTTTTGACCTCATTTTTAGAAACTGTGTTTTATCACTCTGGTCTGATTCTTGGCCACAAGCGAGAGTGGCTCCATGCCAGCATTGTTTGTCTCACTCAGGGCTGGTTTGAAAACTTTGAATCAACATCTAATTGAGCAGACAAGCTGTCTCTATTTGCCCCTATGTATCCATTTGTGGTTTTTCATCCCCTTGCAGAAAGACTTTCTCATAATAAGCCTTTGATTAGATTGCAAGCTCTTTAAGTCAGGTATTCTCTTTCTACTAACTGTGTATACAGATCAACTTTAATAAGGCCTTGAAACTTGTTTGGCTTTCGGTCAATACCGTGATAGTAATGGATGATAAGTTTATCCAACTCTTGACTTTGAATACTCCTCTGTTTTTGCTGTACAACACACTAAATGCTGCCACTGCTGCAGCATTTCTTTCTTTCTGCTATAATTGCCTTTCCTTGTTTATAACCTAGTGAATAATATATGTTCACATTAGAGTGTTTGTCCCTGTGGGAGAACCTTCCAGTCACCTCAGTGTTTTTTCAAACATGCTACTGTATGTGACACTATGAGATAAAGAAAGTAAACAACCAGACTGCAGCTTGAACAGGTGCCACAGCGCAGATCTACAAATGCCCAAATAGAATAAAAGATCTTTTCTGGTCAGCACCGTATGTTTGATAATGGGAGCAGTATCTTGCACTTACTTTGAATCTTTCGATTTAAGGAATTTGCAGGACAATAAAATGAGGAAAATTAATGTTCTCTGGGCATTATACAGTTGAAGAAAGTGAGGTCCTCTGAGGTAAAATGACTCATACAAGGTCACACAAGAAAACGGTAATACAATAGGAAATATAACTTGGTTTGTATTGCTATCTAGAATTAACCCTATACATAATAGATGAAATTCCAGTGAAGTCAACAGCACCAAGATTTTACTGAGTGTCATGGTTGCAGGGCAGGTCACAAAACGTTTGCAATTTTCTCAGGGTGTAAAGCCTGTTACAAAAATCAGGTAATATGATTGCACACTATTTATAAAGGCAGGAAAGTGTGTTTAAACCTAGAAATATGAAGGCTCATGGTTACTAATATCAGAACACGATGTAGGGAATGTGACACTCAGGCGACTAACCTTTCCTTTATATCATGCACCATACTTGCCCCATCGTTGGAGGCAGTAAACCCAAGGACAAAGAGAGCAAGGAGTAAGCCACTTGGTAATCTTATCATGTAGCTTCTGCAAAATATTCCCTGCAGTGTAGGATTGTTCAAAGTTGCACATGCTGTGTGTTGCTTGCTGAGCGAGAAAACTAGCTGCCGTACACTGAGGTATATTGAAAAGAGAAAGAAACTCAGTGACCTGTTAATAGGCATGCTGTGTGTGGTCTCTCCTGGCTACAAGTCCATACATTAGTGATCAGCTGTATCTTTTTCAAACTAGATGCTGTTTACATTTTAGTGATTGGTGCAATGGTTCTTGAGTCTGGGAGAGGGGCAGTTTTTAAATGTTTTTTCAACAGAAAGTGACTCCTATATATCTCAACAGGATTAACTTTCTTCCTGTTCTATTCCCTCTTTTCAGTCTTCACACTGAACGTAGATTAACAGTTAATTAAGTCAAATGCAACACTCCAGCAAAGCTGGCTTTTAACTCCAATGCTATGAATAATAAAACTAAAACACATACTTAAGACTATTTTAAAATGTTGGTATCTAATGTTTCTCAGCTGTACAATACTTCAGTATCTCTTTAGGAGCCTTGATTTTTGACAATGCTGAGAAAACGTAACTTCCACTGAAATCAGGTTGGACACAGTAGGACTAGGTTTTCTCAGCATCTTCAAAAACTAGGAAATCATGAATATCTGAAAAAAAAAAAAAAAAAAAATGGGACTAGTGTTTTACTTGGGCACACACCCTGAGATCATCCAAGAGAATTTCAAAGGATCACAAGGAGTATCCACCTGTAAATCTGTCATCAGGACCTCAACTTTCTAGTGGCTGGTTTTCTTACCAGTCTGAAAGGCTATCAAAGAGTACAATGAGGTGTGTAAAGTGCTGTTGGCTTCACTACACGAATATATTCTGAGTAATACCTAGAAAAAATACTTTATTGACACAAAGAGATTTTTTCTGGTAATTTTTCTTTCAGTTTGGATGGTGGTTTAGATGGGAAAAGAACTAACAATTTTATAATAGTAATATCATAAAAAATAACTGGATAACTGAGATATTGTAGACTGAAAAAAAGTAATTTTTTTTAGAAATATATTTCATATTACTGCATTTTTAAATTCTTGAAAAGTATGGGTCAGTCAACACAGAGAAAACAATGAATTAAAGGATACATTTAAAACATAAGGATGTGTCACTACCTATTGTTTGTATACAAGTAAGTCACACAGAATACATGGCAATATGTCATGGAGGTAGCAGCTACAATTGTTGTAGAAAAAGGACCAAGAAAAACATAAATGAAAAGGATAAACAGCCTTTTGATATATGACATCAGTGCAAAAACCTATTTACAGCCATCTATCTTTTTGCACCAAATTACAAGGATCTCATACTTTAAATAGTCTTAATTTTTTATATGGAAGAAGTAATCCTGGTTGCTTGGGGAAGACAGCACAGCACAGTGTGAAAAATAACATCCTGTGACATGCTAATGGAGAGTAAATTTAGCATTAATACCTTTTTTTAATGAGCCATAGTTGTTTCCTGTTTTGCTTATTTCAATGTTGCATCATAGAATGTTTTATGAATGTTTTTCATAAAATAATGTGGGGCATTTTTTATATTTTTAATAATAGTGTGCTGAATTTGGATAGTTTCATTTGCAATTTAAGTAATGCTTTGTTCTGATGAGATCTCTGGAGGTGGTTTTGACATTTAAAAGTGATGTGAAGAGATTCAAAGTGATTAAAGCTGTCAAATGTTACCCTAATTGTGTGACTGCAATCTTTTCAGCCTCTTTCAATGAGTGTATACATTATACACGCTGCACAGCACTTCTGTTTAGATTGAGGTTTTTTATTAATGCCATCCTGATTGACAGAAATTATTGCAAGATCACAAGTGGAACTAAATTAGTTTGCCACTGCATTCAAGCAACATGCATAGCCATGAACTTTTAAGATGCAGTTATCTACTTAACATAGGCCTTCCTCCTTTCCCCCCAAAAACAAATGTTATGGTAGTGACAGATCTTTCACATTTATACAAAGTCACGCTAGTTTATAGGAATAAGAAAGTTTTGCCCATATTAGAATTATTTTAAACTTCAGTTTGTATTCAAAATGCTGCTTGACAGGTCATTTATTTTAAATATCGTTCTTAGGTAAGAAAAATATCAGATGTACTTTAATTAATTATGAACAAGTCAGATTTCCATGACTGATATTTTATTAATATTTTGCCAGGCATTCATGGAAGCTGTAATACTTATTGATACCTTCTTGTCTATTAAAAATAAGAAAGCTTCTAAACCACTTTGATATCTTTAGATATTCATGTCTTAGCTATCTGGACAGGCAAAATAGGAGGAGTAGTATTCCAATTATTTGGGAATTGTTTAGTGTTGGATATCTAGTGGGTTTTTTTAAGGTAATTAGGTCCAAATGCAGTACTACCTTCATAGATTTGTCTTGCTATACTAATAGGAATACAAGGTAAAAATATCCCCTCAAATTAAATGTTTCATGAGTTTTGTTTATCTTGCAGAATACTTAGTAATGTTGCTGGTGTGGTTTAAAAACCTGTGTCATGACTGTTCAAGCAGCCAGAATAAAATGGGCTGTTATTGCATATACCAAAATGACCGGTGACATGCAATAAAGCATAGATGGCTGTAACCATAATCCGAAGTTTTCTTGTAACATTAACTGCAATGACAATTATGTTTCTGAGGATTCTTTAGACAATTAATGAAGCCTCTGCTGGCCTCCAGATTTCAAATGACCACACAAATACTGGAAACCTCAAAGCTCAGGTCTCAAATACGCTGATTAGTCATGCTGCTAGAAGAGCTAAGCAAACATGTAGACTCAAAAAGAAATCAAAATTAACCTTAATACTGATGATGACAGCAGCAATTATTATGCCAAGATTATCTCAACTGGAAATATAGTAGTGAAGGCATCACACTATAGAGAAAAGATTTTAATGGGCTCCAAACTCTACATCAAACACTCTTACAGCAAGGAAATGGCAATATTTGATAATATCATAATTTGAAAGAAGCAAGACAAAAAAAAATCTGAAAGAAGTAAAAATTGGGTACAACTACTGCAGGAAAAAGTTGTAAAGAAGCAAAGACACCCAGCCTACAGACATTCAGTTTTACTTACAAAGAGTTAGAGGTGGGTGGGTTGTATTTCAAATGAGTATTTTGTTCATGCCTTTCTCGTAGGTAGGATGACCACAGTGAACAGGTGTAGGGGCTATCAATTCTTTAATTTTCTGCATTATTTTTATTTTTAGATAAAAAACCCAGAGAGATGTTTATGTGGTGTGATTCTCAGTAGCACTAAGCTACAAGGTAATTAATGCTTTAAAACTTACCCAACAACTGCTACAAAGAGATAGGAAGTAAATTCTCCAAAGGAACTTTTTTTGTCCCTTGTGTTGCCCAGTTAGATTTGCTTGCAGCTTTCTCAAGCTCAGTGAATCATTGTTATCTAGGTTGCAGAGAACAGAAGAATTAACATTTGAAATGTTAATTGTTTTAGTAGCAAATTATTATATTGCTTACTCATTGACGGTGATTTATTTTCAGCCTATTTTAATGCCATGTTTTGGATTGAGGGAATTATTTGTGTCATTTATACCTTTGGAATGTTGCGCACTTTTCAGTCATGTTGCAGTCTCTTGACAACAGTGTTAAGAATTAATTATAATTCATAATTATAATGGTTAACAATAAAGATCAAGTTTCGATGGTTTTAATGCCTGATGAGGGTAAGTAATAGAGTTGGGTGAATAATTCATAGTGAATAATTTATTCAGTGAATTTGCCAAATAATGTCTGCAAATAATTCTTCAGCTTGTTTGTAAGCAGTAATTCATTGTGAGTATTCCCACATTTGAAATTTGAACTCATTAGAATGGACACATGGTCTTTATGGTATTTTTCTGCTCTCTCATAGTAATTCTAGAACAGAGTATTTTCATTTACATAACTGTTTATTTGCTTTTTACAAAAAGTTTCCCAGTATTTTCTTTAAATTGACAAATAAGGCAATTGGCTAAAATGCCTTTACAGTAAAGATTAAATTAGAGTAGTTTAAATTAAATTAGATGAGTATTTAAAAAACCAGTTATTTTTTAAATTCTTGTTTAAGTATTAGAGAATTATTGTGTTTCTTAAAGCACAACTCACTCTTTCTCATAGTTAGTGTTACTTTACAGTAGAAGCTGCAGCTGGTATTGGCTGCCTGCAACTTTGATTGGGGTGGGGAGATGTCTGAAAAATTTCAAAATTCAGCATTCTGGTGTTAGATTTGATTTTGTTGTGAGGCAGAAAACACATGGGATCAGTAAGCTGGTGTGATTCATCTAAGCTCAATCAAACTGTGTCCTTGATCAACATTTTAATTACCTCTTCACTCAGCTGCTTGTTATGGTGGCCATGCTTTCACATTGTTTCACATCAGTGGGGTAAATAACTTGTGTTACCACTGCATATGTTAATTTATCTTTGTCGCTCAGGCTGCAGCACTGCCGTTACATTACTTACTCCAAGCTGGCTTTTGGAACCAGCGAGTGTGCAGGTGCTAGATGCTGTGCTTTAAATGAGGCTGCATACAACTCTTCTGAGGAAGAAGCTGCCTAACTGTTTCATAGCAGGAGCTTATGTTCTGAAAAGAGAGTGAATGAGAGAGAAAGATATTTCCTCAATTTTTTCCCCCAGTTCTCTTCTAAATGAACATAAATCCACAGTGGAGTTTTATGTAACTCCACAGTGACAGAGCTTGCTGTTACCAAGCACATAAAAATGTAAGAAGAACCACACGGTGTCAGACCAAAGGTCCACCTTGCTGAATATTCTGTCCTAAGCAGCAACCGATAGCAGATGTTCAGGAAGGAATATAAAAAATTGATGAGTACAGACGGCTTGATCCCTCCTTTCTTAGATATCTCAGCTTTCCCAGGTTCCTGAGCTGGAAGTCCATTGAAAACTGCCACTGGTAATTTTCCTAAATAATTGCCCAGGCTGCCAACTGACAAGTTTATGCAGCAAGAATTATTCAGTTCTCAATGAATTTACACCCTTGGCACTCTCAGAAGTTTACAACTCCCTCAAAACTATTACATATATTTGTCACGTATCTGAGTAATTTCTATTATCCTCATTGAAAAAGTCCATCCATTGGGCAGATGTAACTATCAAACAGCGTGGTTCTAAGCTTACAGATACTGCAAAATGCTTCGTGATATAACTATAATAAAAAAAATTGAAGTTAAATCAATAAATAAAGCTTTTTAATCTTAATTGCCATTCCCTCCTCACCTCTGCCGATTTCTTGAAAGCAAGCAGACTGTTTGTGCCATCTGAGGGAAACTCACACCAAAGCTCTTTGCATTCCAAGACTGCTTCTGTATTAGTGGTTATTCAGAGTTTGAACGCGAAACAAATGAAAGATATAAAAAACAAAAAACCTTTCCATGTAAACCATATTGTTTATTCTCCAATGTAAAAACAAAATTCCTCTCACAAGGATGTGAAATGACACTACTTTCTTTTAGAAGTTTATTAGATAATAACTAAACATATCATCTTCTGACAAACTCTTTAATTTGCACCCAATGTGTATATATGGGGAATAAAGCTTCTCTTTTATGAAGTATATAATACTCTCCTTTAGCTGGAGTAATATAATTCATACTTTATTCCTGAAATATCTGTCAAGTATTGGACCAGGTGGGATAAGGCTACAGTGGTAATTATGAAGTCCTGTCTGAGGCTGTATGTATCATAAGGAAAAAATAATCCTAAAAGAAGAAAGAATTGTTTAGTTGCTACTAATTAACTTTTCCTAAGTATCTGGTACTTCATATCTGTTTCCTATACCTGAAATATGCATTAGTTTTCCTGGAAACGGGCTGGCTGTGGTGACTGGCTGTAATGGGTTATGTTGATGTTGTTTACCTTGAGATAAACAGTATACTGAGATATACCACCTTGGAGGAGTTTCTGGGTCTCCTGATAATGACTGATATACAACCTTGAGACTTGGTATTGTTTACATACCAAACAGCAAAGTGAGTAAAATGCCCCAAATGGGTGTCCTAAGGCTGACCTACCTCATTATAATGTTAAAACCCACACCTCCTAACTAGAAAAGCCCCCAACCCAAATAAGCCCCCTACTCTCTGGGCATGCGTAGTGAATTAAGAGAGAACTGTATCTTTAAGATGAAGTAAGAAAGATACTAACCAATAGTTAGCTAAGGGGTGGGACCAGTAGGCGTAACTAACTTTGTTAACTGTTTAAGTACTTGTCATGATTTCAACTGGGTGTGCATGCTAGGAGGACAAATCTCCCATGCACCCAGTGCTGCAATAAACCAATGTCGGCTTTCTAAACTATCATTTGGTTTGGAGAGTTTTCTTGGTTATGATTTTCGGTAACAATATCAGTGTGGTTAGTCTTTCGACATGATACATTTGAAAGGGAACTACCCCAGCTCTTTTACCAGAGCTGATCTCTTTATCAAATGCCTCACCTACCAAAATTGCCATCCTGAGATAAAAGTCTGACAAAAAAAGATCATCCTTCAAATGAGGTCTGAGAACTTTAAAAGTTCAACTCTTGTCAAACATTGGGAGATTTTCAGATCTTAGCATTGTCCATCACACAGGGGTATAACAGTCCTGATATCCTGCACTTCCTAAGGCACAGAAGACCCATCAAATAAAATGCTAGTTTGGGCTGAATTTGAAGGCTGACCTAGGGGGAAAAAGAAAGAAAGAAGAAAAAACCCCGATTCTATATACTTTAGAATGCCTAGAATTCTCTAGAATGCCTTAGAGAAATGGGAAAAGAGAAATTGGGCAATGACTGATGAAGTCCTTTTAATCTATCCTCAATTATATATGAAATTCGATTTTTTCTAATAGGGAACTAACATAGACCCCGTGTCACTCACAGCACAGATGGCTGTGATAATGTGAAGTCTATTCATTTAAAGCAAAAACACATCTTCATAACTGTAATACAGAAGAAGGCAAAAGAAGCATTTGCTACATATTAAACTGCACTTTCCCAGAAATGTTTTGTTTAGCTGTTAAAAATACCCAGTTAAGCATGTACATTTCAGATTAGCAGAATGTACTGTTTCGGATGTGTAATTTGACAAGGAGGTAGAATGAGGGACCTTTAAAATTATATAGTTGATACTTCTAAAATTAGAAAGAAAATACGTTGATAGATAAAATCAACATATTTCCCAATATTT
Organism: Gavia stellata; assembly: GCF_030936135.1. NCBI lineage: Eukaryota > Metazoa > Chordata > Aves > Gaviiformes > Gaviidae > Gavia > Gavia stellata. The sequence goes on along the minus strand of NC_082603.1, from coordinate 22,212,662 downwards.
GTCAATTTTTAAATTTTAGCTTGTTTTAAAATGAAAAATACACTGTCTGGACTGATAGCATTTTGGATGGTCTCTTAGAAACCTTCTCATGGCTCTTCTCTTATTGCAATGAACCATCTCTTTCCAAAACCTTTGGGGAGAAGACTTCTTATACTTTAAGTTAGACTTTGACATTTGGGAGCAGTGAACTGCACCCAAATTTACTTCAACGTTTATGGTAGATTTTTAACAGAAGACATCCCTTGTAACTCAGAACTATCAACATGTGTGATTTAAATCAATACTTTTTTTACCTAGACTCAACTTGACACTTGAATTTGCTGGCCAGAGGCTACACGAGGCCTTAGCCCTTCTTACTGCCTCTCTGCACTGTCTACCTGCTTTGCAAAGTATCCGTTGTCGCCTGTGCCTTTCTCCAGCTCTGCGGTGCGTGTTGCTCTCACCTACTGTGGCTCACTCCTTCCAGCACTTAACAGAATTAGGCTCCCCTGTGTAGTCTGGGAAATGGCTGAGGATGCTGCTCTCAGTCTCTCAGTTCTCTTTGGTTTCCACTCACAAAACAAGGACCTGAACAGGAAAATGGGGATGATGGATAGGAGTAGGAAGACACTGAGTGTCTCAGAATCTCTTTTAAAATTGGGATTTCAAGCTACTCTTGCTGACAGAGAAGAGGTGAATATCTTAGGCTCTCTTTTTTCAAGGAAAGGGATTGTTGACTCTCCTCATCATGAAAGGGGAGTGAATGGCCTCTAAAAAGCAAAGATTTCCCATGTATGCCCTAGGGCACCAGTAAGTCTGAGGAAGGTTCCAGACTGAATGTAGTTTTTGTCTTGCTTATTCAGCAGCAGAAAAGCAGTCCATCAGCATGGGATGCATGCAAGTACAAAGCCAGGCACTTAGGTAGTCATGAGTCAATGCTTCAGCATAAAGTAGGTTAGCTGCTCTCTCAAATATTGTTTAGAGTAATTTTAGGACAGTGGGAAGGAAAACTTTGTAAAGGAATAGCTTATTCAGGGTTCTACACAACAAATGACTGTAAAAAGTTTTTCAGACTAACATTTCACAGAACAGACCTTGTCTCCTGAAAGCAAGCCCACTCTGCAGACTGGAATCCTGGTGTGCTGTTTAGCTGTGCTGGAAATACACACTCCAAAGTATATAGTAATACTACAAGAGAAGGGAATAAGAGTAGGCTGAAAGGCTAGAGGGAGAGAGTGAATCTGTGAAAAGATAATATTTAACACTTATGGGTAGTATTTTATCTTCATTGCACTTCACAAACATTGACTGATTAATAATCTCACAGCAATACATTGAGTGAGGTAGTACATTTCCTTTCTATTATTATCCCCAGTTGGTGGTGGTGGGGAATGTATAGAACTAGATGGGGATGGAGGGGGCACATCAAGAGCTGTCTGAATTCTCAGTAGTATCCTAGAGAATTCTTCCTTATTATTTTGATTTAAGCAAATTTTAGCTTTTGAAATCAGAGCCCATACAGTGCCTCATTAACAACAGTTTGCTGGCAGCGCTTCCATTTTTTCATTTCCAATTACAAGGCAACAAGTGAGTTCTTCTTTGTGTACAACAGTAATGCCAGTCATTCGTGTTTGCAATATATCTGTTGTTGTTTCTGTTGGTGGGGACAGGGAGAGGAATGAGGCACTGAGAACAGGCAGTGAGTGGTATGCTCTCAGCAGCTGTCACTGCTGTCAATTACTCGGGTTTCATTTATAAAAGGCAGTATGGGATCTTTAGCTTTTATAGTACCCAAGGAAGGCTGGTTGGTGATTATTGATTTTATTTAGTCCAGGGGAGCTGCTCACACACAGACTACAGTGAGTTGTGTGCTTCCTGCTGCTAGCTCTCCTGCCACTTATTGTTTTCAATTATTTATAAAATCCAAGGCACATCACAGAGCAGTTCAGCACGGTCTCTGAGACAGGCTGCTATTACAGTGCTCCATCCATGGGCCTACCACTTTTGTAACAGGAATTGACATGAGCAAATTGTCCTAATGAGGGCTGATGCATTATGAAGGCCCGGACAGTCAAAACCTATACAAAATCTGGTATAAGCATCATAAGCTGCAAATGCCATGGTCATCACTTTCCCAAGTAACCACTGCTATGTCACTGGCTATGAGCAATGTAATGTGCTCTTCTGCAAATGACTTCATCCATTTTCTGTTTGTCCTAGCTTCTCTAAGTGCCTTGTGTGGATAATGATATGAAGAGATCTGTTTTCTTCAGTGAGAGAGACTACTTTGAGTCTCTCTGCTAAAAGTGGTTCAGAAAAGAACTCTGCTTGTCTGCACTCAAAAGATCCATGAAAAAATGTCAGTAAGGGCTTCAGAAGAAGTTTAATTGCAGGCAGATATTGAGAGGAGAAAAAAATTTTAAAAAGAGCTTTAAGGGGAAAGACAACCAATATGGCATTCCTGGTCATACTTGTTTCCCACTTTTTTCCTTGGAGATGGAAGTTGTGAAAGAATGAGGAGCTGAACTCCTTACCATTTCCACCCTCAGTTCTGGGGCTTAAGAGGGGGCATTACAGCTGTAGTCAAAGCAGGACAAAAGATCAACAGACCTTGAAGAAGTGCCTGTGATCCCAGAGAAGGAGATTGGCTGAAACTGAACTTTTGTGGGAACATCTATTACTCTGGAAGGGCCTAAGGTTTTCCAGCTATCTGCAAAGCTACACTAAGACAGAAAAGGAGGCAATTGCCTTTGTTCAACGGAACAAAGAGCTGGTAAAAAAAAAAGATGGGGATTAGTTCAAAAATAATTTGCTGACTGGCAAAGAGACAGAAGTCTGAAGTATTTTAGCAGGTGTTTCCAAACAAATCACTGTTGTACTTACATTGGTATATAGCATACCCAAAGATATTTCTAAAAATACAGGACCTAACTCAAACTATAGGGACACTATTATATTTGCTTTAAGATAAGATCCTAAAATAATTCTGTCCAGATTAGAATACTAATATTACTAACAATCACAGAATATATGGTCTAGTAGTGGCATTTAGAACTGACAAAGTGAGCACAATGTAGTAGGTGTGGATTGCTGTTTTCAAGAAGCTGATGATGGTTTTCACTTTTGATGCTATTAAAATATCTTCTTACAGTACATGACATATAAGTGATATATTTTGTATTTTTTATTTTCTCAGAACTGTGCTCCTCAGTCCATAGCTCTGATATGATCCCCAGAAAAGGGTACAGAGAAACTTGTATCCTTGATTTTTTTTTTTAAGTTTATGTTTCAACTAATGTAGATTTGCTCTTTAAATAGTGTTTTTGCTTTCTTTTTTCTTAGTATGCCCCTAGCAGAAGCAATGCAACTTTTAACTGTATTTCCATGAAAATTACTGGAAAAATACTTCTAAAATTTACTTTCAAACTATGTTTACAATTTTTGCATCATGTTTTAAAGGAATTCTTTACCTTGTTAACTCTTATACTAAAGTTTGGATAGGAAGCAACCATAGAGAACAGTGTACAAGAATGAAAATATATTTATGGAAAAAGTGCTTTCAGAGGTTTCTTTGTCTAAAGGGGACAAATTTTTCAAATATAGCTTTCTTAGAGAGTCAGCCACTGATGATGTAGTTCATACCATCTTCCCAGGATACTGATACTACAGGTAAAGATCTAGATTCTCCTTTCCAGCCTCTGACACAAAAAATTAGGTGGCATAAGAAGCACAAACACATGAAGGAATTTTTCCCATATATTCTAGGTCTACGTATACCGCAAGAAAAGAAACTAAGATACTGGAAAGCCATATTGGAATGAATAGAAGTTTCACTGATCACATCAGTGCAAGTTATGATCAGCCTATATTAAAAAAAAACACAGCAACCTTCTGCTTGAATATAATAAATGTTTCAAATTTCTTGTTAGCACTTGTTCATCCAACAACTTACTTATTAAATAAAATAAATAGGAAATGCACTGTAAAAAACATCATGCAAGTGTCAGTATGTAAATGTCAAAGTAAAGAATAAAGACACAGTTTGAGACTTTATGCCAAAAAAGTGTTCTTTGTGGATGGCCTCTATGACTTGTGTGAAGATTTGCTCTGAGTAAACAGGGTTAAACTCAGACCAGGAGCTCTGACCAGGAAGATTACCTTTCAGGGTCAAGGCTGCTTGTAACACAGTCTCCTGTTTTATACAGGTAGATCTTATGTTTACTCTTTGCCTTAATCTTCATGGTCTGAATAAAACCTAAGCAACCAGTTTCATGACAGATTTAATGTTTTTCATAAATACTTGAAAACATACCAAGACCACAAACTGTAAATGTGTTAAAACTGTAAGAGTATGATTGTAAGAGCGAGTACTCGTAATGGTCAGGAAACATTACACATTTCTCGCTGTGATTTTTTTTAAATCATGTTTTGGTTATTGTATTTAAGATAATAATCTTAGAGGACATAAGGGAGCATTTTGATCCCTTTTATAGCATTTGTTGCAAGTGAGTCAGTCAAAGTATCAGGTAGGAAAGATCTGTTTTGTGTTACAAATTTATAAATATCTTCTGCTTCTAAAGCCAGATATGTGATTCATATACTAAATCTTTTCTTTTCTTTCGTTTCCCAAAATGTACTAGAAAGCTTAAAAAATTGTAAAATAAAATGATTATTTCCTCCAAAGAAAGACATTTTTGAGCACAGGGATATATAATTCTGTGAAATGTTTGAAGCTGAAAAAAATTGAAGGAAATATAATGACATTTTAGAAAAATTATTAAAAGCAGCTTCAGTCATCAGCCCATTTATACACTGTAACACATGTATATTCTCATGAACACAAGTATAGATGTTTGGAGCACTGCATAGATGCAGGGGATCTTCCCATGTGAATTCACCTGTGGAATCACAGCCTAAGTAATAAACTGCATTCAGGACTGCAAGTTATTTACACTCATTTGCATAGAATGAACAAAAGGTCTAAAGAACAAAGGAAAACGAAAACTAAGTATTTTCTGACAATAAAGACATTTTAAACTTAGTTCATCTAGAATTAAAGAAAAATTATATTACTATGAGCATCGCTCCAATCAGTTAATGAATTTTGCACTCCCAGTCTAGATTTCCAGAAATCTACTTTTCCTGGAATTAAATAGCAAGAGCAATAGCAATAGTAATAGTAGCAATAACAGTTATAGCAATAACAATAACATTGATCATGGGAACATTTTTATAAATTTGGTTTTTACAAAACCAAACTTTCAGTCCAAAGTTCACTTGTACTTCTAGACATTAAGAAAATATTTCCCTCTCTATTTAAACATGCTCTTTTACTCTCAAAATATAAATGGGGAATGAAATGGAATTTTCTGTATATCGCATAGCAAAATTTGTGTAGAAGGCTCATGTAGCCTTGTAGACAAAGTGCACTTGGATGTTAACCAAGTATTTTTAATAATGTTGTAGAGGTAGTTTTGGAAATATCTGGCTAGACATCTATGATATTTAGGCATCGTAAGGTTAGTTATCCTTGAGCAAATGGTCCTATTATCTGGTTTTAGTAAGCTCAGTACATTAAAGATTAAATTCTTGTCCTGTCAAAGTCAATGGGGAAGTCAGTGGGCAAAGACTTCATCCTAATAGTTGAATCTGGATCACATTAATATATTATGTGAAAAATTCTTTTAGCCAAGGTTTTCGCTAAGACAACAGGATGGACCACCCAGATGTTTTAGTCACTTGGAAACTGTCCTTTCTATATTATGGAGGTAAACATTTCATTTGAGAACTCCCTTTTTCTCCTGAATTCAATCATTCTATCATTTCCAAAGATTTTGAATTTGATTACTATTTGACCATAAACTTGATCACACTTGCTTGCTTGGGTCTGTAGTCAAACAATACTAACAGAACGTATATTTAATTCAGTATGCACTGTTTCTTATTGAAATCAATGATTTATACAGTTTGAAAAGCTGCTGCTTCAATAGCCAGCCATGGACAGAGAATTTAAAAAGAAATAGTTATCATTAAGAGTGTTCATTCCAAAGAAACCATCATCAGCTTTGATGAATAGACAAAGCCTGATAGAAGTTTGATTCCCATAACCTCTCCACATAGCGACAGCAAATTTTAAATATCTACAAAATGAAACTTTGTGATAAGTGGAATAATGAAATTCTGTCAAGAATTCTGGAGTTTTCATAATGATTGGCCACACAGCTAACCAGGACACTTTTTGCTTCCTGTATTACACTATAATCAAACTTTCAGTCAATCATGTACTTATTGAAAGGTAAAACAGATATACCCATGGATATACCCATAGGTGTTCAAGGAACGTGTGGACAAGGCATTTTGCGACATGGTTTAATGGGCATGGTAGTGTTGGTTGATGGTTGGACTTGATGATCTTACTGGTCTTTTCCAACCTTAGTGATTCTGTGATTCTGTGATTCTGTGAAAACCTGAAAAATTAACTTTTGATTCAATTTGACTGAGAAAATTCTCAAGCCATTTTGCAGAGTGCTAAACCCCATATTTTTTTTCTGCTTGCCGATGAATAAAGAAATAACGATTAACTTAGATGATACAACTTAAATATGCAAAACTTAAAAAAAATTGTATGGTTCATGGAGTCAAAGTTCAAGTTTAGGTTTTTATTTAAAAGCCTATCAAAAATTAGAAAACCTCAGGACCATCTTCTCAACTCTTATAAACTAATGAATCTCTATCGAAGTCAGCGTCAGTGTGCATTGGGGAAAATCTGGTTGCTAGTACATGTATAGTTGAGGGATTTTTTTCAGTCAGCTGGTATTCTTATTCAGGAAATGAAGCAGGAAACATTTCATTAACAGTGAAAGAGAATAAACCTAATGAAAAACAAACAAGGCACAGCCACAGGATCAGATTTCAAGTGGGTGAAAATTGGCATATCTCCATTAAAAACAATGTCACTTTCCACCAGCTGAGGATCTGGACCTTACTTCTTTAATTAAAGTTGATTCCAAGATATTAAACAAGGACTGTTATCAGGCTTTCTGGATTATTGCGTAGCTCTTACCTGCACTATTTTAATCAACTGAGTCCAAATTGGTCTTATTAAAAATAGATTAGCATTCATCAATATACGGAGAGAGCTTAACATAAGACAAACATACCCTTGAAGCACAAAACTATTATCATTTCACTACATGCAGAGGAAAAGTTCAACAAAGTTGAGTGTCCTATTTGTGTGGCTGTGGAATTTCAGATTAGAAAAATCACTTTTATTAAGACTATTGTAAAATCCTTCCAACAACTCTGAAAAAGAGTCATAGAATTTATCTTAAACTGAAGTGATATCTTGGGACTTGCCCTTTTTCTCTTTCTTTTCTTTAAAAAAAATAAAAAATCACCCTTTTATCTTTGCTAGTTTGTGAAACACTTAAAGGTGAAGTCACTAAGAGACAGACAATAAAGCTAAGCTACATGCTGATGGAATGATGACCTAGTTGTTTCATGTGTTTGGAAATGGATAATGGCTGAACTTTGCAGAACTCTGACATAAGGGACTTCAGCACAATGGATCTACCTGTTGAAGCCTGACACAGAAAAGACCTCAACGGAGTGATGTTAGTGCGATCTTTGTCTGTAGCCTGATATCCTCTTCCTGATTTGGGCTTGCTGGTTAGAGATACTACACACTCCGCACTGCCCCACAATTGCTCATTACCATCCAGCAGCTGGATGTTGGCACAAGTCATTGGCAAAGCTGTTTTTGTGAACGCTCCCACGTATGTTTACAGTAAAATCAGTCCTGTTAACTTGGACTTTCTACTTAAACTGTTAAATAGCACAGTTGGTTTTGCAACCCGCTCCACCATGCAATAGTGAGAGCAGTAAGCTTCCTCAGAAGGACAACAATCAATAGTTATTGGCAGTAACATCTTAAACCACAAGAGCTGCTTGCAGAGCAAACATCTGTCTATGGCCAGCCTTCCATGGCCTCCTGCTTTCCTCAGCTCAGTGGCTGTAATGGACCTGAAGCCTGTGGGCTGCCTCAACAATTTAGCAGACTGGACTAATATTTTTAGAATCGATGGAGAGACATAAAGCCAGTTTTGTTCTGAGTTGTTCAGGATAGATACCTAAGAATATAAAGTGTGCACTATGCATACTGAGGTGATTGCACTGTAAATACTGAGAACACAATCTGGCCTCCTGGTTTTCTATCTCATTAAAGTGTCTAATTACAATTAGAACCAGCTTGTTCGTATGTTTTTTAAAGCAATGGATAGACTCTTCTAATCTAGGAAAAATCTGGATAGTGTTTATAATGACTGCTCTGTTTCTGGATTCACATGACCAGGAAAGCCCAGGTCAGCTTTTACTAAGGATAATTGGGGTTTACCAGGGAGAAATGTCAGCTCAAGGTCTACCCTAAATGCTATGGACTTCTTTCAGAATCTGTTCAGAAGAATTACTTCTGCAACTTATTGCTTCATTTGTTTTACTTGTCCCCCTGCCCTGCCTGATGCACAAAGATACAGTTTTAAGCTGTGGAATCTTGTTTTATATTTAAGTCTATAGGAACTCCTGCTTTTTAATAGGGGAACACTGGTTTGACTTAACTTCTAGGGGCCCCCAGACTGAACAATATGGCAGCACTATTTTTACCCTTGACAGGACATAGCTGGCATATCTTCTCTATTGTTGCTCCATATCACAGTGAATAATTTATTAATTCAATTCAGAGAGCTATTTTAATGCAATGGCTGAGGGAGTAGGAAGTTCCTCTTTTTACCAAAGTAAAAAGTTAGGTAACATCCTAAAATGATAAAGAAATAAATCAAGCTATCTCTTAACCTCTGCTGAACAATATGATTTTCATCCCAATAGATATCTTCTCATAAATTCCATGTAGCACATACCATCGATGCTCCCAATAAGGCAGCTATTTTTCAGCTAGAAAAATACTTGGCATAATTTATATGGTTCAAATAGGAGGTAGACTTGGCTAGAGCAGAGCAATCCAATTTTAGCCACAGGTAGCTGTAACTCTAGAAATGTATGCTTTTTCATTAAGAGACCTTGAGGGTCAAAGTCATGACTGAACAGCTCAAGACTCACCTGAGATAACAATAGAACCATTCTTTCATGTACCACGATCTCTGATGCTAGTGAGACATAGATCACAGATAAAACAGTAAACCCGGAAGAATTAATACATGGACATGAGCTGATAAGCTGGAAGAATTGATTTTTTTCTTTCTCCAATATTCCCACTTAAAAAGACTGTAAATAGATTTCAGTCATACTTTTTACTTCATGTTTACTAAATAGTTATATAAAGAAATAGAATTATGACAAGCCTTTTAAAAGTCACTTAATTTGTGTTGTTAAACCATCTTTTAATAAAGACAAGAAAATCCATTCCCAGGAATAAGACTGTATTTTATCCCTACTTAGATATCAGATATTACAGTCACAGATGTACAGTACATTTCTGCAGGTCTCAATTTGAAAGTACGTTAATAAATCTGAGGAAAAATATAGTTTCTCTTCCTATAGAGTAGCTTATTAACTTGCACTGTGGACTCTGAAATGTGATTTAAATAATGAATTGCAGAGCACAGTATCTGCCCATGATGAAAATCTAAAAGATACCCATTCTCTTTCTTTTTACTAGTATACAGCAAGCTAATGAGGCCACAAAGACAAGCAAGAATTGTTTCTCCTGTACAGTCACTCACTGCCCTTTTCTTTGCATAAATATCACTGGGATGTACACATGTATTCACTTCTTAATTTCAAACCCCAAAACAATTAGGAAAAAATATCACAACATCAAGACCTCAGGGAAAAAAAACAGATCAGAACATGAAAACAAGGAGTAAACCTGGGTTCAAGGTGACTTTAAAAGTTGAAATCTAAAACTTTTTTGAATCAATATTAGAAAACAGCTAAAAATCAACTTTTTTTACAGAAGTCACACCACATTTTTAATGTCCAAGTTCCAAAATAACCTTTCATTATCGTAGTGATTTAACACTTATGTGGAAGTAGAAGTAAATTTCTGGAGAAGGGAGAAATCCTAACTCCAGACTTGGCCAAGAACCTAATAAAGAAATTAAACTTTTTGATTGGATGAACAGACATAACATTAATTCTAAATTAAAGCAATTTTTTCAATGCCTTTCACCTTGAACAAAATTCTTAATTGGATCAAGTTATTGAGGGAAAAAAAATAGTTAGGACTCACAACTCTTGTGTTCTTTATATTTTTATAGAGTTTAACAGTGTTTCTAAGACATTATGTTTCTTCATCCAAAGCTGAGACCATATGAACTTCGCTATGCTAAAGTAAGTAAGGAACTATAAAGCCTTTCAAATAGGCTTTGCTATATGCTTTTTTTGAAAACCTGGCCTTTCATTGATCAATCTGCCACTTGTCTGTTACATTGGATAAGACACCAAAGCACAGGTCATCCAAATAAAAAATAAAATAAATGAGTATTTCAAGGACATTTTTCAAGGACTATCAAGAGGTTGCAATAAAACATTTGTCACAATCTGCAATCGCAGAGAGGTGTATTACATTTAGTAACAGCATAAACATTACTACTGGGTTTGTTAATAATGCTTATTAACAATAAAGTGTTAAATTACTGTTAATTGTTTGATCTATAAAGAAGATAAAAGCTTATAGCTACAGAAAACATCTTGCTATTTAAGATGAAGTTTAAGATGAAACACATGTTTAATGTTTTCTTTTGAAGCAAGTGAATAACCATTTCACTTTGAGTGAAACTATGCCAGGTCACAAAATAAAAGTCAAAATACAAAAGGCTTGTGGTGCTGTATAGTTAGCTTTGTCCCAGCACAGGTATGGAAACATTTTGAGCCGAATTACATCCTAATTTTAAGGAAATTGCATAGGAATAACTTAACTGAAAATTTTCATCACTATGAAATATGGATATTTTGTTTCTAATCTGCTTTAGAAGTATATGTTTGTATTTTCTAAACAGATTCCCTTCTGAGTGTCCCCCAAATGACTGTATTTTAGAGACAGCTTATGTGCATGCCTGAATTAGTGTGCATATATGAATTAATCAATCACTATCAAACGCTTGCTAGTTCAGAACTGTCCAAATGTAAGCTTTGATTCAAATCTGACACTCATTGGCACCTGGACAAGCATATTAAAGGACATGTTCTGTGTTAACACCCAATTTGGCTTTAACTTTGCATATGTCTCCTTCTACAAATTTCCTCCTATGGATCAGCTTCTATGAACACAGAATAAAACAGCACAGTAAAGATATTTCTTTGTTTCCAAAATACAACAATGTGCCTGTAGATTATTAAAACAAAATGCAGGATAGATAATTTGCTTAGCTTTAGTTGCTAATGTACAATATATTTTCCCATCTCCTCCCATTTAGTGAAATTACTCCAGAAGAAAAATATCCCTTTTTATTGAAGTATGCTGGATTAAAGTGAATTATTAAAATGCATAAAACAAGACAGTAATGTATAATGTGGTTTGTGACAAAATGTACTGTAACCTTAACTGTAATTATATCAAATATATTGATTTAAATTTCATAATCAAATTGTGCAGGTAACGATCCATATCTTTGGTAATTGAGTTGTGTGTGCAAATGTAATTATAGTAATGGTATAAAAATTTGATGATGCCATCTAGATTAGATTGAACTTTGGGTGTACTTTAAAGAATATGCAGGGATTCATAAAAAATCAGTTTATGTGGAACTATATTGGAACACAGGACTCATGTTTTCCTAAGAATGGGGCTTAATTCCTGTTAAAAATGTAGCAGAAAGAGTTCCAACCAGGAAAGCATCTTCAAGTTTTATGTTCCTATTATGCAAGCCTTTGTAGGCAACAGCAACTCTGTTGCGTGTAGAAGCAATATTAAGTTTTTCCTGAATGGGCTTTTGTGGCTAGCAGCACTTTCTACAGATGCTAACCGCTTCAGTGCTCAAAAGTATTCTGAACTTTTAAAATAATGACCAATAAGATTACATTTTGCAGTGTGGAACGGAGAGGTATTTCATAGTTCTGCACAATGCTGAAATTACTTTTAAAAAAAAAAAAAAGCCAGTCCTTTATATAGTACCAAATGGTCAGTCATCTGGAATGATATACATAGTCTGGCTTTGTTATCAAACTCATTCTTGTGATGGCCATAGTAATGGTAAGCAGTGCCTATAGATTTGCTATGGTCACACATCTTTGTTTCAGAGTGAAAGATAGAAGTCCTAAACAAAATTTTAAAGATCTGCAGAAAAAAATATAAAAAATGAAAAAAAAAGAAAAAATTGAAATATCTCCTAATTTCTGGAAAAAATTCTTCTCTTTGTTATGTTTTCAGCTCACACAGGAATTATTAATCTCAATAGTCTCTATATGTATGGTTTTTAAAGAGCAGATTTTGGCTGAAAAATTCAATCAAAGTTTATGAATGGATGTGAATTTCAGCCAAAAAACTGCTGTGACTGAAATGAATGTGTTGAATGCATATGAAAATTCAAAAATATTTCAAACGTATGAAAATGTATGAAAATGGTGCATGTACATCTTACTTTTCTAAATCTGCATTATTCTCATACCAAAAACTATGGCACATTTGTTGTTGGTAGAATCATGTATCTAACAGAATTTTAAATGCAGTATTGCAAATGCAAGTAAAAATAGTTTGTCTCTATACTTGAGGATGTAGATTTAAAAAAAAAAAATCAGCTATACAGAGTTTCAGATTAATTAAATGTGTTTCTAGAGGATCTGGGATTCAAAAGATATAGACAATTTGAATATGTATATGGTAGCAGTATGTGGTTATTGAATATTTAGCTAATTAGAGTTTTCTTGTATCAAGCACAGGAAGAAACATTGTATGTTTCTCTCACATCTGATCATGCATACCATTCAAACATCAAGGAGAACTATTCTTTAGAATTAAGAAAAAAATCATAGAACATATCTCCATTTTCTAAGACAAAAGTTGGCTATATACTAATGGGAAGATATGAATCTGGAAAAAAATTAGGGTTTTTTTTATTTTTTATTCTGTTTTTCTATCTTTATTGAGAGAACATACATTGTATATAGGAGGTATAGGGGTATGAATGTTTTGTATTGTTTCCTTATCTTCTTTAGGTCGTATGAAAAAAAGGGTAAATGAAGTTCAATAGACATGTTCTATAAAGACAAACTTTTATGAAAAAGTTTAACAATGAAAAAAAGCAATAACAAGCTTTGTCTAAACAGAAGAGAAGAAGAGAAGGTGACAAGGAACCACATCTCATTAGCATGGCAGCATATTTACTCAATTACAAATATGCTTTACACAAATCTACCTGTAAAAGGAGGGGGAAATTCTATCTGAGTGATGACCAATCTCTTTCATGTCATCGGCCAAAAATGCCTCTGAATAAGTCAGAGGGCATATGCGGAGCAGAGAACATACCTCAGCCATATGCAGACCACACAGTTAGTAATCATACTGTATTTTTTCTTAAAAAAAAAAAAAAAAAGCCAATTATTCCAATACATGATAATACTTTTCACTTCAAACCATGCAAAGGTTCCCAGCTACAGTCCATCCAAATTTTTATCCACAAAATCTAGGACCATGTCATATATTTTGGATAAGAAGATGTCTGAATCATTAAAAGTCTGGGTTGCTTGAGTCTTATCATAGCTATCATTCTCTTCACCACAGCACCTACAGGGAGGAGAGACTGATTCACCTTCTAATTCCACCTGTTTATATCAATATGTATTCAAAATCTGTATCTGTTATGTAGATGACAAAACCTTAATCATGTCACTTGATAAATACCACAAAACAGAACAAAGAAGTATGTACTTATTAAACTCAAACACAGTTCTTAAACATTTCACAAAGAAAAAAAATAGGAGTGATTAATGGTTTTTCTATATACACAAAAAATCTAGAGATTAGACATATTTCTAAGTATTTGAGATAAAAGATTAAGAAATGGAAATGGTCTTAGATTTGAAGGTGAACAGGAAGCAAGATTTATAATTATGTCTCTAAGCTCATATTTAGCCACTGCTGTGTTTTCCAACGTGTTGAGAACTCAGACATTGTCACAAAGGTCAATGGAGTTATACAATGACATGGTACTAAACAGGAGGAAACAATTAAGAATCATCTGATTTTTTTTATATGCTTCTGAACAAAATATATTTTTACCTCTGATATTTCTGAAATGCTCTGCCTATCTATATGCTAAGAAAATAAATAAGTACCTCATGAACCTTTGTGAATAAATCCCACTGTTGTTTAAATTCAGTTTAATCCTCAGAATAAATAAAATTACCAATTAAGATCGTAAGACCAGTATTAGAAATTCAACAGGAATGATAACATTCAGATCATCTTATTCTGATTATCAAAATAATCTTGTTACTAAATTGATTTTTCAGTAAAGTGAGTGGATTTGACCAGCATTTTCTTTTAACTTAATACTAGTTCATTTCATCTTTTACGCCTCCGTAAGTCAGCAGTTGTCAAAAGCATAATGTGTTTTTCTTGTGACATAATGCATTTGAATTTATTCATTTCTCTTTATTGATCTACTTATGAGTCTTAATAATGTAGAATTATCAGAATTTCTTTGTGAAGTAGTAAGTGGGGTGCTTTTTGTAGAAAGGCATTTGTTTTGTGAGCCAGGTGCACAAATACTAAGAATATTACTAATTGAGACTTAAAGGTATCAGAAAAGAGAATTATGAAAGGAAGAAAACTAGCCTTTAAATGTTCAGAGGGAAAAAAGGAAATTTAAATGTGAAAATTTCTATTAAAAATATTTATCTCCTTTTTATTAAATACATTTTGTGCGCAACACAATTGTGTGAGTCAAAATAAAGTTTTCTGTAGCTTATCCTAGAAAGAAAACCTTTCTTTTAGGAATAAAATTACAGCCCTCAATTTCTTCATTCAGAAGCTTTCTGAATGAAATTCAAGATTAGCTTTTTTTGCTGAAGCAGTTAAATGATTTAGCTGTTCATGGTGCAGTTGTCTCCTAATTATACTTTAGATAAAAGAATATTTTAATGGTCTTGCATACTGCAAGCAAATAAAAACAAACTTTTCTCAAAGTTCTTGCTGATCATTCAGTTTCATGAGCTTTTTTACAGCAAGCTAAAATAGAAGTTATGAATACTATCCTTTCATTTCTGAGAGATGTTTAACTTCCTTAGTATAAAGCTCTTATTGCCCATTCAGTAGAAATAATATGCTGCTTTGCACACCTTATAGGCATAAAGCTGTTGAAGAAGCTGTTCTTCAGAATACTGTAATCAGCTACAAGACCTGGTTTCTAAAATCCACAGGTGTCTTTCTCAGGCGTGAATCCTGGTTTTTGGAAGATTAATCTAAATTATTTAAACAATTTAGTAGATATGTGCACTTACCCATATTCAGTGGTACTCATTTATTTCTAACTTTGATCTCTGCAGTCCCAGTTCAATAAAATATATAATCACATAAGTGGTCATCAACTTAGTGAACAAAAAAAAATAAATTAGAGATGGTGCGTAAGAACCTGAAGTGTATGGGCATGACAGCACTTACATAACGGAAGGTATTCCTGATTTAAACTTTTGGGGGCTGAATCAAGCATCTGGAAGGTTAAAGAAAGATTCATTCACACTGGGTGTTTTGTGTTTAGGGCCATCAGTATAATGACTCAACTCAAATGTGAAACACGTTCCTTTGCTCTATACACACTTATAAAATTTTTTACAGCTCACAGAGTGTGATTGCGTATGAAATATTAACACCCTAAGAGAGTCTGGAAACAACTGAGGGTCATTACAATGCTGGCAACAAAAATTATGTAATGCACTTTCTAGAAATAGTGAGAGGAGATAAACCTGGAATACGAATATCAAATCGTTAATTGTTCAGAGCCACATGCATGCTTACACAGTCCTGGGAAAACAAGCAAAGGGTAATAGACAGGTACAAAACCATTGTCTTAATAATAGATACATATGCTCACATCCAAAAAGTTATTTTTCAGGAAGTTAACAGCAACATATGCCTACTGCACAGTGATTTAACATTGCTGTTTATAAGCATTTTGGGTTTTGCTCTCATTTTTACCCTTGACTTTCATCTACCAGTAAAAAACAGCCTAGTTTGTAGTACTTTTAGTCAGTTACTAATTGGGTTTGAGCTGCTGCCGCTGGAGTCACTCTGATATCTAAATGCATGACTAGTGGGAGTTCCCCGATAATTAGAGGTGATAGCTACCATAAAAGTGTTGAAATTACAAGAATAGAAATTGCAGCCTCGGTTTTAAATATTGTTCCCAAATGTACATGTTCCAAATTTTTTTTTAAATTGTCTCACAATTCAGGAAATTCTTTATAGTACTAATCTGAATCCTTACATGCTCTGCCCAATTCCTGCATGAGGTTGCATGTCCACAATTCATAGTAAATGACAGAGTAAATTCATGGTACAAAAAGGCATCCAACTGCCATCACTCTGAAGCTTAAAGGATTAATAGTTTGTGTTTACTTTGGTGTTTTTCTGAGAGACTGTATTGTGATTACAACACACAGATAAAGATAAATTAAGCAGTTGTGAGATAATATCGCATTTTGCTATCTCATTACTATTACCAGAGCACAAATAAAAGCAAATATCATGATAAAGAAGACACGTTAGAAGAGGTAGGAAAGTGGATGTATGATCAAACGAAATTGCCAAATTCACCTATTTAAAAATTTGGCCCAAAATGATAAATAAAAACAATGTACATAAAGGTAATCTTTTCTTCCTGCACCCTAGAAGGGGTGGCCTGTTCAGACTGGTACTGGATTCTTCTTGCACCAATTCAATTTTACCACCTTTTTTATCTTCCAACACACAACTAAGATTCATTTCCTGCAATGAGTCCGTAAAGATTTATTTTCTTTAAATTGTAAGGCTCTACACTTTCAAACTGATATGTAGAATTTTTAGCTTGTGCTTAGGACTGAAATAAGGAAAAAATAAAAACCAAGTAGGGTTACAGTTTGATTCCAAATAAAGGGAAATTATTATTTTTTGTTTTGGCATTGCTGAGAAATAAAAATGATACATTTTAACATAGTAATTGTCTTTTAAAATATGCTAGGTTTTAAAAAATAGAAGGTCTTATGGATAAAAATATAAATTGACAAAATGAATCCTCTCCAATACCATCTTTGAAATAGCTGGATAAGTAAAACACAATTTTGCCATGGAAATGGGAATTACTGCTGTAGCGACGCTATCATTTCAGCAAAAACCTACCAATAAGTTACCATAGGGTTTGATTCACTGCTAAGTATTTTGAAGCTTTTCTAGAATGAAAGGCTGAGACAGCTGTAAAAATTGAGTCTCCACCAGTCTAGCTGATTCAGCAAGGAATTAGCCATGCTCAGGAAGTCCTTTAAAAGATACTCTTTTCTGAGGCATCAAACCATGAAAATATGTGGAGCTACTGTAATTGAGCAGTGCAGAACACATGTCCACATGTTAAATACTGTGGGTTAAACAGTAGCACAAAGTCTCTGCCTCACACTGGAGGCTTTATGGACAGTGTTCCTGTTCTCTTTAATGATTCTGTCTTCACAGACCAGTGGGAAGAAAGGATAAGACCATGATTTTGAATCTTTATGTTCAATCTTTCAAAATGACGTTCACTTCTGGTTTTGGAACACACCAAAAGGGCATTTTCTACCCCTCCAACAGTACAAAGAGTGGAATAACCCTTCTCCAGGGTGCTTGTAGAGAAATTGCCGGTCTCGCATTCCTCCTTCTCCTTTTGAAGTGCTTAACCTTCTCTTCGCAGTTTGGCTCCAACATGTAATTATATACAATTATCAGTACTTTGATTGTAGTGTCCTCAATTATATTAAGAAAAAAATTCTAACCTTCATCATTCTAGGGAATAAAAGTTGAAAATGTGAATGCTGAATGAAAAACAGATGAAAAGAAATTAAATCTTATTAAATTCATTATTGATTACCTAACTTCAGGAATTATATAGGTATGGACTCATGCTTTTTAATAATTAGGAAGGTAATAGCTAATAGACCTTCAATCAAGTCATTGCTGTTAACACTACCACATTACTGTACTGCACAATACAGCAACAAAAAGAAACTTTAAAGCCCCTAGGCACTGTCCTGGAGTCTAGAAATTCTATGCTCTATTGTCTACTCTACACGATAAATTTAGAAGGTGGAGAGTTATATTACTGTGATCAGCTCTACTGTAGTCTTCATACTTTCAGAATTGTCAGTATGTTTCAACATCTTCTGTGCAAAAGGCAGTGAACATGTAATCCAATTTTAACACACATTATTTCATCACTGTGTTAGTCTTTATAATTCAATTACCCCCTCAGTGCAGATCCTGTGTCGCTAAGTTCTAGCCTGAGTGTTTGTAGGTAAAACAATTACACATTCAACAATACAGTGGCACAACCTGCACTCTCATTTTTATGAACTGAGGGCTACTTACACTTTTGCATAATATGCCCATAAAAGCCAGTGTGCTTTATGAAGTCCTCAAGCAGATTTCCACATAAGCATGAACTCCCTCTGAAAAGACCAAAGTACTTTTTCCTAGATGGACTGTATATAAAGATGCCAAGAATCATTAATGTATATTAGGTAAACATTGTTGTAATTTGGTTTAAAGGATGGGGAAATGTGCAATCATATTATGTGGAAAGTAATTTGCTAAGAAGTGGCCTTGGTTTGGGAATTCATTGATAGCATAAGCATGTGTTCTGTTCTGATCACAGCATCTCAACTGTCTGGGTGGTCTGAGCCAAGTTGGAAGGTATCTCTGAACAGAAAGTGTTTTCTGTGCTTTGAGGTAATTCCATTTCCTGGGAATTAGTTTTAAAATGGTCTCTTACATGAATTTTCCAGTAAGTATGAAAGGGTTTAAAAGAGAAGATAAGACTATTTTTTTCTAGTATATCTGATCCTCTTGAATTTGTAGAGATTAGCATTTTAAGTTTCATATGTACAATTGTACTCACGGGTTTTAACTGAAACATTTTTAAAAGGACATCTCAATTTTTATTTTTACAGAATGTATTCCTGTGCTATCTACTGCTCCCAAACATCAGCTGTACCCTGTTCACATGAAAAGACAAAGATATACCCAAACTTTCAACCCATTTCAGACTGGCCAGGTATCAGGCAGCTTCAGCTAGAAGCTGCATAGCTTTAGTGGTATTGCTCTGGGCTAAAAAGCTCTGTTTCTTTCACATTTAAGGAAAATGAAAAGATGAAACTACACAAAGATGGGGGGGATTTAAAATTTGTGTTGGATTTATACTACCAATTTATAGGCTACTATGAATTCAAAAGTATTCTCAGAAACAACAGCAAATTTCTCTTTATGTTCTTGGGCCTCTTTAATCTTCTGCCACCCATATACTAAACAAAAAAACCCCAACCCAACAGTAAAAATATACTCTGTTTTCCTTTCTTCCGAAATGTTTGCCATGTGGGTGAGTGGATAGCTACTTTGAATTTTCTGTGAATTTCTGTTTCTTTTAGTAAGTGTTGTCAAATCTCCATTAGGCTATATCACAATCACAGCTGGAGTTGTCCAAGGTCTATCCATTGCTCTCAACTGGGCCATTCTTCAGCATTTTTTTTTTCTTATTTTGATGTATGTACTGTGCTAGTGATGCTGTCTCATTTTACCTTATCTTGTCAAATGCTATCTGAAATACCTGAGCCACATCCCTCAGAACATTGATTATTCTTAGGAAGTACAGTAATGCATTTTTAGAGTGGTTTTCTAATGCTTTTTTTTTTTCATCAAAACTTTTATATCTGCTAGGCTTGCTTCTTAATTCACTATGGCTTTGAGTCATAAAGTTGAAGAGTATGTTATTTCTCCTTTGGTGTTTGCGTACATTTCCTCTTTCTAGATCATTGTTGAGGATGATTTTTTTCAGTTTTATTTCCCTACTTTGGAATGGATCTACACTATTGAAGCTTTATTCTTTTTGATCTCATATTTTATTAAGAAAAAATCTATAGTAGGTTTAGGTGGAATAAGATTAGACTGGAAAGTGAATTTTCTTGTTCCTATTTTTCCATCTTCATCTCTCCATTTTCATCTTCCATAAGAGATGCTAAAGCAGAGCTATACAAAAAGAACACAGAGCATGGGTACTGTCAAGGAAACCTCCTGATATTCCCTCAAGCTCTTTCCTACACCTGGTTACTCTTCTTTGGTCATATTTGCCTCAGATAGAGCTTTCTTCTTACCCTCCTACAGCTTTCCTCGGTGTTTTATTTAGCACAAAATTAAATCAGGAATATGCATCAATTCTGGATTTTTTATACATAATCATATTGCTAACAAAACTTGTTTGAAGAAAAGATACAGCAAATAGTCAACTTCTCAAATCATTCAGCTTGGCTGAAGGTTAACTGAGTCAGAACCCTTCCAATTCAACATTTAATTCAGTGCAAAGCATTTTAGTATACAATAATGCTTAAATTATCAATATTATATCATCATGTTTGGTCGTTTTATAAGTTTTATATCTACATACGATTCATCTTCCTAAAAGTTTATCCTTTTTTTATAGCTGTATTAACTGATCTAATGAAAGATATTACCTTTCCCCTGTGAACCTTGTCTCACATATCCTTAGATCTTCAAGATAACAGCTGTGGTGCTATTACTAGTGTGTTCTCAAAAGCTCCAATAAGAATTAGAGATTAGAAAGTGCTCCATCGACAGAGCATATTTGGCATACACATAATTCAAGCAATGAACTGCAATATATTGCACATATACACACATATGCATGTAAGTATATGTGTATACTTCTACACACAAGTTTGCTAGAGGAACAATAAGGCTTTGTTCCATCATGATGTTCTCATACAGGTGTACATGGCAGTGTCATTCTATATGTTTTCCTACAGCTTGTTAATACACACTATTTAAGCTATGCAAAATAGTAAAAAAATCAGATTTTTTTTCAGCAGTTTAAATACTAGGCATGCAACAGTCTAATGTATCAGTGCCTTTTGATTCTTTCCTCTGAGATACCACTTTTACAGTAAACCTGAGTCTACTGAATTCAGCAGAATTATTTTCAATTTACACAATGTGAGGGAAGAATAGGGCCTTTAGTTCCAGATTTCCCATCCAGCAGTATATTAGTCTCTCATATTCACATGCATATGTACACACATAGATATTGATATGAGCATGTAAAGAGTCCATTTCACTTTTACCAGGTTCTGATTATACAGATGTTAATTTGCATATTTGGCAAAGGTAGCTTTCATCCTGGAGAAGCAAGGAGAAAAATCATAAAACACATCTCATTTTATAATTCATAAAGCATTTATTCTACATGTTTTTGTTCTACAGCTGAAATAAGAGTGAAAAAATCCCTTTCTCGTCTGCCTCTGATATCGGTCACAGAACTGTTCACAAAATAAATGTTATTCCTGCATGTTAGCAGGCTGTGAAAGTAAGGCTTGAAATAGCTGACTGATTACAACCTTAACACCAACACCTCCTTAATCAACACCCCTTAACTCCCTCCAAATAAGCTCTCTAGGATGCTATGATTTATTATATTGACTATGGCTTTTTTCCATTTTGCTTTTTAGGATCTCTTAGAAAGTTGTAATTTAGTTCTTCCCCACCCCCTGCTTCCCCTTAGTGAAGTGGCTGCCTTTGATTAGATTTGCTAGGATTTAGTTCAGAGGGAATTTATTTTTATTCAACTCCAGAAAAAAAAGTGTGAGTCTAAAAGAATAGGCATTAATAGGTTCTCTGCCAAAATAAAACAAAACAAAATAAACAGTATTAGATCTTTGATGTAATTTCCTTTAATATTTTGCTCACTATATTAAAGATAGGAACAGAATTTTCTTCTCTCTTAGTCTCTCAATTTACTTTTTGAGGAAAACCTTGAATCAAAAAGATAAGACTTCGTAGATTTTTGAAGCAGAAGATGCAATTTATTCACTACAGTACCTTTCAGAATGAACAACTATTTCTCAAGAGTTTTCGACCAATTATAAAATGAAACATGTCTTCTTATTTTGAACAATATATTCTCCCTATGTGGAACAGATTACTTATACTAAAGGACATGTTTCTATTAATACCTAGTAGAGCCTAAGACGAGCTGCAGTACATCAAAATACTATCTTAGAAATAAGAACATAATCAGAAAATATTCCAGACAATTACAGTCTTCTGCAATACATTATTAGCTGTAACCTTGATCTCTAACCCTGTCATATAAAAAGTTTACCTGGTGGGCATATTATCATCTATCATTTCACAATGTGATTTTTTTCCCCTCAGATTCTATTGCATATATTGTTTTGATGTTTTTGAAACAGATACACAGTCAGACAAACCAATTATCTTACTCCTTGCCTGCTAAGGATAAAAAATGTTATGAAACTTAGCCTATAGGTGACTTACATAGCTATCCAAGGATGGAGAAAAGGTTTTAATACCTTTTTTTGTTCCATGCTATTTTTGTGACCGTCAGCATGATAAAAATGTTACTTGTTATTTGCTGAAAAAGCTCTGGTGCTGGATTGTAGTTATAACTGGTACATTGCTTGAGAATCAGCCTTACCTCAATCTATTAAAATTTGGAGTAAGTGTAACAAATACAGTTGTGGAAACAATTAATGTAATGTGTACAATGTAATTTAAATGTGCAGTTCTATTGGAACAATGTTTACTTACAGGCAGCATTATGATGCCAAAAAAGTATTCTTTGAAAAAACTTCCAAAGAATACTACATCTAAACATTTTCACACTTTGCACATTCTCATAAGTGTTTGATTGTATGGCTTTAGGGAAAGACAAAGGTGAAAATGTCAACACAATGCACAACCCCTATAGAATACATGTTGGTTTAGATACTGAAAAGAAACTCTGTTCCAAATGAGTTCTAAGTCTTTAAACTACTTCCAGTAATGTTGGTCAGGTAATTGCAACCCACTTTAACTATCTGTGAATGACAAATTCATCTCATTCATCTTGTCATCAACATTCAGTACTTCTGCCACAGAAGGGGAAAAAGAAGATGCCAGAAACATAAAGAGAAGAGATTAAAGTGCAGCAGAAAATATGTTTTCCTTCTTCAGTATTTTTGGAGTTGTCCAAATTAATAATATCAAGTCTTACAATGTTTTCGGCATCAGTCTATTTCAACTGTTTTGAGGCAAGTAGCTCAGTTTCATGATTCTTATAAATGTGCCAGTCTGAGGCTAACTGAATCTAACATTCAATACTTCTGTGCACAGAATGGGCTATAACTCAGAGCTAGGCTGTTGATCAGTCATCAGCTGGGCCTGAAGTTTGACCACTAGAAACTCAGGCACTTTCATGACATTTTTTATTCTTTGAGTAGTCTAGTCTGTAAGAAAATAATCTTTGCCTTTTAAATTGGCATCAAGTTCTCTCTTATGGAAAAGATTGTGGGCAATGATGAACTGGCCAGTTCCCATTCCTTTCAGTATTGCTTTAAATTATTTGCTTTGGTAATTATTCCATTCATTAAACCATCCCTAAAGTCTTTTGGCTTCAAAGGTATATTTGAACAGGCCAATGAATTAGAAAGAGATTTACTTCCCTGGGGGTCTCTGAGTTGACCTGGCTAACTATGATGGCAGCCTTCAAACCCTTTTGAACAAAGGGTCTTCTACAGTAACTTCTCTTAACAGAACTGCATTTTCTTGCTTGAGAGTATCAGTTCAAATCCATAAGGAGAAAAACAAAACAAAACCAAATAACTCTTATTTTTATAAAAATTTCTTCTTGGCAGAAAGTGATGCAAGAACTAGCTCAAATAGGCAATTGTTTCTTCTCACAACAATCTGCAGTTAGTCAGTTCCTCCAAACAGAAAAAGAAATCTCACCTGATTCAACTCCTTTGTTTCAGCCATTTATCAAAGAGTAGTTACACCCCTACCTGCAGATATTTTTCCTACATAAATATTTGTATTAATTTTCTTATTTGCAGTTACTAACGTTTCTTCTAACATCCATATGAAATATGTATACTTTCTGCCTATTTTCATTTATATAGTTAAATATAAGTGCATTAGACAGCAGTTTTGATACTGTACAATTTGGAAAGTCAATGAGAAGAACAGGAAAATAACATAATTAGGAGTACTTCTTTAGCATTTAGAATTAGCCAAAGGTATATCTTCATTTTCATTCAAGGCTTAAAAAGCATGCCAACTTTGAAGATAAGGGAGTATCCAGAATGAGAGACATATAGACACTGCAGGTTTGATTCCATATATATAAAGTTGCCCTTACCTTGTCCTAATATTTGGATCTTTCAAGAAGTTTATAACATTTTCAATGACACATAACATACGGATGCACAACACTAGCTAATCCTTCTTAAACCCCTTTTACACAGTATTTAAACATGCTGCATTTGATGCTTTTTTGCTCAACCTTCCCTGGAATTTGCCCACCCTTTAGGTGCTAAGGGAAAGGTTTAATGAATTGCAAATCAGAAATATTTATAATGCAGAAAGAAAGGCACTTCAAGTTTTCCT
Organism: Gavia stellata; assembly: GCF_030936135.1. Taxonomy (NCBI): domain Eukaryota; kingdom Metazoa; phylum Chordata; class Aves; order Gaviiformes; family Gaviidae; genus Gavia; species Gavia stellata. Next base: position 22,188,058 of record NC_082603.1, on the reverse strand, counting down.
CAGTAAATTACATGGAAATGGGTCAATTACATAATAAGAACAACAATAATAACAAAAAGGAAAAACCTTCTCTATCAGGTTGTGATGCAAATTGTCAAAGTGACAAAAGCTAGAAAATTCAAAGATGCAGCACAGGCAAGATACAGCCAAGATACAGACATCAGAGTCTTAGGATTAAATTCTAATTATGTGTCTTCTTTTGCAAAATGACTCTCACAATTCTTAGTCATCTACTTCTGTGAACTCCCTGTTATTACAGTAACATCAAACCATTGCAAGGAGGGCTGGTTCTCCTTCATGACAATTCCATTTTTAACCTGTTAACAGGTTGTTCTACAGTGCAATTGAATTTCTTTGCCAAATGCATAGACTGAAGTCTAAGATCTAAGCTTTGATTACAACTAAAATAAAAATTACAAAATAAACATGTTCAATTAAAATGTTGCACAAGTAAAAATGAAATAAAATGGTCTCTTGGGTGGGATGATCCTCAGAATAGTTGTCACTGTGTAAATAAAAATGGGAGCAGCCTATTGAGATTCTAAGTCCAGAAAGGGGACCTTCAAAACCTTTGCTTTTCTGCAAAGGAGACATAAGATGGGAGACTGCTTTACCAGAGAGAAGGTTGAAGATTATTAAAAGGATGCTATATTAAAAGGATACATGGAGATCATCCTTTCTGCTTAAACAAATCAACAACCTTTCCTTCCTTATGCCAAAGAAAGGGAATTCCTCTGCTTCCTCCACTCCTCCCATCTGACAGCAGAAGACCCTAGGAAGTCTTTGGGGTACAGGTTGAGAGGTGAGAGCTGACAACGGAAGTGTGTGCACTGACTTCTGTGTAAGAAACTGTTTCTTCATGCAGTACCTCCTTGTCCTAGCTTCAAGAGGAGCAGTTCTATTTCAAGGAATAGATAATACACATAATCATCTTCTTAACTCAAGTACATTAACTGCTTCTAATTTTATAGACTTGTAGATCAGAATCTAGGAAAGAGAAAAAGCTTATGTGTAATTTGGCAGTAACAAAATGAACTCGGGAAAAGGGAGAAAGAAGGAAAAGTAAAAGGAAAAGCAGCATAGTTGCCTAGAAAAGAAAATAAACCAATAAAAAAACTAAACCAGAAAAGATACTGATGTACAAGCATAAGAAAACTATGAAATTACTCCTCAAAGATAGGGAGCAACTGACAGTAATGTGCCTGGGAAGCATCAGTCTTCCAGGCAGATGACTGATCTACTCACTTAAAGGAGTCAGTTAAAGTGGGTCATAGGCAATAGTGGATCCTGAGAATAACTTTTTTGGTGGGAGGTTCTGTTTGTTTTTTCCACTTTGCAATCATAAAGAAAGAGAAAGAGAAAAAAAAAGGTAGAAAACCAAAATGGGTTACCTGAGGAATTATAAAGGAATGTGAATTTAAGGAACATGCCTTAAAACATCAAATGCAGTATGCCATCATATTTCCTTTGCCTTTGACTTACCATGTGTATGAATTGGGTAATATTTACACTAACCTGTTAATGATTGTAACTGTGTAGATGGGGAAAGATGGTAGCTGATTTAGAAATTTCTGTATTAATATTGTGTATTAATTGGGAGCAAAATGTAAAGTTTAGACTATCTTTCACCAGTACAACAAACCAGTGATTTCTATGTGCTCACCATTATCAATAGGATTTTGAAGCTGTATAGTAACTAATGCTATGTCAGACAAATTGAAGACCTAAATATACTTTTTGAGAAGAATGTGATATCTTACTCATTATTCATTCACCTAGTAAAACAGATTGCCGTGCTGAAGGCTGTATGTATGACCTATTACTGCATATATAATGGCTATCATTTCTGTTCTGTACAGATGATGAATCAACCTTTAAATCAATTTTTTGCAAAGCTGAGTGGAAAGCAATTATAAGATAAAAATCTGTCCTTCATCAGTTTCAGATGATACACATACACACACAAATGATGTTGGTTGGATTGGCAAGAAAGTCTTTAGTGTTTACAGTACCATGCCTAGGACACCACTTCTAAGTTACTACACGTATTTCAAGCGGTACCCAGAAGTTATCTGCATATGCCTTCTCTTCAGGATGCAAACTGAGAGTGTGCCAGAAGCTAAGTCAGCACCTTCTGATGAGTATGCCAGAATTGGCACATCACCATATTTTCAACAGCGTATTGCTGCTCTCCTGACAGTGCTACCCTTTGCCTTCTTAACCCCACACATCAGCCCTAGAGAGCCACTCAGAGGCTGTGGCACTGCTGAAGAAAAAAGGCCTGGGTAGTAGTTAAAGCCCATCTCTGAAAACACACCCAACACATGCCTCCAATGCAAGTATTTTTTGGTACCCAACATGAAGTTGTTCCCCATCTCATTGGACTAGATGGAAGATGATCTGCTTTTTCTAAATCACTGGCATTTTTACAGTCTTTTAGGGGTTTGCTCAGATGATGCATCGGTGAAGTAATTTACAGATTTTCATCGTTTGTAGATATACAGAAAAATGAAGACTGTGCAGTACCAGTTAGAGTAAATTGGGAAACAGACCCAAAACTAGTTGCCACAAGGTACATTAAGGTGTGAGTTTACTTAGTGCATGAGCTACTTAAAATTAAGTTGTAGCTTTATGCATACTTTTAGTTTTAGACTAAGGTCCTTGGTTTTATCATTTGTATATTAATTTTAGCCATGACAGTTCTCCTTTTTGACAAGGCTTGAATAGATTTGATGATTGATTTTCAAAAATTTGGAAATATACCAGCTGAAAAAGTTTGATGGTGCAGAATGAGTTTACCAATAATGCTGTTAATGCTCTGGACACTAAAAGAAGATTGTAAATTCAGCACCTTTCACAGAAAACAGATTTGTTCAATGGTAAATACATTAGTCAAAGTTTAAAATAGTCAAACTTATTTTAAAAAAAAACACAATACCTGAAAACTTGTGCACTCAGATTTAGCCTGAAGTAAATTTTTATAGCTAAGTAATAAACAACCCAAAATAGGTTATATAATAAAAGTGCTGACACCATCTTAACTACATCCTAGAGTTGCAAACAGCAATGCTATAATGAGTCAGACTCATTGTGTCTTTCACAGACATGGTTTCATTTTTAGAAGTACTATATACTGCTGATGGCCCACATTTGCATTATATAAACTTTCATGTTGAAATATCTTACTATTTCATCTGAAAGTAAGGAACAGAGATCATTTTTTGTTTAATTAGTTCTGAGTTTGCCTAAAGGCTTTAGGAACTAGAAATTTTGCAAGCTTGTTTTTACAAATTAGTTGTGAAGTAGAATCTGTCTTTTCTGTTTCTCCATCAAGGTAATGTGCTTTCCTCACATTTATCTTTTTTTTTTTCTTAATGAGCTGTTTCTGATAGTCAGCTGCTTTTTCTGCTCTATAGTTCACTGAGGGCACCATGTTATCTGCATTATTCATTACTGGCACTGTGGCATACCTTGGTTAGAATCTAAACACAAAACAGTTTCTAGGCATACCTCTATGTCTTCTATAAAAATCATGAATTATGTTATGCACAAATCTCTCCACAATAACATCACTTCTTTCTCTGGCAAGTGAGTCATCTATTTTTATTAAATATTGCTCATCTGCCATATGGACTCCAGTATTCAAGTTAATTATGAAACTGAAATATGGCAATATCCTCTGAATCTGTAAAATCATTTTCCAATTAAAACTATTTTAGAACACCACATATACAAAATAATTTTATATGATTTTGCACATCAACAACAAGAGATTTTTTTAATCACCAAAACATTACACAAACACCTGCATTTGTAGTCGCACACAGTGCTCTACATAGAATTAAACATGCCTCAATGAACAAATTCTATCATTGTTTGAGAAAGCCACAGTAGCTGCAGCAACTGCAAAACAAATGTCAATAAAGAAACAACTACAAAGCTCTTTATTCCTGATTGCTACCTCTGCTGTTCTTGTATTATTCTTAATGTTACATATGTATGCTGGATGCAGTTGAAATGGGTAGCATGTGGAAAAATTTTCTGAACTTTTCTTTTAGACTTGTTCTATGATTAACATTGCTGAAATTAAGGAAGAAATACTTTTTTTTTTCATATGAACAGGATAATTTGCCTCCAGAGGAAAATATTTCTATGGCTAGACAGGTGTTTGGCATGATGAATTAGAGAAATCCTTCGTGATAGCATCTAGCACACTTTATGCTGAAGCATAAAAGCATGATATGTAGCACATTGAAAATCAGCATAAGCAATAGTTGGTAAATAGCTACATAGTGCTTGCTGTTTTGACGGTCCTTTGCTGATTACTGTATATGATTCTGTGTATTTTAATAGTGCTTCTTAATAATAAACAAGTAGGATATCCTTCAGAAATTTCCGCCAAAAGGCACTGTTCCTATTATATGTAAAATGTACTCCTCGGTTATCAATCGCATTTTATGTATATTGCTAATTCAAAGTTCCTGAAGAAGTCTTATCAAACAAGATTTTGCAGCATCCTGGTCACAAAAAATAATGTGCTAATTCGGCATGAAGCTGTCCTAATGTTTTGCTGTGCCCATGCAAAATCTTGCATAGGGATTGAGTCCTCACTTTTCCAAAATAACCCCAGATTGTGGGAGAATACACAGTGATAATCAAAATTATATTCTCGCGAAGTTTGATAGTTGATTAGAAACTGAGCTGAGCTTTGTCCCAAGTTGTCCTCACTTGACTGCTTATTCATAATAACACAATGAAGGTGGAAAACATCATGAGTGAGAGGATGACAAAGAAAGGGATGGTAGTTCTGGTATCTTGCAAAGTCGTAAGTGCTTAGTCACTGTGTGTTCTTTCCATGTTGGGAAAGTTAATGACTGGATGTATCTGTAAACTGAATAATTTTATTTTCCTTAACTAATTGATAACTTACTTTTCCTGGCTTTGGAAGCCAATGAATAATATAATTGGAACGTATCTTCTAAGAGACACTCTTGTGAGTGAAGAAAGGCAGAAGGCTCTGATGAAATGAGAAATGTTTCAAATAACGAAGTACTGCTGATGTAATGCATGTGGTCGTTTATATGCCTTGATTCTATTTGTCACTTTGATTAAGAGGTACAGAATAAACATATTTAAATGTGCCTGTAAGACTGCAAGCATCATCAAATACTTTTAGTAAGATCCTTAGCACTGTTATTAAAACATTTGACCGATGAAAAAATATACAAAAAACTTCTGCAAATGATCCAGAGGCTGAGAGGAAATTTAAATAATGAAAAAGAGAGGTCATTGATACTGTGTGATCCTGTTTGCTTTGGAAACTGAGTATAAATAGATAATATACATTTTAATAATGCCACATATTAACAAAGAAGTATATTTTACAGAAAGACTAACTATCCAAGAAGTAGTAACAATAAAAAAGGATTGGCATTATGAGAGAGAAGCAGCTGTACTTGATTTCTCATAACGAAAGGCAAATGCAGCACATAATGTGAAGGAGATCCTTGGCTTAGCATAGGCAGTTATTTCGCACTGGCCTTACCCCTTCAGAAACACTTTTTGTGTTGTCAGCATCCTCAGTTAAAGAAGGGTGATATAGTTTGCAAATAGTGGTACAGGCTGGATGCCAAATGGATAGAAAGCAGCTTTGGAGGAAAGGACATGGAAGATCCCAGAAGACGACAAGATGTACATGAATCTGTAGCGTGTCCTTGTGGCAAAGAAATCCAACCACATACTGTGAGGTATTAGCAAAACCATTGCCAGCAGGTAAAGGGAAGTGAACATCCTCCCCTTCTCAGCACTTGTAAGACTGCTTCTGGAGTAACATGTCCAATTTTGAGCTCCAGCAGAGTGCCACAAAGATGGTTGATGTACTAGGCCATAGAGAAGATGAAGCCGTAGTCTTCTCAGAAGTGCACAATGATAGGATGTGAAGGATGGACACAAATTACAACATGGGAAATTTTGAGAAGATATTAGGAAAAAAAAATGCAGAAGGAGGCTGTCAAAACCTGCAATAGGCATTCAGAGTGCTTGTGGAATCTCCATCCCTGCATATCTTCAAAACTTAGCTGGGACAACCTGATCTAGATTTCCTCTACTTTGACTGGGAAAGAGACATTACAGTTTCTCAAAGAACTCACTCTGTTAGGTCCTCTATCTCAGAATTACCACAAGGTATAAATACTTACACAAGAAACCAAATGTTGACAATTGAAGATGCTTGACCTGAGGAAAGATCCAGCTTCTGGAAGCTGGAGATGAATATTCAGTGTAGATACAACATGCACATTTTTAACAGCACAGATAATTAACTACTAGAACAAAAGTTGTGGTGGAGAACCCCATTAACGGAAATCTTTAAATAAAAATCAGATTTTTTTTTTCTAAAGATATCCTGTTGTTCAAATGGAAATTAATTCATGGAAATCCTGTGGTTTCCTTTAAACAAGAGGTCAGATTAGGTGATTGCTTTACAGAAAATTAATCTGTGATCCCTAAATCCTTCTTTAACATCATAATGTATATGATACACATGTTCCAACTGAGCTCTCATTTTTTCAAAGTGCTCCCCTATGGATTGTCTCAGGACAAAGATAAAGGCAAAGAAAGCTTTTGAGCACATCTGAATTGGAGCTGTCTCCTCTGTCTTTTAATATAAAGGAAAATAATTTATCACATGGGTAGATCTGAGGTCAGAGACTTTCTAGAAGCTAACAGTAGATGTTCTCCCTAACTCTGAGCCACTGGCATAGTCAGCTATAATTACCAGCAAGGTTATTATGCATCCAAAATGACAAGCCCGTATTTCTACCAACAAACACTTAAGCTTTAGGGGTATCCTAAATTAGCTTTTTTTTCCCTTGAGACCTTGAGAAGCAGAAAATACTTTGGCTGATGAATGAAACATCCAGCCCAGAAAAATGGAACGGAAGCAGTGAACATATTTCTGCTGGAGAACAAAGAGTGACAGACCTATTATGAAAATCTAAATATAATTCTGGACCAAATTCTGTTGAGCATTTGAGCATCTGATATTTAGGTTGAAGGTCCAGAATATTTTGGATGCTTAGCAGGCATTCTCCAGCTCTTGAAATAAGTTTATAAATTTTCTCAGAAAATATAGAATTCAATATATAGATTGCTGTGCTAGAATTCTTATAGATGTACTGTCTTTTCACTGACCATTATCTGTCTAATAGGGAGTGTGAATTCATCACTTACTTACACACCTTTCACCTTTCACAATCTGACATATTTTTGTACAGATATTGCCCATACATAGTAATGTATTTTAAGCACTAAGCCATTAACTTGTTATGGTAGAGTATTATCCATCACTCCATACTAACATGAGTAATGCTATTGTAATAATTTACTTCAGTATGTTTGACTTACACAGAAAAGTTATTTAATAGCCTGGATTTCTTATTAGGATATTTCTTTCTAGCAGATTGCACATGCAGCGATGAAGTCTATGTAACCTGAATTATTTGACAGGGGACTGTTCTGGAAATAGTTGCTGAGGACCTCTTTCATGTATTGTAAAACTCAAAAGAGACAGAAATAAAAAAGGGATAAGATTCAACTAAGAAAAGGATGGTTGATAACAATAACATGCATCCCTGATTACAAGCAAATGGTTAAAACCTTCATTTGACTGTTTCTTATTGTCTAAATCCAATAAAAACAATATTAAAAGTTTTGATTAGGATTTTTTTTTTCTACAGGAAAAGAGAAATTGTGTACAACTGATGTAATGTGATGGCAAATAAATAATACTGCAGGTCCTCCAAGCTGGAACTCCCATTGTTGATCTTAGGCATTCCAAAGGGGCCTGCATTATCAGATCTTTATATTTTGAGCTAATAGAAGCATAATACTAAAGCAAAGCAACAGTGAAAGAATATAGAGTCCCCTGTGGCTGCAATTGAAGCTCTAAAAGCCTGTTTTTCATTTTTAAACTGTTCCTCTGGGCATAGGTAATGTTCAAAGAAGCATTTTAAAGAGAAAATGAAACTTTAAAAGCTTCAAAATGCAGTTGTAGAAAATCCAAGATGTCGTCTGTGACATCTCCTGTCTTATTGATAGTCTTATGGGAAACAGGAACATTCAGAGCTTCTCTTGCTACATCACTACACTTGAGCAAAGGTTGGCCATGTCTTTATAGAGGATCACTGCAACTTTGCAAAATCAAAGTCCTTACTGTGAAAAAAAAAGAAAGAAATGGCTGCTTTGTTTGAGAGAAGTTTATTCCAGTGAAAAGACTAGAGCTTTTTAAAGAAAAAGAAAAAAAAAATAAAAATTGCTGTAATACTGAGCATATAGACCAAGTGAAAACAGGAAGAACTATGTTTTCCAACTTGTAGTGTGATATTCTTACAATGGCAGTGACTTTTTGCAATGCATATACCCAGAGTTGAGTGAAGGACTAGTAACAGGGACTACACAATGGCAGACAGATGCCTGGATGAACATGGACTGGAAGTGGACAGGGATGCAGTCAAAACATTTCAGATCTTACACATGTCTGGTTTCTGCACAGACCTAGCCAAATACTGCCAGGTTTTGAATTTTCATTGACAGCTTTTATCTTAAACTTTATCTGTGAATAAATAAAGGAAAAGGAACCTTGCAAATTCTGGAAGAAGCTCCTTGGGATTTCTGAGTAATTCTTAAAATACCTGAAAACCTGAGAAATTAGAAACTTTCACTGTTTTCAACTGGCCAGCTTCTGAGATCATCCAGATTCCACTGGGAACTTTCACAGTACTACAGCATTCTCTTGTTCCTTTGGCACAGTTCCTTTGTCTTCAAAATCAACTTAAAGCAGCAATGTCAATGTTCTATTTTTTTTCATCTTTATAAAGACTTAAAGAAGTAAGAAATGACCAGTCAAACACAAAATTCATTCACGGAGGAAACGAGAGAAAGACGTATTAACAGCATGATCATAGATGCCTCATTTCTTTGGGAAAAGACAGCAATTCTGTTAGAACCTGATTTCTGTCACTAAAACAAAACTGGAAAAAAGCAACTTTGAGGCAAATGCTGTTTCAAAACCCTTTAAAATTAATTTTCATCCTAAACAAACCGTAATCTATACACTAATACCTGTACAGCTGTAGGTATGTAAATGAAAGAAGTTAGTCATATATGTTTGAAATGGAAAGTTACCAGTAAACTGTAAGACAAGACACAAAGAAATAAAAAGTTGGGAGTCAAAAGCATTTTCTGCAAGGACACACCATTATAGGATAAGAATTTCAAACTGAGATAGAGGGGAAAAATCCTCTGAAATACGTTTATCAGTGAATGACCCTGATCAGCTGTGTTCCATCTGAGGAAGATCATTACTGTAGACATCAGGGTAGTGCAGGAGACAGGTTAAAAATGGGTTTCAGATTATTGACACTTACTTTTTTATTAAAGTTTATTTACAGCTGGGGATAAGAGAACATAGGCCCAGAATTATGGAACTTTTTAAAACTCCAGAGATTATATCTTTGAAAACCTTTGCAAAATTCATAAAGTTTGTATTTCTTGCATTAATCCTATCTGAATGGACATCTTTTAAATGAAATTTTTTTATTTTAATGTATTTTCATTTATGATATGTTTTCTGTTGGATTTCTACCAAAGCCTCAGTCTTTCTTGAGCAAAGCATGTACTTAAAAGCTTTGCTAAGTAGGGAGAGGATTAAATAAGTGTAATGATTTAAGTTCTCTGTCTAGTCAGGATTTAAAGGCCATATCTAGCATATAGCTGCCTGCCCAAAGGACAGACTCTATTAGAATTACACTTTTAGGCTTACAGCTCACCTGCAACTATTTTCTGTTCCTCTATAATTCTGAGATTTTCACAGAACAGACACTGATGATTGATGCCTAAATATGTGCACACAATTAAAATGCACACTTGTATTCTTGAATGGATGTATTCTTCTCTAATCAATTGGAAAAGATAAAAGAATCTGTAAAGCTCCAACTCCTTAAAAGTGAAGCTTGCTTTAGGAGAGAAAGTGGAGTATATTTATGCATACACTGAGCTCTAAGAAATGGAAAAGAACATTGGTGATGGTTGGCTACGTGCAATAGCAAATTAGAAAGGAAAGTTGTAAATATTTATTTCTAGTGGATTTTTTCTTCCAGCTGTAGCTGAAAGTTATGTCCCAAACTTTTTTTCTCATTAATAAAAATTCAGTAGAAGAAAAGTCCAGGTGCAGACACTTCTCTGTTCTGAAGAGTTGATGTAAGAATATATATATTTTTTGATAGTTTCTGACAGCTATTTAGAACTAATGATGGAAATAAAAATAATTCAAAATCAGATGTAGTAATTCAATACTGCTAATCATAGTAATTCATTTACATCACTGCCCTCATCCCAAGCTGTTCTGTTGAGCCTCCTTTTAAAATAGATAATGCTATTTTATAACTTGCATACACTTTTGTCTCAAGAAATGAAAATATGAAGCAAGCAAGCAAGTTGTGGTCAACTGGGGCTGGGAATGCCGAAGGGAACAACTTTTTGAAACAATCTTCAATGAGTTACAAATGTGGAAAGAAGCTATCAAGTCTGTCAAAAAATGCTATAATATGGACAGTCAAGAAGATGCAGAGTATGTCTGGCTATGGACCATATTTCAGTTATGAGTTTTCTGAGCCCTGTTCATATCTAGTCAAGATTCCTGGACAAGACAGATAACTTCTTTACATTTCTATGTCATTTTCATAGTGAGTGTAGATTTTCCAATCAAAGAACACATGTAACTGCAAGAACTGATAATGACATTTGCAAATACTGAAAGAATAAATAACTAACTCCATAACTATTAAGACAACTCATTACTGAGTTCTAGCTTCTGTGCTCCTTCTTTTGGAAGGCAGTTCCAGAAACACATTATTCTAATAGTTTAGAACTGTCTCATTTCCAGCTAACTATATTTACAGTCATCACCATTTTTTTCTAGTGACAGCATTGTCCTTTAGCTTACAATATCACTGCTCAATATTTACTCCTGCAATGCGTTTTTTAGACAGCAATCATATGCACTCACAGACTTCAGTTGTTTTGCTCAGCTAAACAATTCAGACTTTTTAAATACCTTCTTGAAAAACAGGGTCCTCAGTCCCTTGGTCATTCTAGCAGCCTTGCTCTGTACTTTTTCACATTTAATGTGACTTTTTTTGGACCTTGGTACCACTACAGAGACCAGTGTTCAGATTATGTCTCCTCAGGTTCTAATGCTATGGCAACAATATCTCAATAGCTGTGGAAACTCTCAATTCCACCAATTAGTTTCTTGAAGCTTGTTGATGTAAGACCATCAGCGGAGATATTAGAGAGGGTAGAGAATGAAAAGGTAGAGAAAGAAACATTCTAATACATTTATAATGTTAAAGAGATGGTTTTATCACTAGCTTTACATACAAGAAGCCTCAATAGGGATAATTCAGCATCATCGCTTAAGTCATACCTGAGTGGGGCTTATGATTTTACTTTTAGAATTTGAAGAAACAAAGTCCAAAACATTTTGTTTCAAAGTATGTGGCAGGACCTATATCCTATTTTTCGTTCTTGTCCCAGCTCAGTGGGACCTAATTATTGTTGGTCTTGAGACTGTAGTCTAATAAATATAATTTTGAAAATTCAAAAATTCAGGTTTAATTTCAGATCAATTCAGATCATTCTATTATAATGAAAGAAATGTTCAACCTGTGAATTTAAAAGGAGAATCCATGTGGGAAGGAAAAAAAAGGGAACAAAAAATTCTGTCACTCATTTCAGTGGATTTGCTTTCTCAGGAAGAAATTATTTTTGTTCTGTTACGGACAGAAAGATACAGTGGTAGTGTAGAGCAGTCCCATATGCAGTGATTCGGTATCTGATAAAACATATCCACCTGCAGCAGTAAGTATTTTTAAAGAAATATAGTGTACAACACATGGCGTGATAAGTAAACTAAGAAATTACCTTTTGATACTGAACCCATGATTAAATCAACAGTTAAAGAAGGACATACTGCAGCTCTTGGATCACAGCGATATTAATAATTTATTTTTCTTAAAAAATACAATATTCTGTTCACAAATGCTGGAATAGACTGGCACATTATCTAATGATCTGTCTTTTAAGACAAGCCTCTGCCAACTCAGTACATTAAATGATGCAGGTGACACCAGGACATTTTTTGCACAGAGCTGAAGGGAATACTCTAGATCCATTTCAAGCATTACCTGACACATTTCAGAATCATAGAAGAGTCAGTCAAGTTCTGAACTTTCTCAGCACATGCCTCCTATCAAATGAGAAGAGGGAACTATATTTTTTTTCCTTCCGTATTTTTTGTAACCCATCACTGTTTAGGTTATCCGGTAGGGCACAAAAATCAATATTTTTCATGATGATAACATATCCACCGTGTCCTGTGGATATTATCTTTTTGCTCTTTAAAAAAAAAAAACCCTCCAATTTCAGCATGTTTTTGCCCTAAGCAGACTGCTTTTATTAATTTCATTGATTTTCATTTGTTTTTTTTAAAGCTCTTCAATTGCAGAATCTCGTTTGGAGAGCACTGCTTGTTTATTTACTTGGTAAACTAGGTGGTAAGCATAGATACTGTGGCAATAAGAGCCAGGAACAGTTTGCTAGTGTACTGGCTCAGCAGTGCACAGAAACTACATTTGAGCTGCTGAGGGGCATATCTTCAGCTTGCATAAATTGTCATAGCTCCATTGATATCAATGTTACAATGGTAAGTTATAACATCTGAAGCTTTGCCCCTTAAGCCTGAGATGAATTCAGTGATGCCATTGTCTGAAATTATATTATTATTGTATTTAAAAATTGTTTTTCTCATTTGTTCTACTGCCTGAAATTTATTGATCATTTTCTATCTACATCATGTCGTGCATCTAGGGTTATTTCCTACACTGTAGCTCTTCCTTGTCCTCTTACTGCTCCCAGTGTTTCAGCCTACTTAGAAGTATACACAGAACCGAGACCATTACATACCTATATTCCGCATTGTTTTGCATAATTTCTGACTCTTTTTACTTATTTTTTTAGTTTTACTTGGCTGCTAAACACAAGGTTAGGTGTATTGTGGATCCTCGAGTTGCACATTACTAAATAACAGGGGCAGATCAGGATGAGGGAAGAATAAAAGGAATTCTGTCGAATCTGACCAAGCTATTAAGGGATCTTTCATGTGCGGTCCTTCTGTTGCTGAGTGTATTTCTCTTCCACAGCTATTATTCAGTCTTGTGAATCATGCAGATGCCCATGACCAGAAGATATGGGACTCTGACATCTAACAGATTTCACTAAACAGCCTGGAGGACTCCTTTGTTATTCAAACCACGAGGTGAAAGACTAGCAGCAAACCACCTGCCCACCAGTCACAGACACCTTCAAGAGACAATGGGCTGGAGTCAAAGGCTGCAGATACTGAATGGCCCGTGTGAATTCAGGAGTGCTTTCACAAGATAATAACTGCCCAAACCTAGCCCTCTGAAAGCTACATGCCATTTCAAGGATGGATACTCCATTTTGGACACTTAAAATGGATTTCAGATATTAAAAACAGATTTGCAACTCACCAGAATGGATTGCATTGAACAAACCAAGTTGAAATTAAAAATGCAAACAGCTTTCTCAGTATTTTCTCACTAAAATTTAAAAAATAATAGCATATTTTAATACATTCTTTTGAAAGAATAATGGTAATGGAAAGCTAATTATTTTTAATTAATAGTGTTCTTAATTGTTGTTTTAACTACCTTAGAAGGTAGTTAAATGAATATAGACTGAATGAAGTGTTTAGAGTAGAGTTCAATCAATAGTAATTAATTACTCAGACTTAGCAGTGTTTTAAAAGCGATCAATCGGCTTTTTATCATATTTTTGTAAGCACCAAATCACTACACATGAAAACACATTTCTAGAAATACTAGAAATAAGTGTCTGATCCTGAAAATAAGTAGGCATGTAAATAAGTAACCATACTTATGTGAACTGAGGTTGGTAGAATTAGTCACAAGTATGGTTATTCTGGTACATGTACGGAGAAGCAACTGGGTGGTGGCAGAAATAGGCATCACTGTTGCATGATTCAGGGAAAAAATCTATCACTTTGTCTAACTATGTGATCAGACATGCCTATAATTTCCCATTGAAAAAAATCAGTGATGTGAATTTAAGTGTTATTTTAGCGCAGCGTGTTTATCTGCACTGTGCTTACTGATACTGAACAGACATGGTTGTAAAAGAACTCGTTTCTTTTAGAAACCTCAACCCAAACACCAGTGCCTGCTATATTAGCACAATTCTTCATTAAGAATTGACAATAGATTGATTAAAGCAAACTTAAATTGGTACAATTTGCTGTGGATACTCCCAAAATTATTGGATTATAAGAGTATCTTCAAAGACTGTGTATTTCTCACAAAGATAAAGAATTTATAATACCATCGATAACAATGACATCTCCACTGAAATATATATAGCAATTGTAATAATAGCTTCAGATTAATGCAATACCTGGAGGTTAGCTACCAACAAAGATAATGGAGGTTGGCATATATCAGGTCAGCAGTTCTTCCACTTTTATCAGGCAAAAATGCTCACTTGTCTTGATCATTACCTTATAATTATATTTTAAATTTAGAGAATGTTGCCATGGTAAATTGCAGTATTTAATCATCAAACCCTTATGTTTTAATATTTAAAAAGCCAAAAATAAAATATCTACCAGCAAAACTAGTTTAAAAATCAAAAACAAAGACGAGGTTTTGCTTTCATTAACTGAAATCGACTAAGCTCTTTTATCCCTTTCTTCCCACTGCAATAAAAGATGACCTGAGCCCCCTTTGAAACCAGCACAGTGTGATCTGAAGAATGAAAAAATGTTGATTGACTGGCACTGCATGCAATAATTTGAAATGAGCATAATCTTTTCAGGTAAAAATGGAACAGTGCAGTGTTGATATGTGTATGAACGTGGTCCCTCCCCACTGCCTAGGGCAGGCAGCAGAGTGGAGATGGTCTATAACGATGGCCTGGCAGATATGACAGAATCATTTTTTTCACACAGTTTTCAGCTAATCTGTAACGTCAGACTCACACCGCTACATTTTCTGCAGCTCTACTAGACCTGCTGCTGCTTCTGCACCTATGGGGCAATGCCTTGCTCCCGGAGCCCTGGGGGATGCAGTTCTTGTGGGGTGCACAGCACCATGCTGGGGTGTCCTGGGATCCAGCCCCAGCTGCCAGCTGGTTCTCTGACGGTGCCTATGGCAGAGTGTATCATCGTAGGCATTGCTGAGAGATGCTGCTGCAGCTGCTGTATTTTGGTAGCAGTACAAATTTTAGATTTAACAGTCCTGGCCACTTTCATGTTTCCTCCTGTATTAATATTACAGAAAAATAATCTGAAAGCCAGGGCCAGGCACAGGCAAGATCCCCCACATGGATTGCACGGCTGTGCCTGTGGCTCCAGCAGCTGCAGCAGCTAATGTCCCAGCTTTTATGCGGATCTTAAAACGTGGAGAAAGAGCTGCAGATTTAACTTTTTGATCTGTGTTTCAATAGCTCTGTATTTCTAGGTCTCACTCTTGCTAGCTTGAAAAAGAGAGAAGACTTCAGGAATCTTGCATTTTGGAAAGGTGATGATGGTTATTTTTTCTATTTGAAACCTGTTTGCTATAGGTCATTTCCTCAAAATCCCAGATGTAAAATTCATCTTTACCCATAGGGTCAAATGAAAAAAGAGCTGAGGAACAGGAATGGCTTCTATTTACACATTCAATCACTGAAATTACTGCATGTGACATTATCCTTTAGGTCTATGGAACATCAGACTTTTCTTTCACAGAGGTTCACTGTTGTACTGTAGAAACCATACAGTTTTCTTTGCTGTAAAAAATGTTCCTTGGCTTGAACCAAAATATATATTCTTTTTAATTTTCAATGAAGCAAGTTTCAAAAATGCTTGAATAAATGAGTCTTTTAGTACAATATTTCATTTGCAAATAAATGTAAAAATAGATACAATGAAATTATTTTTTCAATAATGTTTTGAATTTGAAATATGAAATATCTCATGTAGAAACTATAAAAAATACTTTGTTAATTCTGGCATTTTAAAATTATTTTCATAGCTGTAAGGTTTTGAAATCAACTTGAATTTGCAAAACCTCGCCTTTACTCAAAAGTTTCGGATGGAATTTTTTTTCTCAGCTCAGTCAATTTTTGCTTGTAGTAGTAGAAAATTGACTGGCACAGCCCTGAGCCTTTTGCTTTCATTCTCTTTTTGCCAATTAAATTTCCAGGTTTCAATTTTATGTTTTTGCACGCTAATGTTAGGTTTCCAGAATAATTTAAGCAGTTTCTAAATAATGCATTATCTTACTTGTTGCTACATACGTTCTCGCACGTTGTATTTTGTCCTCTCCAGTTTCCCACTTCTCTGTTAGGCGTAGGCATATGTGCTGCTTCACTCCTGTTTAGCTGTTGTAAGTCCTGTATCAGTATAGCTGATATATATATACACATATAAATATAACTATAAAAAATTGGTATTTGAAAATATGGATATAGAGAGATATATCTTGGAGGGAAATAACACGACAGGTTAGTTAGATCTTAGAAAGAGGCATGGTACAAAAGTATTATGCTAAAGTAACGGGCTGCTACTTTTAGCAGCATCTGACTCTGTCACTTAGGTATGAACCAGTAGCCAAATCAGAGATAACATTTCTTGCAAGAAAAACATAATTTCATGAAAGGGAAAATGTTTGTTCTGCTAAACTCTGTAAAGCTCATTATATAACAGGGAAATTGTGTTCACCAGTCTCAATCAATGCTATTCTCTTATAGGGCCTCCAGTCTTACCCCCGGCAAAGATTTCATTGCAATTAATCTATTTAAACAGAGCCATTGAGCGTTTTCTTTGTCATAGGACTTCAGGAACAGGCCTTAAGGCAGCTCTATGAGAGCCAAAGGATAATAATTTCACTACACAGCAGCGTATTTCAATTATAGTATAATTAAACCAAATGTTGAAACGATATCTGAGAATTGGTGTGATGAAAAGCTGAATCAGAAGATCCTCAAACATTTCAAATTGCAGATTGAAAGTTAGGGTAGAATTTTGGGCTGAAGTCTGCACTACAATATGTAAAGCTGCGTTGGCTGCTGCTTGAATCTGTGTGCGGAGCAACTGCCTGAAGAGATCTGTGCCTTACTTTCGTGAAACACTGAGTGGTCAACAAAACCCATTGAACTTCTAATGCTTTCTCAAAGCAGCAAGTGAGCAACATGCCACTAATGGATGTAGAACCTATGAGCTACCATATTTCATCTTCCTGCAGCAAAGCCTGCTAATAGACATGAAGAGAATGGAAATAGCCTCAAAGACCCACCAGTGAAATTTTTTCCACAGGGTTGGCAAAGTTTGTACGGTCAGAGCTCTTGCATATATATCAATTGTCTTAATGAACATATTCCTACATTTTATAACTGAAATAGAACTCAATATCAAGCTATCAAAATGATATTAAACATATACCAACTTAGCTAAGATGACTTTCTTAATAATGCAGTCATATTCTGATTTTCTTCACTTACAGTTATTAACGTAATGTTGATGACCTATCTAAATGATTACATCTGACACAAAGACACAGTTCTTACTATTCAGAAATCCAAAACAAAACCTAAAAACCCTCCAGGCAAAGACTTGAATTGATTTTTTAATTTTTTTTTTTTTTTTTAAATTTCTGGAAAAATGTCCTATACCATTAAAAGATATTCTGGGCACTACATCACCCAATATATTTTTAAAAGATAATTAAATTAATAAATAAGCATAATTGAACATTTCATTCATTTACAGAAATATTTAATGGACATAGAATCAATGAACTTATAATAGTAAGCAGAAATAAATTATTGCACCCGTACTGTCAAGGCAATTTCAGGTTTTGTATTCATCCTCTGTTAAGCCTTTTAGCTTATTTGAGTTTTTAAATCACACACAGTAGAGCTTTAGGGTCCTGTGTCTCTGTGATTTATAATACAAAGGAACAATTATTTCTGCAGGTAAAATTGTGCTTTTTGAAAAAGTTAAGATAAACAGATGTGCCTAAAGCATCCTTAGAAAATCATGGAGAAACGGCTAAATGTATTACAAATAGCAATAATAATAAAAAAATACAGCCATCAACTGTCTAAAGTACTCTGTGTACATTTGTGTGTCTACCTATACAATTCAAGTAGCTATAAAAAACCTGAGAACAGAAAGCCAAAACCTTTTGGATAATCCCTTAAGCCCCTAAACAATAAACAGGAACAGGTTCTGACATGTGATTTATCAAGCTGTGAAGTTTCTATTCTTATAAACTAAAACCTAGTAAAACAAAAATAAATGAGTAATGTGAGCACAGTCTTGGGAAAAGTAAGATTTCAAAAAAAAAAAAAAAAGTTTTAGCATCCTTTCTTCAAGTCCAAAAATCAAGGCATTTGCATTAGACTAATAGACAAGAAATGTTTTAAATGCCTGCAGATGAACATAGAAAAAAATCTTTAGTTATATTCCTTGAATTTCCAAGAACTTCTGGAAGAAGAAAAGTTTTCTTTGTTTGACCTGACATTTTCTTTGGCAAAGGTTTTACAAGCATTAATATCTAATTGTTTATATGCATCAGAAAAAATGCCTGTAGCATTCCAGAGTGTGAACACTATATTAACTACATTCTAAACACCCTGAAATACCACAGGACTGGAAAGAAAAAGATTGCTAACACTTTTCAGAAGATTATTTTTCTACAGTCTATGTGAGTCTTCACCATGCTCAGTATCACCTTGATGTTATTTATGCTATTCCTTGCTAAAAAATCCAAACCAACAAACAAAAAAAACCGCCCAGGAACATTTGTCCTATTGTTATTAATTGTTATATACTCAGTTAGAAAGAAACATAATATAGCTGAGATTCCAAGTTCTTTTTTACAAAAGCTTTCAAGGATCATTCTCTCCACTGGCATAAACACACTTCATAGTTCACAGGAATTTGGGTCTCGTACAGAGTTCCCAATGTCTTTCACTTAGTGTGTGTGTGGAAGGAGTTGTTTGTTTATTTGCTTGTTGTGTGCATCCAGACCCTGAAGGTCATGTGAAGAATGCAAAATTTGCACCTGTGCTTCAGATTAGAGTGGTTTCTCCCCCCATTTCTAATTTTCACACTAAAATTACTCAATTTAGTTTCCTTGTAAGAAAAATATGCAATTTGGTTTTCTCTCAGAGAAAAGTGCTCTAATAAATTCTGGTTTGTTCAAAAGAAAACTTGAGGTGTGCAATTTTAATGATGGTTAGTACTTCAGAAGTAATCCCTTTGCTGTTGCTTTTGCACATGTTCTAAATTATATTCAACTTTTTGACTCAAAATGGAAAGGAAGAGGCCTTGCCTAATAGCTCTAAAGGAAGGTTTTCTTTTACGTTCTTAAGTGTCAGTGGCATATTATAAAAGGTGTTGCTGATAAAGGTTCCTGTCATAGAATTTTTTTGACTTGTTATCATTATGTGACATGCCACCCCTCTGAGCTAATTTTCAAAGGATGTGTTTTGGTCTTCTGCTGATTTTGCCCCAGTGGTGCTGAAAGTTGCTTTCTTACATTTTCTCTTTATGTGTTTACTTAAGTCTCTTCTTTCCCCCCATCTGAAGTCAGTTGCTTTGTGGTCACATGACCTTCCAGCCACAGCCAAAGGACTCCTCTCACAGTCTGCAATGACATGTCTTCTGAGAATTGTGCATTTCTCTGCACAATTAGAGCTTCAAATAGATTGTGTCACATCAAGCCAAGGCCTGTGACAGCTGTCATTCAGGAATACACTTTCTGACAAAGAGAGATGTATAACCTCACAGATCATGCAGTCTTTATTATTTGTATTTAATTATCCCCCAATGGGAAACAATAACTGTAGTTTCCCTTATGCTTTATTTTGGTGCAAAGTTGAAGCTTTTAATCACACGTACATTTCTAGCTTCCTTAAAACAGTTGGGTTTTTTTCCTGCTTGTTCCCAGTCTTTGCAGCCTCAGGGTAAACTCTGCACTCTTCCATTATTAATTTAGACAATTTCCTGGCAAAATAATTAGTCAACACGTGGCAAGCTTTTGTAATAAACTAGATATAAAATGAATAATTAAGGTTTTGTTAAATCAATAACATTGATCTAGATTTCTCTTAAAATCAAATTCTAAGAGAGAAATTTCTTCTGACTTCTGAATTCTGCGTCTGAGAATGGAAGACTGACATTTGCTTTTTATTTATCAGATAATGAACTTTAAATAGTTGTGTTTTCTGTCATTTAAATTTTCTGGAAACTTAAACAGTGAAACAAATCTACATATTTAATTTTCTGTATTTTTTGGTGAAAATATAAAAAGCAAAGGTGAGGCAATAAGTTAAGAAGGAGCAGATTTTGTGGATGCACTGTCAGAAAACAGCTTCCAATTCTCTAATATTGGCCTCAGATCACCGACATAGCCAACCTTATGTCTTTGTCACCTTTTTAGACCTGAAGTTCTCAGGGTTGTGTTTAAGACAACAAATTAAGTCGCTGAAATATAACCTGCTGTTTTCCAGTAGCAGTTGCAGCTGCTGACACGTTCTTGGCACTATTGCTGCTCTCTTTTTGAAGAATTGTTCCCAAGAGGAAATGACATTTAATTGTAGGCTAGGGTTACCTGAGCCTGGTTTGATACATTCGATCTGCCTACTAACTGAATACATTCTTTTATAACTTTTTGAAGGATTTAATGACAACAGGACTTTGTTCATTAGCATGAAAATTGCAGTTTTGTCTTTGCAAAATCAAGGCATTCTTTGACATTCACTAGTATCAGTCTACCTTATCTTCTAGCAGTACAAGTTCATACACCTGTGAGAGTTCCCCTTGGGGACGTTATTTTTTCATGCGGAACAATGGTAACTGATCAATGGTGCACATACAGGTCAAGAGCATACCTAAGATGAACTGAAACTTACATGACCCTTGTAGCAAATAAAAACTTGTCTTCTATAGCCAGTGGAAGTTGTCAGGCACCCACTGCAAGGTCACAGATGCTATCACCTCACTAGGGACCTTGGTGAAAGAAAGAAAATATAAACATGAAAACCTGTCATTAAATCTTAACTATATTTTTAAATAAGTTGACTGAAATGGAAAATACTTCAAGAATATACTCTATTAATAATACAAAAGAATAGAAAACCTTTCAGACAGTATATAGTATATGTAACATAACTCTTACTCATTTTGTGTATTAGGCATAGAATGCCTCTTTTTTCCAGGCTGCTTTGTCTTCTGCTGTCAGTGCCAAGTGTCACTAATGCCTGCATTTACCAGTGGAAGCATCACCCAGAGCATATAGACTTATTAAAGGGGCAAACACCAGCATAATTCTCCAGCCACCTGGGACTTCCTTGCCTGGGACTGGCATAGGAAATGTAGCCAAACCCTCACTCTGCCCTGGGATTACTGGATACTGTAATGGCTGTTTGGCACAATTAGTAGCCAGAGTAATTTGGAAAAGCATTCAGACTTCTCTATCTGATGCCAAGAATCTGGCCCAGCATGTATCTGGAGTAGGACTGGAAGTGTGAAGGTGACGCACAGCTAACTTTGAAGCCTACTGTCAAGTTGCGCTCTGTGTATGTCAGCAGCTGATAACCAGACCCTGTATCAACTTTACAGACTCAACACAGAAACAAATATTTCTCTTCTGCAGATGGTTAAGGTTGGAAGGAAATTAATCCTATTCAAAGACATAATTAATTAAATACTGTATTGTTCATTTTATCTGTAAAGGTTAGAACTCTTCTCTGCTATACATTTAGAGAACTTAATCTGAATAGAAAAATTAACCTCAGAGCATATATGCTACAATATCTCTTTGAATGTTGAGGACTGGTCACAGAAGTAATGCATCATTATAAAGTAAGAGTTCATAGTAAATGTTTTAAGAAAAAATTGGAAACAATATCTTTTTTTTTGACAGTTTATAATTTTATGTAGTAAGATGTGAGAAATCTTTCTCCCCTAAAAGCAATGGCAACACCATCTTTGTGAGTTGAGTATCCTGCTACCATAACTTTCCCTAATTGTGTAGCTCTGGTTGCACAACCTTTCTTCCACCGCTGCCTGGAGTATAGACCTCCTCCTTGATTCGCAATCTGTACATTTAATACTCATGTTCTAACAGGAGCAGTTCCACCTCCAACACTCTAATGCCCTAGACTGAAGATGTACACTTCAGCATTTCACTTGTATTTATATCACAAAATACAGTGCCTGAATGGGAACACTTCTCAAAAGCTAAGTAAAAATAAAGTTCTTAATGTATTCCAGTCTCAGCAGATGATGGACACTATTCAACTCTGTGTTAGCAGGAAAACTCATGTCAATAGTTTCCTGATTTGGAATCTTGGCTAGTAACAGTATTCATTTTTAATTGGAAGGAAAATCAGTCAGCTGGTTTTCTGAAAGAAATTACTGAAGAAAAATACAAGACTTTTCCTCTAACAAGGCCCTAAGTGAAAGCACCATTTCTACCTTTTTATATACAAATTGGTAGCAGGGATTCACCAGTCAAGAATTCAACACCTGAATAACACCATCCTGTTCTGCCACCAGTCTGGGCTTTTAATGTATTAGTGCGAATGCTTACTTATGAACATGATGCTTAGCATTTTGGTATTCTTGCAAAGGAAATGTTTTATGAGTTGTAGGATATATAGTACTTTCCCTAATTAGCTATATACTATTTCCCCAGTTTGCTGTTACTATCTTATACACATGTATGTCTCATACTTCATATTCACCACTGCCAGGGTGTGTGTGTATATATGCACATATGTATATATCTCTATATATACTTATGTATACATATAGGCATATATATACATTTTGAAAACTACCTAACAAGTAATACACAGAATTCAGCTGAGATACTATAGCAATTCTTGGTGGAGTATGTCTCCAGCAGCAATCACTTTGACAGGTTACAGGGTCAGTACAAATCAAAGATATGGAGGTTAAGAATAGGAAATAGGACTGAACAGTTGTTCAAAGAGCATCTTAAGGTGATGGAATGGGTTTATATAGTAGTGTACGACAATATTAATGGTGCCATTACATTGTCCTATTAAAGGCATAAAAGCACAGTAGCCACTGTAAAGCAGAATAATATCATCTGGCTTCTTACTCAGAGGATTTACTCAACAATTACAATAAAAATATACTTGAAAGAGATATCTCTGTCCTATGTGTGCAATAAAAGTTTAGATACTTTACTCATTCAGCACCATCCTTATGAACATCTCAAACTCTTGGCAACATAAACTATTTTAAGTATCCCCATTTCCTAGAGAGTAGGAAATTTTTTTATTTTGCAGAAGAGGAAACTGAGGCATGAGTGAAGGCTGATGTCTTCAAGTTTGATCATTTAAAATGAAGTACAAACACCTGCTTCATTTTTGTAGTTTTTTTAACACACTGACCAAATTTCTGACAAAATTTGTAATGCAGAGATGTATAAAAAATAATATTTTCCTTCTTTACAATTTTAAAGAATAAACAATCAGTGAATATACATATGTATACTAAACCATATATATAAAAATATATACTTTTTAATAAAGCACCTTGTAATTGCTTCTGAATCAGGTATTATTTTGAGGTTGACAGTTCACTAAATTTAAAAGGGGATTAAGTATTAATTCAAATAATGAAATATTGTATCAGATAATGCACTAGATCTGTAACATAGCACTCATTTTCTAGGACATCAGATTAACTGCGTGAGACGAGCGACAGTTTCCCTGTTGTGCTGTGGTATTTCATTATGCGATTTTGTTCACCTTTCTCTAAAAGGGAAGATCACATTTTTATTTACAAGTGTAAAGATAACTGAGGAGAATTGCATAAGGATACTTTGTTTAAAGCATTATTTCGATCTTATCATTCTCACCCAAATAGTTGTATTCCTTCATTATGGTATTTCACGTTGCCTGTGTCTCTAAGGTATTTGCATTCCAAGAATGTGTTTACCCAGAGTATCCTTAAATTAGACATACTTTCCCATTTTTAAAGAAAAATCTTCTTATGAGTTTTTTTCAGTTTCAAAACATAATAATGTGGGTGTGCTTTTCAGACAATATAGGTGGCTAGCAGGATGATGGGTCCATATAAAAATAATTAAATAAAAGCTGTGAAAACTGTATTGAGAGCTTCACTTTCTCAAACAGCATTTTATCTCGATTTGGAAACACTGTAACGCATATATATAAAAGGAGTTAGGCAGAGTTGGAAATGTATAGATATTTTTAGCGCATCATTATAATTTCAATAACATTTTTACCACTTTCAGTAGTAGCACCATCATATATCAAGTACAGAAGCAAAAGCAAGGATATCAATCTCATTCAAAATTCAAGCCTTGAATACAGTATACAGATCAGGATGTAAATTTACATCTCATAATACATAGTGAAATAGCAAATGCATCAGCAGAGGAATAGATGAACATTGAGTAGAAAGCAGTCTTTACATATTAGTAAACCATTGTTTATTCTTTGCTCAATGGTTCGTAACCATATTCATGACTTGGGTGTCTCTCTTGAAAGGAGATATGGGGGTTGGGGGGGAAGAACGCAGAAGGAGAGTGGCTTGTTTCTCTTTCTTTTTCCTGTCTTTCTGAGTCTCCTTTCTTGTTTTCTTTGATTCACTTCCCTACCACAACCCATTTCTCAACCACTTCATAATGTGAGTTCATAAGAGGTTCATAACCCAGTGGATAATACACTACATTGCTAAAATGTGGTTTTTCCTATCCTTTTACAAGAAAATTCACCCAGTCTCTCACTGTTTAATGTTTCACTGCTGCAATATCTTTATTTCCAGTGTTGGTGAATGCAACCATGACCATTGATCAGCAACAAGATGACTGTTACTTTATTAACTCAATCATTTACTTATTCTCTTTGCTCCTTTTTTCCATTCTCCCACATATGAAGTAGTTCACTTTCCCAACTGTTACTGTCTGGCTGCATTGTGACATGTGACAACTTACTCTGTGTTCATCAGTCCACATTTTCAGATGAGATTCCTTGGTATTGGAATATTATGATCTCACTCTGATGAGACCAGATACCGCTTATTTACAAACAAGCACCTTTATTCCTTTGCCCATGCAACCATTTATATTTAGATATAACTCATTTGAAATATTTGCAATACTAATGCATAACTTGCCCTCATTTTATTTTTTCTGTGTTGTTGCTTACTGAAAACTTATAAACATGCAACTCTTTGGTAAGGCCACCACCTTCCTCACTGTTTTCTTTTCTAATCTTTTTTGTCTCTTCCATCCTTACAATAATTGCAATAATCACACAGTGGTAAATATTTAATATATTAATGTAACAATCTGCCATAGATCAAAA
This sequence comes from Gavia stellata, assembly GCF_030936135.1. Classification (NCBI taxonomy): domain Eukaryota; kingdom Metazoa; phylum Chordata; class Aves; order Gaviiformes; family Gaviidae; genus Gavia; species Gavia stellata. The sequence goes on along the minus strand of NC_082603.1, from coordinate 22,162,543 downwards.
TTACTATCCACCACAGCATCTCTCCTAGAGAAGACCACTGCTCACTACACCAGGACTGCTGCTCTCACCAGGACCTTTCCTCTCCCTTTTGCTGTGAGGAGGGCAAATGACTTAATTTTGTGACATTTGGCTAAACATCTGAATAATGAAGTAGCATGAGGTGAAAAACTTCATTCATTTTAAAAGTGAAACAATGCTTGTGCAGCATGGCTAGTTTGGATACTTAGGGTCTATGGAGAATCAAATACATACAATTGATATGCTCCTCAGTTAAATTGTGGCAGGCGGAAGTTTCTCACAATACTATTTGCACTGTTAGCTTCAGATTTGAAGCTTGCAGAAAAATTAGTCTAAACTTCACATCAGATAAAATGTGAATGTTAATTAGACTTAATAGAAACCTAGCTGTTTATCTAGCCATGTTTTCAAGACAAGGGAGAAACTCAGGGGATGGCAAACACAAGAGAAGAACAGGAGATCTGTACAGATGTTTGAAATGTGTGTTGCTGTGTCTGCTTTCCAGTGAACCTTTCAGCTCAGTCCACTACGGAGCAGCTGTTATGCACAGCATGCCCCGTATTGTGATCCTATTTGTCTACACCTTGGCCCTTAGTCCCTCTGGCTGGTACCAGGCTACATACCATTCCTTGGAAAGGTGTTGGAGTGTGTGGTCACTGCTGGAGCAACCAGGGACAAGGGCACATCGTGGAGAGCCGCCTTCCTATGTTCAGGACATGATTAGTGAGTCTGCACTGGAACCAGGACTTTGGGTCACAACACACAACACCACTGCCCCACAGTGTGCACATAGCTCTCAGTCGCTCAGACTGCTGCTGACACAAAATCTCTATAACAAAGACATTAATTTAAATCATTTTCTGTGAATGAATCCTTTTAACTTGGAGCCAGATAGTACTGATGTTTGCAAGATGGCCTTATTAGATGCTATTTATTTCTGCATTGGAGGGAACAACATGGATTGAAGTCACAAAAATAATTATGAAACCTAATTTATGGATTGCTCCAACTGGAATCCACATTTCTTCCAGGCAGACAGACTTTTTTTGTTGTTGTTGTTGTTATTAGCTTAATGAGGAGCATAGTCTCATTTAATTTCCTTTGGAACTCACTTCTTACAGCTCAGTCAGTTTGTTTTCATAATGCTGGGTCTCATCCACCTGGATTTGGGCCCACTCAGGCATTATATTGCTCAACTAGTTTTATGGCAGTTTATGGGTCTTATAGGTAAAAGTGCCACATCTTCTTTAGACATTATATTTTATGATATTTAACTTGTTAAAGTGGCTTCTAAATGTGCCATCATTTAGCCTCTTAAAAATACAGCAACCCAAAACACCACTAATATATACCTACCCCTATGCACACTCACATACTCACTATTCATATTTTGACTAGTGTGCTTTGCAGTATTTTGAAAGTTTATTCAGCTGCATGAAGCTGGGTAGAGGGTGTTCTCTATAAAATTGTCCTTTCCTTTATTAATGCATAATCCAAAATTCTTCTACCAGAATCCTCCTTAACTCTTTCTTGCTACCAGATCCTTATCACTATGAAAAATCACATCTGTTAGCTGAGCTAATATAAACCCTAACTGAAGGTGTAACTTAATGAAAAGTTTGGCCATCAGTGCTTAATTCTCTTTCTTGGCTCTGAATAACTAGTTTCTCCCAGGTCTTTCACCTGATTCCCAATTATTTCTCTTTCATACACATTTTTTCTTTTCCTCCAGGGCTTTCTCTTTTCTAAATACTGTTTTCTCTCCTCTAAACACTGTTTTCTAATTCTTGACTCTTGTCTTCATCATCATGACTTGTCCCCATCAGACCTGACTGAACAGCACTCTGCACAACCGTGATTTAAGAGAACGAAGCACCAGGAACTGTAATTACTGGTGTTCTCAGCATGTTGAGAAGTGTACTGGCAGCCCCTGAAACAGTTAACCCACTACATACATGCCATACAATTCAAGCAAGTTAGATCACAGAGTCTGTCAAACAACTAATTTGCATAATTAATTTGAATAATCAGGATATTTGATTAAATATGAAATGTACACAAAAGTATTTGCAAAAAAATTAAAGATTAAGACATTCTCTAAAATGTCAAGGAGAGTTTCACATCAGGGACAGAGGTACATTAACAACTTTGCAGAGACATTTACAAAAAAGCACAGGTATTCACACTAATGCTATAAGAATATGCCTCAAGTGAAACTGTATGTAACATAAATGATGTGTATTACGACAAATGAAAGAAACTTCTTAAGTAGTGCATAGCTGTGAGCATAAAACACTTAAAGATTGTGGGGAAACCTATGCTGATATGCTGGTTTTTCTTGAATTGTTTACCTTAGATTGTACACAATCTGGATCAGGGCAAATAGTAGCGACAATTTTAGAAGAACATATTTTATTAAAATTGTATCTAAAGGACATAAGAAGAACATATCAGTAACACAAATATGTATAGAAATGACAGTCTTAACTCTGAATTTTTATTGCCTAAATTGTGTCAAGATATGATCCGTAAGTGAAAGATAAAAATAAGAGAGGATAAAAAAAAATAGGAGACAAGGCTATAATTTACTGATGCTATGTACAAATTGATTGAGAAGGGTACTTTTGAGATTTCAGGTCCAGATTTTGATATTAAAATAGCCCTCCAAGATAATACATCATCACCACCTCCATGTTCAGGTGATGCTGTGAAGGAAAACCAGCAAACCAGGCTGGAAAGCAGCTGCAGTGGGAATCCCACTTGGACACCATCCCAGGCAATGGAGGAATCTGTTGGGCACCCATCTCTCAATAGATACAGCCCAAGTGAATGCAATTTTGTCCGTATTATCCTGTTTCTGTTAATGTTTTTCAATTCCTGTGACATTATCCCATCCAAATTAACTGGAATGAATGTTTTCAAGCAAAAATATCATGAGAGACATTATTAAATATTCTAATAAAATATCCACATAAAATGTATTTACTGAGCTTCTTTCAACTATTTAGCATGGATACTTTATTAAATATCAACAGTCTGCTTAGTGCTGGAAGCATATAACACTGTGAGATGATCCTCTACCTCAGGAATCTTGAGATAACAGTGTTCCAGTATTTGCTCATTTTTTATACTACTAATGTCTAGGAATTGTCGAAACAGTGTCTCAATTGCAGAGAAAAATATGTATATCACTTTGTAGCAGGGAGAAGCTACAAAAAGTAATTTACAATTTTGGAATTTAAGTAATAAAATATACACAGAACGAATACAGTTAACCTAACTTGCAGCAAGGTTGTAATTCTTTATTCTGTTTGCCTCCTTTCCATCAGATCTTGATTGTCAATAAAAGTATAACATTTAACAGCTGCTTCATGACCAGTTCATGAGAATGCCTGATCATGTCCCCGCCCCCCGCCCCAGTATAAGAAAATTAACTTAATCTGCCTGAGCACTCAATGAACAGTATTTCCTGTGGGCAAGAAATAAATCAAACAAATACGTTAACCCAAGCAGTACTGTATTGTCACACTTCCTTTCAGCTAGCTGATCTGTGTAGATGCCAGTCTATTTTAGGCTAATGATAGAAAGGAGCCCTTGCTGGCTTCATAGGTAACCACAATTCTTCGAGCCCCCTTTGCTACTAGATTTGTCTGTATAAGCCACTACTATCAGCTCCTTAATAACTTCAGTTCTGTAACAGGAAAACAGTTATATACAGGATTTGCACACAGTCATCGTTAGAAAAGAAAGATTTTCCAATCAGTCTTGTCCCCCCTGAATTTCTGAACCAGGAGATACTAAAGACCTAGCATGTCAACAAACAGCTGAGTTCTTCAGGCATGCATTTCGCTATGTAAGTGCCATATGTCCCTCCACTTCCTAACACAATTATATTTTTAACAAATAGGCCCAAATTTTCTATGCATGCGATGTAAAAGGAACATATTTAAGCCTGGTGTCTTCTTTCAACTCTTCTCTTTACCAAATACAGATTGTGAGCTCTTATCAGGCTTTCAAAGAGGAATGGGCTTTTTAGGCTTATGAATGCAAGAGGCTTGTTCACCATGTATAAAAATGTTGCTACTTTCTGTTCAGTTCAGTCAGACCTTTCCAGCCAGTGAGTATTGACAGTTAAAAAGTGTAACGTAGCTAGCAAAAGTATATGGCTAGAAAAGTACAATATCTAACACTCTAAAAGCTCATATATTCTAACTTCATGTATGTATGACTTGCAGTGTAGTTAACATTTTAATTTTGAATCTCTTTAGCTCTGTAGATACTTCCTGCTGGTTCCTCTAGAGTTGTGTTCTGTACTAATTCAGGGACACAGCTATATCAATGACTCCGTGGTTGAGTACTCTCTGTTGGACTGAAGGTGTGTGTAACCAAGACAATTCTAAAAGAGTATCTTTATTTACAGAAATGCTTTGTTTGCCTGATCAGACTTTGTAAATGCTTATGGTAATCTTTTAGAAGTTTTAATAGGGGGTAGTATACTTTTTACAAACATCTGGAATAACCCTGACATTTTGTGTAAGGTCACTCTTAGGCGTGCTTCAGAGTATTTCTGCAGCTCACATCTGGTGGGAGGTTCTCATTTCATCTACTGTGTAATACACCCAAAAGTCATATGGGATCATGCAGATACTTCAATAGTGTTACACATTTGTACAGAAACATCACTTTTGTGGTAGTGCCAATAGTCTGTTTGGGACTTTGTAATAATGAATTTTTAACTTTAAACTTGGGTGACTATGAGCACTCTTACATTTGCTGAAAGAAAAAAATTGAAAAAACGATGAAATTTTCTATATTCTTACCATATGCCCTTATTTTTTTCCTTTAAAAAAGTCCTTCTTTTTAGAACTGAGATTACTGTAAGGGGCAACAGGGGCAGCGATTAGGTTACTGACTGTAATCCTGTGGACTGGATACCTACAGGGCAACTTACAAAAAGGTGAAATGATAAGAGGCAAAGTTGAAATGAAATAATGTCTAATGAAACTATTCTGGAAAACAAATAAAATACTACTCAGGTGTTTATGCTTTTGCTCCTGGCTTGGCATTTGCCATGTCACAGTTACAAAATGGAATAGGTCCCAAGATTTCTGGGAAGGCAGGAATAGACAGACCCTGAAGAAGGCTGGAGTAAACTTGTTACCTCTACCTGCCAAAGCATACACATGGGAGAATGGCTAGTATTACAGAACAACACAAATGGTGAGATTGGGCCAGGAAACTTACAGACAACCAATGTCTATTAGGCCAATTTTCCATCCTGAGCTTATTGAACAAACGTAGGAGACTTCTATTTTTCCAAGTGGACTTAGAGGGACTAGTCTGCCAGCAACTGGATCTCAAACAACCGAGTGGCTCCTTTCTCCTCCCTGCACTTGCCATATGAGCAGAAGTACTTAACTGCCCTGTGCTTGGGTGAAATAAGATAACTGTCTTGTTTGAAAAGAAGATCTATTAAACTGTCAGAATGAAATTGGAATATTACATACACCTATAAAGACTTTTGAATTTACTGTTGTATTGAAATACTGATTTATACACAGTACTTGGATGCCACTTTTACATGTTATACCTTCAATGCATCCTGCACTACTCTGTTGATGCTTGAACAGTGGGATCCCTATAAATAATGATCAGATGGATATCAAGAAAATGGATTTTTCTTACATTTATTAGCATACTGAAACTAAATAGACTATAAATATTTTAATGAGGATATTTTATACAAGTGTGGCTTTCAATAAATTTTAGAGTTTTTATTTCTATTTTGCCTTTTATCGACACACAAAGAAATTAATTAGATTCTTGAACAATAAATTTATAAAACTTGGTGTTTATATGCATATTTCAATGTTGGCTGAGATTGTCAGAAGTAACAGCTAATCTTCTTTATGTAGCAGGGTGCTGAGTGGGCTTAAAAGTCTTTGCTTCCAGAATGCAATGTAATTATAAGACGTGATTAGAACTGATTATAATCAATCAGCATAGTCTTAAGTGTAATTTATAATGCTGCAGCTGTGGTTAGATTAAATCATCATATAAAATACAATTTCACCAAGATATCTAAAATTATTTGAACAAACCCAAATACAGTAAACTCATAATGCCATAAATATAGAGTAAATGATGCCAATTACATAATGTTAGGGGCTGTGTGTACCACAAAATGTTTTCCCTCACAGAGGATATTTCTGATTCAAGACACAAAATTGTCCTTTTGTTATAGTGACAGGACAATCTTTCTGGCCTTCTGAACTCTTCCTTACGCCATCTGTCACATATAACGTGTCACTACCAGCAGCAGAACTACCAGCGGCAGTAAGAGCTCTTTTGAAACAATAATAGAAACTAGGTATGGAGATTTACAGAACAACACGTTTTAGTAGGATAAAACCCATGCTAGCTGTCAAAACCTGCTGAGTTCTCATCGCAAATCTGCTAAATGGCTTTATTCAGTTTCTTTCCCTCCATCTGTAAGTCCACATTGTAGCTGGGAAGCATAACTGCAGACACGTATCAGCCAGCTTTGCTCCAGCTAGTCTGGAGAGCCCCAACAGTGACCCAGGGCTGAGCAGGAGTCAGGGCTTGCTGCAAAGGGCTGTCTGCTCCCAGAGGGTCAGCCAGCACAACTCACCATGGCTCTCTTTTCCTCTGTACCCAAGCAACTTTCCACTATCTGTATTTCAGTTGTATTTCTGATCTTGGTGAAGGGTTAACCTCGGTTTTGCAGTGTGAAAATACTGCCTTTGTTAGGGACATGTGTGGAGGGCTAATGGAACGGTTTCTCAGTTCTTTCATTTTTCCATGCAATTTCAGGTCAAAGAAAATCTCGCCAAAGAATATCTTGTCTGGCAATCTGAGATTAGAAAAACTACAGCAGGAAAAATACCATTTCTAAACTGATCAGAATATATACGCACACAAAAAAAGAAACTAATTTACTGTTCTTTTAAAAGGTACCACTTTAGCTTTTGGCTTCAATGTCAGGGGAAGGTAATCAACTGTTTCCTCCCAAAAAAGAGTACGAAATTTGTAATTACTTAAACAACTGGTGCTCAGAATAAAGCTCTTTGCTTAACTTCTAAGATTGTGAATTCTTGCCTGGAAGCTCCTTTTCCCAGTTTACTGAGAATCCAAAATAAAAATGTTATTTTGTGTGTATAAGATGAAACTTGATTCAGATCTGCCTAAACTAAAGCCTACTTCTCCCAAAGTTTTCTCAATTAAAAGGAAAATACATATGTTCGCATTAGAAAAAAACACAAAACAGCCCCCCAAAACCCCCTGTTTCTAGTATGAGAATATTTTGTTGCTAACTTTCCTCCAGAACTGATGTGTCATGACATCAGTATAAAATTTAAGAGTAGCACCCCTACAGCAGTAGGTTAGTTAAGATAGAATCTAACCAGTTTTTAACATACAGGATTTTTATATTTTGAGTATGAACTTGAAATTTCCCTAACAATTCACTTATTTAAAAAGTAATGAATATTTTTGAAATTATGATGCATCATTAGGATTCTCTACCTTAATTTTTCACGCTTAATGAAGGCACATTGAAAAGAGAGTCTACAAAAAGTGTGTGTTTAATAACCTGGAAACTGAGCCTATTTAACTCATATATTTCTTAACAGAAGAACGGAGGGTCTGTGAACTGTAAAAATGTCTAAAATATTATAAAAATTTATTATTTATATATAGATAATTTTTTTAACTGGTGACATAGTTCATCAGCTGATAGTATGTTTCCTCTGTATTTCTGTTGATGCTCTCTCTGTACCCATAAGCTGTACATTGACATCCTTAGTTTACAGGCTTGATCCTTACAATGAATTCCTGTGCCACTGAATAATTTTGTTTTGAACCATAGTGATTGCTTTAATTCTTTGCTATTCTATTTTGGTTCATACATAATGCTTTTCAGAGCAGTATCTGAGAATGACCAGTAGTGTATTAAGGAACATAAAAAATATCTGTTTCACATATTTGTTGTTAAAGTCATAAATATCATCGAAAAACAGATACAAAATTAGAAGGTAGGTCCATAACCTATGATCACTTTCAAAAGAACAAAATTTTATCAAAACGTATATAGTCCATCAAAACACATCAAAAGCCAAAGAACTGAGGATGTTAGCTGCCATTGAAAGAATGTCTGTGTGTTTGAATATGAATGGTCTGTACCCGAATGGTATTTTTCATTCAGAAGAAGTATTATTCTAAATTCCGCAAATTTCATGATCACCAGCCCCCGGTATGATTATAATTTAAAGTGGTTTTAATCTAAATATTTTTTAACCTGCCGTTTTCAAACCCAAATGCCTAACTATGTTTATTTTTAATTTAACTACACTGTACCAAATATGGCATAATTTCAACATTTAAATTTGAGTGTTCTTCAAATTTCCAGTTATAAAAGTTGTTTTTCTTATTCAGTAATGATTCTGCATTTGAGCCAAGCAGCTGCATATGAAGGCTGCCAGAGTTGCTCTTCACACACTTTTCAGTTAGCTGACTTCACATTACTTTAGGTACGGAAAAATCTATTTTACTGCTTTAAAAGGAGAGGTCAGTATAATGTCAGCCAATAGACAGAACTTTTATATATGATTTTTTTTTATGATGTTTTGCATTTTTAATATTCATGGGTTTATGTTTAATATATTTACTTTGATAAGAGCCTAAACATAGGAAAATTCAAAAATTTCTGTCATTTATTGTGAAACCTACTGCTAAGCTCTTTACCTGCCTTTTTAAAACAAATTCTTGTCAAATTAAAGAACTTTAAAGTACGTGCCATTCCCACATGACTTTCCTACTCAAAATAATCTCATAGAACTCCAAATATACTGCGAGTTTTAAACCAGCTGCTATTTCTAAGCCTATTCTTTTCAGCAAGAGGGCACAAGTACATGCTAAGGCCAAATTTAGGTAGGCAGTTAAGAATGCGCATAGGCTGCTAAGAACACCTTCAAGAGCAGATGACAGGGAGAGGCGTAAGCAGACATTGGTCCACTACTGATAACAATGGTGACAATAATAGTAAAGGGCATATGGACATAGCCTGCTTATTTCGTTTTGCCTGTTTGGATCTTCAGTTGCCTAAATACCTCTTAGATTCACTATCAAGAGATGCATTGCTGAATTGGAGCTGGATGTATCTCTTGACTATCAGTACTCAAATATCTATCAAAATTCAGTCAAGAAGCACCATTCACTAAATCTATTTGTAAATATTCAGCTGGGGATATATTTATTAAGTCTATTCACTAAGCTGCTGTTTTTTCTAAAAAAATAGCCCAAATTAATCTTTAAATAATTTAACTAATCTCAAATATGGACTTGCCTGCTATAATGATAGTAATGACATAAAATAAATTTTTTCCCTTTAAGCATTAATATTCTGAGTGCAATTCAGAAGTTCATTTCTATGACACTCAAACAAGCGACTATAGTAGATGGTTGGTGAATTTTAAACTTAGTATACCTCACTTACTAAAGAAGAAATAAATGCCTAATAATAAAAATCACAGTGAATTATTTCAGAAGTTTCTTGCCTAAATTAATAAAAAATATTGGAAAACATATTTCTGTTGTTTAAAAAGGATAAATGATGAAAAAATGTGAAACAATGACAAGGGAGAAGAACAGTGTAATTTTAGAATTGTTGAAATACTCTTAGCTAGGAATGTGTCTTCAGTTATCTTAAAACAATTCCTATTTATCCATAATAGGGTCAGAACCTCCTACTTATTAATTATGTTAAAAATCCCTTAATTATCTTTCACTCAATTATGTGAACAGTTTCAACATCCAGCATGACATTTAGATAATGAACATAGCAGTTTAATGGTATCACTAATACCCACATGGATTTATTTAGCATGTGCTTAAATCTCTAATTTAAAATCAGCAGGACCTATGTATTATCAATGTCACTTAAATCAGAAGCAGAAGAATGTTTTCAAAGGGTAATAGTAGTTAAATTCTCATAACCAGTTTATAAACCAGTAGACCTTACACTAAAATGTGAGGAGCCAGATACAAAGTCCATTTGCATTGACTCAGATTTGTGTTAAACATCATAAAATTTAGATCAGGCATTTACACCCAATTATGTTCAGAAAACTGATCAAGCACAGAAATGATAAAAGCCCTAATTTCCTTAATGCATCAATTTTTTTTTTTTTGTTCCCAAGAACTGCTAACCAGTAGGAATACTATGGGCACCTTATAATTTGGTTAACCCCTATGCAGTAAATTTTGTGAAAATTAATATTCCAGATCGCAATTCTACATGTAGATTGGAAGTTATGCCCATTGATTTAATTGTGACATTGAATAGTTTCAAAGATCCACCTCAGTGAAGAAGACTGCAAATCAGTGGGCTGCTTGTTGATTTAAGCAGTTATGCATAGCATATGTCTAACAAATGTAGAATAAAAAATAACTGGTATTTCAATATATGCAGATAACTAATGCAATACGTAATGTTTTGGTGACTGAAAATTTTAAAGGCAATATTAAAAAAAGAAAATATTTTAAAATATGACAATATTTTTATTATTATTAGACAGGGATTTATCCCTTAGACTGTGCTTGAAGACTTCTTTTCTGTTTGGGAGACTAGGACATACAGATTATTACACAAATACATGGCATGAAATGTGCTGTAATTTCAGATAGGTGCCAGCACTTCAAAGACTTAGTAAAATACTATTTTATTATTTTGAAATACTAACTTCTCATTCAAGTATAAATCAGTGTGATTTCTTTATCATTACTCTGTTTCATCCAGAATACCCCAATACTGAACACATGAGAACTTAACCAATAATTCTGTTTTCTTCAAAGGACCTGTTCTGATATCACGGTTGGTGAGGACACAAAACAATGAAACTAGAAACATGACATTAGTGGCAGCAGCATAATGGTGAATTGTGCTTATTATCTTAGTTTTTAACTTGATGAAAGTTATTTTATGCCAATGATCACCCAAAGTTAAGAAAATCTATCCATGGTGATTTTCATGGCATAATAGCAGAATTGCAAATTCCAGAAATGGGCATCTTCACCTGCTCTGCCAAATGTGGGAAATGAAGAGATTTGGTCAATTAATTTCATTTTCAATGTTAGTGAAATAACTTCTTTTTTTAGAAAAACTCCATATAAATTTTAAAATTTATCTTTTCTCGTTTAAACATTAGTTTCTGAAGTGTGTATAGCACTTATAAGCACTCTCTACAGTCATTTAGGATTGGTACCAGTTTTATAACTTGGATACATAGTTATTAGATGTCAAAAATAGATGACATAACAGCAATGATCAATAAAAATATTTACATTATTAGACCAATAATTAACATCAAGAATAAAAAATAGGGAAAGTTAGATTAAAAAACCTCTTAAAATACATGTTATTCTCCATCAGACATGCCTATTGCTAAACCAAAGAAATGATACAATGAAAAATGCAGCATTCTGATTTTAAGAATAATATAGTAATCAAAAGGATTATTCTGGAACTTTGCATTTTAAGAAGGTGTAAAAACATGATGCCTCACACAGGTATAATGCAGTCCAGATTTATAAATAAGGATCTGTAGATTTATAATATACATTTAAATTAATTTATTTTTTTTCTTAAAGCACATATATGAAAACATTATATAGACAAATATAACTCTAGATTTGTTTATCCTTTACATTTAATTTTAATTTTAAGAAGAAAAAAATTTTCATATCAGGAAGTCCAATTATATTTAAAACAGTATTGTAAAATATGGTGCTTTGCAAAGAATAAAAATCACCCACTGTATGGTATTTTACAAACAGTCAATATTTTTTCTGCATGTTCCTCTACTTCCCATTGCAAAGGTCTTTTTCCAAACTGCATGAATCATGGGACATAATCTAAATCTTGACTTCCATTTCTCTGGAATTAAAGCATTCTCTGTCATCGCCACCATGACAGACTGGTGATTGCTTTATTTATAGTGCAAACAGCCCTAAATCCTCGAACCATAAGATTGAACGAAAACAGAATTAAAATGTGGTTGGGGGAGATATTACTTATCCTAAGGAGGCAATGACACTTCAAAACATATTCAAAACAGAGTAATTTCATGTTTTGTTTATCTGTCTTACATAATTAAGTGTATTAAGCAGTTTTGTTTTCATGAACATGAGTATGAAGATGATGGGTGATGATAATGGAGATCATAACGGGCTTTCCATTTCACTGCTGTCTTCTTATAGTTCAGACAAGTGTAACAGTCACACTTAAACTTGCCACTCAAAGGTGTTTGACCAGTGATATTAATTTCTCTTGAGGAGCATCTTCAGATTATTTATGATTATTATTTGCTACACATCAACAATGGAATGTTACAAATATAGCAGCTTTTCTGTTTGTGTTTGTAGTCTTAATTACTATGATTAGTTTTCTCTACAAATAGAACACAAAGATGTGTAGCCTTCATTCCTGTCTTTTCCATGTTCTAGTGTTGCTAACAATTAAACAACTGATGCATAGCTACCTTTTTCCCCAAATCCCGAACTGCAAATGTGACAAGTGTATGTAACTTCTTAGTCTATTTTTCCCCCCTTGTACAAGAAGTGTTTCTCACCAAGCACTAAGGCTCCTGACCAGCCATTTAAGTTCAAATCAAATTGTTATTTTCTAAACTGTGACAACTTATTTTTAAAAGGAGTGTTTTTCAGGAACTTCAAAGTGATTCATGAGCATCTTTCACTAAATGTGAAAATTTTTGTTTGCTTTTAAAAATCTCTTCATACAGTAAGTCATAGGTACAGCTTCACCAACCCTTGTAAGAAAAAACCTTTGTAACTTGTAATTTGTAAAAAAACTTTGTAATTTCATATAAAACAGATCTAAAAATATCTGATAGACTGATTTGTGTGAGGAGCTGGTTGTATGTGGTCTACTTCTCTGTAATGTTTGTTTCCAATTATTTCCTAACAGGTATCTTTTTAGTCAACCATTCATTTGCTATAAAAGTCCTTGAAGATTGTTTCCCACAAAAGTAGATCTTGAAGGACCAAAAGTATCATAGATTCCTTTATATGAAAGATGTGATTGCTGCTTCCATTTCATAGCTGGCGTCTTTGTTTCATTTACAGCCACCATCCAATACACAAACAAGGTACAATGGAGAATAAACAACACATTGATTGCATTTCACTTCCTAATTAATTTTCAGATGATGATGGGCATTACCATGAACACGTTCCCCATGCTTTCCTGAAGGATGCAGACAAACTTTGGATGGCATGGCATTTTGGTTGAAAGAGACACTGGAAGATTGAGGAAAGCAACATTAAACTCCCAGTTTGTCCCTAGATTTTTGCACAAAAGTGGAAAGCTAAGTGAGGCTGTTTTATCTGCAAATTCATGGGGCCTAAGTCAGATGAAAGCTTTTAAAAAGTTGTGGATTAAGATGAAAGGAATGAGTAAGAAAGGAAAATAGTAGTACAGTAAGAATGGAAATAAAATATTAGCAAACTAGTTATTTCTACCTGTGATTCTTAACAACTTCTCTGTTCTCAACTCTTTTCTCTGTTGAGGAGCTCAGTTTTTCTCTAAAGCACAAACAACTTTTGAAGTGAAGTATCATCTTCACTTTATGGCTGACAACTAGTATATTGATGCAAGAGTATAGGCCAGGCTGTTCCCCTGAGATGGAAACATTTTATAGCCCAGTATGCTGAATATTTATTACAGAGCTAGATTATTTTGTGGAAAGGCTTCACATTAACTCTTTATGCTAAGACTTCATTTAGGAATACTGGAATTCTATGTCAGAGTGCAGATTCCAGCATGATAATTTATTTTAATCCCCATGCCAACTATTTCAGGAAATTTTGTCTCAGCAGCTTTCTTGTCTGAAAATGAACAGCACTGAGGTCAGTAATTGCTGGAGTAGCAGCAGGTTCCTGAATCTTAGGGTACCAAATGAAGGGTTTGCATGAAAGAGGAAACACATCATGAGAAAGATGAAATGAAAGGATTTTTTTGTTTGCTTTTTGAGGGAAGCTTGTATCATTTAAGCTGGTTTTGTCTACAGGGTAATCCTGGAACATCAATTTGATGTCTCAGAGCTCTTTGTTTAAAGACTGGCACTGTGTGTTTGAAGATGTCTGAAGCTGTAGTCATTAATTTTAAGAAAGATTGCATTTGAAAAGATATAGCTGGTGAAAATGAATTAAAGCTCTATTACTAGTTATTCAGAACACAGCCTGAGTCAAATGTATAATCAAAACTTCATTTCAGCATTGTGGGTAGTGACAAGATTTATGTTTTTTAAATATGTAACATTCCTACAGGACTCTCCTGCTTTCTTTTTTCTTGAAAAGAACTTCCTGACTCATCTCTTCCTCCTGCTTTGCCAGCCGGTGGCCATGTCTCTGTTAGGCACTGACTGGAAAGCAACGTAAAAAAAGGACAGACTTTTCAGAAGGACGGCTTAAGAGCACAGCACTGTGAAAGGGTGGTAGAAAAATCAAGTTTGCTAAGGAAGCAGCCTTTCTTTGCCCTCTCTCATTTGTGTTACAAATCTATTTACAGTAGGTATCAGCAAGAAATTAAAGGGATGGAGACACTGATTTCCATTTCTGAGCTACTAATGGTGAAGAGCTTTTGATTCCCATGCTTGTACCTAGTTAAATATTTGAATCACACTAATCCTCACTACTTCCATTAGAACGAAATTTGCTATTGCATGGATTAACTTTTTGTTCCTTATTTATGTAAACTGAAATTAAATCACTTGCTATTTAAAAAAATCACTAAACAGAAGAGAAATGTTTCATTTATACGAGTCTGGAAGAGTAAAAATTCTGGTCAAAAATTAACTTTATAGTGGTTGTCCCCACTTGTGCTATTATCTGTATTGCCACTTCTACATCCATAACACCACCCAGTCCTAAAATAAGACAGTACCAAACAATACACTGTTTTATTGTCATTTTACTTTGAATTTCTAGAAGTGAAACATTGCTGTGTAGGGTATGTGATTCCTTGATAATGCCTCACATTTTAACAGCAAGTTTGAGGTTTTTTTCAGGTAACTGGGTAATTAGCAAATCCAGCAGTAGGATGACTTCTTTATAAAAGGAAAAACAGGAATTGAAACTCTCTTCTGGGTATCCATAGGAAATGCACCACTGATGCTTATAAAACTATGCACTAGATAACAGCGTTGTTCAATGGTAAAATTCTGTTAAAAAGCCAGAGTTGTCAGGGAGAATTTGATTTAAAGGATATGGCTTAAATATTAGATATAAAAACATTCTGTATCTGCTTCCCTAACAATAAATGGCTGGATTAGAGTGAACAGTAAAGAGTAACAGTGAATCGTAAACAAATATCAACTGTGGAGACTGATTCAAGTACCAAGCCAAAGATAGTCCTCATAATTTCTGAAAGGTGTGATTATAGCACGTTATGATGTATTCTATATCTTCTCTATGTATTTTATACATCTTATATATATGTATATAAAATATATACAATACATTTTTGTGATTATATCCTAATGTTGGAATTCTAGGTTCAGGCCTCATACAGAGGCTTATTTGGGGAATGGGGGTGTCAGTATTTTTAAGTTCTCTCTATTCTTCGCCTGTGGTCTGAAAGAAGTTGATTGTTGTTATGAAGAAGGCTGAGTTTGTAAAAATACACAATTCAATGTTTCTCTTTCCTGGACAGCTTAGTTGATTTCTAATTATTTGGTGGTTTCTTTTAACTCTTAAGTATTACTTTTGAA
Organism: Gavia stellata; assembly: GCF_030936135.1. Taxonomy (NCBI): domain Eukaryota; kingdom Metazoa; phylum Chordata; class Aves; order Gaviiformes; family Gaviidae; genus Gavia; species Gavia stellata. The sequence goes on along the minus strand of NC_082603.1, from coordinate 22,146,719 downwards.
CTAAGCTGCTTGTGTGCATTTGGCCATCTAGTTCTGTATACTTGCTCCCTGACCAGGTGAATTTGAAGTAATCACACATATTTGAACACAAAAGATCCTATGAGAACAGGAGCTAGTATTACATGAACGAGGATAGTGAGTGCACCAAAAACCACAAGCATTTCTCAATGATGGATGCTTTCAAAATGTAAACTTCTGTCTCTTTTTACAGAGACCACCCCTGCAGCCTCCCCACCCCTCTACCAAAATCTTGCTATGTGTACTGAATACAGTACTGCATACACAAATCTCACTTGACAGTAAGAGGAAGATAAAAACATGCATGGCAAATGTTAGTCATATCATTTCATGTTCTGATGGAAGGTTATTGAAATTGATAATAATCAGAGCATTATGAAGAGTAAACTAGAATAGAAAAGTAGCCAGTATAGATTTATCCTGAAGTCAATAGATTATTAGTGAATGATATTAACAGCATTTGCAGTCATAATTTCTGATTTTCATTATGTTATGCTTCTTTTCCTGATATTTCTATTGTTATGCAAACTTTAATGCTTACAAGCAGTTCCTATGATGTACGATGTTTGCTAATGTTTGTAAGGAATTGTCAATAGTCATTATGGTTCTAACTGTGAAAGTGTTTCTTCTTGGATAGACCTATGCACTAACCTAAGATCTTATTAAATTATCTGAGACTTCCTATATGTAACTGCAGGTGAGAAAAAAAATCAATATTTTACCATATTCATACACATCATGTGAAAAAAGAGACAGTCAGATAGGTGAGTTGAAACAAGTTTTCAGTTAGGTTGTGCTGTTTCCTTCCTATAGCTTTTATCTATTTGTTGGTTTTTTAGTCTTTCCAGTACTTTGGAAGAGAGACCTTGTTTGGTGATTATATGTTATGTGCTTTACCATGCACATGACTAAAATGTAAGCATAAAACTTTGCTTAAAATCTTAATGCCTTAGCCAGAGGGATACTAATGTTTAAAAGATCACTTAAAAATCACTGTGTGTACAAAATGGGGCAGAGGTGTAGACATTGTATTCATGATGCAGAGTGAAATAAGGAAATAAATAACTTTTTAATCTCTTTTTTTGTGTCTTCTATGATTATATTGCTGCAGCTCATGGGCCTGTCGTCTACCTTCCAGATTCAATACATAGTCCTCAAGAACATGGGAAAAGAGCAGAGGGTAATGACCAGCACCTACAAGCAGGTAAACAACGCAGTGAGAGTATACATACTTTTTGTGAATACACTTCAACACAAACTCAGAGCTTTGGGGTTCTTTGAAATGCTTGAAAAGAGAATAACCGCAACAGAAGGATGCTGTAATCCACAGTCACCTGAGATGGATCAGGCATTTAAGAAATGCGACCCCTGACCAAACAGGTAATCCCTATTTCCCAGGTGTTAAGGGCAAAAAAAGCAAAAAAGAAGCAAAAATTACGCTCTTATCAACTCAGGAAAAATAGATGAACAAATAGGTTGAATTATTTTCTGTTGATTGCTAAGTGTAATGTGTATGTTTTGATTTCTAACCCTCAAAAGAGAGGTATAGCAAAGACTGGTAATTTTTAAAAGTTTAGCATAAAATGCAGCATACATCATTATGCACATTTTTATAGATCTATTTCCTTATAAATAACTGTAGACTAATAATGGTGCTATCTTGCTCTGAAAATGAAAAATCTTACCAGGGCTGTGAATTCAGACTCTTTTTTAAGAATAGGCTCTAGTCCTTGTCTGTGGTGTTTATAGGGTCCTGTATCTAGTGGCCAGCTTTGACCACTGATTCTAATGCTAACAAAACAGCACCATTCATTAGTAGCAGCCCCTTTTGCTACTCCGGCAGTTAATTTTCCAGCAGACATACCTAAGTAAAATAAAAGTAATTGTATTGCCCCTGACACAGTTCAAATTATCAACTGGGGAGTTTTTAGCCCTCGAACAATGTTCTACAAATAGAAGAAACTATCCACAAGGCTTACAACATTTCAGAAGTTATTGAGGCTGTATCTTATAAAATTTTGATGTGAAATGTGCTGTCACACATTTTGTTTAGATTAACATTGATATAAATTGCAAAATAGCATAGACAGTAACATGTAATTTGCATTTATGCTAATTTAATTTATTTAAAAACACTGGAGTTTAGGGGACAGAATTAGTATGGCTGGAAAAGCAAATTACCTGAGATGGAAAAAAAATATTCAGCATTTAAAATGTTAAGGAAAAAAGACAGAGCACATTAGTGCTTCTTATTACTTTTGGATAAGATACCATTTCAAAGGAAACATCAAAATACCTCTATGGGCTAGTATGTTAAGGTAAGAAGATGGCTGCCCTTGATTTCTAATGCCTGAAGTCAGGTCAGGAATACCAGCTGTGATAAATTGTAGAACAAGTATGTATAGTTTGACAAGCCAAGCAAGGATTTGCTTTCTGGAGTGTTTTAAATCTTTTGTTCTTTAGTTCTGTCCCTCAAAATCTCAAAGTTAGCTAAACAGAGCCCGAGATCAGGCATGGGGATTGTAGCAACACTAGAGCTTGTGCTGCACTTTGTGTGCATGTTATTCTCATCATAAATCTTTAGCTGCTGAAGCTAAGCAGAAACTGTTGAACACCATAATCCTGATTAGGGAGGAGGAATATGAATGCAGCTCAGCAGTAACACTATATTACCAGTAACTAAAACATGCTTTCCCCTCAAAAATGTTTTTAATATCTACAGATAGATTACAATAATTACCGTCTATTAGGATTCTCTTATTATTTAAGTCTTTCACTATGATAAAAGAATAGAGTCATTAAATGTAATTATGAAGAATTTAGATAAAGAAATTATTTGGAAGATATGTGTTTCTGAGAACAAAATCAGTAGCTTATCTGAGTTTTTTCCATATAAATAAGAAAGCATTAGTTTTATTACTATATTTACTCATTTACTACCTTATTATTGCCAATATTATTTTTAATACTATTCTGTAGTGTAATGGTACAATGTCCTTTTGAAAGGATAATATATTAGGAAAGACGGCTTCTAAAATTTTAAATTAAAGTTTTCAAAATAAATGTATAGTCACACTTAAAAAAAATCTCATCTTCTTGTGGGAGATCTATAGAACCTGTATTGTTTGCTTTGTTAAACACATCTGTGTCCAGCAAGTGCATCTATCCAAATATAAAGGGCCACAACTGACAGCTGTAACAGTTCTGATACATTGGGGAGAGAGGATGTGGGACCTATGCAGGAACTTAGTGTCCCACACATCACTTCTGGGCAAATCACAGTCCCAAAGTTCAACTACTGGAAAAGAGGCTGAGAGAAAGCTCTGCCACAGCGTTCATGAGTTATCTTAGTCAATCAGTGTATGGGAAAACCTGAAAGAGACTTTGAAAAGCATTGACACGTAGACAGGATTCCTAATTTTAGCAGCAGGGTTTTGCTGCTGAACATTGGCATAATTTTTTAAATAAACGCTGTAAGCTCGTTCCTCATATACATGCTTTTGAAAATTCACTCATAAATCCATAGGAAAAGCAACGTCATCTGCAATTAGTCAGCTTTTATAACACATTGCTATTTCTACAACATTGGGTTTAAAAAAATCAGTATCTTAAGGTGGTTTAGAACTATAATGCTTGGGCTAAATCCTGGACTTTTTAAGTCAGGGACAGATAACGTATTGTTCTTTTAGTGGTACCAGAATGTGACGCAAGTTTGAGAAGATGCTCTAGGCCTCTGTATTTTTAATATAAAAATATGAGTAATAAAGATTGCTATCCAAGAAATGAAGCAACTTCGGGAAGATGGAAGTAAGTCATTCCCTTCTCTCCCCTCTTGCTTTGTCTTTAGTGTTGAAGCTATGTTCCGTGCAAAATAATTTAAAAAATGAATGCAGCTTCTGTTTGGTATTCACTTCATCCACTTACATATTTATCATCCTTTCTTGTGCAGTGCAAGCAACAGAATATTTTAAAGGCCATTGTTTAATGACAGCGTGCATACGTAGCTCTGGTAAAACGTTTATAATGTTTTATATATTATTATTACAGTTGGAAAACCTTAAAAAAAATCATATTGAAAAGGCTGTAAAGTTCTGGGACTTGAAATACATTTATGAAATATTGTCAGGTCTTCCTGTGCCTGTACCTTATTCACCCTCTGTGTAAGTAAGTATCTGTGAAGAAGACTATAGGAGACTGAGGAAAGCACTGAGCAGTCCTGGCTACACGTGCTACACGTACCTGACTTCCATATGCTGACTTTACTTGCCATTCAAAATAAATTTGATTATTGGGGAGCATTTAGGTATTTACCTCTGGAAGGCTTCAGTGAACTTGCTTGGACATGAAAGAGATATAAAACTTTCCCTTGTGTGGTTTGAGGGAAATTCCTGGAGGCTGAGCTCAGTGTAAAGGTGGTTTATTAGTGGAGCTGGTATAAGTGAAGCATGGGGCCACTGATTTGGAGAGCTGACATAAGGTAAAATCCTTTTGTCTTCCCTAGATGAGCACTTCTGCTGCAATCAGCAGGAATTAGTTCTGTGCTTATTATTACATTTAGATTTGTAGTGCTTAAATCCATGCATGTAAGCACATTTGGAAACTCCTTGTTGCAATGCAACATTTTGCTACCTTTCTTTCAATGCTGTTTTGGCTGTGTTACTTTGATTGCTTTCTTAAAGATCAGTCATTCTTAATCAACTGTATTTATATGATTATTTAAATGATACCTAGTTATGCAATTAGTAAAAGTGTTTAGTCATCATCTGTTTTGAACATTGAATTGCAATTTGAAAATTGAACTTGTTTATCTTATGGATATTTAAACATCTTTCTCAGGTACATGTCCCCAATCTTTTGTGGTTCTACTATACCATGAAAAAAATGACAAAAATGAACATACCTCTTGAGGGAGTTTTGATGAAAATATATCTACAAACATAGTAAACAAACTTACAGAATAGGGCTGGGCCACAATGCTCAGATGTATATTGTACTTCCCACCTAGACACCATGATTCAAAATCATGATGCAGAAACTCCTGCCAAATTGATTTTGTTTCAGAACTGCATAGAAGTGCCCTTATAATGACTGAAAAATTGAAGTCTAAATATTTTGATGAGGATAGTTTCATTACATTAGGCACAGTTTAACTTATCCTACTCAGTGTAAATGAGACTAGGATAAGATAAGATGAACCCACTCTATTTCCACTGTTTATTACAGTCTTGAATCTGATAAAATACTTAGCATTGATCACTGGGGATGTTGAAAAGCACACAAAGGAATACAGGCAGTAGATGCTAAATGATTAGAATTTTTTCTGCAAATGTATTACATTTCAGAGGTTAAGTGGGTAAGGGAAAAATTGCACTGAATATTCACCTTTGAGAGTAGATAGCAAATTTGTTTCTCAATGTAATCATGTCCAAAAATCGTTCTGTTTTCACAGCTGCATGCCACTGCACACCATTTTAAACTTTGCATTTTGGCACTGGGAAGGAACAGAAGGTTAAAACGTGTGGAACAAAGAGATTCTCTCACCTCCTTGCCAATATTGGAATTGAAAGAGGCTGGACTGTGAATTTAATTAAGCATCCTTTTAAAGGAGATCATAAGAGGGAAGAATTTCCTTTCTATTTCTGTGACAACGTTTTGGAGTACAGTCATTAAATATCGGTTGGGAAAGGAAGTAAGTTGAGAGTGAGTGGACAGATGTGTAGTTCCATTCTTACTGCTTGCTGGCCACAGCATCCAACCCAGAGAAGGAAAAGGTGAAAAAAAGTGACTTATTGGTGGTATAAGCCAGCTACAAATCATTGTTTCTCGAAACTCAGAAGGAGAATAGGATGATTCACATTCAGAGCTCTTCTTGGGACTGCTTCTACAATAGTGCAGTCCAAGTCCCTGCGCTTTATGACTGGGATAAAAGTCTCATTGATAGGTTATTGAAAGCCATCATTGATAGGTTATTGAAAATCTGACAGTAAAGAAGTCACTACTGTTTCTGAGTTGGCCCTTGTTCTGTAGGAAGAACTGTCAAGGTCTTACAAAGATTACCATACAAACATAAGATAAAAATGACTTTGTCTTTTCTGCTGTTCAAAAGTCCAGCTGACAAAAGAATTGCTTCTTTTCAACTTTATTTCCAGCAATATTTTCTGAGTCAACTTGACCATTTCCCCTTTTGATATGAAAGTAATTCTCTAGAGGGAAGTCACTGAACCAGAGAACATACATTTGGTCTCTCTGATTTCTAGTATTCATGACCAATTGAATGCTTCTAGAAGTCAGTGAAAAGTAATCCCATTTGATTCACTCCTCATTTTAAGTTATTTACAATACAGAGTATGCTGACTAGCACTTTCTTGTGCTGTGTGAAAATATTAGGTTTTGACTCACAAAGATAGCTGTGGGGAAAAAGCTGGAAATATTACTGAAAATGTGTGCCTTTGCTCCCGTTCTAAAGAGGAATAAAGAATTTAGTTCACACCAGAAATTGCAAAGCATATTCTTCCAATTCATTTTTTATTTGATCATAAACTAAGATCTTGAAAGAAGAATCTCCTCTGTAAACTGCTCTCCTCACAAGACATTACATTTTTTGCAAGTTCCACTGCAAAGAACACTATTTGAAGCATTTGTTTTTCTATGCTTACGCTAATTTGTTCAGAATACTGATTTTTAAACTTTTTTTCTGGGTCACATAGTATCTCTTTTCAAAGCAAGAGGTAAAAGATAGAGGCAGGAGGCAAAATCATCTCTGCACTAACTTTTATGTTGTTGTAGCCAGCCTGCCTTAAGACAAGATTTAGGATCAGAGCATATTCATATTCATTCCAGAATATATTTTTAAAATTATCCTCTTATATGTTAGCCCTTCCATTTCTGGAAGGGCCCATAGCATCTTTTATAAAAGTGATTTAACTCAGGAGATCTTTACTGTAATTTTCTGATATATAGTCACAGTTGGAGAGATTGCAGTTGCAGAGAAGATCATGAAGAATATTTTTTTAATTCAGTCATGTTCTTCTGTATTTATTAATATCTTCTCCGAGATTTATCATTCTGTATCTTTCCTCAGAATTATTTTGATGTTCTGCAGCTTTTGTATGGGTAACTGTGTTTATCAATCTTGTTACATTTTTAATATGTTTTTCTAGAAATTGCAGAATTGAAACCTTTAATATCCCCATAAGAAACCAAGATATTGGAAAATATTTGTAAGGAGTTGGCAGTAATGAACATGGTAAACCACAAACCAAAATATTAAAGCAAATATGAATTAGAGTCATGAGAACTTGGAAAACCTGCCCAGCAAGCTGATGTTTAACTTTCAGAACTCATAAACTCAAGTAGGAGCTTAAATAGAATTCCATAGCATTTATTACTTTGTCTTGAATTTTATTTTTTGTGTAGTTTTAAAATAGCAACAACAATAGACCAATGTGTTTCCTTTGGAACTGAAAATCATTTGCTGAATGACATCAATGTGTATCAGATGAAGATCTGTCAGTTATCTTAAAGCAGTATAAACAGTTGATCTTAGGGATTCTCAATGCAAAGACATTTAGAGGGTTTTTTTTCTTCTTTTTTTTGTGTGGTTTGATTTGGTTTGGTTTATGTCTTTCAGATATGGATGGTCCAAACCAACCTGCTTATTAGATTTTTATAAGATTTTAATATTTGTTCATATTTTCATTGTGAAGTTGCATCCTTTTCATTTACCCTGTACATGCACATTATTAAGTGTAGCACTGGTGATTTCAGTAAAGCTGATATATATTTTCATGGAAAAAAAAGTTCTCGTAGTGGCAAATTATACCTTTCTTGTGGTCTCTGCCTGCCTGCTTGCCATTTTTACACAGGACTAAGTGGAAAATTATTCTTGTGACATCCTTAATTTACTATGATTACCATTAAACTTCCAGAACTTGTCTTCTCACTATTAATGATACCCTATTCATCAACTGAAACTTCTTTCTAAGGGAACCTAACTGGTTCAGGACTTTTTCGTTCACTGACCAGCACCATTAGACTTATTTGAACCAAGAACAGATGTAGTCATTTTGTTCCCCAAGCCACTATGTGATGACTATTTCTGAAAACATTCCATTAGTTATTACAGCCTGTTACCTGAAAGACACAGATTATGCTCTCTCATTTTTTTCATATTGTTATCATTCTTAGTCTAAAATAAAAGCAATTTTAGACCGGAAGTGTGTGGATAGTTTTTGTGCAGGAAGAAACAATAATCCAAGTACTCTTGCATCACGTGCAGGGTGATTGCTTGGTGATACTGGCTTCTAACTGAGGATTAGTCAAAAAACATTTGTTGCTTACCAACAGCAAAAATATATATATTGAAAACAGCAAGAAAGTTTTAAAAGCTTTCAGATCAGGAATGCTTTTTTTTTTTGTATAAAGTCATTTTTCTGTCAGTACATTTTTTTTTACTTTAGTCAGAAGCATTAGGCAAAATATTACAGGTAATAGAAAAGGGAGTAAGAATGAAAGTCCAAAGCATAAGCATCACTTTCAATCTTTTTAACTTCTTTGGTTTTGTTTTGAGGATAAATAATTGGATATTCATACACATAATGAAAAGAACCTGTGATAAGTACCCTTGAAGAAAAAGAACAGAAAAGGTAAATACTTAGATTAGTCCAGTTTGTGAAAGGAAATTTTGTATGTGATTTTGTACTAATGTTAGTGTCATTTGAGAAGTTGTTCAAAAGTGTAGCCACACAGCTGCACATACTGACATACTGGTAATTTTCTCTCTCTTATATTGACGACAGACGCAGTATCAACTGTATGACACTGGGGAAAAAGATCACCTTAAAATGGAAATTATTCTTTTTGGAATAACTGTCACAATTATATTGCCAAAATAAGCCAGAGGTAGAGTGGCATAGCAATGCTCTTTACAAAGAGATGAATCCTGTTCTTTAATTATTTCTTGATTTCTCTTTTTTCTAAGATTTACTACATATAGAGCTATAATTGCTAACAGCTTGGTTATGAAAGCAAAATAAATTATCTACAGCTGTGTAAATAACAGTGACTGAACCAAGATATTAGGGGGAAAATCAAGTTTGGGTCAAGCAGAAATGGAATTTTTAAAAATCTGGGATTAATTCAAACAGAATCCAAAAATATTTCAGTGGGCTTGATGGAAACGCAGTATTTCATTTAAAAAAATATATTTAACTCTTTAAAACATTCCTATCTATTTTCAAATTTAACCAAAATTGTATAGGCATAGTCCTATTTGCCAAAGGATAAATAAATTCACTCTGCTATAGAATTTGTGTTTCTTTTCATTCTTGTTTCAGACCATTCTGAATCATGCTGTAGTGAAAGCACATTTTTTGCACACAATCTTATTTCCTATCCCTTCAGAAATAGGAATTTCTGTCTTCCTATGGAATAATATAATTCGAAATTTCATCTGCCTCCTGTCAGAATGTATTTCCCTCGACAGTTAGACATTGCCACAATTATCCATTATGTTGGCATTTCAGTTTCTTTTGAACTGTATGATGCATCCAGTTGCCACAACTGTTTCTAAATCATCAGACAATTTTCTTCCTTAATGTGGCCCATGGAGGGCAGGAATAAATTATCCTGGTTCGGGGATCCTGCATGTATCTGCATTGCAGGATTGTCAGGTGCGGATTCATACTGTTGCTCAGCATCACATCCAAAAGGCATTCAGAAATTGGAGAGCTGAAAATGACAGGGCTAAAATGTAAATTCCCTGGTAGCAATGCTGGTTATAAAAAAGAGAGCTGATGTCCCATAGGAAACTGTCTTTAAAGTCCCCTACTTTAAGGATCCTAGTCATCCTAGCCTGTATTAGATAGATGAACAGGGAGGCACCCAATGCAGGCTGGGTTGTGTCAATGCTGTCTCTCATGGTCTAAACACTGTAGCCATGCTGGTTGGAGAGAAAAACCCTCCTGTGCTCAGCAATATGTGGTTCTAGGAGATCTTGGAGTGCATAAACCTAGTATTATAAATTCAGAATGATGACTAAAGAAAACCTTTTGCGGGATGAAAAATCTTTTGACAGTAGTCCTAAGGAGAGCCAGAGAACATGAAAGTAGCCTCAAAGTCTAGAGCTTAAAACCTAGCGTATAGACTCCACATAAGCTCAGGAGCTTAAAACCTCATGCATCCAAGCACGTGGGACCTATTTGTGGAGGCTGAATGAAGGTTCTTTGCAGAGGGAATCCAGGATGGACCTGAGACATGGGAATTTTATATTGTCTGTGACAAAATCAGAGTCCTAGTCCTTACCCTGTTGACTGAATCCCATGACTTTTATCCTCTCCAAAAGTAGTATCTATTTCTATAGAAAAAAGAAAGTATCCATTTCCCTTCCTAATAACTCAGCTATTAATTACTTCAACAAAAGATTTCATCTTAAACACAATCTTTCCAATTTACTATTACTATTTACTCCATTTATGTTTCTTCTCTAATTTTTTTTTAAATAATTGCAAACTAGGACCTGATATCACAGAAGCATAAGGTATTTAAGGAAACAGAAGAGCTTTGAGTTATTGAAGTGTCACCAAATTTTGTTTAAACAGCTTCAACTTTTGCTAAACTTTTACTAAGATTTATGTTTGTTTATCCAAGCCCCAGCACATATGAAAAGGATAATAAATCTGACTGTAACACTAAATATAGGTGTTCCTTACAGGCATTCAGAATGTCAGTTACATTTTGCAAATTTTACTTCTACCATGAATTTATAGAATTTTCACAATATGCTGTTTTATCTGAAACTTTGCACCCAAGAGAGAAATGAACCTAATTTAACAAGCATGTTTGATCCTCCAGAGCACTTGTGCCATGGTAGTTAAATCACTAATGTATTTGCATTCTCCTCTATAAGTTTATGATACGGTATCAGACTTTGCCTTTAAAATTAATGAGCTAAGTATTTCCAAGAGATAACCTTCTAGGATTTTATCATATCATCTAATGACGTCTCTATGGCCTACATATGATCTCTTTGAATTAGTCAGTCTTTGTTCAGTAAGATCAGTCTGATGAGAGTGGACCATACATTTGAGGCAAAAGAATACACTGAGGGACAGTTCCTCAAAACTGCTGACTATAAATATGAGTAACTTTGAGTTTGCATTAGCTAATTATCCACATAAGGGAAAAGTTTTATAACAACTGGATAAAATTGTCGTTTTCAGTAGAATGAACTTTTAATGACATTGAACAAAAGTGTTTGCCTTTTTAATAGTTTTCTTCTTTAAATAGCTCCATTTTTTTAAAAATGTATAAATGATTGTAAAAAGCGTGGCAGCGCACTTAAAAATCTTCTAAATACCTGCAATACTGCATCCACTTTCAGTCTTGGAAACACTTCTTTTATAATGACATTTCTTCACTGCATGTTGAAGTAAAAGACTAAAGTATACATTTGGTCTGGTTTTCTGAGGTTAGATTTTTTAATTCTTCTCTCTTAAACTGTACTGAGGTGGTCACCAGGGTTTTATACATGGTAGCATATACCTGCCATTGAAATCAAGACCAGAATCATATACTGCATACACATCAGAAGCTGCCTTTGAAAACAAATATAAAATATTAAAAGCTGATGAAATTCTACATGGTATGCAGCAACATGGGCAACTTAACACATCACATCAACAATGAAAACCGCGTGTATTGTATTCTAGAACTGATCTTTTCCCTTCTGAACCTTTTGGGTCCTGGAGGAAGATTTAGACATAAGCTACTAATGTAGGTAAAATTCAAGATATCTGTGACTCATTTGGAATCAGTGTTTCCTGTTGGAATTAGCTGTACCAAATTCAGATCATGTCCAATATTCTTACAAAAAATCTGGAATTAAGATTCTGTATTCACATTTCCATTGACACCTATGTTTTTTATTAAATGGTTGTTATCATTCAGTTCCCCAGAAACAGTAATCTAATGGCTGTCCCTCCTTCTCTCTCTCAAGCTACCAAGAATTTCTTGCATTTTGTCTAGAATTATTTTCTTTTTATTTCCCTGACAGAATATTTTTCAGCCTTTTGGCAGTCTGTAAAAGTGGGATTTTATTATAGAAAACAGTGCTTACTTTGAATAAAGTTTATTTTATAATAGAAATAACTTTCACTGTAGCCCCAAAATTCCACCTCCTGATTTGCACCAAATAGCTCATCTACTTGTTGGAAAATGCTTTGTGGGGATGGAGAGGTAACAGATCTCCTGCTGCAGCTTTAGAGTTATCTATCTTCAGGAAAGGCAGCTCTTGCAGAAGATGCTTGTATAGCTGAGTCTTGATGGCTTGCTCTGAACTACAGAAAAGGGATGCATATTTCCACTTTTCCAAGTATGTATGTGAAACAGAAAGTAGACAGTCCAGGGAGGTCCAGGAAAACATGGGACATAGGAAAACACAAGGACTTCAGGACACTGAGAAACCCAGACAGCTAGCCAGACTTCATCTGGGGTTTTTCATTACATTTTCTATGTCTTGTTGACATTTCTCCTGCATCCCTAAGGTCCTCTTTACAGAATCACAGAATCACTAAGGTTGGAAAAGACCTGTGAGATCATCCAGTACAACCATCAACCCAACACCACCATGTCCACTAAACCATGTCCCGTATGGTTTATATTTTGTCAGATTGCCTTCTTGCCTTTATACAGGGAACACATGGGGGGGGGGGGGGGGGGTGGTGTTGTGTTTTTTAAAATGAGGTTTTAAAAACCTATTATATAGTGTGCATTATTTATCTAAAATATAAAATAATCTGTTAAGCAGTCCTTAACCACTCAATATGAGTTTACTAAACCTAATGAATAATTTGAAACTTAGGTAAAATATGACAGAAATAAAAAGCCACAGCCAACTGATGAATGAAGTTGGGATAAGAGGATTTCAGCTGCTTATGTAGAGAAGTAAATTCACAGACTGAAAAAATAAGTGCTGTGCAACAGAACACCAAGAAAAAGGCTTTTCATTGCAATGCAATTCTCTTTTTGTTATTTTTTTTCCTCCTCTCACCTTTAAAGAGTTGTAAGGGAAGCTGCCACATGTTTCTACCTTATGTCTTGTTCTGTTCTGCCTTAATTTAGTGGATGACACATCAGCCAGTCTTCATTTTTACTGTGTTTGTACATCAACAACAATATATGGAAAATAAATTTATGAATTTTCTGACTTTCACAGTATTATTAATGCCACTGGCTGCACATTTCTGTGGCTAGTAGATGAGCCCTGAAATTGCTGAGAAACATAGAAATAGGCAGCAGTAGTGTCAACACACAGTGGTTTGTGATGGGAACACATTCTCTTCGGTGCTGTATCTAAATTCTTCAGATCAATATGTGATTTGTGGTTCTTCAAATACTCAATTATCTCAGGTTTTGAAGATCTTGCCTGAAGATAGCAGAAAGAGTATTGATTTGTCTTTTATATTATACTTTTTTGAAAGTGGTGCTTGAAACAATTTCAACTTTAAATGTCATGTTTTCCTATAATTATTTTGATCAAATAAGTATAGCATTTGATCATTATAAGCATGGGTAATTTTGCCAGTTTTACAGAAAACATTGCAGGATCTTTGAAGAAAATACTTGTTTAATCCTTTCTATTTTCTCCTTTGCTTATAATGTAAGACAAGTGATAGTTATAGCACAATGATCTAACGTAACCCTAACACACCGATACCTTTTGAACTTTTGTGTTGTATGTTTAACTCCAGCAAAGATGAGCGTGAGGAAACGCTGCAGAGCACAGTCAATAGAGGACACTAAAAACTGGGCATTAAATCACTGATAGTAGTTAAATATATGGCAGTGTTTATTGTTTCCTTTTTGAGAATGAGAAATACTACAAATATTGCAGTAAATGGAAGCATACATGCTGTGATAAATAGCCATTTTTCAGTTCTGCTTATTCCACAACAAGTGCAGTCAAAAATACTCTGAAAGAGTTTCTTTAAGATGATTTGGGAGATGGAGGATCAGAAGATGAAATGGTGTTTCATTACTTCATACTTCAAATATGGCAGGAGCAATCATGACCGTAATTATGACCCCTTTTAAAAAAACCTTAATTTTACACTGGTATGTATGTAGAAGTCTGCTGCTATTTTTTAAAGATCTCCTCTCTTAGGTTCTTTACTTTTATTCCTAGTTGGAAAAATCAATGAAAGATTTTGAAAAGCCAGGTCAGCGACACTCGGACTATGTTTTCTGCAGTGACCTGCTACTCCCTAACCGATCCGAGAACTGTGAGTCTCGTGGCCAGAGTGCTCTATGTGAATTGCATATAGTCAGGTTAAGGGATCTTGTAAATGAAGTTTTTCAGAACGGCTTGTCTATTCTAGACAACAAAAAATAAAGTAGCTTAAATAGCCCAAATAGTTTTTATAAATGGAAATAAACTTGTGTTGGACTAAAAGAGGCAATCATTAGCAAAATGCAATCTGTAAGAGGATCCCATTCAGTGCTACCATATTTCAACTAAAAGATCTTATCTGAAGAAGAAAAGATTCCTGCCTCATTTATTTTATTTGTATAATATAGCATGCAAGTGAACACTTGCCGCCATCATACTGAAGTTATAGCCACTTAGGCAAGTGGATAACACCACTAAAGTTATGAGAAAGAAATAATATTATTTAACACTATAAATTATTTTCCTTGGTTGAAACTTCCCTCAGCCACTTTTTTGGAAGGATTTCAGTCTTCCTTCCGGTCTCAGAGGAAAAGTGGCAATGATAACATTTTTGTTCCTGCTCAGCTGGAGACAAGCCAGCGCAAGGTTGGAGACACAGAAGGCTACTTCGCAGCCTTGGAAAAGCAGCTGCAAGTAATGATGCAGGCAGAACAGCAGAGTAGGAAAAGATTTCACCTATGACCTACTCAGTTTTGGACCCTATTCAGGAAAACACTTAAGCAGACATTTCCTGCTCCTTGTTACATCCCACTAGAACTTAAGCATGTGCTTAAGTGTCAGCTGGTGCAGGAATGTTTTCCTGAACAAACGCATCAGAGAAATAGACTTTGCTCCCACCACCCTGCTCCTTTCTGCCTTCCCGCCTGGTGCCTCTGTCAGCACAGCTGCAAGGATGGAGCTCATCTAAACACGTGGGTGATTACCTGCACCTGAGGATCACCGTATCAGACAACACAAAAAATATGTTTCCCACAGTTTTGCTTAATGACTGTGCAGTCTACTCAGGGCTTAATGAGGTAAAAGAGAAAAGCTGTTGGGAGCTTCTGCTTATTTTATATCAACAATTAACTTCCATGCTTCTTGATCTATGGGAATGGGTTGAATCTTATGGATTTAAAGGTATCCTCATTTGGCAGTAATGACTGAAATGTCACCCATGCTATTAGATTATTTTCATGCTGAACGGAGGATATTTGCAAACGTACTCCTTTCCACTTCACACCTTCTGTTCTTAAAATCTGAACTGAGTGCATATTGAGATAAACACTATATATTCCAGATTACTAAGCATTCCTGTCTTGATTTTTTGTGTGCAATGATATGAAGCTAGGGAAACTCCATCGCTACTCTTTTCTGGAGGGCTAGTTCCACTGGAGATGCTAAAATGATTTAACTACTATACATATAATTCACTGAAATGTTTTAATGGCCAAAGAGAAATGGGAAAATGGGCTGTACAGCCTAGATGTGTTAAGTGTAAGGACATAACTTTTTTTTTTGTCCAGTTTTGTCTATGCACACAAACATTGTCGTAGGAAAAAGCTTAATTTCCAAATCTGATTCCTTCTGTTCATAATAAAATCTTTATTAAATAAGCACTGGATTAAAGCTAAATTAATCATGAGCAGCTAGATCCGCCAACGCACTTATGTGCAACAACACTGAAAACTGCAGCACATAACAGTTAGGCATCTGCTCCCTGTAGCTGCTCCATGCCCTGAGCAAGATGCCCAGGCTCCTGCTGGATTTTATAGAGGCAATTGGACCTTTTGGAGTGAAGCTCATAATCGGTTGACTGCTGAGGGGGAGCAGACTAATGTTAGTGGCGAGAAATTGCTGGGGACAGCAAAATGAATCTTAACCTGGCTCCTTCTCTGAGATCAGGGAGATCCTAATGGAGCAATAGATGATAAACATGGCACGGAGAGTGGAGCATATCTGTAACCCTTCAGACACAGAAGGGATTTGCATGACACCTGCTTGAGAGCCTCTTACTGTTCCTCCTTGCACAAAGTGTGTGGCAGATAAATAAAAAAACACCTTTCCTCACTGCTGCAGAGCCTGTACACAACAGCCTTGCTCATCTAGAGAGCAGCGACGCACAGCAAGAGCAGGAATTGCCCTGCTGCTGGGTTGTAAGATGGGGTGACATAGTGGGCACTGCCAGCTACATAAGAGAATTCTTCCTTAGGACTGGGCAGGGACCTAAATTCTACATTTGCTCATCTGAAAAAAATGAGAATAATGATTGCATTTACCTCAGATGTTAACTAAATGCAAATTATTCTTTTCCTGAGTATTGTACTTTACCATACTATAAAACCAAACCAAACTTGATCTTACCTTCCTGTCAACTCTCTCCAGTAAACACCTGGAGGTTAGCTTTGCTCAACTGTTCATCACTTTTCTACTTTTATATGTTTTGGGGGTTTTGGCTTAATTGTGAATTAAACTGAACTATTTCAATCATCAGTCCTTGAACCACGCAGAATAAAGTACATATTCAAATTCAAAATGCATAATCAAATCACTTGGTATTAACAGATCAAGTATTAATTACCAATTTCTGTGTACATTTATATATTTACACCTATTTGCCTGCATGCATTTTTTTATATATATATATGCATATACCTACAGTATGACTATCTGGTCTTAAAATGCTTACCTGCAAACAGAAATTCACAATAAATCAATATTATTAGATTAAATTAAACACATTAATTAAATACACTAATACAAAAGCAGTCACTGCATCAACACAAATGCATTTTACTTTCATTTCAAAATATACAAATTATTTTTACTTCAGTATAAACTATGTATACACCTATGATGAGAAAATAGAGCCATGGCTTTAAGCCAGTAATCCATCTAAGAAAATAGGTGATTTTAGTTTGTGGTGAGGTCCTGCAAAAAATGAGGCCCATGTGCTTAAATTTAAGCACTTGTTAAAGTAATTTACAAACTAAGAACTGAATTCATGCTTTCATCCATCTCCTTTTCAAAAATTATTAAATTTATTTAAAGTCAACAAATTCATAAAATTTAGAAATCAAGTCAATTGTGCAAACTTCAAGAGCTGACCTTGCTGAAAATCAAATATTTCAGAAAGATTTTTTTTATTAAAGGATACCTGAGAGTCTGAATTATTTCTGTGTAAACAAGAACATTTTCATGTTAGTAATCTTATTTTACTTAATGGAAAAGTTTGCATTAGAGTAATATGACAAGCATTTGTAGAATTACATCTAATACTGAAGTGTTCTGTCTTTTTGGCATTGTGGACACTGATGTAAAATATTAAACACTCAGAACACTCAGAACTGCACACACTGCAAGATGTGAAGAGTACTAAAATTAAGATCTGAATGTTCCATTAACCATATTTATTTGAAAATTGAACCTGTTGTTTGAGTCTAGACTTGCTTTTAAAAAAACTAGTATTTAGAAAAATGGTAACTTCTGCTACATGCAAGGTGTTAAATAATGATTATATGATTTTAAAAAATACAGTTAAGAAGAGTACAATTCTCAAGCTAAGACATTTTGTAAAAAGAAAAAAAAAAGCTGTTGTGAGACTGTTTCATCACCAAGCTGTAAAACCCACCCAAAATATATTTTTAATAGAAATGGAAGCCAGTATAATAGATGAAGGATGTCAAAATGTAATCACATACTGCTAGGAGTGTTATACTACCAGGAAAAGAAAAACAATATGCACACAAATACAGGTCTAAAATTTAGCTTCCTTAATCTAGTCACCAAGATAGGAGGTAAAGGTCATACTGAAAAGAAAACTTTATCATAACAGTTGTTGGTTTGTTTGTGGGGTTTTTTTAATAAGAAATAGGATGAAACAATATATTGTGTTTTATTTTACATTTATAAAAGTAACTAATGGTAATGCTGATGAAGTTGTTCCAGGAAAAGAAAACTTCAGCTTGAAAGTGTTTAAAGATCACTAGCTCATGTGCAAAGAAATGCAGCTGCCATTACCTAAACCAAAGGAGATACCAGAGTAGGAGTTTTCCTGAACCTGAGAAACCCGTTGAGCTCTGAGCTCTTGCTGCTCCAAGACTTGGGCAGCTGTGGGCTGGTCAGGGACAAAAGATGAACAGAAAAGGCAATTTTTGGACACAGAGTGTGCCCTTGTTCCCTCTGGGCTTTCTCTGGAGGCTTCATGGGGGCAAGAGTGGGACAGGGTGGCACTGCCAGGCTGAGGAGTGGGCTGAGGGTAGCCGTGCCACAGCTCAGGGACAGATGGGCATTTGTAAGGGGCACCCACTGTGGACGCGCTGCCTGTGGGTTGGGGTTAGGCTGAGGCTGGTGCTGCTACACATGACCAGTGAGAGCAGAGGTGCAAAGACCACAACCCTTGTTACCCTACTGGCACCACCTGCCCTGGGGCAGTGCACCGCTCAGCCAGTCTGGTGGCCTCTGTTCTCATACTGGCAAGTGTTTGTTCCCAGCAAACACCTGGTGGAGGTTTCAGTTAAAATCCTTTAAGTGGATGGAGGCAAACTGGAGGCATGCTGAACAACGTTCCGCCTGCTACCAGGCAGTGGTTTGTCCTTATTCTGCAATGACTCACAAAGAAAAAATATGGTTTTCTGCAAAAAAAAAATCACTGAGAGTTCACAAACTGATCTTTTTGCCGCAACAAAGGCAGTTTTCATATTTAATATTGCACTTTTAGTATCATGATCAGCACCTATATTACAGGACAGGAGAAATAAAAATATTGAAAAAGAGAAAAAATAAATGGCAAGCATAACCTGTTTTTTTCTATACTTAGAAAAAAAATTGAAGTTTTTCATTAAGTTTCACCTTCCTTATTAGTACCTGGTTTACGCCATGTTTAAACATGTTTTAAATAGCCTATATTCTAATGAAAAGTCACAACAGTTTTCTCTGTAGCTCTTATTATTTCACTCTGTAAACCACTGTAGCTGTTGAACGGTAGAAAAGGAAAGAGAATAGAGATACTTCCTCAAATGAAGAATAGAAAGAGCTACTGTACTTCGTTATTTTTTTCTCATTAAGATTGATCTTTGCTGTGTTTTATACAACATACTAAATTACAAAATGAGGTAGACATGTTAATCCCTAGAAATATTGGAACTTGCTTTTCACTTCATTCCTCCAGTTTTACGCTAAGTGAACTACAGTGAATTTGAAAGAATACGAAGTTAATAGGCATGGTATAATACTTTGAAGAACCAGGTCCGTCCCACCCACCATATCACTTTAAAAAAAACCCAAACTTGCTCCTGTCTACTGCTGACAATGCAAATAGCAGCAGGACTAGTTTACATAAATTCTGTCTAACCTCTCCTAATTGCTGTTGAGAAGATGCAGAAATGCAGAGGCTTAAGAACAATTGTAAGAGCAAGAGCCTGACTAGTCATGAAATTCTCATAGGTGATGATAAAGGCTAGCAGCAAAAGAAGAGTTTGTTCCCAAACACCAAAACTATACTGAATGAATTTTTAAAAAAGAGTAGACTAATATTACTGGAATTTAAAATAAAGTTTGTCAATAAAAGGGAAAATGAAATGAGGCTCAATTAAAGGAGCATAAACAGAACTGGTGGCAGCTGCTTTTGAAAAATTCTTAACTACAGTTTTACAGGGATCAGTTGCTAGGGTGTGATCAAAAGGAACCAAATGTTTGGATCAAATATTTTTGAAAAATGTTAACAAAAATATTTCTGTTTTTTCAGCTCACGGTGAAAAGTTTTGTGTTTGTTTCTTTTTGAGCAGTTCCTAACTTGTATCTGTAGCTCAGGCTTGCAGATGTATTTTTAATGATGAGGAATAGTGGTGTCAAAACATTTCCAGAGAGCATAATCTCAGCAAAGTATTCCTTCAAGACATTGTTTCTCTGCATGGACCGCATTAGACTGAACGAGTCTGAGTACTGTAGACACTAACACAGGCTGAGGGAAGAGTTGTGTGTTTCACCAGTGACATGTGGAAAAGCAATCAGACACTGGATTACATGGCTGTCACTGTCCATTTGCCTTCTTTACCTCTACTCACTCTAAGCTCTTGCAAGGCCTCACTGGTAATGACATTGCTGCATAGAGCAAGACAAAAATGTGCAAGAAATAATAGTTCTGCCATATTTGGACTTTATGTTCGCCATTTATTTGCAAAACAGTTGCAATTTTTTTATTCTTAATACGTTTCTCTAATGATATACTTGAAGAAATATTTACTTTGTATAAAAGTTACTCTTAAACTGTTGGAAGGTTTTTGTTGTCCATGAATCACTCTTTGTTGAAGCTGACTGGCCACCTATACGTATCCTATTACTTCATTTTCCAATCAGTTGCCCCAATCTTTGTATACAGTCTTTGTATTTATAAATACAAGGGACATCGAAAAAAATTTGAGGAACTAGGATATTCAAAGAAGTGGAATGCCTGCTGGATGGGGGACACAGATTTCCCTGTACACATTTTGCTGCAGTCTAGGTGTGAATTTGCCAGTTTACCTGCCTGCAGTCTACACCTTCATACTATGATTCATAGGACACTCAGATTAAAGCTAGTGTCTGTATGTTCGTTTATGTTGCTTCAGCAGCAAAGTAGATGTATCTCATAGTGAGAAAACAAATAGCTGAAGAATTTTAGATAATCTGTGCTCTTTTCATACTTCAATCTGCACAAGAAAAAGCATCATTTTGGCTATACCCTTGATGTTGAATAAATAATAATAGGATCTTGCCTTACTGAAGAACTAGGAAAACATAAGCCTCTATATACTATATTCAGAACATATTTTTCCTCCCAGTCAAAATGTATCATATAATAATAAATTTTCTTAACTGTAGGTGCAAAGCCTGCAATTGACTGGTTGAATTTTCATGTTTTGGTGACAGAATTCTGACATTATTTATCATTACTTCAAACCAGCAGTAGGTATTGCCATCTTTGGGGAACATGGGGGGGGCCTTTTTTGTTTTTCTTTGTTTTACTGCAACCATGAACAACTATGAATAGGTTTAATTTTTGTTTAGAACAGAATAAAACTCTATGTATCATTGCAGTTAATTAAGATTCTGTGAGTCATTTTACATTAATTTTCATAAAGATGATATATGCACTGGAGGGACCTTCAGAATAGCAACAAAGTCAGTAAAAGAAGAGAAAACTAACATGCTTGTAACATACAGAATCTATTGTGTCTTGTGTTTTCTTACTGAGCTTGTAAAGTTTATAACTTTAGCAATAGAATGCTCATTAGAATGACTTTAACGGTCATTAAATTGGTTATCCAAACACACAGAAATTATTACATAAATATCTAGCTGTGCCTTTTAGCCTGTTATATAGAAAATATCACAAGCTACAAACTGCTTGGCAAACGCTGCAGCTTAAGAATCAAACAACTGACCTTTCTCAAAGCTTTTCCCATTGACAGCATAGCATTTGATGGAATAAGTCATAATGATTTTAGATTTTATTCATAATGGAGTAAAAGATGATTACTTTCTGTGGAAATAAACAGATACGCACTCAGTGTCCTCTGCAGCTGATGAACAACCCTCAAAATTGTATAGCACTCTGGGGACTGTAAAAAAAGACAGGATTATCTGTTTCAGCCTCTTTCCTTGTACTTTTTTTTACTGACCCTTAACTAGTAAGGACCTTTGACTGCAATATAGGAAGCAGCTTAGTAATGTATCTTTCAGAGCCAAATCTGCTACTTCGATCTTTTCCATTTTTGCTTTGCAAGTTGAAGGTACCTGTTTCCCTCAAAAAACCTGCTCAACGAATCCTCTGAGAAAGTTATTCGAAACAAGTAACGGCTGTTTAATATAATGTTTTCCCTTCTTTGATTAAAACATGATACATTGCTGACTTGACTATCAAACCAAGAAACAGAGTATTTGAAAGACATGCTTTTCCTCAGGGTGCATCTGAAATTATGCAGTAGAAAGTTCCTTACTGGAGAGATAATAAAGCTCCAATATGGATTTTTAGTATCTTGGATTGAAGAGTTGCAGAGAATACAATATATACTAAGTAATATATCTGAAGACTTTGTATCTTATATGTATGTGTGAAGAGAAAAAAAAAAGGAAAAGTCCCAAGAGGACAGGGCCTGTAAAACCGTCAGTTTGCTTGTCAAAGTGAAGTTTTCTACAACACTTTTTCTAATGCTTTATTTAATCTCATTTTCATTATCTTAACTGAGTGTGCTTCTTCATTTTGCTAGAGGATTCACACCACAGTAAATCACACAGCTCATTTTTATTTTTCCTCCTGATATTTATTCTACATTTTTCTTCATTTTAAAGTCACCATTTTTCTTACACTTAGCAGGACAAATCCAGCTCCCATTTAAATTGAGAATCGAATCAAACCTATATTCCCAATGCCATGTCAAATTATTAAGCTTTCTCCTTAAAATTTTCATCCTTCTAACACTTGCAAGACCCCTCTTTAGTTGTCCCTTGGCAAAGCCTTTTTGTCTATACACATCTTCCCATGAAAACACCTGCTGTCATTCTAAATACACTACTTAGCTCTTCAGGTAGAAGACATTGTGGCAACAAATTAAGAACCAAGAACGTAGTTTTCAAGCTACAGCATCTTTGGGCTCATCTAAGTTATTCGTTCTGTAGTTTACATGATTAGAAAGCTTGTTAAATAAAGGAATTAAAATAATTGTCATCTGTAATTACGTAGGAGAACATGCACTCAGGAAAACTTCAGACTCACTTTGTGATACCAACATTGGCAACACAATGATGAAGAGGAAGTCTTTCACAACCAGACATTACCCCATCAATCAGTTTGCAGTCAGGAGAAAAATTGACTTTGTCATGATATGGTTCTTAAAGCAAAAGTAATAAATGCTATACAAACGGCAAGCCTACAGCGTGGCTAATTTATTCATTATCCACCCCAGAAAAATAATTAAGTCATGCTTTCTTTTCTGCCTCTTCATTACAGTTTAGCCTTTTTCTGCAGCAGTCAGTGACTGAATGCTTATTAAAATAAATTAGCTGCAAAACTTTTAACTCTGTCTTAAAGAAAAACTAATCCACTTTTCTAGTGGAAGCAACTGATTAAATAAATCTAGTTTCATGCCGAGCAGACTAATTCCTTTAGCCACAGTTTCCAATCTTAAATCATGTTGTATCTGTATTAGTTTAAGAAGTATATAATGAGCTGTGAGTTTATAATTGGTACTAACCTCTTTCTGTATACATTTTGGTTTTTTAGCCTGGGTGATTTTAGTGAGGGAATGAAATCACTGTGCAACCTATAGGTATTATTGTATTCATGTATTTTTTTCCAGCATGCACGCATACACTCATTCAGACATACTCTGTTGTTCCTCTGATCCAGCTGTTTCAGACAGGCTGCCTTGACATGAAGTAACCATCTGTATCAGACTGCTTCACAGTTACTAAATAGGAAGATCGATTTAAGAAAAAATATGTTTACAAACTTGTTCATATCTCATATCAGAAACATGGGATGCTGGACATTTAAAATAACATTTGAACCTGATCCACAGACAAGCTGAACTGATGGAAACAATTCTCTCAAACTCTTTGGGTTTTGCATAAGAACTGCATTGTACAAGGCCAAATGCTTCGAAATGGGCAAATAAAGTAGAAGGAATTGTCACTATGTGACCTATGTAGAATTGCACACATCATTACTTTTTTAAATATATAGGTTCATATTTTTAAAAATAAATATTTTGTTTAATGCCACCAGCAGTAGTCAACCAACAGTTCACGAAGTAAAGTAATCTAGTGACAGGTCAGTCAGATCACGCACTCAGCAGTTCCCACAACAAAGGAGATAATAAGAATCTGATGTAAGATAGTGTTTAAATTAATATAACAATCAAGGCAGGGACAAATCCATCACCCCTTTCCCAAGACCAACCTTGTCACAGGGCATCAGAGGGGCTGGCTGAGGCAGAAGCACAGCTCAGCGATAACTGCAGCCTGAGGGCGCCGACATCCTCTGCTGACACAAGGATCCCCTGTGCACTGGTGCACTTCCAGTGGCTCTGAATATTTATAAAACCCTCAGCCTCATCTTCAGCACCCCATTCATCTCCTCTGCACTAGGAAGGGCATTTTTCTAAAGAAGCCATGTACTTCATGGATCTTAGTCCCTGTAGTCCCTCCTTACCAGCTGCCAAAGCTTCTCAGAAAGGCACAATACTGTTGCACAGAGCAGCCAAACAACCTACTGTTTGAGGTTGGCTTTTGTCCCAGCGCACAAGAACCATTTTGATGAAAGACGGAAAAGAAAATACAAAAATCTTCTCTGCCACATACGTTGATGGGGCCAACTGCACTGGATGGGAGACGAGAAAATCTGCAATGGGCAACTTTTTCAGGTTACAAAAAGCATTCACGAGGCAGGGCGTGCTCTCAGCTACAGTTAATTCATCAGCGAACAAGGAAGTACCTGACGGGCCTTGGCGACTGCTCCATCTTCCGGGCTGTGGGCCCTCAGGCAGGGAGCACAGCGAGCCAGCACCTGCCCCACGGCGGCGGGAGGCTCTGGCGCTGCCCCGCGGCCCGCGCTCTCCCCGAGCGGGCAGCTGCCCCTCTCCCTGCCGTCATCTGCAAGACCGCAACACCCCACCCCACTCAGTAACACCTCAACTTCCTAGTTAAAGATCCACAGGTGCTGCAAGGCTGGCAGAACAGAGAGAGAAAACATTGCCTTTATTGTCAGTGTCCCCCCCCGTCCCCCCCCCTTCCATTCGCTTCCCTTCGCTTTTTCTGTTCAGCTCCTTTTATCTTAGCCAGGCTGCAAGCACAAGGGTGGGAAGGGAATATGTCCAGTCTGACAGAAAACTCCTCTTCTGTAGACAGGAGCCCACCAAGGGACTCTGGCTAAGAAAGTGTTCTACATCTTGTATTGATAATATCTTGGGTCTTTTCTTTACACTGTGGCTATAGCTGTATCACATAAATTCTACCTATCCATAAATTTTTTACTTAACAGCAATAACCATAAAAGAAACCAAAAACTAGTAATTCATTTCAAAGAATCTTTCAAAAAAATTAAAATTTTATACCTAGTAGTTGTAAGCAGATTATTTGTATGTAATTGTCTGACTAGGCAACATGCATATCCAGGAATTTATCTTGTTTGGAGTTATTTTTGTATATTTATTTAGCTATGCCAAAAAATTGTTAAATTACTCTGTATTTACACCAGTGAATTATTCAGTGAAGGTAGCTTACCTATTTCAGTCGAAAAGCAGGGGCTATGACAAAATTCTGCTTCAGAATTTTTTGTTACGATAATATGTTTAGTTCTTCAAAGAGCTTTTTAGAAGAAAATATATTTGCTTCTTTTATTGATACAGTGGTGAAGAAATTTACAATTTTCTGGAATTAAGTTATTGTTAATGCTTCCCAGTGAAAAATTCCTGATCTTCAGTTATATGTGTATTTCCATAGGAATATTCAAAGTTCCTTTGAGTGATATACTTGCATCTAGTGACAACTGAGTGCCTCTAATAAACTAAACAGAAGAAAAAATGTCTCTCGCATCAATGACAACCCATTTAATTTGATGTATGGCACTGGCTTTCTGTTTCTTAGTTGAATAATCATAAATCTTATAATTAATTAGGTTTCAAGGTAAAAATATTTTGATTATTACATGTATAACAAAACAGTGTTGTTAAGTATAATCCTCAAAGTTTTCTTTTCAGCATAAAGAAAAATTACTAGTTTCTGCTATACCTGCGTATTACATTTTTCTCAGCACAAGTTCTGTGTGGAAGCAGATGTTACAGAGAGAGCAGTAGGAGATAGCAGGGACTTTTTGTAATGCTTTAGTTGGAATTAGGTTTTGAAAGGGAACTTGTTCTAGGAACTTGGTTATTGACACTGGGATAAAAGTCCTGAAAGAGGATTACTCTGCATGCTAAATGACCATTTTGTTTTCAGCCTGGTTTATACACCTAAATAAAACAAGTTACACTCAAAATATATGCAGCGTTTGCAGCACAGATTTCTCTGTCCTAGGAAATAGTTCAGCAAGGCCTGAGTTTTGGCAGCTGCTTTAAAGTGTGAACCATGTTGGTGGACCAAGCCACCAGGAGAAGGAAAACAAATACCTTTATACACTCATTAACTAACTTGTTTCTTTGGTAGGACTTTAATTAATACACTAATTTGCAACAAATATTCACAGAATCGAACTCTAAAGTGGTTTAGCCAAGTCTAAGAAAATAAGTGCATAAGTAAACGCATGTGTGTGCATAGTTACACATACGTACAGACAGACACACACATTATATGTGAACCTTTTACACAGAACCGTGGATGAGGAGGGACAGTCTTAGGGCTAAGATTTAGGTCTCTGATAGGACTCCAGGAGCTGCGGTTGTCTTCTTACCCCAAAAAGTGTCCTGTGAGCTTACAGAAACAAAAGATGACATGATTGTTTTGACATTTTATTGTTCATAGGGCGCATGAATTCCCAGAGAACTTCATGTTTATATTAGAATATAAGGTCCTCCCTTATGAAATTTGTATTGGAATTGAGCAAATAAAACATGAAACAGTAAGGTGCTGCAATAAAAGAGAGGATTATTGTATATTATTTATTCTAAGTCTGACAATTGTCAACAAAGAACATTTCTGGACAGTTCAACTTTGCCTATGACCTTTGCCAAGGAGATTTTTTGTGCCTTCTTTCAAGCATACATTACATTTCATTAACTTTTCCTCCACATATGTGCTATTGTCCCCTGTTAATGAAGCAATTAAAATATTATTTTTATACAGTAATTGGAAATTTATAATTAGCTATTAAAAAGGAAGGTGAGGGAGAATGTGCAGTCTATTCAAAGTACATTATGTGATTTGTTTTATTACAATTTCCCAGATTTTATCAAAATTATAGAGAATAAAAGAACTATAGGATCAAGCATGAATACATGGTATTTTTGTGCTATGTTTATTCTTACTCTTGTGTAGCTAAAAATATTTTTCAAACAGTTCATTTATTTTTAAGAAATATTAAAAATCTGACAAATGCGACAGTTTGTTTTTGTATGTCACATTGTCCCACATGCATATCTATTCTTCAATACTCTTAAGGAATGTTGAGAGGAATGAGATCCGATGTTCCTGAAATTACAGGCTCAAAATACAAATTTTACTGTAAATCTTCTACAGCCAGTGGGAAAACATGGGCCACTCTGCAGGCTCAGGTCTGCAGAGGCCAGAGTCTCCCTCTGGAGACTCTGCGATGACTCAGGAGGGAGCATATGGAGACTAGCTTTCCAAATTAGACCCTTCAGATGGAGTGACTCACTCCCATTATGACTCAAATTTTGTGTGAACACATTTTCAGGAGTTTCAATATTATGATTTCCAAATCATAATAGCAGTCATATTTCACATAGAATGAAATCTCAGCTGTGTTTCTGAAAGGCTCCTGTAATTTACTGTCTTTGGGTTCCCAATCTTCAGTGCTTAAAAGGGCTGAACTCTAGCACACATGTCAGTCTAGGGTTTTAAGGGAAAAAATGCAGATTCTTCTTCCTTAAGCACCTTTTATTCATACTATGATCCCCTTCACTGGATCCTGCCTCCATATGCCAAGAAATGTATTAAAATAGGTGCTCAAGAAGGACTGTCCCAAAAGTCACTCAGCTGGTGCTGAGTAATTATTTCTCCTAAAATTAGGACCTCTGATCTTGTTCAAGTGGGTGCAAGTCCCCCAGCTTCATAACTAGCTAGGTGGGGTAATCCCAGTACTTAGAAGAGCCTGTCCTTCACAGTCTTATGCTAGCACTCATTAATGTCATTATCTCCAAAATAGAAAGGATTTTCTTTTTTTGAATGTTATTGGAAACTAGGAATTAGCTGTTTTGATACTGTAACTTAAAATTCTAAATACTTTCAAATTAAGAGATATGCTGTACATTTTCAATGAACTAATGTGCAATTTGTAACAAGTGAAATATATCACATGAACATGATTTTGCAGTGATCTAAACCCAATTAACCTCAAAGAATGCTATATGAATATAGTCTGTGAAAGATTTTAATTATAGCTGGAAATGCTATGCAATTATTGACCAAGTTTGGCAGAGACATTTTACATTGCCTACTGTTACGACATACTGTTAGCTTTTTAATGTGGAAGCAGAAAAAATGAATATCAAATCAGAATGGTAATTTGAAGAGTCACAGATTGAATACTTGTTGATCACTTGAAATAATAATTCAGGCAGTCTTTCCAAAATAAAATTTCCTTTTAAAAAAGGAAATAAACTATAGCTATTATACTACAGGTATGTGCTTGAAACAAAATTAAATGAAAATATATTAGTAAAGGACCAGATATCAAGAAGTGCCAATTGCTGTTTCTAATTATGAAAATGTTTGCTACTAATCTCATGAGTCTACTTAAAATTCTTCAGTCACACGGAGCTCTCTTACAGCCTGGAACTACAGTTTCAGAAAAAACTATGATCTGAAGTACTTGTGATATTTTTGTAGTACCTGGATAAAGTTCAAAATTGTTCCAACCATACATAAAGTTAGAGACAAAACAGTGGAATGCAAAGACTTGCATTCTTGTAAATACATCTGTGATGTCTTTATTGCATTTAGAGGTTCAAACATGTAATATAAATAATCTTCATTAAAAATACAGTGGATATAATTATAGCTATAATAAAACAGAATTTTAGGACAAAATTTAATATTTTGTTTCTTTTTTCAGAAGAAAAACAAATCACTTCTCTGCATTCATTTGCTGTTTAATTCAAGCACTTGCAGAAGTACAATAATATTCCCATTTTACAGACAGAAATAAGGCAAAGAGAAATTTAAGCACGTGAATAAAGAATCTGCTTAGGGATTCACTACAAAGTGATGTTCTTTCTATTAAGAAGCTGTGAACATAGCACGTATTTTTTGCTTTCATGTTATACAAAGCTCTTCTTGGACTGCACAATGTAATGCTGCATTTGACACAGAAACAGAATAATTTAAGTTGTAAGGGACCTCTGGAGAGCATCTAGTCCAACCTCTCTCTCAAAGCAGAGCCAGCTTTGAAGTTAGACCAGGTTGCTCAAGGTCATATTCAGTCAAGTTTTGAATATCTCCAAGGACAGAGATTCCACAATCTCTCAGGGTAACCTATTCCAGTACTTGACCACCCTTATTTTGAAAAAAATGTTTTCTTATATCATGTTCTATAGTAAGTTATATAATCTTACAGTAGAAAAGTCTCAAGTCTCGTGAGGAAAAAAAGAAACCCTTAATCTAATTCAGTTTGTTCAGGTTTTTTTTTGTTGTTTTTTTACTCAAAGCTAAGTGACATCAAGCACAGAAGGAACAAGAAATTATTAGATAGACAAGAGCTGCTATTAACTTGCAGTTTGCTGCTTTTGGAGGCCAGCTATGCTTGAAAGCCACTTTTTCTAGCAATTGTGTAGAATATATGTTGCTATTATCCATGTATTCTTGTGATTTTACAATTTAATTGAATCCAGGAAACAGCATTCGAAAGAACTGAGTTTGAAAATATATTCATAAAGATGGATTTTCATCCCTTACCCAGCAAATTTTTACTCTTAGGAGTTAAATAAGAATGGAGTCCTAACGATCACAGAAAGCTAGCTGTCTGCAGGGCACAAAGTTTGATCAGTGTAAAATCACCAGCAAAGAAGAAGAAACAATGGAAGAGGATATTAAGAACTGCTGTTAAAAAGGGGCAAACATGATCAATAGGCAAATTGACTCCCAGACTTGAACAGATTTATATCAGAGGGAAAGACCTGAGCCTGAGAGCTGAACAGAGAAGACCACAGGAGGAACCTAGGACTCTTGAAAGGACTGATCACAAACCAAAGCATTCTGTGGATGATGAAAAAGAAAGAAGTTGCTTGCAGGGTTGTGTTTTTCCCCTCCTCTGATCTATCTCCCAGGTTTTGCCTATGAGAAAAAAAGTAACTGATTAAAAAATTCATGCAAATTTTTCATTTTATTTAGTTCACCTACCTCTACAGAACAAATCATTCCTCAGGGTGAAATATTGCAAGGAGCATACTTCTATTACAAGGGTTATACACAGATGGAGTCTAGGTTTGCTAGAGAAAGAAACTTCATGATATATTTTTCTAAATGCCCAGCTAGTATGTAGAAGAATATTCATCATACTGTAAGTGACATCTTCCTATAGTAAACATGAATCAGCTAATTACAATTGTAATCAGATAGATATTTTAAAAATGCCATCAAGCTCCATTGTGTAGTAAGTCAAAAGCTGTGGAAAAAGCCCAGAAGACTTCTGGTGTCACCAAGAGTTAGAATTCCTCCTGACTTGCCTGAAGAGGGTCTCAGTACTCTGCAATACTTCTGTAAAGGAAGACAGCCTTAATCCTGTACTGCTTCTTCTGTCCTGAATCTCCTAATTTCAAGATGCCCATCACTACTTTCTTTAGGATGCTATGTCAGTCTTAGGAGACTGATTCTCTAAGTAAAGTTTTTGCTTACTTCTGGACTTAGTCTTGGTATTCTGAGCTCTTCCTGAAAGGCATATGAAGTTAAGTTAGCTAGCACAGTTTTTTATTTGGGATTTATTTTGCATTCTCTCTTTTCAATTGATACTTGGGTAATTCATAACATTTTCACCTGACACACTAACTTCTTCCATTCCTGAAGCAGCTGAAGCTGCTTGCACTATTTTACTTACATACTCCTTAGAGTCCAAGGTTTGGGACCTTAATTTGAGTTTGACAGATCAGCTTAAATTTTACTTTGAAGCAAAAAAACCCCAAACCCACAAATGAGCATTATAATAAAATAACCTTGAAGAGACAACTTAATTAGTATTTAAGTGATCCTGAATTACAATGAAATTCCTATGGAAATGTGGATACCCACCTGCATATCAAATAAAGTCACAAGATCATTGCCTTTACAGCAAATACAATTTCAGTTCATAACAACTGGATTTCTTAAAGAATATATCATCAAAAGATAATACATCATTTCAAAGATTTAACCACGTAGCAATGCACATGGGATGCACTGGCTTATAGGAACAACTGGGAATAAGCAAGCCCTAAGTGTTAGTATGAGCTGAGTTCATACAGAATGACCTTGAAAAAGTCATTTTCACCTGTTTGTGCTTTAGCCAGCCCAGCTGGAATGTTGCATAAAAAGCAAAAGCCAATTGATAAGCAGATGCAGCTTTTAAGCTGGCCGTTAAATGACATACATGAATTTCTGATGGGGATAATTTCACACTGAAGGCAGAAAGGGCCTTTTATTTTGATGTCTCTCTCCTGTTTTTTTTTTTGTTTTGTTTTTTTGGGGGGTTTTTTTGTTTGTTTTTTTTTGTTGTTGTTTTGTTTTGGATTTTTAAAAATACATACTTGGGTAAAAAATAGGAAAAAAAAATCTATTTAATGGAGAGCTGTTATTCACTAGACTGTTTCTGCACCTTTCTTTATCTCCGAGGTGCTTTGCTAACTATGGAGAAACAAAATTCTCTCAATGTCAGCCTGAGTCTGGAAAGCATCCTGACATTAGCACAAGCATGATGATTCACGCTACAGATGAAGCCTTGCTGCCCAAGGGACTCTTGCTGTTTTCTCTTTTCCTGCGATACCTCAGCAACAAGACTGCAATGAACTCTGAAGTGAAAGTTTGAGATAAGCGAACACTCAAGAAACAAAAAACCCTTCCAAAACAGAAAAGCTGGTGGAGACACAAACCCAAACCCATTTTCCTCTCCGGTGTTTCTGGGAGGTTCTGCAGCTAAGCTGAGGGTTTGCCTCTCTCTCACTTAATTTGTATATGCTGCACATCTCCGCTCATTTACTTCAGTGACTGTACGGTGAAGTGAATTCTAATCTGTGTGGCTGAGAATTGGGAGAAATATAGAGAAAATAAAACATGTAATTTTTTTTAACATTTTGGTGACATTTTGAAATTTGTGCTATTATAAGAAATCTTTCCCCCTCACCCCCTGGGGAAAAAAAAAAAAAAGTGAAAGGTAAGAGGCAGCTCCAACAGAGGAGACAAATAAGAAACATGATGGAGATAGTGACTTGGAATTACAGAGCTGCTAAAAAGTACTTTCTAGATTGGTGGCAAGTGGTTTGGGGCAAGACATTTGGAACAAAAGCAAGGAGGAGACTTTAGCAGGTTTATTCCAGGACAGAATGGATTTTGGTAAGGGTGAAATACATCTGCAGTCTTCTGGGGATAGCGAAGAGAAAGAGTGAGAAAAGATATGGCCTTCCTGTGAGTCTGAGAAATGGTCTTTTAATATGTGGAAAAGCAAATTTGATCCCAAAGAATGTGTGCTATAGGTTATTATGGAAAGGTAAAAAGACAATCAGATAGATGTGGTAGAAAGTCATCCTCCCCTCCTCAATCTCTCTCCAAATTTTGTATTGAAACAATAATGAATGCATAATTGGATCACTCAAAAAATAAAGTAAATGAAAAAAAAGAAAACTATGAGGGAGGAAAGAAGGCAATGATTGCCAGACAGGAAAAGAAGCATACTGAGTTCAAACCTACCATGACTAATTTAGCTATAGTATGATACATTATTAATATGAATTTTAAATAAGAACTGAAACTTCATATGTTTTTTTGATAACAAATAACAATAACAAAAATCCAAGTAATTTTAAATAATGCATTTCCAAAAATGTAGGGATCAAAATAGCTGGTATCTGCCAGTACCTATGATAACTGTATTTTTTCATGTTTCCAATTCCGTACTTTTGGGCTGAGATGTAAAACAATTTCATTCCTAATGACAATTTTTGCAATTATCTCATAGGAGCTGCCAGCAGCTCCTTTCTGCTGCTGTGATGTAGCAAAAACTAAAGTTACCTGCAATAGACATGAATCATTTAGTAAGTGGAACAACTTTGTGACCTGCCCCAATTATTTGCTTAATGAATTCGTGATGATGATGAAGACGATGATGATGCAGAGCAGCCCTGGTGTGTTTGCCTCACATTGAGGTCCAATATTGCTTTCAATTACAATGGGTTAAATTAGGAAAATTCTGTTGATGTCAATGTAAAACGACAGCTACACTGCAGCACTAGGCTCTCTCTAGAGCTTTCTGAATCTGCTAAAACTTCTTTTAGATGTGCTACAGGGCACAGTGCAAAGTGTTGTAACAAAACACTTAATCAAATGCTTAACTTTAAGCACATGTGTAATACCATCCCCATTCAGCAAAGCAGTAACTATGTGATTAATGTTAAATAAATGGGACAAAGTAAAACCATGTGCTTAAAATTTAAGCTTAAATGCTTTTGTGAGAGTAGAACATATAACTCATTTCTTTAAAAGAACTATATTCCAAATCCTTGGCTGAATGGTGGTTGCTATATTTTGAAAAATATTACACACAGACCTCTCTCAACATCACTTGAGTAGGAAGTGTTCTTTCTCAGCAGAATAAGAAAATGTCTTTTTTCCATATAGTTATATGACAAATAAACTCATGGATAGATATTCTTTGTTGCTTCTAGTCTAACATTGTGGGAGACTCCACAATGTATGAAATTTGGCCATACAGAATGGCACTTCAGAAAAACTGTTTCATAACAATGAAAAACTGTGCTGAAATTCACTGATTAAAGAGAGATGGTGTAGCGATGAGACTCTTTCATGGGGCCCAAACCCACTCATAACTAGTAACCACTGGTAACCATATTGTTTCTGTAATAAAAACTATAAATCTGTCAGTAAAATTAATTACCATTCTCAAGGTTTGTAAAACAAAGTACTGTGTTATAGGATCCAAGCATTAGGTATCATTCGGGTATCTACTTCCAGTAATTATTTTGCTTTTGCCTTGCAATGTCCACTCCTAAATAGGGAGGAGTTGGTTCATAACTTGGTGAAAAATTGTTCTAACTAGGTTAGTTATTCTATAAATTGAATAATCATTTGGAAAATATTATAGTATGGCTGCTTTTTGTTTATTCCTTAAGCTAAATCTTACTCTCTACAAATGCTCAGTTCTCTCTGAACGGGTGCCACATTTTTCTTATCTTTACTTATACTGGGATATGCATAAGTAAGGAGGCTGGGGAAAATGAAACACGTCTCTGCCACCACAATCTCAAGATATTTAAAACACGCATCTACTTGTCTTAAAAGTACTCTGTGCAGTAGTTCCAAAGACAGGCCACTAAAAAATTTGGGTGCTTACCACTTAGAGTGTTATTAGGTCCACTCAATTATCCTTTCATCTGAAATCTACAGCACTACTTCAGCACCTCCATTGTGTTTTGAGACTCCAGCCTCTTTTGTGCTGAAGCTTAATTGCACTCCCAATACCATGATTGCTCTCACATTTTATTATAATGCAAAGTAAAAGAGACAAAGTACAGCTAGTATTTTAAAAGAAACAAATGAATAACAAGAGATTGTGAAGTTCTATTTTTTTTTTCTTTCACTACATGGTGATCAAGCATTCTTAGAATGTATTTTGTTATTGTAAATTCTATTTTAAGTCTTCCTTGTTTAGTTATTTTTCAGTTCACTACAGTCCAAAACCACCTCACTTCTTTGAAATATGGATGAGCTGTAAAATTAATACTGGAGGTGTTCTATATATGTGAATGTATACAGGTGCATACACATGTGTCCAAATTGCAGTAAGTAACATCAATAATTCCAAGAATTCCCATTTAAAATCTGAATAGTCTGAATAATAAACCTTATTTTCTTAGTGCAAGAAACAGGAGTTCATAAAAACCTTTTTTATTCCATCCTTATTAAAATACAACCATGCTACAAAGAACTGCAGAATTCTGGAACATATTATGATTTAGAATAATACACCTATACTGCCTGCAGCATTAAACTTTCATTCCCACCGGACAGAAAATTGTTTTTTCAGAGATTACAAACACTGAGAAGTAACAGTTTTATTATTATCCCAGAAAAGAAGATACGTGTATTTTCTTTAAGACTGGAAAATCTTCACAGTCTGTCATTCCTTAATGGGCTGAATGACCCCATTGTAGCTACACTTAAAAAAAATATTATTCTTTACAAAGTGGCGAATAGAACAATATTAGATTGAAACATTGTCTATTCAGAATTTCCCTTTATTTTAGGGGTGGGAAAGATTCATTGTCCAAATCCTACATAATAGTCTAAAGGACATGCTTCAGGGAACACAGTGGGTTGGGAGACATGTATGCAATCCTCTGGTCACTGGTGTATAACTAAGTAGTCCAGAACTATAGTTTGCTTCAGCCCAGACTTACAAACAAATGGTAGGCTGGGAATTGCAGCACATCCGGTACCTTTTGGAATTTTCAGAGAAACACTTTTCCCATGTTTTAAGTAACAATGGCAGATAAAGACTGTCAACTTAATGTCATGGTGGATTGGCGGTGTCTATTGTTCTGCTTTCAGACAGGCCTGGCTAGTCCAGCTGTGGAGCTGCTTAATCTCTGTATGATACAGCTTTGTTTTTCTCCTTGATATAAACACATTATCATGTACAGACCTTGGCATCTGTCAGCTATAATAGGAGCATCTCAGAGGCACCATTATGTTTAATTCAGACATTTCTTAAAGCTACAGAAGTGTGAAGGGACCAAGTTTGGTAGCCTTATGCTTTCTGTAATCTTCAAAAATTGTATTACAAATACTTGTAAGGATCATGGTTTACGTGCTAAGAACATTGTTTATGGATTCTGGACAAACATAAAGTAACAGTGAAGAAATAATAATATATTAATTTATTTTATTGCCCAAATTTAAAAATGCTTTGAAGTGTGATCAAGCAAACTAAACTTCCTGAGCTAAAAAACCCAACCTGATTCTTAGATGACTGGGATGATGTGAAAATTACCTAGTGAGGGTAGGGGAAGCTGCTACAATAACTGAGAGGAAAATAAAAATGTGAATATCAGCTATGTTTCATAGACGTTCCAGTGAGTGCTGATGAATGTCTCTAACAAATTCATGCAAGGTTACTTTTCAATTATGTTATGAAAAGTCATTGAGCAATTTTATTTCACATTGGCCCACAGGCTCAAACACTGAATCAGTTAAAAAGAAATGTACTTCTAAAAGAAAGTATTCTTATGAACGCCCTATAACTGAAATGGCCAAGTTTTGTACTACTAATTGCAATCATTGCACGGCAGGTTGCTGATTATTTTAGACTGATTTGTATGAAACATAGAGAAATTCTGAATATATTGAGAACTGTGATTGATATAATGAATTGATTGATATAATAAAAGACTGCATCTGCTTCCATGAAGGAAATAGTATCCAGCTAGCTTCCGAAATTACCCAATGTATTGCAAAAATATGCAAAATGAGATTAGGAAAGGCAAGTTCCTGTAAACTAACAAATAATTATATCATCTTATTTGAAAGATTAAAATCGAAATGGACCTTTTATTTGCTTGACAGTCTCCATAGGCATCTGTGGATGAAAGCAAACACCCTTACAACTGTTTGACTCAGTACTTGGAAAAGATCTAAGAGAAAACTGAGAGCTTGAGAGACTCAATTCTTTCTTATATCTTTTCCAAATACAATTTTTTTTCCTAATCCTTTAGGCCCAACTATCTTTTCCTTAGTTTCAAAACCCCCAAATGTCATCCCCTCTTTTGAGTTTTGAAATTCCTCTTCATTCATTCTCTTATTGCTGGAGTTGTACTGAATCTGACAGGGCAGAGTTTGGTACTTCCTAATGTAGACATGTTACCCCACATCCTGAATAAGTGTAGCTGCATTAGCACAATCATCTCCCCAAGACAACTAAACATTTCTGCAGGTTTGACCAACCTAAGTAAGTCAAGGATGTGATAGGACTGTGAAGCTGCAGTCTTATCCAGCTGCTTGTAGTTGAAGGAATTCTACAAAAATCTGTAAACCCTTCATTTTATTCAGATACATTATTCGTCTCAGGAATCCATTCTCTTACTATATGTGAAATCAGGTAGGCTGCATCTACACCATACGTTAGAGTTGGGCCAGAGGAAGATGGCTAAAACCAAAACTGATCCTCAGCCCAGCTTTGATCATCACTGTCATAACATGAAGAGGTCACTAAATTACAAAGGCGAGTCAAACTTCAGTCAAACTTCTACAAGGTCTGTCTGCTTTTTTTGTACATGATGGAGAAAATCTCTCAAAAGGCTTGCATTCAGGTCATCTGTCTGGTGTGGCAAGGGTCCATGGGCAGCTGGGACAGTGTCAGGCAGAATAAATGGCCCAAGACAAACCATATTCTATGTGTATGCCTGGGGTTTCGGCTCCTGACCCTGTGGGACCATCCACTTATGTTAGGCCATCATTTTGTCCAGAGCTTATGCACGATGAATTTGAACTTCATTGAATGTCTGGGGTCAAAAAAGTCAGTATATAAATACCCACAGGCTTCTCATCTTTGACAAAAGGAATTCAGGGTAGCTGTGACCTTACACCCCACTTAATTGGACACAAATATCAAATGCTTTGTTTCCATACAGACATATGTTTTCTTAATAAGGGAGAAGATAAGTTATGTACGATTGTTTTTTCCCAAGTGAACAGGAAGAGAAAAGGCTTCCTATTTCAGCTCTTAAAGAGGTAATAGTGTACATTTTCCATCACTCACTCAGTATTCCTGGGAAATGCTCTGCCAACACTTACATCTGCTCATCAGGTTTTCACCAAATGGCAGAACTCTCTGTTCCAATACACATGACTAAGCCAGAAACGTTTCTGCTGATAAAAGAGGAAATCTTCAGTGGGAACCAACAGGACTGGTAATCTTCCAATATGGGAACCAGGATATCAGGCTTTCATCCCTGCAGAGTTGACGTAACGACTTTTCTAACCTCTTTATACAGTACAGATCCTTCAAACTTTATATTAGTTCTTATCTTTCGGAAAGATGCCAACTGACAGCACATTTAGAGATAGACTCTTAACAATATACAGGCAACGCATGAAAAATCATTAGCAGATATATGTGTTACGAAGTAACTGTTTCTGTGTTAGTGCACAAAAACCATCTTATCTGTATGTGCCATAGTGCAAAGATCAGCCACAGCTGTGTTTCTCAAATGCATCAAGAATTTTGTCGTCCGTACAGAAGTAGCTTCCCTAAAGGAAGGTAAGCTGTGGTCCTGCCTCCTTCCTGCACTGACCTGGTGACCACCTCAAAGAAGCTGCAGCAGACCTCAGCCAAGCTGAGCAGACACGAGGAAATCCCAAATGCCCTTTTAGGAGGTAGCATATCTCTCTCAGCCATGCGCTCCTCCCTGGCCCTGGCAAGGATCCTGAGTCACTATGACTACAGATGATTTCAATGACTGCAAGCCCTTCAATATCCCCTCACTCAAATACGATTTTTTATTTTGGAAGAAAGAAGCTACTTTTTGTTTATTTCAGTTGAGAAAACGACAACAAAAAAAGCTTTAAGAATAGCATGAATCTTTTGATAGCATTGAAACTAGCAGTTATTTCCCCTGGATTGATTCAATTGGATCATTAAATTTCTTTTGTTGGGTTTAATAGAGAATAATTGAAAAATCAATGTATACATGCTTGAGACCATGGAAATGATGATATGTCAAAATGTCAGAGGGGCTGAAGGGGTAATGATAGAGTGTGGAAGAAAAGTCTCCCTTTGACTGCTGTACTTGGAAACTGAAAGGCTGAAAGTTTCTCACTAAACACTGTCTTTTACTTTTTGAAGTATTTGACATTCATTATGACACAGTACACTTTTTTAAAAAGAAAGCATTCCCCAAAGAAATCACAGAAATTATTCTTCCACACCTAAATGAAAGTGACAATAACTTGGTAACTATTCCAAGCATATTTCAACTATATGTGAAGTCACATATGATAGTCAGCTAATAAATTCAGTGATGAGAAAAAAATAATTGTGGAGTTTACAAGGTGGTTGCTGTGAATGGCAGGTATTTCTACAATTTTAAGATAAGCAAATGTCTTTTGTACTGTAGATTTATAAAAAGATATGTGAATGTCAAAGCTCTAATAGGGTTACCAGGATATTGTTTCCTTTTAACCTGCAGAGTGAGCCCGAGATTTTCTTTAAGCCTTCTCTGGGAAAACTGAAAAACTCTCTAAAAATAAGTATCATGAACTAATTATGTTTAGCTCATTTGTAGAGTACTTTAGATCTTTTTTCTTTTGATTCTGGCTGGTTCTTTTTGTTTTGCAGTGTATTTCAAGAAGATACTTAAAAATACTAGCAAAACATTTTCAGAAATTGTGTTTCTAATTTGCCTGAGCTTGGACAATTGTTTGAAAACTTTTGAGACCTCTTTTGTGACACCATCATGGTTTTTACTTCCAGGTGTTGGTGCCAGCCATCACAGTTATGGTTAACCCATGCTATGAAGGAACTTCAGGTGCCCTCTTAAGGTAGTTTATATTTCCTTTACTAAGTGCAAAAGGAAGAAGTGAGTGAGGGTCTGCCCATTGAAAATTATTTTCCGGAGATCCATAAGCTGAGACTCCACAGTTAACTTTAAATACCATATTAAAAAAGAAACAAACGAAAAAAACCCCAAAGAAAGCAAGAAATACCCAACCCTGTGTACATATAGATGTGCACATATGAAAATATTTTTTAAGAGACAGAATTTGGATGCCCAACAGGCTTATGTTGATTTATAAATTGTCAACTGTCTCCTACAGCCCATTGTCCAAATTACAGTTTGGCATATTATTTCAGTTCTACTTTTACAGAAAAGAAGTACAAAGATAAAGGGATTGGCCTTTTTGTATCAGTCTAGGCATATGCCCCTTATAAAGCTTTGTGTAATGAGTCTTCTTTAATAATTTCACTGTTCATGACCATGCAACTCATATATCTATAATTACATAATACATTTCTTCCAATTTTGAAAACAGAAATTATCTTTTCTTACTTATTGTGGTCTGTATTATGATAACATTTAGGAGTCCCAGTACTGACCTCAGACTCCACTACGATGTGAGGTAATGGAAGAATAAAAAAATAGATTTTGCTTAACAGAGACAAGAGGTTGATAACAGACAGAAGGGGGAAAGGAGATCTAAATTTCATCACAGTTATGGGCTGTGGTTCCTACAAGACAGCAACTGATTTTTAGTCAAACATTTTGTAGGCAGGTGACGTTTTTTCACTGAATATGATATTTACTGGAAAACAGAATTTCTGAGTTGAATTGAGTAGGTTCTTTCTGTCAAATAAAATATGCATGCGGGTAAGAAAGTAACAAAAGGGTTCAGTTTTACATTTATAAAGCAAACCTTTTTAAACTTGTTTTATACTGTCATTTCTTTGTTTAAAAATTGATACCAATGCAAAAATCTGAAGAATACAAAGAAAAATGTATTTTTTTTTAGATTTTTTTGACATTAATAGAATAATTCCAGTTAACAAGTTTTCTTGGTTTCCCCCCTTTTTGTTAAAAACTTCCTAAACATTATCAACCTTTTTTATTTCTCAAAGATTACAATGTTTGGCTCCCAAACCAAAACTCCACCCTCCA
Source organism: Gavia stellata (assembly GCF_030936135.1). Taxonomy (NCBI): domain Eukaryota; kingdom Metazoa; phylum Chordata; class Aves; order Gaviiformes; family Gaviidae; genus Gavia; species Gavia stellata. Next base: position 22,105,928 of record NC_082603.1, on the reverse strand, counting down.
CTTACTTCTACCGATGATCAGAGTTTTAAGGAAGGATTTACCATGCCTACTTGAAATGGAAATGGTACCTTTGTGGATGTTTACACAGTTCCGACTAACCTACTCATGAGCAGCAACATGACATAACCATGATCTTTTTTTGAATTATTATTATTATTTCTAAAGGTTTATGTTACTTCCCAATAGGAGAAAGAAGATTGCAGTTTAATAGCCAATTAATTGAATCATAGTTTGTACCTTAGGAACTGGCACAGTGATGAACCAGAGTGGAAAGGCAATGCAGCTACATGCCTAGAACTGCATTTCGTAATGAAAAGACTATAAAGCCCTATCGTTGGCCATTGTAGGTATGTACCCAGACCAGACTGACGGTGAGCTAAGGATGATACTGAAAAGCAAGATGAACAGATTATGTCTGATAGAACAGAAATAGAACCACTGGAATCGTTCAAAGAGAAAGATTATTGGCAAAGTAACAGATGATCCATTCCAGTGGTATTACAAGCAGATATACAATTAGAAAGTGTGTATTTTAGTGACTGAGATATAGGATGATGAAAATATAAAGATATTTTGTTTTTATCTATGGGGTACATCTAGATACCATGTGCAAGAGATGGTTTACAGAAAAACTGCGGATTTGAATATTATCTGCATATGAGGATTGAGAGAGAGTTAATATGAAAGTGGGCAGTATTTCAATTCAAGACATCATAGACCCTTTTGAAAAAAAGAGGGGTGGAAAAATCAGTTTCCAAACTGGAGGACCGTGCTGGATTTAAATCTGTAGCTTTAGGTCATATTTATCTTACTACAATAGTTCCAGGATATTTTTGGGAAGTATGGCATCTGATTTCACTGATACCACACTTCCACAAATAGTTTAATTCTGTATTTGTAGACTTTCACTCTGCTTCAGAGGATACAAAAATTTCAAACATCTTTCAGTCTCATGTAACTAATTGTTGTCTGTCAATATCAAAAGGCCCAGTTCTACACCTAACCTGGATTCACATCTGCATGTGAACATTTCTTTGTCCACTGCTAATTAAAATTCAGTCCTCTGAATGAGGACGATTCCCCCAAGCCGTGTGCGTAGTTAGAAATCCCCATTTATCTCTGACTACAGACACATGGCTCTTAAACTGAAGCTGTTGCAACTTGGACTATTTTAGTTCAGGAGGTGGCTGGGTCACCTGTTGTGACAACCATGGGTGCCAATAATGTATTCTCTGGTTCACGACAGATTTAGTATGAAGGCATGATTAACTTTCTCAACAGTTTTTGGGGCAGTTTTCCACACCAGATCTGAATGTATGCATAATCACTCCTTATTTTATACCCCTGATGGACTTTTACTAGAGTGATTTTATCAGGTGCCTACCTGCCATGAATTTCTGATGTGGCTTCTTAGTGCTGCTTTTTTTTCCCCCAGAAACTTGACATTACCCTTTGATGATTGGGGTAGCCATGCGTCTTTACTGTAGCCTAGGAAGATTTTCTATAGTGCCAAAATCATATTAGTCTCTTGGATAGCCATTGTCTGATCTTCTTAAATTGTATCATGGAAAAATATCTACAGCCCTGCAAGCTTCTCTTTTAAAGACATGTAACTGACAAATTCATAATAGATGATCCTTCTTTTTTATGTCCTTGGCAATTTTATCATTGATTTCAATGAGAATAAGATCAGAACTTGAGGACTTATGCCTTGTTCCTGGTCATTTAAGTGTAAATTAAAATTTGATGGTAATTTCAGTGAGATACCAATTGTAACTTGCTTTATATAAAGCAGTTTAGACTGCTTTAAAAGTGCAATAAAATGTCATCCAAATAAAGAGAATGAATAATGAAACCTTTTGAAACCAGGCATGATCAAAGGTTAAAACTGTGTTTGGTTCCTGTTAAACTCAGCGAATCTTTTTTATTTGGGAGTAGAGAACTTTGTTGTCCTCATGCTGCTGTCAGTTATGGTAGAGATAAATTTGGCCATTTCAGTATAAATAATGAATAAAAAACCCATAAAACATTAACTCAGTTGTTTAAAAAGGCTTTTCCATCTCTCCCTCAAGTACTAAAAAAATCTTGTTAATTTGGTGATTTCCTCACTAAGAAATGACTCAAAACATTCTTAAAAGGTCCTTTGGGCTGCTTTCCAAAAAAACCTTTAAAAACACCTTCTATTTATCCTTTTTTAGTAATCAATCAGACCTCTGAGTTGTCATCATGTCTAAACATTTGCAACTTATCTCACATTTTGCACTCAGCAGTAAGTCTTCACAAAAGACTCAAGAGCTCAAATCTTGGACAAGCATAATTGAAAGCTACAGTCCTGATTTGATTACAGTTGGTGACAAAAATTGAAAAAAAAAAAAAGTTAGTTTTTAATGTGCACTATGTTAAGCAGGAGTTTATATTCAAATTATTGAATGCTAGTATGGTTCATTTACCAGGGGTTGCAATGGCACCAGATTTCTTAAAAATCTTTTTAAAGATAGTTTTTATTGAGCTTAAAAGCAAGAATGTCTAATGTGAATTTGTTGGCCATGAGCTTCCTTTTGGGCAACAATCTATACAAGCTGTATGTTGCCCAAAAAAACAGAGTTCATAGCTACCCACATTTAATTCATACTGCTGTATGCAGCCCTAAGGTGACAATTATTTTTGAATTCCATAACAAATAGAAGCCTGATATGATGGCTAAAACTGAATAGCTGGTTTTTTCCTCCTTACAGCCTGGAGAAGACCTCATGGCTGATAACAATATGTCACCTCTAATCTTATTTCCTATTCCCAGACTATATTTTCATCAAAATTTTTTTTTATTTTATTCTGCATTCTATAATCTGATACAGCACTAGCTTTTTCCATTAAAAAAAAAAAAAAGTGAGTGACTTTATCAGGGTCTAAAATGATTGTGTGGATTATACTTCCCTTCTGTGAAAATGCTTAATTTTTTTATCGATATTACTGGGGGTAGGGTGGTAATGGTTTTACTTAAATGTCAGTACATTTTCTGGGGGGAAAATGAATTTAAGGGAGACTTTGTAATACTTTTTGAAACTCAATAGAAAGACCTTACCAAATAAATCGAATGTATAGTTCTATTTCGAAAGATACAGCTGTATACTGTGTTTCAATAACATAATTTTCAAAGGTATGTGGAAAACAAACATTAGTAACAGCACCTTCATGTTTAGTAATATTATTAGTGAAAAGATGTCTAACTATTGGGCAACTTTAAGGGCTGATTTATATCAAAAAGAACAATTTCAGTACTTCATTTTCAAGGCAATTATAACATTACAAATGAATATTTTATTGTAATCAAACATTCTCCTGCCTTAATTGTCTGAGTTCAGAGTCTTAGAGCTGCTATGGAGAGCCACTCTTATCTATGTGTGGTTCACAAGCCAACTTGGAATTTTAATGGTCTGAGTGGCAGTCTAAAACAGACACTTGACCTGTATCTTGTACCCTCCAGGTCAATCCTGAATATCTGGCAGATCTAATCGAACATGTAGTGCTCCACTTTTCTTTTGAAATTCCATTATGGCACTGCTGCATACCTTGACATAACATGATTCCTTAAAAAGGCCCTAAAAGAGCATGAACTTTCATTCACTCTCATGAGTAGAAGCAAAGCCCTTAAACAGCTAGTTTCTCCTTGATAGTTTCATTTTTAATGTTGATAAAGTTTTCAGCTTTCTACAAAGTACAATATGAAGATAATCCTGGTCCTAAGTTCCTTAAAAGATAAAATAGAAAAGATAAGGAAGTTTAGAAATAGAATTACTTCCTGAATTTTTGTGTCAAGGTATTTGCAAACATTGCAGAAGTGTCTCGTAATGAAAAAGCAGTTGCAGAAACCTCTAAATTCATTACTGCTAACACAAGCCATTTATAAATGGGTAAATAGTATGGCTGTATAGATTTTTGTAGAGCCTCTAAACCTATCAGGGACCACATCCTCCATTAGAATAAATTGTCACAGCACTGCAGGTTTGATGCGCACTCACCAGAAACAGCTTGAAAAATAAACAATTAAAAGAAAAAAAAGGTGTCAGCGGTTTGCACTGTCGCAGTTCACAAAAATCTGAGCCAGCACTGTGACTTTAGAAAATTTGCAGAGTCTAACTTATGACTTTCAAAAATGGAGCTTTAAATTTCCGTTCTCTTAGGATTGACTAAAATTGAGTTGAATTTCTTGAATGCTCATGCAAGCTTATTTTTAATCTGTGCATAGAAATAATCATATCAAACTCCTTCTGTAGTCACACAAGGTCTGTATTTGTGCCTGTTTGCATGCTTGCTCATGCACAGCTGAATTGTGACTGGAACTTTATGTGTCCAAGAGCCACAAGAAATGAGTAAAACCTTAAGAGTACAGGTGGAATTTAAATCTTCCCAGTGTACTAGTTAGTACAACTAGCACAGGTCAACAATGAATGACTACTTCTTCCCCATGTCACAGAGAATACAAAATCACAGGTCAGTTGCGCCCCAGAGAAATACCTCCACTGGGGAAAGCAAGTGCTGCGACGTTTGGCACCGCTTTTTTTTTTTTTTTTTTGTTCTACGTAGAAGCATATAGTCTAATATTTTAAACAAAGACACTCTCTGATCCAGTCACCACTTAAAACAGGTAACAGGTAAAGCAATTAATCAGTCATTGCCAGTTTCTATCAATCCACAGAATTAAAGAATTTATAAGAAGAGCATCAAGCCAACTTGCATCTGGAGTACTGTGTCCAGTTCTGGCCTCCCCAGTTCAGGAACGACAAGGAACTGCTGGAGAGGGTACAGCAAAGGGCTACAAAGATGATTAGGGGACTGGAACATCTTTCTTATGAGGAAAGGCTGAGGGACTTGGGCCTTTTTAGTCTGGAGAAGAGAAGACTGAGGGGGGATCTTATCAATGCTTATAAATACTGAAGGGGTGGGTGCCAGGAGGATGAGGCCGGTCTTTTTTCAGTGGTGCCCAGTGACAGAACAAGAGGTAACGGGCACAAACTTGGTCATAGGAAGTTCCATCTAAACATGAGGAGGAACTTCTTTACTTTGAGGGTGGTAGAGCACTGGAACAGGCTGCCCAGAGAGGTTGTGGAGTCTCCTTCTCTGGAGATATTCAAAACTCGCCTGGACACATTCCTGTGCAATCTGCTCTAGGTGAACCTGCTCTGGTGGGGGGGTTGGACTAGATGATCTTCAGAGGTCCCTTCAAATCTCTATCATTCTGGGTAATAAGTAAAGAATTCCATTTAGGAAGTACCAATCTCCTTATGGATATGCTGGCTTAGAAAATTATGTATGCTGGGTATCCAGTGTATTAGCAATTACAAAAGAGTCACCTAGAAACTGCTGACTCAGTTTACCTGCTGGTGAGGATTTTTTTCTAGATGCATTACAAGTGGAAATTGATGTAGAGATGCACAGACTATATACATACAGGGCTGACTTTGTTTATGGAGTCACAACTGATCTGACTTACTGTTTCCCCCCGGATCATCTGCCTGAGCGTAACAATGCCCCTATTTAGCCACTGCACAAGGGACCTCTGGAAAGCCTCAAGTTTCAGTTTGGTCTTGACTTGTACATCATTGGGTAGATATTTCCAAAGACAGTTGAACTGAGCAATACCCTGGGCTGTATACGAACCAGCATTCATTGTGTATGAAGGGAATTTGTGATAACCGTGTATAGTAAGTGGGCATTATATACTGCTAAATTCCAGTGGAATTCCTGTGGTATCACATATTATATTCACATTACAACCAAATGAGCTCATCATGATTAATGTTACTACAATGAATGCTGAAGGAATTAAAAATGATTATCCACTCATTGTAAAGGGTTGCTGATAATTAGGGCTATTACACAAAAAGGTACATTTTAAGCAATCACCACAGTTAATTCATTCAGCATTATATTATGCAGTGCTGATAACAATGAGTTCTCTTGGCACTCCTGTGGTTCCCACATGTGTGTCCATCAATAACCCATTGTACCGTACCTTCAATGGTTGAGCATCAAGTCACAAACACTTCAATAATGTGCTACCTGTTGGGAGCATTTATTATGCTTTTTTAAAGTTATTTTCTAACCATTAGCAAAACACAGCTATAGAAACCTTTTTCAGTGCTTGGATCATGGTGCAAAGATAACTTTAATAAGTATTTTATTAGAAAAAAGGAGAATGTGTGCTTAAATATGTATGGGGACTTGTGTGTATAAATAGACACATATACTTAAAAGCCAGAAGTTAAACCAATCAAACAATTGCTTAGCCCTTTCATCTTTCATCTTCTCCTTTATGGGTTCCCTCCCATATTTGTTCTCACCATTTGTTGTTTTTTTCTGATATTTTGACTGTCGGGAAGGCAGGACCTGTGTTTTGTAGAGGCTGTGAACAGATAATTCAGAAATATCACTAGTAATATAAAGAGGTCCAATGCGATAACAATGTTTGTTTAAATTTAACATGTTTGACATGGCATAGATATTTTATTTTAGTCTCTCCAGTATATCTCACTTGTGCCTGATCACCTGAGCCAAATTCAAAGTCTGAGGATAGCTGCTATGTAAGCTACTGGCTTACACATTCTCGTATTATTTTAACAACCAGCAAACCATTTCTTGGGTAGTAATCATCCCACAGTAACTCATGAACAGACTACAGAAGGCAGACCTTTTGGTGGGTTTGGCACTCGCTTGGTATCAAACTTCAGTTGGTTATTTGCTATTTATTGTTGGTAACAGTGAGCTCATGTTACCTAATCTTTCCTAAAAATAAACATGTATCAAACCCCCACCAATACTGTAAAAAATTATACTTTCATCTAAGTCTGGATTTAATACTTTATTTAAAGATATGTGCCACTTAATTGGAAGTTCTCCCAAGGAAGATAGAGACTATTATTATGCTTAAATTTAAGCATACGCTTAATCACTTTGCTGAATCAGGGATTTAGGAGTTATTTGTAATACATTCAAAATGCATACAAAATTTGTAATACATTCAAAAAGCCTTTCTTTTCCTAAGGACTGCAGGATTTGCCCTTTAGGTAGGACTTCTTTGTTATTTAGTGGAAGTATAAATCACTTTTACAAATGTCCTTTCACTTGCATAACTGTCATATATTTCTCTCTTCCTTTGTATTTTTGACAGTTTTAACTTGCATAAAGCATCTAGAAATCATGTTTTCAACATACGTATTCACCTGTGGATGATAAAATGAAAGAGGTGGAGGCTAATAGTACTGAATTATAGGGTGGCAATTCAAAGCTATAAAAAGAAAGTCTTGAGGTCTGCTGAGTGCCATACCCATTAAAATGTCTATTTTCAATAACTGATAAGAAGTGGAATGTTGGCACTCTGTTTGCTCTTGTCCTCGGTGATGCTGACGAAGATACACCTTATTGATATTAAGCTTAGAACACCTATTTTTGCATACTAGTTTATATACTGGGAATGATAGTTCCCTGTGAAAGAACATAACATTATGGGTTTCAACATAACATTAAGGACTGCCCATATTTTTTTCATCAATAAACATTGCATTCCTAACAATATTTATTACTCATGGAAATGCTCAATTTATTCTCATTGTAAATGATGTAGCTGTTTTCTCTAGATGAAAAAAAAATATAGTTTAATTATAATTCTTAAAATGTTTTTTCTCTTATTATTGTAAAACAAAATAGTAATAAATCCTGAATCAGTGATATGAAGTGGATCCTTTGGTGATGCAGTTTAGCATTTCTCACTCAGATTCACTCATCTATGCAGTCTGCATACTATTTAGAGTCAAAATATGAAGCTTTTTGTCTATGAACTTCAGATTTCAGTTAAATTCTCAGTTTAAAAAAACCCCATGGATTAGTCTCTAGTTTTTCTAACTTAATCAAAGATTCCACTGAAGCCAGGGACAAGAGCTATCTTATGATAGCAACGACAGGTTTTAAGTTCACTATTTGTCAGAAAGGGCTGTCCATTTTTTGGTCTTTTGTGTATACCAATACTAAAATAAAAGCAGAATCCTAAAGAACTCCACCATTTCCCACACTGCTTGCCCAGTAAACTTTCTGAAGACATCACAAGGGAGCAGGCTGTCTCTTGTTCTGTACTGTCAGTGCTACTATAGACATCACCTCAGTGGTTATTTGCATTTTTCCTTAGCCTTAATGTCTCATCCAACATTTGTTGAAATCAATGGAGTCAATGGCTTAAAGGGGATGTCATTTTCTGAGCCCCAGAGCTTGTCAAAATGCAGTGTTGAGGCTAGGAAGGAGTGCAAGTTGTTTGTTTGATGGGCTTTTGTTTTCACTTTGTTAAGATGATCTGTAAGGAAGAAGGGAGATCAGCCAGTGCTTTAGCTCGAGTTGCTGATACGCTACATTATGCTCAGGACGCCCATGCCCTACTTAAATAAGATAAAGGTGCTTTACAACTATTGCAGTTAGGTCAGAGCAAAGCAAAGCAATCTGCTTAGTGCAAATGAGAGTTGCATAGTTTGCAGTAAATACATTTCTGGACTTAATTAAATAGGAACAACACTCTTGTATAGCAAAATTTTAAAGCAGGTCATTTATAAATATGTACTTGCAGCAAGTCTGGTCTGGGGAAATACTACAATTTCCTCACTGATGATGCTTTGTCATTGTGTGCTTAAATGCTCAGATCTTTATTTTCCTCTTAGTACATTGTTTTCAAGCTGAATTAATTCCAGCCTTGTAGCTTTCAAGTGAAGACATCTTTGAGGCATTTGAGTGCAAATTAAGTGTCTGCAAAATGACAGCAAATGAGAACACTACTTCATCCTGCTTCAAAAAAATTATAAATGAGTGAATACAAATTTTGCCAACATTTACATATACATACTCACGCAAGCACACACAATTGGCTTCAGTGTGAGAATATGTATGAGCAATTTCAATGGAAAGAATAGTTTATTCTGGAAAATAACAAATTCTTGAAATGAAAGTCTCTGAATAAAAACATTTCGTGTCCAAATAGGACCCTCTATGTTGACCACTTATTCAGCACCGATCATTTGTGCAAGTCAAATTTCTGCCTGGACTATGGATTTCCAGCAATGGCTATTGAAACAATGCCACCCACTACTACAGAGCTGTAATATTCTGGTACACTTTGTAAAGCAGATCTTGCCTCACAGAAAACTTTGAAAAATAATCTCTTTAGAAACAAATCCCTTCACATATGATGTTTTCTTCTTCTTCATAACTAAAGTAATTTGCATGAGAACACAGTCTTTGTTTTAGAAGAATCCAGCTACTCCCACTGTTTATTCCCCACTTGAAGTCATAATCCCCGCTTTGTGACATCATGGTTGGTTACAGTGAAAATGGCTATTATTGAGGAAACAAAGGGATTAACTGCAGTCCTGTTGACTCTGGGGACCAGGGCAAGGGGGGAGTGGTGGGTGGGGGTGGGGGTGGGAGTGGGTGGGGTGGTGTGGAGATGGTGGTGGAAGGAGATGTAACTTTGAGTAGGTATGCTTTTTCACTTGCTACCATTTCTGCATGGCTTCGCTTTGACAACATTGTCTTCCACCACATTATGTTCAGCCTCCTTTAAATGAAAAAGCTTTTGTGTGTGTAGGTGGGAAGCAAGCAAGGAAAGTTATGTATGAGGAAAACCAGGTGTATTGGGTTTGCATGGCAGCGCTTTGGTAGCAGGGGGGGCTACAGGGGTGGCTTCTGTGAGAAGCTGCTAGAAGCTTCTCCTATGTCTGATAGAGCCAACGCCAGCCGACTCCAAGACGGATCTGCCACTGGCTAAGGCTGAGCTAATCAGCAACAGTGGTAGCACCTCTGTGATAACATATTTAAGAAGGGCTGAAAAACCGGGAAGAGGCAGCCGGAGAAGAGAGGAGTGAGAATATGTGAGAGAAGCAACTCTGCACACACCAAGGTCAGTGAAGAAGGAGGGGGAGGAGGTGCTCCAGGCGCCAGAGCAGAGATTCCCCTGCAGCCCGTGGTGAAGACCATGGTGAAGCAGGTTGTCCCCCTGCAGCCCATGGAGGTCCACGGTGGAGCAGATATCCACCTGCAGCCCGTGGAGGACCCCACGCTGGAGCAGGTGGATGCCTGAAGGAGGCTGTGATCCTGTGGGAAGCCCATGCTGGAGCAAGCTCCTGGCAGGACCTGTGGAGCCGTGGAGAGAGGAGCCCATGCTGGAGCAGGTTTGCTGGCAGGACTTGCGATCCCGAGGGGGACCCACGCTGGATCATTCTGTTCCTGAAGGACCCTGTGGAAAGGACCCACACTGGAGCAGTTCGTGAAGAACTGCAGCCCGTGGGAAGAACCCACGTTGGAGAAGTTCGTGGAGAACTGTCTCCTGTGGGAGGGACCCCACGCTGGAGCAGGGGAAGACTGTGAGGAGGAAGGAGCAGCAGAAACAATGTGTGATGAACTGACCGCAACCCCCATTCCCCGTCCCCCTGCGCTGCTCGGGGGGAGAGGTAGAAAATCGGGAGTGAAGTTGAGCCCAGGAAGAAGGGAGGGGTGGGGGGAAGGTGTTGTTTTTTTAAGATTTGGTTTTACTTCTCATTATCCTACTCTGATTTTGATTGGTAATAAATTAAACTAATTTCCCCAAGTCAAGTCTATTTTGCCCATGATGGTAGTTGGTGAGCGATCTCCCTATGTCCTTATCTCGACCTACGAGCCTTTTCTTCATATTTTCTCTCTCCTGTCCAGCTGAGGAAGGGGAGTGAGTGAGCAGCTGTGTGGTGATTAGTCCGGCTGGGTTTAAACCACGACACCAGGTGTTCACAACTCTCTCCCCATTGTTTATTAAAATAAATAAATATATAGACACAATTTGCTCATTTTTCATCCAAGGCAAAATGAGACAGAAAGAGACAAAGAGAACACAGATTGAGTATTGAACATAATGATGAATTTTGCTCTAATTCTGGATGTCACCAAAGTATTGACAAGGGATTCTCTAAACTAGAGTTGACCAACACTTTTATGGCAATTAAGTTACCTGATTAGTGTTGTCCTTTTAACTCTGTTCTTAATTAAGATTTTTTTCAAGCTTACACATGTTTCTGATTAGTTGCAACATTTTGTAAATATATGCTTGTCATGAGCTGTCCATCTATTCTCATGACAATGGGTGAGAAAGAGTGAAAAATCCTTCCTTATAAACCAATATTTTTGCTTATTTAGAAACACAGGTATCCGTTCAGAATATTCATATTACTCAAAACACATTCATGGGACTATAGTTGATAGCAAAAGGCTAGCATATGCTGTACATTTTGGCCTACTTTAAGGGTTTAGCAAGGCACCTATTATATGTTTCTATCTATAGCTGACTTCCATTAACAACACATACAATGTGGTCAGTGGAGGACTTAAAAGAGATGCCTCAGATGATCCTATGTAACCTGTCATTTCAGGCATTAATGTGATTTAATCCCATTTGTAAATGGATCATGTTCTTTCTGAAATGCAGCTATTTGTCCTCTACTACTCATAGTAGAAAACAGATACAAAATGAGAAGGCTATAGGCTTCCCTATTTCTCTGTTGCTTATGTCATTTAGTGGAAATAGCTCCTTTTCTACCATCTACTTTTCTAGTATACTCATTCGGAGCAATTGCACCACTGATTCCCCATTCCTTTCAAAAAGCCAGGTATGATCCCCCCAGGCCAGTGCATCACTTGCAGGGTACCACGGAGCCCCTGAGCAGACACTGTGTGCATCTGCCCCCCAACTGGAACCAGTGTAGCCACACAGTGCTCTGCATGCATTAATGAAGTCTTTTCAGAGGCAGGCTACCTAGCTCAGATAAAATACCATGTTATATTACTTTTTAAAATCCAAGTTACTACCCTTAGATGGAACTGCATCATGATTTATAAAAGTATCAGCCTGGCTAGTGGTAGACAGAGACTGTCTCCATTGTACTTCATTTTACTGGATAGACATGCCATCAGTCTCCTCTCATGGGTTCTCTTTTTCCCCAGGCAACTATTAGTTCTTCTTTATGCCTGTTTTAGTTTAAATTCGTGTTTCTTCACTGATGTTATGAATACTTTCAGAATACTATGAATGAGTGCTTTGTGCAGAGACATGTACTTGTTTGGTAGAAATAGCTTTCTCGATGTATCCTGAAATTATACCTGTTTTTTTCACAGCCATCTCACAGCTGTCTTAACTAATCTGCTCAGACCTGTCTCCTTAAGACCGTGATCAAGTATTCAAAATTCAAATTATTGTTGTTAAACAGTGATTTTTACTTTAAAAGGCTGCATACAAAGACCAGTCATCAATGAAGGCACAATTTTGGCATATCTAATAAAGGACATCCCAAAGAAGAGAGAAACAATGAACTGCAAAAATGTTTGGTAGCTAATGTGTTTATAAAATGAACTTGAAAAAGCATTGTGAAATGCCCTGAGATGCAGGAACAGAATCATACTGTTCTTGCATGCAATAACTGATGATCCTTATTAGGAAAAAGTAGGGAGTATAGAACTTGAAAAGGGAATCAACGTTTCTGACACAGTTGACAGGAAACCCCTGTATTTTACTTGCTCCATTGTTGCTTACTGAAATCATTAGATATGGGTGCTTTTCCAGGGAGGTCTGTGGTACTTGTCAGTCTCACATCATTGATCAGTGACAAATTTTTCGCAAGTCCTTAATCCAGATCTCCCATGTTAATTCTAATAATTTTGCAAGGAGCTGCCAAAAATTACTTATTGTTCTGTTAATCGTTACTAATAGGAACAGAAGACTGACTTGAATTTCTTCTATGAAAACCATACTAATTAGAAATGTCTGAATACATACAGGTCCTCAGAGATTAATTTATTCATCATAATCAGTTAATCACTTTTCCTTTTCATAATTAGACAGCTCCTGGTGGAGAGGAAGACCCCTCAGTTTTCTTGGAAGGAAGAAGACTACTGTAAGCTGACATTAGCAGAATTATCATTACGTTTTCCTTCGAGTGCATACAGATTAGTGCAGGTGGGGTTTTTTGCCCATTCACCACAAATGAAATCTCTAACCAGAAACGCTTTTTAAAAATGTATTTTCTAAAGCTGCATCAGAAGAAGTTTTCTATAGTCTTGCCCTTCAGCTGTCCATTGGGACTAGGCTCAAAGATTGCTCAAGAAACTGGTAAAGTTTTAGTATTGACGTGCCCAAACAGAAAACTGCTCACTTTGCATGTAGAGTAACACAGAGACAGGCCAAATATTTAACCCTCTTGCATATTTCACAAGCTGAGCTTTTCTTATCCCCACAAGAGATTTTTATATGCCCTTCAAAATGATAGCAAAAGTGTCACCATCGTTTACCTGAGTGGATCACTTTTTACGTCCCCTGATAATCCATTTTAAGAACACTCTTGTATCACAAGCATGGATTTACTGAGAAGAAGGAGAGCTAACAAGAGAGCTGTCCCATTAACATTCTCTTTTAGAGAATGAATTCTCTACTTTTTGATGTGGAAAAATCCCAAGAATTAAATTACCCAAGGACCCTGCGTGTTGGGGTGGCAAGTGCTGTGGGTTTTAATGTCCTTTATTGCACATTGACATATCTAATTATACTGACCCATTACAAGCCACCGAGAGAGTATAAACACTTAAATGCTCTAGAAATGAGTGCTCCTGTACTCTTTCTGCTTTCGGCTAACTGCCCAGCTAGACTGTAGAATAGAGAAACATTCCTCCCCTCTCTCATATGTCTGTAGAGCAAAGCACACAATCTTCTCTGGTATTAATGTTTTAAAAGATAACTACTACAGTATGTCTCAGTTCTGTCAAACGCTGAAAGGAACTGCAAGATAGAGCAGTTGCAACATAATGGTGACAGATGTGTACTGTAGATATTTATTTAAATCCAGATTTTATCCCAAAATGGTGTGTTATTTCCAGCAACTGTGAAACCATCTAATGCCTTCTAAATAATTCTACATTAATTATAACTCAAAAGACTTAGTTTAGAATATAACATCTTGCCTATTAGGCAAGCTTAAGACTGGCATATGAAGGACAATGTCTGCGGCCAGATAAAACCCATTCTGTGCCATCTTATCTTTGTTTTTTTCTTGATAGAAGGCCCAGGGAGAGATGAGGAACTGTATTCTGGGGGAAAATTGCTTCTGGGATTTTGCAAATGGCATTAGTTATTGATCACCTTTTTCTAAACGTTTCTAAGATGTGAGCTTATAGAATAAGAAAAGGTGGTGCATACATACACATATCAGGTCCAATAACAGCCTGTCTAAAATTATATAAGCAGAAGATGACAGAATATTGTATTTAGTGACTGACGAAGAATGAGAAGTATTTAAGGTTGATGCTTGAAACACCTGGCAGTTTCCTGAAGGTTTGGGTGCTCTTCAAATTCCAGTGATTCATGTCAATGGTATTAGTATTAGTATCCTCATGACAAAAAAAAGAATTGTCTCCATGTATTTTTTAATTTATTTTCCTAGTAACAATAAAATTAAATTTTTTTATGTAATTCCTGGCTACTATAGTTTTTGTGGAGTTATACTGTGTTTATCAAAGCAACAAAGTCTCAGTTTGTCTAAGATGTCTGCTTGTGTTAACTGCATGTTTATGGTACTTGGGGACTACAGAGCTCTCAAAACCTATTAAGCAGAAAAAGCAAAGGAAGAATAAAGGATCTTCCTAATCATCAAAATATCCATGTTCAGAAAGCTTCCATGGATATTTCAAAACAGCCTATCTCTATAAAATATCTGTTTTGTAAAGCAATGGGAAACAATTCAGACCAAATAGTTGTCATTTTTGAAATGATAGCAAGTATACAGTTATAGAAAATGGCTTCAGCATCTTTGCGATTCGTTGTGTTTCACTTAGAGCATGTTACATTACATTAACTTTCCTCTTGGACAGTAAATACTATAAGAAAGTGCAGAAAAAAACACAGATGCAAAGAAGATATGTATTGGGCAGCAGTTAAACTGATGGACATATTAATCACTAAAACAATCTAGGAAAGTAAGATAAACTTCTAAATCTATAATGAAATAATTCAATTATTTCTTCTTTTCTTTGATCATCTTTTTCAGTAAAAGTCCCAAGATTTTAGTAAAATCATTTAGCAAGGTAGGTAAATTACTTGGATTAACAGAAGAGCAAATGAGAATGCTTGTCCTAGACCCACACCAATCCCATTAAAAAAATCCAACCAAACAAAATTGGACTATTTCTCCTTTGTGCCTTTATTTTAACTTCATGCGTTTCCTGGTTCTCATGGAAGTCAATGCCCTGAGTGGCCGTCCTTGTCATTTGATATTTCCACCTGTAAAGATAAGAGTTTCTGATCATTCAGATAAGGTTAGGTATGTACCCAAGTAATTGTACAGACATTCAAGCCCAACAAAAGTAATTTTGGAGCATTTGGAGTTTTGTGATATTGAGAATGATCTAAAAATGAAAGCATTGTGTGCCTATGGTTAATAAAGGTCTTTTGACCAGCCAGATTTTGGGTTTGTTTGAGCCTTTTCAATGGTGTGAGTCAGTTCATGCAAGCTTTGACTCAATTTTTACTGCTTTTGTGGGTAACAAACTGCAGTGCAAAGGTACAGGCTTATCATAATATTCCTGAGGAGAGAATAAACAGTTGCCTAAATAATCTAAAGAACTCTTATTGCCCACCCCATTGATCTTTTTAGCAACTTGTTTTATATTAAAATATTTTATTCACTTTCACTCTCCTATATTGTCATCAAGAATGCTAAAACCAAAATGCAACTATTTTCTTTGCTTGGTTGGAGAAAAGTATCTAACTAAAACTGACATAAATACTCATTTATTAGCCTACCATATACTGCGTGTATCTTGCTAATACTTTCTTGCAATTTTTATAAATAAAGGCTTTATAGTTCTTCATAATACTATTTTCCTAACACAAAAAAAATTCTTGATAAGGAGATCAGGATAATTAAAGTCAGTGCAAAAAAACTTCTTAAAATTGGCTTTTGAACTTAAACTAATTTTAGTATATTTTTTATCTAGTCTATAGATTTCCTCTTTACAACAGTCCACAAAGCACCCTGAGCACACAAACTTCTGGAGATAACTGTATGTTGCCCTGAAACTGTATTAGAAGAGCTTTTGGAGAAATAAGCCTTTAGAACAACCAGTGACTGACACTTACTCACAAAATGGTTCTCATGACCCCCAGTGTGAGGAGAGATCTGAGCTTTCTTTCACGTCAACAATAGTGTTGTTACCCAACCAATGTGCAAATGGATAAGAAACTTCTCATTCATTTGAAGTACATTTTTTTGCATCATTTCAGGAAACGCTTGAACTTTTCACCTTTGTTTGAAGTGGGATATACTCTGTCTCTGCCATTGCTTTGAGAATCTGTTCATTTTTCTGCATCTCTGCTATCATAAGCACTATCTTTCTGATTACGCACCAGATTTTTTTCCAATCTCATTTTAAAGCTAACTTGCATAAACTAGAGGAAGGGAGAGTCATTGTAGCATAAAGAGTAAGAGATCAGAAACACAGCATTTTATTTGTCTTTAATATGAGAACACCCACAGAAGAAGTGATAACAGAAAAAAAAATCTTGTGCTGGTCGAATTGTCAGTGGGTTGGTATTGGGGAGGTCAAGACAGACCTCCAATTATCTGAAAATAAAGCTCTGTAGAGATGCATTGAAAGGATCTGATTTATGAAGAAGAGTTTCTTCATAGGAAAATAGAGATTATCTTAACTTTTTCATGAGCATACTACATTTTGATGACTCTTTCTTTGGCTCAAGTATGGAAGTTATAGTTAAAATACCACAGAAACACAGAATATCCAGTAAACTATATGGTACTTCCCTGGGGCAATTATATTCCAGATTTTGCTCTGCCTGATTTAGAACAGGGACTTAAGTCTTCCAAAAAAGCACTCTTGGTCTCTCCTACAGCACTTGTTTTACTCACAATAAGTAGCTATTCTCTCAAAGGCCACAGGCTACTAGTTAAGGCCCCGAATCAGGTGGGTAGCCAGCTTCAAACCAGGCGTTCACTTGATACTTCTCATCCTTTAATTATGCGGGATTATCTTAAGCACTCTCTCTCAAAGTTTGCTGGTAATGTCAGTGTACTTTTTGAATATTTTGTATTGGTTTCATATCTCTGTGAAACCCTTGAAATTTTGAGTGAATCAAAATTTCTAATCTTGAACCAGCCTATCTTGTGGATAGCTGCTGGCTCCATGCTCACTTCTATCCACGAATGTTATCTGTGCTGGCAGACATGCTAAAAAGCATATGGAAAACCACATTATTCAAAGAGGAATTGTTGCTGTGAAAGACAGGATACCATACATTGTGGACAGGCAATGTTAACCTTGGAATTTCTCCCCTTCCCATTTTCAATGCCCTTAGGCAAATCATTTCCTACCTCTGTTACTTATTTTTCCTTCTAGCCGATATGTGTACTTTGTGCCTCTCAGGGTAAGGGCTGTCTCTTATTATTTGTATGAATACTGACTAGCATAATAAGGCCCACTCCTGGTTAGGGCCTTCCAGTGCTAACATGATGCAAATAATAATCACTGTTAAACACTAGAAACTAGCATGTCAGTAATTCCAATCATTATGACCACTTTCACCTAGTTCCAATTATAACATTTTAAATACACTGAGAAAATTCTACTACTGCATTATGTAATTCAATGTTGTTTTAAAGAACATGACTTGTGATATAGCAGAAATGTATATATGCAATAAAAATAGTGTGTATTTACTATATAATACTGTTAGAATCTTTATCATATTTGTCTTTACGCACTTTTGAATATTTGATGCAGCTGAGTGGGTATATATTGTTATATATACATACTTAAGAAGTCAGATAGCTAACCTGAAGCCTGAGTTTTGTGATAACATCCATCATAATGAGTTAAAAGAAATAAGGGACTAGCACGGAGCAACAAGTGAATTGTTCTTTGTCTCCTTGCAGAAATGGGAGAATATGCAGTACAGTTAAATTTTAAAGAAAAAAAAGGGATTTGTATTTCAGGAACAGGAAACTGTGTGGTGAAATAGAACAGATTTGACTCACGTTTTTATTCCCTAGCCTACATATTACTATGAAGCAAAACCACTAGTATAAAATAATCTGATATAATCTGTAGAACTAAACATTATCCTCACTCTTTTCACCTTTATTTTGTCTGTAGCAAAGAAAACTCTTTTTTAATCCTTGAAAAACATTTTAACAAGAAACCTACCATTTGCTGTGATTGCTTTGCACTATGAAATTTCTGGGCAGCACTATAAATTCTGATAATATCGAAGTTTTGCAAGGCAACACCGAAACTGAGGTGCCAATATTGAAAACAGTCATATACATGCTTTATAAACATCCCACTTTGGTAATTCAGTGTAATATTAGTAACCTTAAATCTCTCTTAAGCTAAAAATGCCAATGAACTTCAGAAACTGGTAATCTATGTGGTGGTTTTGTTGAGTAATTTTTCTCAGTGGACCAATCTGACTGCAACCCAAACTTCACTTCAGATTTCACTTGACTGGAATCTAAGTCTCCTTGGGAAAGCTCAGCATTAAAACATCTTAAGATGGTCAGCTGTTTTTGAGATAATTAAATTTAAAGTAAGGTTTCTGGCTCTTGTTTAAAATACAAGACATTGTATTGCTTGAGTTAAATGATATTTATGTTTATGTTTATCTTTATATTTTTATGTATAAAAACTCTCGTTGGCTTTAATGAGAAACGGCCACAAAGTCTTTCAATGCAAATTAGAGCAGTTCATTTAAAATGTTGTTTATGTTAAATTGTTATGTGATAAACCACTGGTCAAAAATTCAGACATCTGATGTTCAGCATTTTGTGGAAGACTACGATTAGGTTGAAAACTTTTTTCAGGTTCCCTTGAGCTCAGCCCT
The DNA here is from genome assembly GCF_030936135.1 of Gavia stellata. Classification (NCBI taxonomy): domain Eukaryota; kingdom Metazoa; phylum Chordata; class Aves; order Gaviiformes; family Gaviidae; genus Gavia; species Gavia stellata. The sequence goes on along the minus strand of NC_082603.1, from coordinate 22,086,988 downwards.
GTATGAACAGAAGTTAACACCAGTCTTAAATTTCTACAATAGTTTACCCTATCCTCATTCAGAAACAAACCTTCCAGTCCCAAGCTTGTCCCTGGTGAACATCAATGCTAATTGCCAGAGGCAGGAAGGAGGCTCTTGGCATTAAAACATACATGGTGCAAAGGCTACAAAATCTAAGTGCTAAATGAAATACCAGCTAAGAAATTATAGCACACAAGATAATTTATATTTTAGTATATAAAATGATGTACTCAGAAACTGAAATCCAGACTACTGCTTCCAGGATAAATGCTATTCATCACTGGTCCACAGAGTCGTACTAACTTTTCTTCTATCTTTCTGGTCCAATTCATTTTGCAGTCCTTTCTAAAGACTGGCCAATTTAAACAAGAGGAATGGCTGCTAACCTCAACTATATTTTAGTGGGTTTTTGAAGAGGTAAAAAGAGAGGAGACCAGATATACAAGTGTCATGGTTTAATCCCAGCCAGCAACTAAGCACCACATAGCTGTTTGATCACTCCCCCCTCAGTGGGATGGGGGAAAAGAATTGGAAGGGTAAAAGTGAGAAAACGCATGTGTTGAGATAAGAACAGTTTAATAATTGGAATAAAATAAAATAATAATAATAACAATAATAAAAAATTGTAATGAAAAAGAAAATAACAAAGAGAGAGAAATAAAACCCAATAAGGAGAATAGTGATACAAATGACAACAATTGCTCACCACCAACTGACCGAAGCCCAGTCAGTCCCCGAGCAGTGCCCCCCCCCCCAATCTTCCCCCCCAAGTTTTGTTGCTAAGCATGATGCTGTATGGTATGCAATATCCCTCTACAGCTACCACAGCTGTCCCGGCTGTGTCCCCTCCCAACTTCTTGTGCACCCCCAGCCTACTCGCTGGTGGGGTGTTGTGAGAAGCAGAAAAGGCCTTGACTCTGTGTAAGCACTGCTCAGCAATAGCTAAAACATCCCTGTGTTATCAACACTGTTTCCAGCACAAATTCAAAACATGGCCCCATACCAGCTACTATGAAGAAAATTAACTCTATCCAGGCCAAACCCAGCACACCAAGCTGGCTAGCCTCAGGCTGTGGAAGGCACTGAAACAGGACGCTTTTCATGATCACTGTAATCATTTGGCTGCTACACATGTTGCAACCATTACCACTATCCTATGTTCTTCTAGCAGTTCTTTAAAATTAAAATAAGGGACCTAAGCAATGGTAGACAGCAAGTAATCAGGAGAGAGTGCTGGATAGCCAGGTTTGAAATAACTGAAGAGGAGGCAGGAGTAATGATTTACCCTGTGTTCAGCAGCTCCTCTCTGTCAGCTGCTCTCACCTGCGTCCTTCTCTGTGGGCTGCTGGTTTTGGTACTCTCCTCACCTGATCTCCCTCTCTCTCCCTGCATGTTACTGATGTGTCTGTCTGGAAAGGGCTTACTTTTATTCTAATTTATAGTCAGGTCCCTACTTTCTCAGTATACAAGTTTTTCTTTGGATCTAGGCTTCAGTTGCTTAATGAAGTTCACATGTCACAACAGTGATGATTGATAGATCCAGAAATAATGGGATTTCTGGACAACGGTGCCCTGTTCTGATTTTTACACTGCGAATCCAGAGATACAGGCATTATAAACCATTATCTGCTTCAATAGCAAAGATACTGTAGATTTTTTCTTCTTCAGTCCTGTTCTTAGCACTCATTACAGAAATACAGCTTGAACAAATGTGTTTTCTTCTTTTCCTCCTGGGAATAATAATTATACATTGTCACTTTCCCTTCCTGCACGTTATGCTAAGTCTAGCCTTTATAATGTGACACTACATCTTATATTTGTCTTAGTCTGTTAAAGCCTAGGGTTCCCATTGCTAGTTTAGATTTCAATTAACATTCTTAAACAGAACTAAAAATAGTAGCTGTCATGTTAAATTCTTTTTCCACCAGGAACCAAATGTCCTCCACTGTCTCTAAACCATAGTTCATAGGACAATAATCACATACTTTATTTCTCACTGAAAGAACAGGCACAGTGCTTTGCTCTTTCCTCCATTCTCTAATTGGCATTAGTGTTTATTTGCAGGTTTTTTTATACTAGATTGTGTGGCTGATATGATAATAATATACTTCTACACATCTGAAAGTTTGTAGTTCTACCTAGGATCTCAAAGCACTTAACCCAAAGTGGTTATAAGCTGCTGCCTCTGTGAAATTCTAATAGAAATTAAGCTCCCAGGAACAGATATCTCTTTAGGTATAATTATGTTCCATTTCCATAAAAGAAAAATGAACCTAAGATCATGACAACAGGATTATTATTGTCCTTTCAAGCTCAGTGACAAATCTTATGTGTAGTTAAAACAAGTGTGTTTTAACATTTTGTCACACCTATGATCTTGTCTCATAGAAGAAAATAGGCTCAGCAGTCTTTACCTTTATTGTGCAAGGAGACTGAAAAGATGCAGTTGAAAAACAAGTGTTGTTTTTTAAAAAACTACTGTACTTTGTTCATTGAATAATCTACGAGTCTCAGTATCTCTTTATTTATTTATGCCAAGAGTTCATTTCTTTCTGACATTGTAAAAGTTAAGCCTGACAATTTACAGGAAGCACTACAAAATGTCCCTTCCTATTTTTTTAGGTTCAAAGTCAAAATGGAAGCAACATATTTATCAGAAACATTTTGCTTGGAAATAAACAACAACAAAAAAAGGAGTATTTGACAGCTTTTGGGAAATTAGGGTGGTTCATTTATATCCAACCTCTCTTAACCTCTATGAGAACTTAATGGATTATTTGAATGTCTAGAAAGATTATTTTACTTGGTACTTTTTCTTTCCATACAAACATTTAGTAGAAAAAAACCCTAAACCATAGTATCATCTTTGTGATGTTCCTTTGGAGAGTTGGGAATGTAGGATGATGATACTCTGTCTAATTTTATTATCACTCCCTGAAAGGTGATAACAGGTCAAAGGTTTATTGTAATGACATTTTTGAGCTGGCTTAGAAAGATCTAAATCCAGACTGATGACTTAAAAGAGTTTTAAACAGCTGCAGCATTTGGAATTTGAAAAGACCTCTGGCTTTGAAGAACAGTTCTATGCATTTTTTTATGACTACAGAAAGGAAGGATATCTTAAACTATGAACTCATAATCACCAGGAATGTGGCTGGACTGGCTGTCCTGAAAAGTGAAATCTTCTGTTTGTCCATCAAGCAGGTGCAGCAGTGCCAGCATCCTCCGGCTTGTGTGGGACCACTGTCTCAGAACAAAGAGGCAGTCACCCTAGCTCTACTCATGGAGACTGAGGAAAACTGTAAATTTTTGTTGCTAAGTTTTTCTATACTTAACCTTAACTTACTCTGCACATATTGAATCTTAAAATCACACTCAAAAGTACACCTCTCCAACAATAAAGCCTTTTGTTTTATATATTCACATACTCAGTTTGCAGTAGTTAATTCATTGCCACTGCATACCTCCCCATTAAATAATACAGTACCTGCAGACATTAGGGATGGCTTTTCAACTGCAGCTATTTAGTCAGTAAATCTGGTACATGTGATGCTAATCAAAGTCCACTGAATGCAGCTGAAAGGCTCCCATTGACTTCATTGAGTTTTGGATCATGCCCTTGAGCAGTTATATGCACCTACACACACATTGATTAAGGTATTGTTTGAGGGTTGTGAGAATATCTTCTCTATAAATTCATAAGACATTTTATGCCCTCTGACTCTGCTCCTGGACAGGTGAAATGATCAAGGTTTACTGGCATTTTTGAAATTCAGAAAAATACTGCAGCTTCTTCAAATGGCTTTCTTCAGGGAGCAGCCGTGCACTCAATCAGGCCAGGAAATGCAGAGGTTTAGAACAGCCTAATGCCTATATCTGGCAGTAATCAAAGAAGTCTACTGAAAGCGGGGGGGGGGGGGGGGGGGGGGCGGGGGGAGAAAGACAGGCAGAGGAAAGAGGAGAAAGGGAAATAAATGTACCTACTGTGGCTTAAAGCACAATAATTTAATTGTCACTATGCAATCAATAAAAATGTAACAGTGTGAAGGGAGCATGACAAACATAGATTTGCTTTGTCTTAAATGGTATGTACTAAATGAATGTTCCCCAAACTGAACAAGATTGACTAGTAAATTAGAAGAAAAATTGGTGTTATTTTACATTTTCTGCTTACCTACAGAAAAGACACTGATTTGCAAGAAGAAAACTGGAAAATTGCTTCTTTTTCTCTGGCAGTCATTCTTTTAGGTCATCCCAAACAGAGGCAATAGGCATATTCTAAAGTAATAGTACAATTCAGTAGGCGTCCTGCCTTAGGGAATCAAATCAGTGCAGTCACCACATTGACGTGAATGGATTTCACAGGATCAGGCCTTACCATTTCATGTTCACTTAGAAACGTAGAGAAGTATGAGAAATATAAAGCAGTATAGACCCTAACACTGCACAGATGGAATCTTACATCCTCACATAAATATGCTAAAGTTAACAGGGAACCATGAGACAAATGAGTTCCATCCTTGCAGACACTGAAAATTCAGCCAAAGTTTGTAATTGGTTGTGATGATGCAGGCAACCTTAGTATGTTGGTTTCTATATGAATTTTAAATGAAAATGATTACACAGTGCAGAAAGTGCCATGAGACAACAGTACATTCTCATTACTATTCCACCCTCTTTATGAGCTTGTATATTTACAATATTGTTTTTTCAGTTGAGGCTGATTCCCTTCTTCTGAACATGGTAGATGAGGAGATTTAATGAAAGAACATTTACACTCCAAACAATTTGGCATGTTAGTTATGTATTCTTTTTGTCATCAGGAAATCATTGTTGAAGAAATAAAGCAAAAAAGTTACACAGACTACCCTACCTTTTGCCTTTTAAAAACTGAATAAACAAGACCTTATTTGTGTTCTATTTGGCTTCACTGAGAATATATTAGCAAGCAGATATAATCTAAACAGAAGAGACTTAATCCTGAAGAAGCTTATTTATTAACGTAGAACAAACAAACATCTTAACCTGCTTGTGTTTATCTTCACTTTTACTTGGCCAAGCTCCAAATTCAGAAAGAAATTAAAATTCTTTCAATCTAGGGTCATCCTTTCTGTCTGCATGGTGCTTAACTTTTTTCTACTGGACTTGTTGAGTCAGCAGCCCCAAAGAAACAACAGTTTTTTCTAGAATTCATTCAGTCACAGGAGTCTGAGCAACTTTCCTTCAAACCTTATACCCCAAAATACCAGCAATGCAACTGAGCTCTATTAGTTTGAATAAAAAATCACGAGCCATGTGTGGGAGAAGGACCAAAAATTCAAGCCACACTTCTTTAAAAACAAAACAAAGGAAAACATACAACCACAAAACCAATGTGATTGAAACACTAGCTCATACAATCGTTTTTAAAACAATTGAGGGAAGATGGTAGAATTTTGTTCCCTTCGAAAATATTGGGATGCCTCCTTTCTCACATGACAGCCTAAAATGCTATGGAAATGAGTTTTCTCTGGAAATGCCTTCATATATGAGAATGAGATTTACTGAACATTTCTTGTTAAGATGCAGTTGCTAATTGTGTTGTTCACAGAAAAAAATATAAGGTATGGGGATTGTGCTGAAAGGCAAGAAATTCAAGTATGATTTGAAAACTGCTGGAAAAGATACAGGATGATTGAAGGATTTATCAGCCTGTTTTGGCACCTCTACTCATCATCTAGCTTAGTATGTTGAAAGTACTTTCATGTGAATACTTTTTTTTTAATAAACTTTACAAGGAGTGGACTGTATTTTGCATTCTTAGAGTTCAAAGTCCTGCTTCTAAAATAAAACTGCAAGTAATTACTGAAGTCAATGGGAATGCAAAAGTGCAAAATAGTGGCTTTTGGAATAATTGGATAATAATATGCTCACAGCCTTGTTTCTCATTCTTGAAGTGAATTCTTTGCATGAGGGAGAATCTGTGCTGGCTACATTTTATGAATTCTGTTTTCCCGGCAGGAAAGTAAAATGAGCTCTGACCAAAACTGTAGCCATTGTTTAGAAATTCTAAAACAGTGTCAGCTGTTATAGATAGTTGAAAGACTTCTCAATGTAAATTTGTTTATAGGACATAGTTCAAAAAATTCAAGGCTTCATATAGACATTTCACACCATACCTGTAAATAAACAAAGTCTAGGACATATATTTTAGGAAAATATGTATGTAGAACTTTAATGGTGAAAAAGTCTTTTCCACATTTCCATAAACAGTTTGCATAAATCTCCACAGCTAGAGATTCTTAAAATCTCCCCAATGATGCTAAGTTATTCACTTGCATGTCAAGTTTCTGCAGTGAATCTGAAATGAAATATATAGGGTCTCTACCACAAAATGAAAACACATGTATTTTCAAGTGCATATATAAGTCAACTTCTTTTTTAACAGATGCAGCACACATACATCGAAAAGAATGCCTATATTTTTTCCACAGTGCATTGATTTCTGACTAGTGACATGTTGATTATACTTATTCACTGTACATCTACATATATCTGAATGTAGAGAATAAGGATAATAGCTAAATTATTTTGTATGGAAAATAATTTGTATCTTGATTTATTTTTTTGGTAGTATTCTGAATTTATGGTGTTAAAGGAGGTTGTAAGCAGGAATGAAACACTGACAGGGACAACTTATCTCCAGGGACAATACCCAAGATCCTTAGGACTGTGAACTAGTCCCTTGAAATTCCCAAGCTACCTGTCACTAGCCCACTTAACAGGCCTTTTTTTCCCAGGTCAGTAACTAAGATCAGAAGTATACAATGATGTTATAAGTCATGATTTGCAGGGAAAAAGGTGCTCAAAAGATGCCAAAAGACAAACGCAGGGTAAGTATGTTTATTTTCTCTATCAGGGGTCATCCTCAGGATTTGATTAACCTTCAATTTGCACAGAAAGTGTGCAAATGTAAACTAAAGTATTATCTTCTTTTGCCTGTGAGACCTAGTTCATCTCAAATGCACAAGAATGATGATAGAAGTGGTTTCTGAGACCTGTTAGAAAAACACATCTGAGCAAAATCTTGTGGTCCTGCACAAATTTTCTTGCTCATCCTATGACGTGCCTCCTGGACAGTGCAGAATAGGTCAGGGTCAGGTAATGATCCATATACAGAGCTTCTCTAGAGATGCCCAAAAATTCTTTCATATTTGTTCTGAATTCTACCACCTAATAACAATACAGAGAGGAGCTGATCAACTTACGTTTGAGTATATGAACGATTATGTCTCCTTTGGGCTTTACGCAAAGACTGTAAGAAATCATCTTGGAACTTGCATGAAAGAGATAGATACCCATTGTGACTGGTGGAAGTATAGCTATTGGTTAGATCAATGGAAAACGTGTAACATAGTTCAGGCAAAAATGCCCTTGCTAAATACTTTTGCCACAGAGGCAAAAGCACATCACGTGTATCTCATGAGCAGCTGACACACAAGAACAATTAGCCGGACAGATGTTCAGGAGAAGCGGAGAGCAATAACAGTAGCATCTCCAAGTCTTCAAGCTACTCTATCCGCTGGGCTTCCTGTTTCCCTGGTCCACCGGAGAGAAAGAAGACATTTCCTTTATGTCCTCACAAATTTGGCTGTATGGTTCTCTGTCCTTCAGACAGCAGGCATGTCTCTACCTTCCTGAGTGTGCAGAAATGTGAGAAAGAGCTTTCTGCAGATCTTTGATAGTAGCCCAATAATTTCGGTTATCTAGCACTACTGGAATAAAATTGGAATGTCTGGGATGTTCCTCTGGGAAAGACTAAGTCACTGCTACACTTTGTGAACTACTGCTCCTCCAGGCCAACCATGTTCTTCTGATGCTGCTATTCTTAACCAGTGGCTGTCCAAGGGCTTGAGAGGGAGAGGCAAGGAATAATATAAATCATTGACAACTGCTGGGTCTTCATGTTATTAAGATCTGTGTCAGACTGCACTGTGACTAATGGTGGAATGTATCTAGTAGGAGCTTTCATCCCTCAGGACCCAGAGAGAAGTCCTCTAGGCCAGATTCATGGCTGAAGTCTCTGACAGCAGCAGTAGAACTAGGTGATAAAGCTGCTCCCATCAACATGTGAAGTAGCTCTGGTTTGCATTAGTTTAGCCTTCTACATAAGGAAAATCCCAGGGGGAAGATGAGGGAGAGCACTCAGCTGCAGCTTTTCCTTTCCATTTTGGCAATTCCCAGTCTCTACATAAGCTCCTACAAAGCTGTGACTGCCAGGACAAATTAGAATAGGCAAGAGGTGACCTTAGAGGTGATGTTGGGTCTGTCTGAACTCTACCCATCCCGCTTTCAAAAAGCGTGTCGGCAAGCAGTGTTCCCAAGTATCTGAAACCAGATTGAACAAAACTGTGGAAAATGTATTATGGGGAACTATTATGTGCTACTAGAGGATTGGATTAGATGACCTAATGGGACTTTTCCATTTCTGATTTCTTTGATTCTTTGATTTACATTTCCAAATGCTTTGGTCCCTGAGGGAGAACAGTGAAAATGAGTTGACGTGATCAAATAGTTAATAACACTTCTTTTTTAACTTTTAGCAGAATGTTTTTCAGTAATTGTTTGCCAGATATGTAAAAAATGCCACAGAACTATGTATATTACATTGTGAAATATTAATGCTGGCTGGAAGTGCAAGGCTGATGTTGGAACTAAGTAAAAATCTGTGCATTTGACTGTGCCAGTGAAAGCCAAGATGACAGGTTTTATTTTAATTTAATAAAATCTGAAGGTAGTACTGTGGAAATCTGGCCAAGGCTGCCTGGCAGACTGCCTTGAAGGGAGTCATTGATAGTCCCCTTCCCTTTTACTTTATTAGGTTCACCATTTTCCCCCATTTAATATAAAAAAGTAATTTCCCAAATAGCAGGATTCCTTAGTTGTTTTATCCTGCTCATCTAACATCCATGTTTTATAAAGCATTTCATTGAAATTAGGGTCCCTAAAACTCGCAGCATGAACAATCTGCATTTTACTAAGAGATTTCTTTTCTAAACTCAATATGAAACCGAAAGACAGAAGCATCATTTAATTACATGCCACTATGGAGATGTGAATGGAGAGTAGTAAATACTCTTGAGACCTTGAGGGGACATTTATAAAAATGTGGGTTTTGAGAATCGTTTTTTTCCTTTCCTTCTGTAAGGCTGTAGGGATGGGAGACTATCTATCAAACTGAAGGGTGGATTAAGAACCATTTGTTGTAAACCAGTCTTCTAATCAACTATTCAATAAATAGTGTTTCATATCCATTTTTAGCTATGAAATCAGCAGTACAAATTGGCAGGAATACTAATCCAGAATAATCAGGGCAAAATAGAGTTTAGTGCTTATTCATGTTTTACCTGACCTTCTTCGTTTTATTTCATCTAACAAAAGACTTATAAGAACCTTCCCACCCAACGACGCTGATGCTACTCATAATCTTTTCCCAGAGATTTACAGCTTCCTGTAACCCTCAGTTGTGTTACAGACCTATTTTCTATAAGTCAGCAGTTTCTAATCTACCTTATGCCCAAAATACTCACCTCAATATTTGCTGTATTAAGTTTCCCATCCTAGAATCCATGTGTTCCTTCTGAGATTCCAGTCAGGAGTGTTGTTTCCCTTAAGGAAATGAATGTGCTTACGGAAGTCCTCCTCCCTTTTCAAATACTTTTTCCTAGAAAGTCTTAGGATCCATATAAGATGGTGAAATTTTTGGACAAGACTTATTCTCAAACCTGTCTCACAGACCTTTACATCATCCTATCACACTTTTCCTTTAATATCCTTTGGCAAATCCACTCTCACAAGGCCAAATGCCTTATACTTACCTAACCCTTGAGAAACTGGTAATTATGGTCCTCATTCAAGCGGGTTTTGTTGGTTGGAAAGTATATTCCACAAAAGCATAAAAAAGAAAGTGCAATGGCGTTTTCAAAGTCTGCAGACAATCCCTAGTAGTAGATGAGGAGGAAGCAAACCTGCACTTCACAGCCTGGAGTATTGCTCCAGTCACTTGTTTGGCAGCTATAGTAAATTGAGTAACTGGAATGGCTGAATCAATTTGTTCATACTGTGAATTCATTAAGCCTCAGAAGACAGCCTGTGGGCAGGGTCCTCATTCCTGTGAGGTTTGATATGTTTATTCATATTGATGGATTCACCAATGGTGAACAATTTTACTATTCATTCCAATTGTTCTTTGTAATAAAAAATAATGTGCTTCCTCAGATCTTTCACTTTGTTTCAGTTAGCTAAAATGTGTGGATTTAATAACCATTTACAACATTGATTCCGATCTGGATGAAAATCCTTACAACCAAAATTGAGCCATTGCATGGCGTTATCTCTCCGACATCATGATACATGCCGTATTGAACCTTGCAATGCTTCATAGCCAACATAATGGGATGACACAACAGAAATTGAATAAGGAACAGATTTCTTGTAATTAAATTGCAGCTATCAGTGTGAATACCATCTATCTAATACAGCTCACCAAAGTGAATGGAAGCATGCAAACGTGTTTGTAATGTTTACAGCAAACCAATTAAGACTTCAGGTTCCCTATTAGCAGCAGTATCACTCATCTATTCAAGCCATCAGCAACTTCCTTTGGTGTTCTGTATTCTGACTGCACACAAGAGAGGACTCTATCTGATTTTGCCCATATCAGCTAGCAGCAAATGATTCCAAAGATAATTTAATTCCTTCATATCTAAATTTTAATTATTGTACTTTACTTTCCAGTAATTTTAAGAAAATAGACCCTTAGTCAGTATAAATTGTCATAACTTTGCTGATGACAGTAACATTTCCTAGTATCTGAGAAACTGGCCCAAGGCCACAACTTTTAAATTGCAAGTTTTAGACAAATGCAACCAGAATTTAAGAACAGATAAGAAAATGCTAAATTTAATGAGGTGAAAACAACAAGTTCCATATGTATTATGCTTTGGACATTATAAAGCTCAGTAGTAGCAGCAAGGTGATATAGACCCTCCACCACTATGGTCAAAATCCAGCCTATACAAAAAGCAAAACATTTTCCATTATAGCCATGAGAGCATTTACAATTGATTAGCTCCTTCTGTTCTTCCCCCTGCAATGTATAAAAACAAGTGCTTCCGCAGGAAAGAGGCCAAATTAATATAAATTGCTATCTTCAATTATCTGGAAAGGATAAGAGATATCAGGATAACACTGAAAAACAAGCAGATACAACTTCTGATAATACTTGGGTACCTGATCACTTTTATTACCTGTATTTGTGAGAAGTTAAGGTAGCTTGGGAACTAGGTATTTTGTGCACCCTGACTGTGAAAGACAATCCATAATGAGATGTACCATATTGACTGTGATACATTTATTGTGGGGAAGTATTAGATATCCTGTAATAACGATCTGAAATCTTTCATGACTAATAATTTCACCTTGAAATAAAAAAAAAATGTATTGAATTCTGGTACTTAAGAAAATGTTTTCAATAACTGAACAATAGGACGCAGAAACCAGATCATTTTGCATTTTAAACAATGGTGAGATGTGTTAAAAGCAAGCATTTTTATGGAAGAGAAAGCAAGAACCTTGATAGAATTTCTGCACACTTGGGGAAAAAAGTCCTGGATTCAGCTTTTAGTTTACACTGTACAACTGAATGCAAATATATATTGCAGATAATTAGTTCAAATAATCCACTTATTTAGCTGTTAACCTGGATGAAGGGAATGGACAACCTGATTATTTTCTTTTCCTTTTGAACTTCAATCATATTTCAGATTGTCCCTTAATAAGAAGAATGATTTTTCAGCACTGATGATCTCCAAATTATCTATGATCAATTTATTTTGAAACGTGACAATGATAAAAATGAGAACTTAGTAATTACACTACAGAAACTATTTTAAAAAAAAAAACTTTATAGCTTTTATTATAATACAATAATTAGTATATTTTTCAAGGTAAGTTACAGGATTGTACATTTCAGGAAATGGCTCTGACCAGCCATTTTTTTGCTTTTTCCTGCAATGTACAATTGTCTGTTTTATCCTTTGCTAAATTAAAAATTCATTCTCGCATGAGCGTACTGTACCGATAGATACTTGGAGGATGACAGCTGAAAAGGGAGACCCTCTAAAAATGTAATTCATATGGCAGATGCAAGGCATTTTATTTTACACAAATTATACATGAACATGGATTGAACTAAACAGGTTGGACAACAAATTTAAATTGCCTAGTGCATCAAGAAATAACTGGCTTTCTAGTCCACAGAAGCTTTTTAACTGATATATTCGTAGATAACTGCAGTCATATCAGAATGTTCAAAAGGTTTCCTTAAGAATGAATAGTTAATTTGAGAATAACAAAAAGTTAAGACATTATGTCCATCGCATCTTCTGTTTTACTTTATTTTTCCTGTATCTAAATCTAAATTTTATTTATTTCTCTACATACCCAAGAAGGAGTCTGTTCACTTCTCCCTTCCTTATTCCACTACCCTATATATCATCAAAGCCAATCCGACTCTTAATGTACAAGTCTGGGAACGTTCATGATGAAAAAATGAGAGCTTCTATAAAGATTCTTTAAAGGTTTTGATTTTTTTTTTATATTGTGTATAAGCAATGAGTTCCACATTAATCATAAACTTGCATCTTTAATAAACATGTTGTTTTAATAAAATAATAAGAATGTTTGAGTTATATATAGAACACAAAGAATGTGGCATGCATTTAATGATTATTGTTGTGGCCTGTTCCAAAATGTTTTCTGCAAAATGTAAGAGCCATGTTGTAAACTCTTTTGCCCCAGGAGCCATATTAAACTCAAATGATTCAAAAGCATGTATATGATGTGTCTGGGTTGGATACTTTAGACAATATAGCAATAGGAGCATCATGATATGCTGAAGTGGGCATTCGTTAGTTCATGTTAATGTGAGGTCTTGAGCTGCAATAGCTTAGAGACACCCTGCTGGTGAGGAATCTCTGTTCTTGAACAGGGAGGCAGAGGCAGAGGCTTTTTCTGTAGCCCAGGCTAAGAAAAGCTTCGTCAGACTTGCCTGCTATTCCAAACTGTCCTCACTACGAGCATGATTTTGCTTAAAACCTGTATAAATTTACTGTTATCCATATGGAACAAGCATCACTGAAGAAAATGGGCAATTCTACCCTAGTGTTATCTTTGGATATGCTAAGCCTATTTCCCAGCTGGTGCAAGTTAAGTTATGGCAGTTATATTAAACAATGTCAATATACACTAATTTAGAATGAGTTCCTTCATCATTAACATGGGTATTTTAGGAAACCAATTTAGAACCATACATTATGTAGATTCTCTTCTTTACTCATCATTTCCCATCTGATATTTGATTAGGATATCGATTTCCTCTTATTAAAAAAAAAATCAACCCACTCACCTCCTTTTACCCTCTACATCCCACAGCTGCAGAATTCCACCTGGATTAGCAAATTGATTTATTGATGATAAACACATTGATCTTCTTTGTCCTTCTCTAAGCTGTATATTTCTCCAATTTCTCTATCCTTGTTTTTTTCCTCCACAGAAATTTTTAATATTAGCTCCTCTCTACTACTGGCACCATTCTTGTGAGTGCACTTTTCAAAGATTCATCTACTATTTTTTCAGTGTTAAACTCTTCCAAATGGCTTTCCAGCATGGAACAAGGCATAACTGCTCATGCTGATGTCAGCAGAAGTCTCCCTGCTTGCCAAAGTGCTAAGATAAACAGGTCTTATGCAAAAGTAGATATGATCCATCAGTAGACTTTATGAGACACTTCTGAAAGGGCAGGATTGGTGTAAAATAAAATCTCTGGGACACAGCTCAAGGCAGCTCTATTGATAAATCGCTCTGTAGATGGGCTTACTTGGATGGAAGAGATGTTATGTTACACATCCAGCCAGGTGTTACTAACTGATGATGATAACATCAGAAGAAATTACTGGAAATTTGCTTTATTACAAAAAAAACCCCACAACCCTGTAAAATCAAGACAAAGAATGAAATTTAGACACTCCATTAGAAAGACAGTCTGTATACAAAACACCTAATATTTCAAAACATTATGTTTTCAATGCTGATCATCATGATTAAACATTCATATCTCTGTAGCACCTAGAGATCAGCTGGGTTACAATTCTAGCTGTGGTACAAACTAAGTGACAGTCCTTTGACAAAGACCTAACTTAAGACCTGTTTCATAGCAATTTCTGAGATTTCATAATTTGCTTTCATTATGCATGGGAACAAAGCGAGATCAAGAGAATGGCACTACATCAAAATGTCATCTGAATATGCGTGGAGATACTGCAGGGGATGTGGGGATCCTGGATGTGGTGTTGGTTTTGCCATACTCCTTCTCCCCAGTACGGTGACCCTCTCACCCTTTTCTTGCTATTGCCTTGCTTTGGATATGTCAGAATAATGTTCCATCCACCCTTTTCCACTTTCTACAGATTTTCACCAAAAGTGACTTATCTAAAGGAAACATTTGACATTGATGAAATGGCATACTTTTCTAAAATTTAAGCATAGCAGCCCAATTTATCAGAGGTGGATGAAAAAAGAAAACCAAACAAAACAAACAAAAAAACCCCCAACACAAAACAATCAAAACACAGAAAAATAATCTGGCATATAAAAATGACTTAACATGAAGAACTTTTAGAGTTAATTTACATGAAATGTCAAACACCTTACGCCTTGTTCCCCTTCCCTGGCTCCCACTGCCCTGGCACTTGGAGCTGCCCTGCTTTGTGGTGGTTCTGGTGCTCGTCAGACCCTTCACAACGGGCTCACTGTTCAGCTCAATGCAATGCAGATCCCTAACTCAGTGGAGACATGTTTGTTTGTCCTTTACTGGACTGCCAGGTAGCAGAATGGAGTCACTGCAGGGAAGGTCAGATGAATGCCACTGAGGAGTGTGGAAGAGGACCACAAGTGGACAGCACACCTCTGCTTCGGTGACAGAAAGTTATCAGGGATATCTTGCACAGCTTAACCAGTATCTGAGGTCACTATGGTTTCCACAGCAAATGCTGATACAGCTATAAGTGAAAGACACTGATCTCTTATACAAGACATTTTTACATAGTTTTGAAATCAACTGTTATATTAACTGTGAGTATGCTTTCCTTGATTTGGTAAGACTTAAGATGATAAGATGCATCTATTTAAAGAACTCAGCATCTGAATCTGAATTTTATCACTTGGAAACATTATCAGGGAAAACTGTAAGACAGATCTAAGGCCAGAGAGTCAGCTGGTGTAACTCAATGCAGTATTACTTCCTGATCCAGAGCATATAAAATAAAGCAAAGTAAGATATAGAAGTTCAGCAAAATGAACAGAACTAAAATGCTTGAATCTCAAGATGTTTTCACAGAAGTATTTTAATGAGAAACTAATGTGAAGGGTCACTAACTTCTAGAAGAGAAGGAAAGTCAGATGAATGTGTTCCCCACCATCCTTCAGAATGATTTTAAGCAATTATTGTGTATGTTCACAAAGGATGTATCCTCTGAGCACATAAAGGTTGGCTTGGATTTGGTTTCCTTTTATAAAGGTTTCTTGCATGATATCAGCAAAGCAAAGACATGGCAAGAGGAGAAGACGCTTAGAGAAGACTAGGAAGGCAAAGGCGTAAGATACAGTTGGATTGGCATTGAATGTTAAAAGTCCAATGTCAAACCAGGATTTTCTGTCACACACGAAAGGAGTTCAGCTTTTTGCAGATGTGCACTGCATATAACCAAAACACCATGCTGTCAGCAGAAGTAGAATGGTCAATATCTGTCTAAAGTAGATAAGATGTACAACAGTGACAATGCCTTTGTGCACTGAGGCTACCTGGGTCCCTTGGACAATCTTAACAACAAAGGGAGAAGTTACGTTTAGAGGGAGAGTCAGCCCCTTTGTAGGGAAACCCATCACTTTTACCTCTACAAATAATTAATAAATAATGTTACAAATATATATAATTCCATTTTAAAAGTAAATTGGGGGGTAGTTTGTACACCCATTTGCTAAAAAAGTTGGAAAGGCCATGACAAGAGGTCACTGTGTGTAAAAATGGGAAGCACCTGTTTCTTTTGGCATGAAATGCTGAAATGGATATTGCAGCCATTTCATGAATACATCTTTTTCACGGTTTAATATTAAAGGGGATGACAACAATATAGCCAAGTGTGTTCTGTAAGAGTCTTATCAAAACCTGTGGGTAACAAGGAAAAATAACTCCCTTCCTTCGGATAAACCAACAAGTTATAATAAGTTTGGAGTGAAGCAGTGAGATCTGCTGAGCGTAGGTACCAAGTAACGGGGTGTTTTATTGAAGGCTAGAGAAATTTTGACCTTTATGGATCTTCCAGTATTTCTTGTTGGCCAGCTGCAGGGGAACAGTGACAGAACTGCTACAGTTTTCAGCATCTCCCATAGGTAGAAGACAATAGAGGGAGAAGTCTCTCAATAGCACAGCTTTCTTCATGTGAAGGGTTCATTATTATACAAAGATGTGTAAAATAATCAATTTCCCATTTGTTCAGGTGCAATGCAAGACTAGTCCATGAATCCTATCTATGTTAAAATGTTACATTCCAGACAGTTCATACGGTTTCTTACAATAAAAAGTTGTTATAGTCTTCCTATGTACAAAATTAAATAATTCAGTACTATAACTTTGCCAAATGTAGAAACTCACTTTTAGGAAATATTTTGTTGTGTTGAAGCTAAGCTTTTCAGTAGTAAAATATCTGAAGCTAAACTTAAACTGCCATGTAAGTATGGAGAAAAAATACATACACCAGGAGAGAGGGAAGGGGTTTATGATTACCCTCTCTCAAGCCCTACTTCAGGAAACAACTAAAATTTGGGAAGACATTTTGAATTTGTTTAAATCCCACTGAAGTCAATGAACTCTTCAGCTTATAGTAAATGCTTTTGTCAACAAGGAAATATTTTCCCTATGCATTTTCCTAACTAAGTACAGTAAATCTGACAGAGTCACTATGTCATATTATTTAATTTGGATAGAAAGATTACTATCTTTGTTATAAAAGGCCATATTCTTTGGCAATATGACATTACAATGTGAATTAAGCATGTGCTTAATGGCTTTCCTAAACAGCAAGTATTCCTGAGTGACAGTCAATATGACTTCCAGTTTGTGTTTGCCCAATCCACAAGTAAGACTTCACTATTTTTGAAGTATGAGATGCCAACTTGAATTGCAGATTTGGACTTCAGGATTGGTATCAGGATTTGGGAAATTTGGGATGGAAAGTTTTACAGATTTTAAAAGTCCGTGATGTCACCCTTCATAGTAGATTCACAACAAGAATGACGGCACAGAGGAATGAGCTTGCTGAACTGGAAGGAGGTAAATATTTAGTGTGGGTATAGTGTAGAAATATGAACTTCCATTCTCACAGACAGCAGGACAGAGGAGAAAACTGATATGTTTTATCCCCAAATATCTTATTCTGAGGTGCATCATCATGTTGAAATGTGATAATTTTTCCTGTAGATGAGATTATAGCTTCTTCTGGAGCAAACTGAATCAAAGAGTTTACACAGGACATTATTTAATGTATTTGTTATGAATAACATCATTATATTCTATGGGCTATCTCATAGTTAACGTGAAATAACACACTGATGTAAACGTTCAATATAGTTCTTTATTCATTCCTAATATAGTCCTTCATGATTTCTAGTAATGTTTCTAGCATTTGATATTGTCTGCACTGTTCTAAAAATGAACTCCATAATGGGTCCTTCAATTCAGCTTGTGATTTCACCTAGGAAATTATGAAAACATGACTCTGTTACCACTGAGAGATGCACACACATACAGATACATGCACACATACTCGTAGAAGTATTATAAAAAATATATTTTGTGTCAGTGAGTGCATGGGAGTTGGATGGATGCTTTTAGCAGAAAGTGAACATCTCTGCAATGCAGAGCTGTTATTCTGGTCCTGTTACAATAATCACAGGTTGTTCAGCTGATAACAGAAATGTCAGAAATTTAAAAAATCTGGGAACTTCTGATCAAACAAAAATTTACCTTAAAAAATTGCTGCAACTGAGGATGGCATGCCTGTTCTACCTGGAATGCTTTCTAATACCTCCAAGCGCAGGGCTTTTGCTCATGATCACAAGATTCTTTATCTTTCTTAGAGCCAAACCTCTTGTTATATATTGATCTACAAGACAGCATTTGTTAACACGTTTGCATCTACTGCAATGTGTCAGCAGTAATGTCTTTGTCACTAGAGGGCAGCCATCATCTTCTAGAGAGCCAAGAGAGCTTGTCATGGAAATCAAGTTCTGACTGCAGTCGCAGAGGACATGATTCTGGATCAGTGGGCTATGTCTCAGCTGTACTAATTTTCAACAGAAGTAATTAGCAGCATTCCGGGTTTTTATCTAGGGATCAAATTATGGCTGGCCTTTTCAAAGGCAGAATATGAAGACTTGTCAGTGTGGACTGACCAATGACTTTAAGAACCAAAATTTGGAGGTTACTGATGTTATAGAGCCAAAAAACCCTCTTACATTTTCCAGTGGAGGAAATTTCAGAGCAGAGTGATGAAATGGGAGCATTAAATGTGGCCACAATGCTACTGGAAGCATGTCTCCTGCATGATGGACAAATGGAGAACGATGTGTGTGAATGTTTGCTCTGTTTGCTGCTAAGTGTCTTTTGCTGACCATGAGTGGGTATAAGTTGGTGGGTGAGGCAGAGAAATGATGAAGTTCAGCTCCAAAACATTCACACCCTCTCTGGTATCCAGCATCAGGACAGAGGTTCATCTTGCCCCTCACTGAAGACTTGACAACAAGGTGAACAAAGCTCTGTAACCAAGCAAGCACCCAGGCTTTCCTCTTACCCGAAGCTTCACATTGACTGTGGCCAGCTTCTGAGGCTTGACCAATACAAAAACCCTGCATAACTAGCAGAGGGTTCTCATGGCGTTCTTACTCCTTTTCAAACTGTACATTTCCTTCAGTGTAACTATGACAAAACAATTCTCACTTTTTCACGTACCTGGTGTGAATATATAAATAAGGATAAAAAAGCCTGTTTTGTTGAACCTATATTTACAGATCTCTTGCTCTGTACTACTGACAATTTTTTACAAAACAATCATTTTGCAAGGTATTAAATAGTGTTACTGCTATCTGCTGTGCCAGGCTGCTCACACTCCATCCCAGATGCACAAGTATGTGCGTGAACAACAGAGGACTTGACAAGATAAATAGTGATACATGCCTGCACATCAGAGACCAAAATTAAGTCTGTGTCAGATCAGAATGGAGCTTGGCTGATCTGAAAATCTGCTTTAAAATCTCATTACAATAAACTTCTGAAAATCTAATATATCCATCACTTTTTATACACAGTAATAAACAAGGCTTGAATTTTTCAGATCTTGCAAAGTAAGGACAAAGCCTATTTAAAGTCAGTAATGCAGGCTGAAGTGAAAGGAGAAAATTTGCATATTGTATACACATACACATATATGTAAAAGAAAAATCCTCACAAAAAGCATAATCCCATGTGTTAGTTTTCTTTTTTCATTCAGACAAAAAACCTAGTGGAGTACATCATACTGAAAACTAATGCTAAAATTGTCGAACTACGAAAGGGTGGGAGGTAACACTTGCAGAGGAAGACATAGTATTTGTTTTTGTATTCTTGCCAGAGATATTAATCAGCGAGTAATCAGCATTTCATATGGGTGGAAATGAGGAGGGAGAGGCGATTTTTCACCGTGCTCACATTCTGCATTTCCTGTCCTTGATATGCAGTCTACTCTCAAACATAGCGATAACTGGCATTCAGACACCTCTGTAATTCTGTAGGGTAGTAGAAGCATAAAGGTCTCCACACCAGAAATAATAACAATTCTCCCTGTGTAGGAAAATATAAACTTCATCAAGGCCTTGATTCCTCAGTTTGAGTTTCCAGCTTCCCCTCAAGAAGCAGCCCTGGCTCCAAAGGAAAGCCTTTGCTGTTCAGCTACGGTGTCACGTGTCTTCCAGAGTGGCCTGGGCTTGATCTCAGGCGGGAGGACAGGTACACGTTTCTTTTGGGCGTTTTTGTGAAAACCTTATCTCTCCTCATATCTGCACAAGCAGCTTTCTCCTGGGAGTAGAGTGGCTGGGGCGAAGTCCCAGTGCTGATGTGGCACACAGCCGTGTATACTCTTTCACTTCTTTTAGGAGGGACAGAGGCCTTCCCTCCCACCCAGGCAGAGTTCCTCTATGCCAAACCCTGACGTTAATTCCTGACACGCTTCAAAGTCCTGGAGAAGAGCAGAGAAATACTTCAATGCCAATAACCAGTAATTCAAAGGTAGAGTTATTTCAAGGGCTTGGAGAATACTGCCGGAGTGAAGGGTGAAGTCCTACTGTCTTAAAAGAAAAACACAAAGAAAGCATAATGACTTGATAAATAATTTAACAGACAAGAATGTGAAAGAAATTTTTGTATGTTTGTCTCTAGTGCTATGAAGTAGGTTCCAGCATTGAAAGGTTCCTTCCTGATTAGGAAAAAATACTTAGCCAAAAATACAAAGAAACAGAAATGTCTCTCTTTGGGAGCAAGGGGAAAAGGTTTCACATTAATTTTTCCCATTGCAGGAAAACAAGCATTTTTAGGTTCCATGGCATAATATGATGTGTATTCTTTTATTCTTTTTTTCATTGATATATTATTTAAGCATTTTTTTATTATTCTAGAGTTCCACATGTATCTTCTCATACACTGAAAGCTCAACACTTAATACATAATATAAAAGCACGAAAAAGCATGCTTGAGGTTTTTATTTTTTAATGTGAATCAAGTCTCCCATGCAATGACAAAAAGTAGGGTTACGAAGTTATTGCATTTTCTATCCAACTGTCGCTTTAAAAATAGATAAGAGAGCTATATTCTATCTATAATAAGGAAAGGTGAGCAATTCATAATAATTTCTGTATGAAATCTTTAATTCTTTTTTTTTTTTTACTTCAGTGTTGCCTAGATTAAAAGAAAAACAAACAAACAAAAATTTTAAATAGTTATTGTTATGTCCAGATGCATAATGACATTTCATTCTGGCTTCTAACAGAAGAATGTGCTTAAAAAGCAGATTTTAAAGTGAAGGAACAACCAATGTCTGTTTCATTACATCATCATAATGACTTTTTAGTCTGTCTAATCCTTCCACTCAACCAATAAAGTAATTCAAACAAAGAAAAACCCTTCAGTATGAGCCTCTATTGGTTTCAGAACCATGTGACACACTAGACTGGCACCAAAATATGAACTAGAGGCTTATGATAAATTCAGAAGATCAATGAAGTACATTTAAAATGCATTTCATAAAACTTAATTGACACATATATTAAAGATGGGCAAAGGCTTTCCATAAACCCTTTGGCTGGCACAAAACTACAATACATTCCTACTTGTCTGTTATGTAAATGAACTGTTCTATATATTTTTACTAGTTACAGCGTAGATGCAACTGTCTGTGCTATTTGTGTCTTTTTTCCAGTCTCAGAGACATTATCAAACTGTTAGTAAATGCTTTCCCCTTTTTGTAGAGATAGAGAGAAGATTAATACTCTAAGTTACATGAACATTTCTGCTAAATATGTATAAGCTGGTTCATTGTAGGACTTCGTGTGCAACAATTGCTGCTCTTGAAAATATCCACCTTATCTTAAGGTGACAAGATTTAGTGATTGACATTTGATTGTAAGTTAAAGCATGTATGGAGATTGATTTAAGGTCTTTGGGGTTTTGTTTTGTTCCAAATGGTCAAAGGCTTCCTGCTTTTAATATGACCAGCAACTGAAGTGCATTTAGTTTTGAAATAAGATTTTTTTAAAAAAACACATTGTCAATTATATTTAGACATAAATATGTTTAGAGGCACTACTGGTACAACTACAATAGGAATGCAAACTCTTGAGACAGAATGAACATACAATTTCACGTAAAGGACAAAGGTAGCATGATGCTGACTTAGCTGAGTGGGTTTTTAGCAGCATCCTAATGTAACGCTTGAGTTTGGGTCAGTTATAGTTAAAAATGTCTTGTTATTAATATATGCATGGTAAAAACTAATAATGCTTTTGGCAGTCAAAGAATCAAAAGTTCTTAGTTAACAAAGTCTTCAAAATGTAAGTCTATCACGTGAACCTCATATTCTTATATTAATTTCAAAAGAAATTTTAGAGCTATGATCTTTCTCAAGTGAGATGTTGCACTTACTCTCACATACTACAAATAGATATACAGCTAAATAAGCATCGCATTGCATTATCATATAGATTTCTTTTGTTTTTGAAGTGGTCAGCATTTTTGTGGTAACATTAGTAGTTATTACAGATTTAAATGGTCACTCTGTGTCTGTAACTGATTGACAAGATCAATAATTTTAAGATCAAATACTAACAGGAGTCTGTTTTTTCCTTTAATCACTGTCTTTTTGTTTTATACCCATGCCTACAGCAAGATCCTGTTTTCTGTATGTAGACAGAGCTTCCTGCTGTGTGCTGTCGAAAGAATGAGAAGACAAGATGGAGAATCAATTTAAGAAAAAAGCTTTAGTTGACAAAGCTTTACTGTAGATCAATGGAGTCTAGCTAGTTAAAATATTTTTGGTAGCAGAGATTTTACAATCACAAGCTTGGACATTATCAGTTTGGTTTTCCCTATTCCATTCATACAGTATTTTGCCAGATGAAAAAAAAATAATGTGTGCAAATACCATTATTTTTTTGACAGCTGAATGTCTTTTGGCTTTGTTGTGAAACAATAAAAGCAGATTTAAAATATATTTCCTTGATATACAGAAAATCTAGGCATTTATTAGATCTGTTCTTTTAAAAGCGATAGTATTTACTTAAAAGGGAGCTTGTCCGTTACAGTAGAGCAGGCAACACATTTACCCATGGAGAGATCTAATAGCATAAAATTCACAACTTGGTACTTAGGGGATTTTTTTTCATTGACTCATTTAGTCTTTTATCACTTATTTGTTTAAACAGGTTTCATAGCAAACACAGGATGTGTACAAACTGATATAAAGTACATGTCTTCGCTAGCAGATTTATCCATATATCTGATATTTATTTAATTGGGTTTCACTAAATTTGCATACCAGCAGTAATTAGTTGTTTCAAAATTCCTAATAGCATAGAGTGAAAATATTATGAAACTTCTTTGCTTAAATACACATTTAGGATTATTTAGAAATAATCTAAACACTTTCATGTATGCTGTTAACTCATTCCTTGTTGCAAGAAAGTCACAAAACATTTCAGCTCCATCACCTAAACAAGAAATGTACACTTAAATTACTTAAAAACAAATCAATCCTGCAGCTGGTTTGGAAAATGAGTAGTCTGCTACAGTGCTTACTGAACTTTCACATAAACGTATTGTAGGCATCAAGCCCTTTACATTGAAAATGTTTTCCTTAGACGCTTAGGAATTACGTCTGGACTAAAATATTGCCTACTGATTTTATCTGTTCAGCAGCATGGAGAAGTTTGTGATTCAAAGTATAATAGAGTCAAAAAGGGAGCTAAGGAAATGGATTTTTAAGAAATCAGAAAATAAAATACGTATTTTATGGATAATAGCATTGCTAAATTCTGGACAAGATTTCCAGAAGTAACTGGTAATTTTAAGTGTGTCATTGTGGGGTACCAAAGCACAGATAATGTAAAGGGGTCTGGACAGGCTGGATGGATGGGCCAAGGCCAACTGCATGCGGTTCAACAAGGCCAAGTGCCAGGTCCTGCACTTGGGTCACAACAACCCCCTGGAACGCTACAGGCCGGGGGACGAGTGGCTGGAAAGCTGCCCCACAGAAAAAGACCTGGGGCTATTGATTGACAGATGACTGAATATGAGCCAGCAGTGTGCCCAGGTGGCCAAGAAGGCCAATGGCATCCTGGCCTGTATCAGAAATAGCGTGGCCAGCAGGAGTAGGGAGGTGATGGTGCCCCTGTACTCGGCGCTGGTAAGGCCACCCCTCGAATGCTGTGTTCAGTTTTGGGCCCCTCACTCCAAGAAGGACATTGAGGTGCTGGAGCGTGTCCAGAGAAGGGCGACGAAGCTGGTGAGGGGTCTGGAGCACAAGTCTTATGAGGAACGGCTGAGGAAACGGGTTGTTCAGCCTGGAGAAGAGGAGGCTGAGGGGAGACCTTATCGCTCTCTACAATTACCTGAAAGGGGGTTGCAGAGAGGTGGGTGTTGGTCTCTTCTCCCAAGTGACTAGTGACAGGACAAGAGGAAATGGCCTCAAGTTGCGCCAGTGTTACAAATCTGTAATATAAAAACTCATCTACACAATGTATGTAGGTGAGCAGGCACTTCCTTATTGCAGCGCTGGACGCACAGGGGATCACTCCACGTGCTTAGTTTCTCCACTACAAAAGTTATATACAATCAAAGTATACATATTCATCATATTTCCAAGAAACAATTAATATGTTCATACAATTTCCGAGAACTCATTAATATATGTAAATGCTCGTGACGCATGCACCTCCAGGCACACAGGTGGCTGACTAAGGTCCTCTGGTGGTCATCCATAGTCTTCCTCATGGTGTCCTCTAGTTGAACCCAATCTTTGCGCATGCTCAGCTTAGTTGCAAAACTCCATCCTTGGAATCTTCCTGAGTTTTCCTCGGTTTACTGACGAGGCCTACAACTTATCATTCTCTTGAGAAGCAAATCCTACCTATTTACAATGCTACATTGTTCAGCAGTTATTTTATGATTAAATCACAGATAAATCATACCTAGTTACTATTACACAAAATACATAATTTAATTTTTCATTAATCACTCTCTTGATTATACCGTTCTATCAATATCCATACTTAAAATAATCAATGGTCATTTTTATTAATATCTATTGATTAGCATTCTTGATATTTGAATCAAGATGGGAAAGGTAAGGAACTTTCCAAGCAGCATCACTGGTGCATATCAGGTCACATTGTTACGGGACTCAGACACCACTTCTCTATTTGATTCTTCATCGTTCCATCTCATTACCATTTGTTCCTTAATATGGAACAGGGACTAGCTGGTGAGGTTCTTATGGTTATTGTTTCAAACAATCCTAACTTATACATTTGTATTTTATTATTTTATTTATTAATCAAACTTAACTTTTCTATATGATCAAATCTTGATTATTTAAAAATCAGAGTATTTGCAACACTAGGGCAGGTTTAGGCTGGTTATTAGGAAAAACTTCTTTACTGAGAGAGTGGTGAAACACTGGAACAGGCTGCCCGGGGAAGTGGTGGAGTCACCCTCACTGGAGGTGTTCAAGGAACGTGTGGACGTGGCATTGCGGGCCATGGTTTAGTGGGCATGGAGGTGTTGATTGGTAGTTGGACTTGATGATCTTACAGGTCTTTTCCAACCTTAGTGATTCAGTGATTCTGTGAATTTGCAAGAGACGAGATCATTCCTCTTCTGAAAATCAATCTCTTATCAGACATTTTTTCGAAGTTGGATCTCTAAAATCATGAATAGCTTCCAAAAACTTGGTTAGCAATTAGCATTAATCACTGCAGGGTATATCCCATTGGTCTCTAAGTCTGTTACAGAATTTACTGCATCTATGGGACTTTGGTCTTTTGAATGAAAAAGGATGCTGTGAGCTCTTAAATACGGGATTTACGGCATCCTGTATTACTGCAGATCCAGTTCTGTTTCTTTAAATATAAGGGCATTGATATTTAAAAGAACTGTTGATGTAAAGTGAACATCTGTAATTCTACTGAAAAGGCAACTAAAGTTATAGAAGGACGTCAAAACAGGGGTAGTATAAATATTTATATAGAAAATGTTTCCATTATTTCCACTAGTTATTGCAATTCAATAATGTTAATATGTAAAACTGTCCTCACTGAGACTGAATAGGCCAGAATATGCTTATATGTATGTGCACACATTTGTATATATGTGTACTAAGACAGTTACTGGTTACTCTTATCTTTTTGTGCCTTATCTTAGAGCGATCATGACCCACCTGGAATTCTCTATACCTACTTTATCTCAAACCTATAGGGCTTCAAGCCAATGAAAACAGAGGCAGTGAGGTGTCATTCAAACACATTGTGTTGGCACGCAGGAGTGCCTGCAACTATGTTGTTTGGTAAATATTGGCAAATTATCAGACCATTCTCTGCCTCCCTTCATCAGCTTAATTTGGATCATGATACCAACTTCCTTGGAAAATCACTTGTAAGGTCCACTGAAGGAAAATTATTTATCTGTATACAATATGTATTTTTTTATGCAGGAGATAGAGGGAAAGGAATCAATCCCACTTGCACTGGATTTTATTATTAAAAGCACAACTGTGATTCTGCCTCTAGGTGGGCTTTAGATCTTTACTCATTTTAATACTGAATGCAAATATGGCCATGAGGGAAACATCTGGTTTTCCTCCTTATGTGGGAAGGGCTTAAGTCTAACAGAGTGCACTTATACAGGACTGCACCTGTATAAAATAGGTATTTTGAGTAGCGATATTTCTCTTATGTCATGAAGCCTAACAGTGGAAAAGAGTGGGTACAA
Organism: Gavia stellata; assembly: GCF_030936135.1. Classification (NCBI taxonomy): domain Eukaryota; kingdom Metazoa; phylum Chordata; class Aves; order Gaviiformes; family Gaviidae; genus Gavia; species Gavia stellata. The sequence goes on along the minus strand of NC_082603.1, from coordinate 22,060,302 downwards.
AAAGATCATGAATTCCTTGATGCTTTGGTCTTTACACTGGCAAAAGATCTTCTGCAGAACCAGAGTTTCATTAGAAATACAGTCACTAGTCATTTCTTTTACAAAGAGTCTTCCCCATATAAATTAATGATGCACTCTTGTACTCTTTAAGCCTGCCCTCCAGAAACAGTAGAAGGAGCCTGCAAGCCACACAACATAGAAGCAACAGTAAAGGTGCAAACTATATCCCCCCATTCATCTTAATGAGGTGTTAACTTCTAATCCTAGTTGGGACCATTAAAATACTAGCTTCCTTAAGTGGAGCAGTTGAACTACCTTAACTCTTTCATTGCATTTGCCTTGGCACCAGATCTCTTAATGTGCTTGCTCATTACATAACATAGATTATTATTGTCATTATTGTTACTATTATATAATATAATATACAGAAGTAAAGCCTTGAGTGAAAAGGTGAGCTCTCAGTTAAACCAATTGTATCCTCCAAGATAGCGGTTTTAATAAACTGTGCAATAACTTTTTGAGGAATAAAAGGGTAGTGTTCTGATAAAGCAGCGAAGTGGAAATTTTAGATGCTTTACTAGCTGGTGGATATAAACTTCTGCAGATGACCTTGGGAAGGTCACTGGCTCCCTCCTTGCCCTCATTTGAGAACATGTTCATAACAAAAAGAATCAGAATAATACTCTATCCATTCTTACAAGCGTGCTGTGGGGAAAAATGAAGCTCCAACTAGTTGAAGAATGCTGCAGAAAAGTCCATAGATAAGAGAAATCATCAAAATGTCAATGTTTAAGTAATTTTAAGGTGCAATTGGCAAAAGAATATAAAATTTATTTAAAAAGAGGAGAGGTAAAATAATCTGAATTAAATAAGTTGATTTTGTATGAGATCCTTCCTTATGCATAAATGTTCCCTGGCTCAAGGCCATAAGGATCTATACTAACACGAGATAAATTCTTCAGTAGCGCTGATGAGAAACTATCAAATGTTGACCTCTCCTCATGCCCTGAAGCCAAGAAAATCCACTGAGTCTTGAACAGTATCATGAAATGAAAATTCAAAGCAAATTTTGGATAATTCCAATCAGAAAATATCATTAAGGTTTAGACCAATGTTTTAAAAGAATTGATGTCCCCCACTAGCAAGCTGCTTAGGCCCCTAGTTCAAGTGACTATCCATTTAAACCCTATGAGATGAGATCGTTAGGTTAAGTTTAGGAATACACCCCTCCAAACCAGGGTCCTGAAAGTATACTGAAAGCACACCCTACATGTATTATATATCCCCAAACTAAGAACGAGGACATGGTGGGGTGGCAGCCATAGGTAACAGAGCGAGAGGAGAAACATAAGGGTAAATGTTGGAGAATCTTACATGTGAGAGACAAAAAAAAAAAGAAAGTGTTATAGCTTTGTTGTCTTAGATAGTCAATGTGGCTTGAATATCTAGTTCCCAAAGCTTATTTACAAACACAGATCTTCAGGGAAGGAAGGTATCTTCTGGTTCATCATCCAGAAGCAATAACATCAGCTGCCTCTATGTCTAAACCTCTTCCTCCATTACCCAAATTTTTGCTTTACTTGACTTTCCTTTACTATTCTCTGAGTGGCTTAGACACCTCATTTAGCTACCTCTCTTCAATTACCTCTTTAAGGGCTCAGTTCCCACCAGGCATGTTGTAATTGAGGTTTGACACCTAGCTTGGGTGTGAAAATCCCACTAGAGAGCAATCCCCATACAAATTTTGGTCTGGATATGTATGCAAGTGTGAACAGTTCAATTATTGATCACACTGGTAAATAGAATCGACACAATATAATGGGAATTGCCTTATAAGTTCCCATCATCAGTTAGAAAAAAACCATAGGATTTATTCTTTGAGTCTATTTTTCCTTGCCTCATTAGGTCTGATGGGTTACACAGAGATTATTTCTAACATGCATTACTTACTGTGTGTCCCTTTATTCTGTTTTTTGTTTGAACTTGCTATGTTCTTCTGCATAAAAATAAAATTTTTCATTCATCTTTAAGACTGTTTAGCCAGGATGTGGGTTGAGATCCTCAAAAAAAATTTTCAGGCTACACAGTTAGAGGAAACTTCCTTTGCTGTGCACGTTGATTATGGCTTTATTATTTGAGGGGTATACTGAAATCCTCTACTGTGTTGGGGCTACCCTGTTTGCAGCCTGGCTTATTTATCCTCATCTTATAAGTAACAGACTGTCTTGGTCTGGCCCCCATTTATGTCAGGCAGGACTAATTCCACCAAGTCAAAAAAGTTGGGCGTTATATTACTCGTATAAATAAAACTGGGATCAGTTCTTCAAGCACACCATGTCTTGAATGGCTTATTATTTCCCACAAAACTGCTGTGATTTCCAGGGGGTGCAAAGGTCATCTTTGTCACCTGGAAGATTTTGAATCAAATCTTATTCCCCTGAACAATCCTACTCACACATGTTCTGAAAGCTGATGAGTCTTTCTCCTTCCAACTACTGACATCTTGGCAGGGTATGAATACTAAACTACGTTGGCAGAGGGTACATTTAATCTGATATATCTGTTCCTTTCAATATTCGTCTGTTTGATATACTCTTTAATATATTCCTTTCTCTTGGACTTACTGAAAAACAGCATTTTCATTACTAGTTACTAATCATGGTTGAGTATTCTATTACACTTTAGCAAGTAGGTGTAAGTCTAAAGCACTACTTAAAATAGTCATATCTACCCACCAGCTTCCAGTGGGGAAAGGGAAAATAACAAAATGACTAACCTGTTTGCTCATTTTGAAGCGTTTTCAACTGGTGTAAGACTAGCATGAAAGTTTCCAGGGTAAGCAACAATTCTTACTTGGAATGGCATTCATGCTGTATTCGATCATAAGACCATTTCCATTTCCAAACCATGCTTTAGAGGCAACACATGTGGTTGAGGGTTGGCATTATATACCTTGGGATGCTGTGGAGGAAGAGAAATCCTGTGGAAAGCAAGAAGTGCAGCCTGGTCTGTCTCTGCATTACTGATTCCTTTGGATGTATTTAAACACTCTAAAGTCTTTTGATGAGATTTTGATTAAGGGAGAAGTTATTGTTCGGCTTTACTCATCCCTGAGTATGAAGAAAATGCTCAGCTCCCTTTTGTAATTAATTTTGTGATGATGATTAGGCTGTGATTTTAATACAGAGATTTTAACAGAAAGATTTTAACCCTTTTTGATGAGAAGCTATTTTTATGCTTAAGCACAAATACTAAAGCAAAATCACTTCAAAGAGAACCTATCACCAAGAGTAAAAAGTCCTGAATCAGAAGTGATTCTTCTGATTTTATTGCAGATTTTTAAGCCCTTTTCTCTTTTATATCAAATGATTGTGCTTCAGGAAAAGATTTCAATGCTTATGAGATAATGTTTTATTTAACTACAAACTAATTAACTGTACAAGAATTATATAAACAAAGGATTAAATGATCTCAAAGCTTGAAGGAAGTTCTCAAATTATTAATGTGTTCTTTACTTTAATGTTAATCTAGAAATCTAGAAATCTAAGAAAAAATACTCCACTTGTTCTCATATGACTTTTCCCTGATTATGATCTTAAACCTATCTTTTTCACTAACATAACACCATTTAATTCAGAGTTACACTGTGTGCAAGTGGGAGCAGAATTAAGCCTCCAAGCCATCTCGCTTTCTGGAATATTACCTCTCAGGGTTTTTAAAACTGCTTTTCTCAAAAATCTTTAAACAGTATCTTTCAGTAAATAAAAGCTCATGTGCCCTTGTCTTTCAGTTATTGCTTCAGGTGTCTAGACAACTCCTTGGAGGGTTTTGTTGCTCTGTCTAGTACAACTCAGTTGAAATCAGGAGAGTAATCACAGCAAACATACTATGAAAATAGATCACATAACCGTGGCATGATCAGCTTAACATACAGCCGAGTGTGCCCTTGCTCAGAGGGACTGGTCCTGTGAGGAATATCACTTCAGTGAGGTGAGCATGGTGTAGCAAACACCCATTGATTAATAAATATGTGCAATATTTGTAAAACAACCTGGGCAGTAGACTTGGGCAGATACTGATGTAATGCCAAGTTGTTTTCATTCACAGAAATGAAACAGACTAACTCTGGACTTTTTTTCCTTTAAAGTTATTTTTTTAAAGTTATTATTAATTTCATGGTTTCTTTCAAAAAAATGTCATGAATATACTACTGTAATGTTTTTCCAGATTTTTACTGAAAACCTCTTTTTAAAACTCTTTTAGTATCATTGTTAACTATTAATTTACATAAACATTTATGAAAAAAGCCAATTGTTAGATGATAAAAAGTAATCACCTAGTTCTGATGAGATTCACGGTATATGCACAGTCTGAAAAAAAACAAAAGGGAAATTCAGGATGTTCATCAGTTTGAATGTGCTAACAGGTATGCCCCTAGTGAGCATTTCTGAAAGACCCACCCAGGATATTTACTCTTTTCATGAGCAGGCTGTTTCCCACTGTAAACAGCATGAATCCTTCCACCGACTTCAATGGGAACTGACAAAGATTTTTACTCATGGTACGAGATAAACTTTTCAAGGTCTTGAAAACAGAAAGGTCTGCTTTTCTGCACCCTTATAGACCACCAGGCTAATGGAGAATGTTTCCTAAGATGTAGCTTCTGCTGTTTGATTTTGTTTCCTAAGACTCATATCACCTCATTACCACTGGCTGTTTGATTTAGTAATAAGCAGGACTGGCAGGTTCTGGCTAGTGACAACTCTGTCAGACTTGAATTTACTTCCCTCTTCTCTTAGAACAAAGGAGCCACTTTTCTTTTTGATGACTGCCTATAGATATTTACCAGATAGATTTCATTTTCTTTTGCTACAAAGGAAAAAATGAGTATGACCTTCCAGTAGACAAAGGTGAAGTTTCTGGGATTTTTTCTTCTTTCATTTTATACAGAGATGCTACTGCTTTGGGAGAAATTCCCTATATGTATATAAAATGGAAAATAATTCTGAAATGAGTAGAAAATGTCACAAGGGAAATAACTGTTATATTCAACCGCTGCAGTAGCTTTCAGGAATGCAGAGAGTTACAGTTAGTTACTGGCAGAAGTCCTCAGTTCTAACCAGTCACCTAATGCTGTGGATCAATACTTTAAAAAGGTACTGCAGATAATGAAAGATTTTTAGAAAGTGATTCTACTTTGCAAACTCTAGGTGCACTCTGGTTTTTCTTTTTTTTTAAAATCTTTTTTGTTCAATCCTTCTGCTTGATCTTTTAAGAGCTTGGTCTCTTGTCTCAGAATAGCTACTTAAGACCAAACTTTTGTTTCATTTCTAAGAGTAATTAATCCCTAACCCATATTCTGTTTCTCTGAAGCATATTATAAGATGAACTTCAGATGATATTTCAGAAATAAACTGTTCTTCATACACATTTTCCAAACAAAATCTGATGCTGCAAATTGGCCTCTGGAAGCTAGCCAGGGATTAAAAAGACAAAAGTATACACCTGTAAACTGCAAGAAAAACAGTAAAAATATGAAATCAATAATTATATTTCACTAAAAATGAGATGAGATACCCTGCAAGAAATACAAATATATAGCCCTTTCCAGGAGATTTTCCCATTGATCATGGGAATGATGACAGTGACAGAGGTTTTTTGTTTTTTTAATCATAGTGATTCAGATACAGTTTTGAAATTGGAAGCTGTTCCTCATAAAACTAACAGGTTAATATTTGATTATTTTCCACATCTAAGGCACAGCATAACTCCAAGCCTTAGGATTTTTGATAACACATACCCTGTAGCTGGAGGATACGAAGGAAAGCTGCAACACAAAAAGATATTAATGCGTCTGGAGACAAGTTAAGCACTAGAGATACTGCAGCGGGGTGACAAACTTTACAATGAAAAAAACGGTAGGTGCAAACTGAAACAAAAGGTTTCTCCTGGTGTTATGAAAGTATATGACTGTATACTGCTTTGCTTTTAAAACATATTTTTGTTCTTCCCATATACAACTTTTGTTTCACTGATAATATGCTTGTTGAAAAATTGGGCTAGGAATACAGTGTTAAGTCTTACTACATACTCAACCACTATTTCAACAGAAAAAGGAATTAATTTTAAAAAATTCTAATCCTTCTTGATTGCCTAGAAACTGAGAGAAATGCTAATGAAAAGATTATGAAAAAAAATACAAAACCATAATGGTTTTGGATTAAAAAGTTCAGATTTCCATTTGCCTGAATCTCCCCTCTCCTTTTCAAATAATAAACTTTACTTTTAAAAAATATTTTCTTTCTCCTCCACAGCATAATATTTATGCAAAATATTTAATTCCTAAGTAATACATTTTGGTGATTGATCAGAACAAGATCAATTTAATTTATACCAAACTGACTGCCTTCAAGGTACCCAAACAAAGAGGGAAATAAAAGAACTTATGTAGTTAATTATCAGTAATTTCTTTCTTTCTTTATATTGGCTGAGGATGTGTTCAGAAGGTTTCAGTCCCAGTTTGTAAAAAAACAAACCAAACCAAAGAAAACAATGCATGCTGGTTCTGTTATGGCCTGATTTCATTGACATTTCCCCTAGGAGGGCATGGTGCCAGCATCCTTCCAAACCTGGAGCCACTAACCTTATGTTCAAATAACTCTCCCAGTACTAGAAACACTTTTAAAAATTTTGCTCACTGTGACCATCTTGATGGTTGCACTCTTCGCTGGGTGAAAAACTGGCTGGATGGCCAGGCCTAAAGGGTTGTGGTGAATGGAGTTAAATCCAGTTGGTGGCCAGGCACAAGTGGTGTTCCCCAGGGCTCAGTATTGGGCCCATTCTTGTTTAATATCTTTATCAATGATCTGGATGAGGGGATGGAGTGCACCCTCAGTTAAGTTTGCAGATGACACCAAGTTGGGCAGGAGTGTTGATCTACTGGAGGGTAGGAAGGCTCTGCAGAGGGATCTGGACAGGCTGGATCGATGGGCCCAGGCCAACTGTATGAGATTCAACAAGGCCAAGTGCCGGGTCCTGCACTTGGGTCACAACAACCCCATGCAACGCTACAGGCCTGGGGTATGAGTGGCTGGAAAGCTGCCCAGTGGAAAAGGACCTGGGGGTGTTTATCGACAGCCATCTGAATATGAGCCAGCAGTGTGCCCAGGTGGCCAAGAAGGCCAACGACATCCTGGCCTGTGTCAGAAACAGTGTGGCCAGCAGGAGCAGGGAGGTGATCGTGCCCCTGTACTTGGCACTGGTAAGGCCACCCCTCGAATGCTGTGTTCAGTTTTGGGCCCCTCACTCCAAGAAGGACATTGAGGTGCTGGAGTGTGTCCAGAGAAGGGCAACGAAGCTGGTGAGGGGTCTGGAGCACAAGTCTTATGAGGAACGGCTGAGGGAACTGGGGTTGTTCAGTCTGGAGAAGAGGAGGCTGAGGGGAGACCTCATCGCTCTCTACAATTACCTGAAAGGGGGTTGCAGGGAGGTGGGTGTTGGCCTCTTCTCCCAAGTGACGAGTGACAGGACAAGAGGAAATGACCCCAAGTTGCGCCGGGGGAGGTTTAGAAAAACTTCTTCACTGAAAGTGTTGTCAGACACTGGAACAGGCTGCCCAGGGAGGTGGTTGTGTCACCATCCCTAGAGGTATTTAAAAGATGTGTAGATGAGGAGCTTAGGGACATGGTTTAGTGGTGGACTTGGTAGTGTTAGGTTTACGGTTGGACTTGATGATCTTACAGGTCTTTTCCAACCTAAATGATTCTATGATTCTATGATTCTATGATCTTTGGAGTGAGTTAGTAAGCATATTAAACCAAAAAAAAGGAGGTATCACCTAGACACCTTCATGTTCTTTTTCCTTTTTTTAGTTTGGACAGGACCCAGGCTACACCAGTCTCACTGGCTGATGGTCTCCAGAGGCTGTACAGAGGTTGCCTTCAAATTTTCAAGTGACCTTTTAGAGAGAAAAAGGTTTTTCATACCTCACATTTGATGACATAGGTCATAGCTCAGTTAAGCTTATGTTAAACATGCTAACACAGCTACCTGATTTTAAGACCGAAGCTGGTTCTCATGTATTAAATCAGAAAGTGAATGGAGAGCCGTATCTGAAGCCACCTCTGGGAACGGACCTGACCATGATGGTGAACCAAACAGAAGTGTTTGCAGTAATCTGCAGATGTAACAGGACATCAGGATATAGCTGCTTTCATAGTAAATTCATCTACCTTGTGTAGATGAAAAATTGGGCACAGATAAGCCTGACTTACTGATTGCTACTTAGATTTTCAACTGATGATGAAGCCGGGAATGTGGCAAGAGAGCTCAGGGTTGAAACTCAGTATTTGGGTCAATGCATTTCAAAGTTAGAAGTAACAAGCAAGATTATCAAGTTAACATTTTATACACCACATTGTGGCTCCTTAAAAACCAGTTGTATGTCTCTAAGGTTTAGCGACATAAGACAGAAAAACATGCTTATTTGAAGATACCAGAAACTGGAGAATAAACCTCTTCCTTTGTTATCCATTTCCAGTGGATAATTGACAACACAGTAAAAAAAAAAAAAAATGAAGAAATGAAAAAATAAAATGTCTATAATTTCTAATCTGAATTATCCTGGCATAAGATTTCCACCACTTCACTCTTTTAGCTCAAAAGAGCTTTTTTAGCTCTGGAAAGTACATGCATGCTGCAATCAAGTCAGCTTTTAAACTTCTTTTTGATAAACTAAAGAGACCAGGTTCCAGGCATTTACTCAAAGACTTGAATAATTTCTGTGACTTTTTTTTCTTCACGTTCTCCAATTTTTAAACATCCTGTTGTGCACTTAAACTTGCATACCTTCCTGTGTCAGACTGGCTACATGGATAAAAAATCACATTCCTGTTTGCAGGCTCCTGTTTAATCACAGGAGCAATATCGACTGCTTTTGCCACACCATTGCTTTCGAATTTCATGTTACTTCTTTTTAGGGTCTCTGCTTTCCAGCACACGCTGTGCTTTTTACCCTTTGTTGTTGATTAATACATAACCTTAAACTCCAGTTTTTCTACATAGCCTAGGTCATCAGGGAATCCTGATCACTGTTTAACTGCTCTCTTAATTATTTACCACTCTGCTAACCAGGCTGTCCTTTGTAAGTTTGCTCAGTAGTGATTCAGAAATGACCTCTACAACCAGACGAATAAGCCTGAATAACCTGCTTTCTGAGATACCAAGCAGGTCTTAATTCATGTAGTGTGTATGCTGTTGACGTCATATACAGCTAATATTTGAGCAACAGAGTTGCACGGCTGTGAGTGCAATCCTTTCACAATCCCTGCCACCTTTTATCAGCCCAGCTGGCAACCTTGCATCCCAGGGGAGAGCAGGGTTGGCCCATCCGCAGGTGGCACCTTCTCCCTGTGTATGGCTGCACCCACATCTGGGCGCACAACTGGCACTGAACAGCTTACGGGCGAATTTTGATCCCCTTTTTTCTTCTTTTTTCCTCCATGCATGATTCTTTCCAACAACAATCCGTGATATTTATGAAATTTGATCAGTTTCTGCAACTGTGTGAAAATGTCAGCCTATCGATTAGTCATGGACTGTTGATTGCAAGAATTCACTCCAAGGCTTGGTATTCATCATTCATTATTTGAGTGGTGTGGCTAGGCTTCAGAGTCAAACAACATTTTTACTTTTCCCTGATTGATTAATTGACCTTTTAAAAACTACTTAAAGCTTCTTTCCAAAACAAAATTTTGCACATGAGGGATAGAGAGGTTTCTTCCTTACATCTTGTCTGCTTAAGAGAAATGGCTGTGAAATAAACTGTCAGGCCACACCTGAGGTAAATGAGAGAGTTAACTGTAAGTAACAGCTCAGAAAGGAAAGAATGGTTAAGAAGAGCATAAATCAAGATTTTGTAGAAAATAACTTGTTTTGGCAAGAAAATAGACAATGTTATTTAGTATTTATGTTATCCCAACTACATTTTAAAAACCTAAGATAAACACATTTTTCATAAAACTGATTCAAAACGGGTCCCCAGACATTTTGTAACTGTCCCTATGGTCCCTTTTTTTTGTTTTTTTTCTCCTTTCTTACATGATGTTTTAACTTAACTGCAGAGGATGGTAGAAATCTTATGGAATTTATCCACAGAGACATTGTGTACTGTATCAGAACCCATTTCTTTTTTTTAACACTTCTACCTAGCCATGAGTTATCAATGAAGAACCATCCTCTGGACAGTGTCTCACATGTATGAGAGATACCTGTAAATATAGGCTTTCTGAGAAAACAGTCCATTATGCAGTTACAGTTGGTTAGGTCACTTGTTTAACGATAATACATTATGAAAGGCACTTAATGAATTGGTCAGTATGTACCAAAAGCATCTCTCCTTTTTCTGCATGTTCCTTTCACATACCTAATAAATTATCTTAAATGGATCTGCATGATTTGCTCACTGGTCTTAGGTTAGAATTTAAGGTGTTAACATCCTGAAAAATCATTAGTATCCTGGGACCCTCTACCTGATGTATTGCCTCTTTTGCTGTCCTGCTCTGCCTTGGTGATTGTCAGAAAAGGCACTCAGGATGAATTGCTCATAATAAAACAGAGACAGCTGGCAAGTCTTGCCCTGTCCGGGGTAAGGTCTCAAGCTCCTGCAACAGACACCCTTCCTTGGCTCAAAATAACCCACTTTGGGTCCCTCTGCATACACTGTTAGACAGAGCTTATGGATACTGTATGGGGAAATGCAAATCCCACGGTGATGATAGGATGCAAAGGTAGAGAGGATTTTTAAATGCAGGTTGGCATAGTTCTTTCTTTGAAAACGTATTTAATGCAGCTGATAAGAAAGTTTCTGGATATATTTTATTATTTAAATCTACATAAATAGCAAAGCAACTTATAATAATGCATTACAAATCCCCAGAGTTCCCACCTACATTCCAGCTCTCACTGTTCTTCCCATTTTCTAACTGCCTGGGGAAAAGCGAGTCTTGCCATATCAGTAATCTGACGACAGAAAAGTAACATCACTGCTTCTGACAACAGAAGGAGATTATCCTGTGACAAACCTGAATTATCATATCTTCAAAACACCAGACCAAGTTTTCACCATTAGCTAGAGTAAGTGCTTAGGAAGATAACTCAATTGGACCTTTCCTATGTGTTGTTTACATCACGGTGTAAGCTCATCCTATGGAAACCACTGTATGCATTGACAAGGAGGTCCTGAGAAACTAACTCTGGATCCAGTATGCTATAAAGCCTGTATGCAACAAATACTGCTTTGTTGACATCTCTAGAAATACTTCCCCTTACTGCAAGAAAAATTTCTTATCGTATTTCCATGATAATTTCCTTCTAAGTTCAGAGGACTAAATATAAATATATAGGTTGATGTGTATCTATTTATGAGACCCTTTCAATGTTACAAGAACATTGTTAATCACTTAGGTGTACTCAGAAGTTACTACAGAAGGTCATTAGAAGTATTCTAACCTAAAAGCAGTTGTAAATGCCACAAAAGTCAAGCTAGAGACAATTTATGGCACTACTGTTTATAGTGCTGCAGTGAATTCCTAGGAAGAATATGTTAAAATTGTCAGTTTATATATTGGTCTGTTATTTTTCAGAATTTTCTGGTATGGAGGAACTGTCTATGTCTTTGAAAAATCTTTGAAAAAGTCTTTGCCCTGGTTAATCATTTCTCAGTGGAGATAGCATAGGATTTTTTGTATATGAATACTATATCGTAAACAATTAATTCTCAGTGTGTTCAAAATATTTTTTTAAAGTGTTCACTACTGACCATTACTAAAACTTTGTTATTAAACTTCTTCAGTGATACAAAGGGAGGTGGAAAGCCTGATAATTTGATTTCTTAGAGATTCCTTGTTACAGAAGGCATGTGCAGGACCCAGGTCTGATTTCCAGATGACTCAGTGGAAGCTAATGCAAATAGATATTACTTAAAGGAGGTCTGCAGTTGCTTAAATTGTGCTGTGAAGTTAAATTTGGTGCCATTAAGCCTCAGGACTAGGAGAGAAAGAAAGTTTTTCTCCTTGAAGATCAGATCTGGAGAAGGGAAGACTTAACATAATGTTCCTGTTCTACACGTAAAAAATTGAAATCCAGAATTTATTCCTACATCATGTATTTTCATGGAAATGTGTTTTCCAGACCCGCAGGTAAACTGTTGCTGCTGCTATTTGAGATATTTGCTAGAGGATGCATTCATCAAGATAAATGGACTGTTATGTTTCTAGAGGTGTTCAGTTCTACATATGAGAGACCATCTGTTTTCTGATAAATGTTCTTGCTCATATTTTTGGGCAGGTTATTTCATTTATGCTTTTAAGCTTTGCTTCATTTTGGTTTTTTTAAATGTATTTAAATAAGCATAATAACAAATTACCACAATCTAAAAATGGAAAGCATCTTATGTAGCCTTTTTTCTTTTTTTTTTTTTAATTATTTGAAGGTTTTCATTTGCTTGGCTCTGCAGGTTTTTGTTTGTTTTTTGTTTGGTTTTATCTCCTATATTTTTGGGTGGAAAAGGCAGTATGCTATGTCTTTTCCAGAGCAGTCCATGTCCTCACTCCCTGTGATTATGTCTCCCTGTTAAAGGCTGTCACTTTGAAACTCCCGTGAAGTTCTTGCTCACCAAAATTGATAAGAATGAGACACAAGGCATAGATTGCTGATGAGCATGGAATAATCACTGAGCACAACAGTCACAGTGCAGAGATGGCATAGAAGTAAACACAGAGGGGATAAGACCACCCAACTTTTCATGATGGATAGAAGAGAGAAGAGTCTTGACATTTTTTGCTGTCAGAACACAGGGCCCCAGGAAGAAAAAAACTGCACATTACTGTTGTTTGCTATATGGATGAACCATATTTTGCACAAGGAGCTTAAGAATGATGTATTATGGCCATTGATCCTACTTATTAAGGATTTCTTTTTATGAGCAGCATAAGCAAAAAAGAAAAAAAAAAGACCAATTCGTGAAATTAACTTCTCTCTAGGTAAGATTGCAACAGAATCATATAACCTGCAGAGAGAGGCCTTTGGGAACCATAATACACAAGTAGTGAAATACTTACAATATCTATCACATCTGTCCATTAGTTGATAGGAATTGCTACATGAGTATTAAGAAAATATCTTGCTTGGTAGATTACATTCAAGCAGCTCATTGCTAACAAAATCTGGTATTCTTACTTGTGTTAATTATGATTGGGTAAAGCATTCCTTTTGTTTCTTAAGAAGATAAACATAATTCATAGGTAAATCAATCTTCTGGAATGGTCTAATATTTATGAGTTCAAAATTTACAATTTGAGAATGTCCTCTAGTATCCTCTTTAAAATGAACATTCCAGCAAACATTCCTGTGAGAATAATAATCCAAAATAACATTTGCAAAAAGTAAACACAAAAGGAGTAAACACTTCTGAGTCAAATTCTCCCTGAGCATATTGTCAGTACTTATCAAACAAACAAAGAGACTTACTTATTATCATTGCCATTATTATGATAACAAACACTTATGGAACTTTCCTGAGATATTCTTCCAGGCCAATTTCTGCAATTTATCCTGCCTAAATATGGGAAACTTCTGAAAAAACATCAGGAACTTCTGTTTCTTTTGCTTTGGAACCAAATTCTGCAAAAATTTAAAACATTCCAATTTTTAGAAGGATTTTTTTTGTAAACTCTTTTGAGAGAATTTCACATTTCCACTTTGAACTTCAGCATGGAGAAATGCCTTGAAAATGTAATTGTATTTCTTCAGTGAGGTTCCATGCAAGGATCAATATTTGAAAACTGACATTCCTGTCTTGTCACCCAGACTTTTCAGGAAAACGTCAGTAGCATCCAAAACAATAAACTAAATATGAATGTCTAAATCCAGGCTCACTAGGATTAAGGGCTGTATTGTAAAGCACATGGAAAGACAGGCAGCAGCTAAGGGAAAGATTTAACTTTGTCTCTGAACTTCTGGGTGTTCAGTTCTGCAATCTAAATTATATTCTTTGAAAACTCATTTCATTTGTTTCACTGGAGAATGACCAGAAATATATTTTCTTCAATGCATTCCTTTCTTTGGACTTAAAATCTTGACTTATCTAACACAATGTGAAGGAATCATGTACACTGGAACCTCTTTCCTTTTTATTTCCCAGTCCCCATTTCACATAACTTCTTACATTTAATTACACTTCAAGCAGTCATAAATTAAAAAAAAACAAACATGCAACCTACATGTAGACACACTCAATTTTACTTATTTTCTTCTTTATTTCAATAGAAGGAATGTGGTAGGTAGAGTAGTTATTGGTTTTGACTGCTCCACATGTTTCATGCCTGACAATAATCACCAGTTTGCCCCTGAGAAGTCCCTTTTCCTGAAGAAAAAGTTCAGTGTTGTGTGTGTGAGAGAGAGGTAGTTAGAGAGATTTTGGTTACATACTGTAATCTAAAGTCAGATATTAAACCAGGGTAAAGTGTTGTATGTTCATGGGAATACAATTGAAAAATCTGACTTACTATAGACACAGATTTACTGAGAGTACTACAAAGGTGGTGTACTTGGACTTTGCTCTCTGCTTTCCTCCATCTCCTAGTGTTGTATCGCTCATTAGTGAGGTAAAATGCTTTTGCAAATCACAAAGTATTTTTTTCATGTGCAGCTTGGAGTCTCATATTCTTAAAGCTCTCTCAAAGTCCTCCTCCTAAAACGTTACTGCAATACCATAGTAGTGTTATGAAAACAGTAGGTACATGAGTCAATAATTATGTGAGAGGTTGGGACCTGTTCTTAAGACACAGCAGCTTGTGCCCATAGTGTTCACAGACATCAGTACCACCAAGTAGATCCAGAGTATTTTTCTGCGTAGCTGGCCCTTGCATCTAAATCATATAAACTTAGCTATATATATATAAACTAAGCTATGTTAGATAATTCTAATTTTAAACTCAGTGAAGCAGTTGTATCTCTGGTTCTTATAGTTTGCTTTGCATATAGTCCTGAACCTCCAAGAAAATCTTCAGAGACTGGTGATTGCTGTTCCTTGTAGGTCAACAAGGCTCAAGAGTCTTCATTTTCAAGTACAAGTGTTAAAGAGAAGTTTGTTCTAAACCCCAGGAGATTATTGAATAGTACTGAACACACCAAAAAGAAAAAGAACGAGAGAAATAGCACAGCATTTACAGTTTACTGAAGCTAAGACAAAAACAATCCCCCAAAGTAGCAGACTTAGCCTCAATGGACTTAAGATGGCCAGATTACATTAAGTATGTTCTTTTCAAATTCTTGGAGATTCCTTAATAAATCCGGTATGACCATTCTTTCCATGGTGCGTATAGTGCAGGTCTTCAGAAAATTGGCTTGTAAACCTGAGTTTTCCCCTAGTCCCACTATCCTTGAGAGTTCCTGATTTCCTTTAGTCTGAGGTTGAATAACACTGGGCTACTGGGACTCATTAATCTGAGCTCTAACAAAGCTGATTCCAATGTTTAAACTGAATCAACCATAAGTGAAATACATGGCATTCTGCTCTTTTTTGGGATCATCACCTATGGAGAACACTACACCTCAGACTACAGTTTCACTCTCTTGCCTCTTGCCTCAAAACTCCCCTACATTTTAGTAGCCTCAGGCATAGGCATAGACAAAACTGGTTCTTACCTCTTATTCCCATGACAGGGCAAGTACATTTCTTGCTCCTATCAATGTGATTGCCCTGACACAGAGTAGGACACACATTGGCAGGGTTTTATTTTCATGAAATCAAGATGCAAGGAAGCATTTGCAAAAGCTTGCTAACATGTCTCATTCTCAAACCTGTTATTGCTGTTAACCAAGACTAGTTTCAGTCCATTCTTTTGTTTACAATTTCATAATGATTTAAAATATTTTAATTTTGTTTTTAATTAAAGGGATTCTTCATGAAACTTAAAATGTGCTATATGTGCTCAGAGATAAACAGTGCCTCAATTCAGTCATGATTTTTAAAAAAAATAAATTCATGAGCATTTTTTGAACTCAAAGCAAAGTACTTTAAAATGTGATTCTTAAATCACATTATGTAGATTAATTATTGGTATATATTGAAAACACCTTGTTTTATGAATAGAAACTCAAATGCATGGCATGTGACAATTAGTATGCATGGCCCACTGAGTAAATACAAACTGAATCATCCTTCAGTACAAGAGCTAGCCAGAGAAAATACAATTATCTACAAATAGGATGTCAGAAATATATAAAAAATTAAGTCTAGAATCTCAGAGTATGGAAAATAAGTGTAAGGGAAAACCACAAGTAATTTTTCACATTTCAAAAAGCCAGGTACTTCCTTTTGATGAATTATAAGGTACTGAAAAGATTGACGTTAGATTCCTTGGATAATTTTTGTGCTTATTAATGTAACACTTGGCTTATACCTGAAAAAATATGGATTTCCTGAGTTCTAGTAATGAAAAAGGAAAACCAACTTTAAAAATTGTTTCATAAGACTAAGGGAAATAATTTGTTAGCTTTTTGTTATTCCTAAAAACTAATAGCTACTATTCTTTTGTTATTGTAGTATACATCTTTTACTTCAAACAGAAGAAAACTGATTTTATTCCTTATTTTTCCCCTTGGCTTCAAAGACGTGTTCCACTATTTTTTTGAGAATTAACGACTCTAAATAACTCAGTTAGCATCAGTAGAGATTGGGAATATTTCCTAGGAGGACTTAAGTCCTTATTCTTGGCACAACTTTTACACAAAAAAAGTTTGAGAGTTTTGTTTTGAAAGCACCTATGTTATAAATTTTCACAGATCCTTTAGGAGTCTTATTTAACAAATGTTTTGATTATGTGAAAGTAACTGCTTGTACTATTCATTCAGATAGATCAACACTGTTATTACTACAAAGCTGGTTTAAGTACAGGATGGAACTATAAAATTGGCCTCAGGTATTCAACTACTGAGAAGGGAATGCCAAAACAGAGATGTGCTGAGGGAAAATGCGAAGGCAGCTGCACTGGATGAGGAGGTGCCTTAAGATACAAAGACAGAAGTAATGAAAAAAGTTCAGTCATGTAAATAGCTGAGTTGATGACTGAAAATTAGTCTGATAAGCAACTTTTGTCCCAAACATCCAGTTGAGATACTCCAAGGAACACAATACAAATCTAACATTCAGAAGAACACAGTGGAAATCTGCCTCTTATGGAGCAAACAAGAGTTTTGCAATGAGACAATTTAACAACTCGATAGTCTTCCCAAATCTGCCATTGGCTTGTAGTATGACTAGTTAACCCAGTAAGACCCTTCACTGAGGTGAACAATAATTAAGTTGGGACTAAACTATAACTTCTAATGTGGTGAATGGGGAACTGTAATCCTACAACTGTGAAACTTCAATGTTACTAATTCTAATAGGGATGTAATATATCTATCCTTCTTTATCCAAGCAGCAGAAGCAGAAAATTGAAGGAACAGAAGTGTGTTTGCTTTGGAAAGGACTCATACTGGCATTTATAAATCTGTAATATCAGATTTAGTCTCTGTCCTTAGTTTGTCAAGGCTCAACAGAGTAGATTAGCCCCAGGAAAATGAAAGGCTTAAAGTATAATTAATGCATTGAAATCACCCAAAATTAGTCATTGACACGCAAATATGTTTTATAATTTGGTTTGTATATCCATACAAATTAAAGTACACATTTGTTCAGAATGTCTGTAAAAAAGCTAGACACAGCTCATGTTCTACTTCATCCTTAAAAGAAGACATGTATAGAATTAAATGATGAGTAATTTTGTGCTGCTCTCTGTGCAGAGAGAACACACATACTTGTAATGACTCAATTCCAGATCAGGAAAACAATACTGTGTGTGCAATGCTAAGACCATAGAGGCAACTAAATCTAATAAAACAGTAGTAATGGGGGACTTCAACTGTCAGCATATAAACTGGTCATATGTCATATTGGGACGAGGTTTAGGAAGCAATTTATTGACATTTTAAGCAATTGTTTCTTGGAACAGCTCTTTCTAGAGCACACAAGGGGAGAGGTTATGGCCCTAAGTAACACACAGAGAGTTATTTCAAGAACTATAACTGAGCCACTAAATAATAATGCCCAAAGCAGAAATGCATTCAGATTCTAGTGGGAGGGACTGTACATTAAACTTTAGAAAGGAAAAAGTGTTAAGTATAGGGAAATCACTACAAAAAACCCTATCAAAAACAGAACCTGCCCCCTCCCCCCCCCCCCCGCCCCCAAAAGAAAAAGCGAGCTAGAAAATTGCAACCCTGGAGTCTGCAACATCGCAGCTACTTACCCACCTTGCCTTTAGGGTCTCTGAAGACAAAAGGCCTTAAACAAAATTGGAAGTGGGAAGGATTGGTACTATTAGAATGAGTCTCCTCTATTGCTGTGATATCAAAAATGATACTTCTTGAGTGTTGACATAGCTACATCCATTTTTAATTGTGGCACCAGGTTATTCATAGATCTTTGCCCAAAATGCGAAACCACTACTCATTAGTCATTAATAATACATGTAGATCTGCACAATTGAGTTTTACAGAATATACATTCTATTTTTCTCATTAATAAAAAGTAGGATTTTTGACAGCCCTCATGACAGTTTAACTAAGTTTTCAGAGAAACTGTGAAGTTTTGTTATTTATATCAGTGGAAGCAGGTTTAGGATAGTGCAGGATAGTTTTCAGAATCCCATGCAAAACATTTTTAAGGGCTTTATTTGAATTCCAGTTTTTGCAACCAAAGAACACTCCAAATCAAATGCTTATGATTTTTTTTATGAAGGCTATCATTACAATTGGACATCTTTTTATCATTGACTATATTTAAATTAAGGAAAATAATGGGAGGAAGAGGTGTAGATGATGTGGTTTGGGAGTTGTGCTTTGTTACTTTTTGATGAATTTCAGACGGCTTGTTTTATGATGACTAATGCATATCATGTGTTTCAAGTTTTCTATCTCCATCACAATTCACTTGCATTCTAAAAACAGAAGGGTTTTTAAACCTTTTTATGAGATAACAAAACATGAGCAGAATAATAACTACAAGAAATCAACAGAACTATCTTTTTTTTTATTATTTTTTTCTAACAATTCCCATGACCCACATTTTCTATGTTACATTTGTGCTGTATTATTCACTGGTTCCTAATTGCCTACATCCTTCCCTTAGGAGCTTGTAGCCTGGTACCTTCATTTCACTTTCCACTTAAAGGTTTAGTATCCAAATCCCGGTATTGGTAATTTTCTCTTTTTTATTTTCTTCTATTCTTTCTCTAATCCATGGCATTTCTAATAAATATACACTTGAATGATGAGTGGTTCTGCAGCATAAAAGAAGTCACTTTCAAGGTAATGCTTTTATGGCTTTCTTGCTAAGAATTTCCTTTTGTGATCTCTTTTGTCAACTGAAGAAATAATTTTAACCACAAAAGGTACCACTAAATTTCTGGGGGTAACTAACAGGTTACAGATCCTATCCACTTGATATGACAAATTATTAGTTACCTGCTGGCATCTGAGAGCTCAAAAATATTTCCGTCAGAACAATTCTCCTCTTCACAGCTGCTCAAACAGAAAACAAAACAAACCTATAAAATGAGATTGTGAATAAACAGCAGAAAAGTCAACTCATGACTCTGCTAATACTTATGAATGCTGTTCTCCTGAATTCCATCATAATGTAGCTAATCTGTACCGTACTACTTTGAAATGTCTACACTATATGCTGTATGAAAAGGAAGAAATATATACCGTATATATAAAAAACATATATATATAGCACACATATATGTATATATGAAATAAATATATAACATATCAAGAGGCAGAATAGAAGTAAAGAAAACCCTCCATTTATGTCTCAAGGTATAGAGTCCTTGACTTCTTGCACACCTCATAACCAGTTGTAGATGGTGGTTATCTATTGGAATGCTGGAAATGTGCTCCAGCTCCTCTATTAATATTTCCTCTACTGGCTGAGAGGACAGCCAAACTCTGAGCAAGAAAAGATTGCATCAAGTATTTGTGTTTAATCCTAAATCAAGGTCTTTTTGAGAAACATATTTTGAAATTAATTATTTTTTCTGGGTCAGAAAAAGTAGAAGACGTTCTGCTGTTTGGACATGAAAAGGTACAACAAATACGACTCAGAGCAAACAAAAATATATCCATTATAAATACATACAGTCAAGAGTATGACTTTCACATTCATAAATATTGAATTAATGACAACTCAGATTTACCTGTACGTCATATGTTTACAACTATAAAACACGCTGAAATTGGCCTGTTATTCATTTTCATTTGCTACATTTTCTTTAAATTACATACAAGGAAATTGGTTGTAATTTTAATATTACAAAACCACAGTGTTTGACTGAATATATATATTTTTCCATATTGCAGTCAGCACATACATAGTTTAGTAAATCAAGTGTGTCTATTAGGCTAAGGGTTTAAACATTTGTTTCGTGAAGGACCATTAAATATACAAATCAGGCTTGCATATGCAGGTCTAGAACATATAAAATTAAGTATGATATATTAAAAAAAAAGGGCAATGCAAATGTGCAGAATACCTTATATAAATAAAACATTTCAATTCTAGGCAAGAAAAATCATACAACACAACTGATTATTCCAAGGATGTGCTTGGAGAAAGCAATGAGCATTCAGGCAACTACAAAAGACCTTTGAACAACTCAACTGAATTTTTAACATGTAGACTACATGGATAACATTTTTCAGGATCATGACCTCAGATACACAAGAGCTGGATCCATTGAAGCTAATTGAAATTCCTTTCTTCTGCCCACCTATACAGAAGCAATGTGGTGTGTATTTAAGGTTGAATATGGTTAATATGAATGATCACTTGAAGTCAATAGCAGTTCACTCATGTAAAAATGATGCATATACTCAACTTTGTAAAAATTGTACAACACAAGTGAGACTTACAGTGCTGCCTGCAGATAAAGTGTTCATGCTCTCATTTCTTAAAACAACTAAACTTCAAATATTTATCTTTAAAAGGTTTATATTAGGTGGCTTCATCAGGAAAATATAGCAGACGACCAGGAGGCCAGACAGGTGAAAGACCAGTGTCTGATGAAGAGCTCTTGAAGGAGGACAGGGGACATGGCCAGGCAAGGATACTGTAGATTTAAGAAGAAGGAAGATACATGAGGACTCCAAAGTGTAGAATAGTCTTGAAAAAGAGACTGCAGCTTGGTTGAAAATATGGGATTACGTATCGGGGAAACCAGAAAAGAAAGTCAAAGATAAGAGTTGATGGCAGCAGTGGATAGAACAAAGTTACAAAAAGCATCAAAATTTAAGAGATGGAGGAGGAATGGTTCTACTTTAGGGCTGATCAGCCTTTCACAGTGCCAAGGACAAGAAGATTAACACAACCAGAAGTTGCAATTTCTGCAGAGGCAGAAATTTCTGACTTAGGGTCATCTCTTCTCAGAAGTACTCTGCCATCTTCTCTTCAGTTCCATACCTATATCCTACCACTCCATCTAGTTCCTTCCTGCCACTAGCAAAGCTCAGCCCTATTTATTACTATTCCTATTTTTCAGTTATGTTTGAAAAGATCCACTGTTGTCGTAACAGATCTTAGCAGCTGGTGATGTTGAAGTTTGGACAGGGTTGGTAGGATATCTCTTGCCTACTTGCATTAGAATATACTTTCTTGCCAAGTCAGGATTGTACTCTAGGGTTCCTGTAGTCTGCTGTAATAAGTATAGGTGAAACCTAAATAACCGAGCACGTATCTCATTCTACACTAATGATGATACACACAGAGAATGACAATCTCGTGTTGCTAGAAATCAGTCATTTTGTGCAAATGTTGTGAATCCGAAAGTTTTAGTTTTTCTGAGGAACCCTCCTTGTTGTCAAAATTATATTGCATAACGGAGATTGTTTGCTATTAAAACCGTAAATTCAGTAGCTCACCATTAGGAAGAGTACGTATACACAAGTTGTTATCAAGAACAGTAAGACTGTGGTATTACCATTGAGAAGTTAGGAACTGGTCTATGAAAGTTGCTGAACCTTAAACAATTTGTATTATAATTCTATTCTGAACATCTGTGGTGTTATATAATAGTGATTACACTGAAAAATCTGTGTCAGATTGAGCTCCCAACTGACTGTACAGATGTCAGAGCAATGCTGGGAGGGTAAGTTAATGTTAAAGTATCACTCAAACACTGCACTGAAGACAGCTGTATAAATCTCCCTAAAAATACAGCAATTTTGTCTTCAGAGCAAGTTTGGACAGTGTGCAGTAATAAAATATGAAAATACCCACTGAACATTAGAAAATATGTAAAATAATGTGCTTTCCCTGAGTAGAATTTATCCAACAGACTAAAGAAAGAGAGGGCTGTGGAAATAAACCAACGTGTGACAGGGTAATTAAAGACTGTATCGTAGTGCAAACATACTGGGGAAATAAATAAGGGTTAAACAGCTGGCCTTAATTCTCCTGCATAATCATTTAAGGATGAGATTTTGAATTCAACATGCTTTTAACATTGAAATGTATACACAAAAATGATGCAAACACATTGCAGACTATATATAGCTGTAATGACTAATAACATACGAAATTTTTAAAGCATAACATAGATCTCTTTCTATGTCAAAGCAGGATCGATTCTATCTATGTCACTCCTGACAGATATCTGTCTAACTGTATCTTAAAGGCTTTCAGTGATGGACATTACTCCCCAGGCAATCTATCCTAACATATCCCTCACTATCCTCACTGTTCAAAAAGTCTTCCTCATACATAACTTGAATCATCTTTAATGTAATTTAATTTCTTCATTTCCTTTTCTATCCATCACAAACATGGACAACAGATTGTTCCCTGCCTCTTTGCAGCAGCTTTTTATGTATCTGGCGACTGTTATCTTGTCACACTCAGTCTTCTCCTCCTTAGGTTAAGCAATCCAGTTCATACACTGTGTTCTCCAAGGTCATGTTTTATAAACATCTGAGACTTCTTGATATAATCCTCTGACTAGCTCTGATTATTCCACATTTGTATGAAGCATGGTATGTAAAGCTGAATCTAATATTCTAGTTACAGACCACAAGCTGAAGAGTACTGCTCTCGCCAAGAAGAGAAAAGGGTTATTTCACATGAAGGAATTAAATAAAGTATGTCTGAAAGAAGTTAACCACCATATACTAATTTTTAATCTGGCAGACAGGTTTTGGGAGGTTAAGTCTCAAATTAAATAAAATGTTTTTCTTCTGAAACTGTGCTTGCTTAATTGCAATTACTGGTATATTACATAGTTGTAGAGCAAAACACATCACCAGCGATATATCATTCACTCTAGCCCCTTCCTTTGCGTTGTTCAAGAATGGCAGCTACAGTGAATAGACTTATAGTTGTGCTAAAAAGCTTTTGGCTATTGAGCCATGTCAGCTGTCATCTCAAGTGAATCCCTTCAATCAACATAATAAAATATGTTATCAAAATCCTGTATGATTAATTCATTGTAATCTATCAAACCTGAAGGAACTATTAGGATGGAAAAGGAATGGATTCTTTTTATTATTGTTACCAGAGTCACAGCTGTTTCAAGAAGAATGAAGGAAAAATAGGGCAGGTCGCATGCTGCACTACACAAATTTACACTGTTTGAGGATTTTTCCCTCAGGGTTAACTAAAGATTGACTCAGGTAAGAAGGAATTTGGCGTTAGGAAAATAGAGGCACTTCCTATTTGTAAAAGCAAATCTGTGCACAGAATTCCAGGCAAATAAAGAGCACATAGTTTCTGAAGCAAAGGAGCTCTCTATATGTTACAGTACATTGGATAGGACCAGCACTGTGTACTGAAGAATTACTCCAAGCCTTCAATCAATATTTACTCTGCTGTTTAATAAAGATTGAATAACCCTCAGAAATTGACAGTCACGTGATTGAAATAACATTCTCGCAGAAGTACATAGCCCCCTCTTGCAGAAAAAGACTATTTTAGTAAGCTTTTACAGTATCTTCTTTGCTTTTTCTGGGTAACTGGGACAAGTATTGGAGAGCACAGAGCTCAGAATCACCAAACTAAAAAATGTGTATTATCTTTCCTTACTTCTTCCAAATAACATTTCTGTGACATCAGAGTAGCTGCATTTCCGCGTTATCTTTGTCCTGCCTATTCTTTCTCAGATTCTGAACTGAAGCATCTCCAGATTGGCTTATGTTGGCTGTACTACACCTGAGATCAGAGTGCAGCACAACAATGCTCATTTTCAGTCAGTTGTTTCAGCTGTCACCTATGTTGAGCTGAGGATGCCACATCTCCAGTCTTGCTGTTAGTTTTTTAAGCCAGAGGTTTTCCACAACTAATGTCGGCTGGTGGCTGGGTTATGTTCATGCAGGGTGTGTCTCACATCCACCGTCTGCACCTACTGTACTGTCTGTGATTGCCAAACATCAGGGTCCTTCCAGCCTGTCTTCCTGTTGGTCGGGACAAAGCCCCTGCCAGTATTGCGGCAAGTGTCCTTGACAGACACATGTTATCTGGGAGTGAGAGCTCTGTGTTCACTTCAGCTTCACACTCGCATCTCTCTGCGCCGAGATTTCTACAGGCTTCAGTAAATGTGGTTCTTACTGCTCTGTCATAAAACCTTTTGCACACTCAACCCCTACAGGAGAAGAGGGACCAATAAGTCTCAGATGACAAGCTTGCATGGGAAACAATGTGATTCATACTCAATAATGATGGAGATGGTTTCACCCCCTTTCCTGCAGCACTGCTGCATGTGCACTGTAGTATATGTCCTTAGGAATTTTTTATGCAGCTCAAGCATATGAAACTGAGGTACCTCGATAAATTCCTTGATAAATAAGTTATTTGCTCATTCATTCTTTGCATGTACCTGCAGTGAAGGGTTTTCATTCTCCCAAGAACACAATAAAGCTAAAGACAAGCACTTGATACCATCTGTAAGCAGCTTGCTTTTTAAAACTTTTTAGGAAGGAAGGAAGGAAGGAACAGTCCGGAAATATTAACATGTGCTGAGCATGCCATACTGTTTTACTATTATTCTACTAGTTTTGTGTTTGTTCCTCATCGAAAGAGGTCTATCCTCACAGTCTCTAAAATGTGGTAAACAGGTGAATCTCCATTAACGTTTTGATTTAGCTCAGGAGTGCAATTTTTCAAGTAAATACCGCCTTCATTCTCATTTGCTGAGATTTGAGTCATATCACTGAGTGGTCTTGGAGTTTATGAGCTGGATTCCTTTCAGATGAAAAACAAACCAGAAGCAAAGCTCCAGGAGCAAATCCAATGCACTCTGGCTGCTAATGGGCATACAGTTCACTGGAACTGCCAACAATTAATATGAAATATCTCCACCTCCCCAAATGTAGACATACGCACCAGCTGTTTTGTTCTATAGATCTACTATCATGCTTGACTAAATCTAACATAGACAGAGCTATTATGAATGATTCAGCCTATTAATAGAAATAAAAGGGTTTTCTTCTTAAGTTATATTGCACAGTTTATATTTGTGTGTATGGATTTCAGACAGGCTCCCTGTGGCAAGATTGTACAGAATTAGTTTAGCATATGACCAAGATACATGGATTAGTAATTGTTTTAATTATAACATCTAGAGTGATTTTTAAAGACTTCAGTCATGATTATGTCTCCTTCAGTCAGTAACATTAAAATGAAATGACACTATGATACAATGCTAGGAAACGTATTGATAAAAACTATGCTTCTCAAATGAGTATCTACAAAAGGTGCTTAAGCAATCTATAGAAACACAGTCTATTTTAACTTCAGTTTATGAAACATTTTCATTGGATGCCCATAAACCTAACTTCACTATTTTCTATGGTTCTTAAATTATGTTCTTCATTGGCGTCAGTGAGTTGTGAAAGACGCTATAAACTATGAGGGAAGACATCTTGTGATTTATAATCCTGATCTCAGTTGCAAGACTGCTTACTATCCTTGTAACTTAAAATGATTCTTTACTAGTCTTGCTCTCACTCTTCATTGCAACACAAAATCATGAACTATTAATAGCAAAATAAACTGAAACATCAAGGCAGAACCAAAATGCTGATGAGTTTAACACATTCCTCTAACTCTCTGATAAATAAGGCCCTTGAAAATAAATCTCTCAGATATGTAGTTTACATCAGTAGCCTGTAAAATGAGCCACATAAGTGTTTGTGGGATCTGCCTATTTTGGTTTATGAGCACGATGAGTTTCTACACAAGAAATCCAGTTGAGTTAGTCACATGCTGAGACATTTGCAAGGACAGATCCCAGATGAGGAAAACTCTGCAAGACAGGAAGCCTGAAAAAAATATGCTGGATCCATTTCTAAGGGAAAGCATTTACAAGCTGCAGAATCAATCAAGTGAAATCAGACTAGGAGCCAAGATAAATGTATTCTGTTTTCTTTTGATTACAGGTTTTCACATTCTGATCATTTAAAAAGTAAAAAAATTTAAAAAGTAAAAAAAAAATAATCACAATTGCCATTTATCATAAGTTGCAAAACGATTTTGTGATACTAGGTTAAAGTCCTGTCAGAGCCCTCTGAAGTAAAAAGGATTGCAATTCCTCCTTAAACAGAAATACACAATCCTGGGAAAAGTCAGCTAGGTGACTGTTCTATGATCTTTAGCTGAACATGTAGAAATGTTAACACTGCCCTTTCTACTTCTGCAGACCTTCAAACACAAGAGTTTTGCCCCTTTTGACCCAAAAGGAGGAAGTGGTATGCAGAGTGCCAGAAGCTCAGTAAGGCATTTCGTTGAGACCTAGTCAATTAAAGGCTTTAAATGTCAAAACCAATATTTTTAACCCAATCTACAAAACCAGTCAGTGAAAAGAGTGGGCAAACTTACTAATGTCCAGTTGCGCAGCGTAAATAAGCTAAGGTTCCTTAAAGGAACCTTTCATTCTAGTTTTTTGATGTTTAAAAAAAGCAGACCCTGGGTAGTAAAAGGTCCTGCTGAAAACAAGAAAGTCAGTATGCACAGACACACTTAATTTTAGAGCGTAAGTGGGATTTTTAAAAGGTTAATGTTGCTGAACAGCAAACAGGGTATTTTCAGCAACATTTTCCACGGAAGGAGAATCTCATCTGAAAATGGACTCATAATGACAATGTCGATTAAAGGCATTCACAGGAGTTTTTCGACTGCTTTAAACTTTCTATTACTCTCTTGCAAGCTTTCCTTTTCTCTGTGAGCTGTTTCTGCATAAATCCCAGCCTCACCAAGTCAGTGGCAGTACTCATCTGTATTTCACCTTTCAATGTTTGTTGCAAGCTTTCACAAACAGAAAAGATGGGTAATGGTGTGCAGAGAAGGCAACATGCAAATTTCCACACACTGTATGAGAAATAGTATTAAGCAATTATTATATTCCCTATTTTTGGCACACTTTGAGGGAGTCATTTTTCTTGACTTATTCTTCAGTACTCATGCAAACTCCCAGCCATGGTACACTTTCCCTTCTTTGACAGTGAGCTAGGGAAATGACATACATAACATTCAGATCAGGACACCAAGTGACACAGCAAGTACTCTTACAGCTTTGACCTTCAACTCCTTTCCACACTGACTCACACATTACATTACCCATCAGGCAGCAAAAAGCACTTTGCTGACAAAAGCTGCTTTTCACTTACGGTCAAAGTGGTGAAAATATCCCAGGTAAAAGGACTTTTTTTTCTTTCCTTTCCCTATGATGAATGCCAAAGAAAAATGAACAAAACAGGGAACAATTTCTTAGGAGGTACCTAATTTTTGACACAGCTTTATTTTCTGCCTGATTTAATGGGAGGCAGGAAAGTGGCAAATTTAAGAGCAAACTTGAAAATAGTCATCACATCAGTTTGCTGACCAGTTAGTTGGGCAGTGAGTGACCTAATTTGCTCCCTAAGACTCTCTCCTGTCTGATCTCACAAGAAAAGGCCTGTGTGTTAAAATGTGCATCTCATTACATTATGCAGCACAGGCCTTCATAATGTGATGAGATATGACATGAAGTTAAAAAAAAGAAGTCTTTTGTGCTTCTGCTAAGACTGTTTGTTCCAATGTTTTAAAAGTCTGTGAACATTGGTGTCTCAGAAGTCGCACTGCTGTCTTAGGAAGGCACAAGTACTCCACTGACAGAAATTGTCCTCCTAATTCTGGTCTTATCTAACTCTCAGTTTTAGTTTTTAAAACATTCCTTGTTTAATGCCTGGTCCATATCAAAGGGAAAGAAATCAATCATTCAAACACAGTTAACTGTCTTTATCCCAAGAATGAAAGACTCTGTGTCAGTCCCACAATTGATTTAAAGTGGTCAGAGACCCACTGACCTCAGATTAACAACAGCTAAAGACATGGCCCTCTCCATTTCACAGCCTCAACTTCTGTTCACGGCCAGATTCTGATGCTGTCTATTCTGCTATAAATTGATGATAACTCAGCCGAAATCAATGTTACTTAGACTTGCACGGGTAAAGTTAAGACTTACCCTGCATCTTCAGTTTTACTCAGAGGTTAAACTCCTACTGCCTCAGAGCCGATGGGGAGTTACCTAAAGACTAGGAAGGAAAAATGCACTAAGAAACTCCATATTTCGTCATCTGGGAGATTTGCCAAGGATCTAATGTAATTTCTTATTTGTTCCTCCATCAGGTGGATAAAGCTAGATTTAGGCTTCCAGTTCAGCATACAACTACTTGTACATAGATTTTCTGGATGTCTTTTCAGCACAAATAGCACAGGTGTTTATTTAATTGAATGGGGCAGGGATGGGTTTGAATAGAGGGCTGGAAGAAAGCTTGCAGATTTCTATGGAGAGCTGTGTGTGTGCACGTGTGCGTGTGCGAGGCTGAGGGGTGGCAGGGCATCCAGGAGAAGGAAGACTCTACTCTCTGCAAATATTTAATCAGCTGCCCCTCTGCACCCCATGTCTGCAGTGTTCGGCTGAGCCCAGCTGTCACAAGCACGCCAGGAGATGCCTTCCAAGAGATGCTCTGCAAGGAGAAAGTTGGTGACGGCGGGGCTATGGGTCCTGCCCCTCCAGCCCACCCCACTCCTTTCATCCCTTCCCACACCGCAGGAGGGGGGAAACCTTGCCATGAAAGGTCCCCTCCAAGTGGGGATCAGGAGGCAAAGGGTACTATCCTACCTACTTTCTTTCATTCAAATTGGTTTACAAATCTGATGTGTAAATAGAGCTGAATACTAATCAGGCTGTTATTATAGAGCCAGCTCCTGAAGCGTGGACTCAGTCCTTCCTCAGTCAGGGAAACTTAACTGAGCGAAATATGAGTAAAGGCCCACAGTGTTTATATAAAAACCAGTAACGAGCAAAGGCATCATTAGCAGCAGAGGCACATTTGATCTCCCTCTTGGGCTTGTTCCCTGCTGCCACCCACCACACGATGCCATCCCAGTGTTTGGCCACAGGGAGCTCCAGGCAGAAACCAACCTGGCGCATGAGGTGGCCATGGCTCCTGGATCTGGCACCACCCCTTTACTCCGGCCGTCTGTGCTGCTGCCTGGCAAACTGCCCCCACGCAAGCAAAGGGAGATGGCTGGAGGAGCAGTCTGAAGCAATTTTATGAGGAAAAACACAACTTCAGATTAAGAAAGCCCTGAAATCTCGACTGTATTAGTGGTCAGATTGCACCGTGTTAGGATCTGGTTCTAGTTCAGGAGGAGCTTCAGGGTGGCAGAGGTGAAAGGCGTGCAGGAAGAGATCTTTATCTCACACTGCTATTTAGCACCAAAACACTCAACAGAGTAATGGGCCAGGAGGGAGTATTTTGTAACATGGTGATACGTATGTTCCATAAAACAAAGCAAGCTACTAAGCCACCTTGACCCTCTGAAGTCCCTATAATTAAAACATGTTATCCTGGAATGAAGTGATCATCACCAGCGGGAGAGGAGGGTTTCTGACAGGGGCTGCTGTAAATTTCTCTAAGTTATGGCACTGTCTGAATGCTGCACGTGGGAGTTTCATTGAGGGAGTATTTTTCAATCATGATATTATTCTGTGTTTTGCCTATGAATGGTGGTGAGTCTTTTCTAGTAGGCTGTCAAGTGACTTCAGGAAGCTGGAGAAAAACCAAATGAAAATAAAATCTAAGCAATCTCTCACTTTCCCCTGGTATATACAGGAGTGGCTTTTCCTTCCAGTCAGTTATGTGTTTGTCTTTTCTTCCTTCACCCTCTTCTAAAGAAAACACTTCTCTGCTGAGATCCAAAAGCTCTAACTTCACTCAGTTAATGCCTCATTATATACTGGAGAAAGCCTAGTGTCTGTAGTCCCTGCTATACTGTGTGCTGTTTGTCTCTGGGAGTGAAAGATGAGGCAGAGAACCATAGATGAAATCCTGGACCCATTAAAGGCAAGAGGAGTTTTGCCATTGACTTGTATGGGGTCACAGTTTTGCCCTGAGTCTTTTATTTCCATCTTGTACAACGTCAGGCAGCCTGTCAAAGCTGATGCCTGGTCGGTTCATTAGGCTGACATGATCAGATACAAATTCACCAAACCTAAACTGTTGGGATCTGCACGGAGTTTAGACCAGAGAAAACAGCCAATTTTAACACAAAAGATTCACACATTTATGAAAGTATGTAAGTCATTTCCAGTATGAATACATGTCAAGAATGCACCTGACAGTTTTAAAGCCAATTCGCTTTTGCACAATGATATAAAGTAAGCTGAGGTTGCAAATTGTGGACTATGAAAACTAATTGCTTTCATACTAATTCTTCACAATGCAGCCACCGTGATTTGACTATCATTACCTTGAATTTATACCAAAGCAGCGTGGGGCAAACACTAAGTATGCACTCTGAAAAGGTTTGGAAACAGTGCACATTACGTCAGCACATCTGTGCATCTTGTTTGGAAATAGAAGTTAATTACCCGGAATTGACTGACAAAGCAAGGGCAGTTTTTAGATC
Source organism: Gavia stellata (assembly GCF_030936135.1). Taxonomy (NCBI): domain Eukaryota; kingdom Metazoa; phylum Chordata; class Aves; order Gaviiformes; family Gaviidae; genus Gavia; species Gavia stellata. Next base: position 22,029,254 of record NC_082603.1, on the reverse strand, counting down.
CTTTGTTCAGCGTAACATGCTATTGCAATGGCTATTCAAGCTCAACATGTCTTACAGTTTCCATATACTTTGAAATTTTTACTGCAACATCTCAGAAAACACAAAGCTGAGTGCAAATTGTACTGTATGTTTTCCAAATAACAAAAAAACCCTCAAGTAGATTTCCTTGTTTTAGAATTATGCAACTTCAGTGAGGATACCCTCAATCTAGTGAGTATTATCCTCTTCAGAGGAAAACAGAGATTTAACTACTGTAAGTGATATCTTAGCAATAACAACTCCATCCTGAAGAAATTATAAGAGCAAGGGAATCTCTAAAACCTGAAGATTTAAAGCAGCATTTTATTGTAGCATTTTAATCTACCTCCCGCTTTTCTACTCTGAACCAGCAAAATAAAACCAGACGTTCCCCAGCACAGTTGACAGAACAGCTCTGAAGAAAGGCTGAATTTTGCAGGATGTATCAGTACAGGACTTTTTAACAAAGCTGCAAACTTCAGTAAAGGTGAGATGAAACTTTTCACAACATTGTCAGCCTTGATACAGCCACAGCACACAGTCCTGTGTCGGGCAAAGCTACTGACTGAAGTGAGTGGGGGCTGGACTGGAGAGGGTCTGCGGGGTTTGGGCATACTGCCAATAAATCTGCATAATGCTGAGAGGCTAAAAGACTGAGAGTGTTCACATTTACCCTCATATTAAGCATGAGTAATTGCCTTCCAATGAGTGGAGTTGCATGAATGCAAAAATAATGCAACAGGGAAGACTGTCCATAGGATGGGAAGACTGCTCGTATAGAATAATAAGCCCCTACTGATCTTTCCTGTATTTTTAGAACTGAACTTGGGCTGAACCTCTCTCAAGGTTACAAAACTTTCTGGTAACTTATGTGCAGGCCTCTGTGTTTTTGGCTCCTGGCCTAGATAAGGACTGAAAGCACGAATAATCAGTCTAAGGGCTGTTCTCATAGTGTTTCCCACTTGAATGAGAGAGGAAGCAGTGGGAATCTCACTGAGCTGCCTGTTTTCGGATGACTTCCAGCCCTGTTTCCAGACCTGTGGGGTCTGTCAAAAAACCCTGCAGTGGAGTGCAGCTTATTCCACTTCTCCCCACATGCTGCATCAGCTGTCCAGGGGTACCTGCTGGGGCAGAGACCTGGCTGGTGGCTCTCTTGCTGTACAGACCATGGGTCTGGTCTCAAAGAATGCCCTGTAGACATTCTGCATAGCTGACATGACTTCAGTGAAATACCCTGCTTGGCGCCCATCCTGTCACACATCACTGAGATCTCAGTTTGAGTTTGTTCAGAGGAAGTAAAAGTATATACTTGTGCATTGTTTTAAGCCAAATCCCAGCTACAAGGGCTTTTAAATAATTGTCCACAAACTTTTATACAGTCTGCTTTCTCTGTACCAAGATTTTTTAATTCTTTCTCCTATGTGCCTTCCCTTCCAATCCCTTTCTCTCCCAGTCTGAAAATTGCATCTTATGTGGTTTATTTATTTTTTTATTTCTATTTTTTGTTGGGGGAAGCAGAGTTTCAGGGAACACGGGTGCAGCTTCTTATGGGAAAGCAGTGCAGAAAGTCAAAGAAATCAGGGTCACTTGGAAGTCCTGAATGTGTCTCGCTAATCTCGGCCACAAAATCCTAAATTCTGGTCTGGGTCCCCTCTTCTGGTCCATCCAGGAAAGCGTGCTGTGGGAAGAAATCATGTTCACCAGGAGGCCTCAGATGAGCAGAGACACTAGTCCTGCTTCTTCTCCTCCCCACAGTTCCTGCATCAGCCACCCTCCCCTCACCCTTTCCCACTGTTTTCTCAAGACTTTCCCCCACAAAAAATGTAGAAGCTGCATATCATGCTTTGTGATCTGTTCTTCTTTCTTGTAATTCCCAAGGAATTTACAAACCGAAACAGTAGTTGCTCTTTAACAGACAGAAAGATGTATCATTTCACAGAGGCCCATATACTTGTGCCCATCAATTAACTTTTGGGGCTTCCTAAATCTGTAATAGAACTGCTATATATGGTAATGCAGTTAGGATGATAGAACTGCTAAAGTTGACTCCAGCGATTAAATTGTAAATACTTACACCCCAGAACAACCCTTTATTGGGTCATTTGTACAGGTTGTGCAGGTCTGCGCATCTGAATATGTACGAAAAACTATTCAATACTTTGGCAGTGTCGTTTGTGTTGGACAAGACCTGTTGGCTTCCCACAGCCGCTGATTGATGTTTATCTTACAACTTTAATTTTTCTTCTACCTGGCCTGCCTATATTTTCTTTTCAAGCTTGTTTTCTGATCACACTGCTGGCCTCAAGGTCCAGAATACTGCTAGAGGCTGAGGCCAAAGCAATTATCACTGAACGCTATTTCAAGCATATGTTCATTATCACTGTTTTGCAGAGAGCACACTTGATGAGAACCAATTGATTTTATAGCACCAACTAAGGCATGATACAAACGTCTGTCAATGGGAACAATTGCTGGGTGAATTCTTTTGGTGACTAATAAATTGAGTTTCAGGAGGGACACTATTTGTCATTCAACTACTACTTTTTGCCCCCTCCTACAACAAAAAGAGAAAGTGCAAAATGACCTTTAAAAAAGCCCTAAAACTTCACTGCTTTTCATTAAAAACAACAGCTTTGTTATAAACTAACCCAAATTTAAAAAGAAAAATGTAAAGGCATTAAAACCAAGGCACTTGTTTCCAGGAAAAAATTAAAGTTCACCCAAAATGAGTAATGGGCTTTCCCTCCTCCCCTCCACTTCACTATGTCCTGGAAATTTTGTTTTTAAGTTTAATCTGGAAGTATTTTTTCTTCATTACTTGGGCTTAAATTTTTGATTCAGCAGGGTTTGGGGTTTTTTGTTTGAAGTTGCCCTAATATTGCATCCTTTTACTTGAATTTGTCCCACCAAAATACCTCTACTAGTTTCAAATTGCTGAAGTGTATTCAGTGTTGTAACACATTTACTTAAACATACCAGATGGTAAGTTAGAGTCCCCGAAAATCTATACTGTTTTTATCTCTGTGTAACTCCTTTGCTTATGGTATACTTCCTTTAGGTAGCATAAGTGTCCGGAGTAACATAAATGTCAGGAATAGCATCAGGTCTTCAAAACCCCTTTTCTTTGATGCCTGCCTCTAACTTCCTTTAAGAGCAGCACTTTACGACATGACGTTGACTGGTTTTTTGGAATAATTGCAATACCTGGGTGTAGCAGTGTTGTCCACAGTAGATATTCTGTAGCTGGCACTTCATTATTACCATTTTGATTGCACCAAATTTATCCTGAGATTAAAAGTAAACATCATTATCCTCACTGGAACGCAGTATACTTACTTTGCTCTGTAATTACATGTCTGATCATTACCATTGCCTTTCTTCAATGACCCAGGAGTAGTAGAATATGGAGGTAGGATTAGAGTAATGTGTGATTGATGATGGCTGCTTTCACTACATTATGTGGTATAAGTGAGCACCTACCAGATGGATTTCATCACTATGTAACATATAAATTCCAGTATATGATAAATTTCTGTACCTCCAGTGCACTACAATATTATTTTTAAAAAAAAGTATTATTCTAGTCAGAACATTCATTAAATTACAGTTTATGCATTTCATTATACAGAAGAGTCTTTTCATCTTATTGTAAATGGGTTTTTTAAAACTATTATTATACAGTAAATTGGTTTGGTTTTTTTTAATGTTACAAGATAACTTAACAAATAATTTTGGGTTAAAAATGCAAAGACAGAGAAATTGTTAGGCTTTTCATGTTCTCATGGCTCAGAGATTACTGTCTGACCTGAGAGCTTTTCAAGAATTTTTTACTATTGGTTGTTACACACAAGTAGACATTTCTCTTTTGCCTAATTATAAACCACAGATCTTGACCTCTGCTCTGGGAAGACCAAATTAACTAGACAGCTGAGGATTGGCCCGGTAAAACAGCTTTTATAACCCAAGGTTGCTCCTAAGCCCTGTTCTGGCATAGATATCTGTACTCAACTCTGTAAAGATAGATCAAAGTTCTGTAGTAGAAGAAAAGCAGACTCTGTGTTCTCCAGTGTTTCCAGACTGTGTGTGTAGATTAAAAAATGCAATAAATACATGTTAAAAATTGTTAAAACAGCATGTTTACTGATCTGCCAAGATCTGATCCTTAGCAGTGTCATTTAAATCTATCCTACTTTGTTACTTTAAAAAGCTTTCAATGTGTAAAAAGGATCATTCATGAACTGGCCTTTGAGGTACCACTTTAAAAAATATATAAATCTGGTCAACATATTTTTAAGATTTCCTGTATTAATGGCTCTGTACACATCATGATTTTACACAAGTGAATCCTTGCCCTTTTTAAAGAGACATGTTTGTTTTCCCTTGCCTCTCTCATACAAGCCAAAGTCTTACAAACTGTTCATTGTGTAACCTTCTTGCAGCCTATAATGACAGATTCAATATATTCACTAGCCAGAAGAGCAGGTCTTTTAATTCAAGCTGTAGAAATATGCACACTTACTGCTCTAGGATTGCCTTAGGTGAGTACTTATCTGAGTACATTAAGAAGGTTTTGTTAATATAAAGACCTTATTGTCCTTATTTTAGCAACTTCAAAGCAATCTTCAGAGTACCCCAATGAGAAACATCATGCTAAAGCACCATTAAAACTGGAAAAACAATTGGATTTCGGTCCAGCAAATTTCTACATTAGGCCACACGGCGCAGAAGTTCCAGTTTATTACTCAATGTAGACTGAGACAGGAGCTGTCAGATTTTACTACAACCAGAAGGGTTCTGCTAAATAATAATAGGGACTGCTCTGGGATGACTGGATCACTTGTCTGAAATAGCTATTCACATCAGCTTGTTCATCTCTTCTTTAGTCCCCATCAATCTTGAGAAAAAAGTAGGCAAGCAGACAAAAGCCTACTTTTGATTTAGCCCAGTATCAAGAGAGACAGATCCATCCCCACCTCCCCAGCATATTTACCAGAAAAAAAAAAAAAAGACTGAAAAAGAGCAGGGGGCCATTGGCAGGGCAGAAGGAACGTCAGCATGCTGTGCAGCACAATCCAGTCCCCAGAGGCCAGTTATCTTTGTGATCTGTGGACCCTTCCTATGCAACCTGAGCAGCAGGGGTACCTCGCAATTTAACATGATGGCAGACACAACCAGAGCACACTATGTTGCAGAAGCAGGGAAGAGTTCCCAAGTCTGACAACACAGCCCTGCTTTTTATATACTGATACTTTTTTATATACTGAGTCACTGATCTGATAGGGTACCACATATTTAAGTTAATTGGAATTTCTATGTGTTTCTGAGAAATATATTTTATAAGTGTCTCTAAATGAATCAAAGTTCACGCTGAAGTAAATTTCACTGCTATTAATGTTTCTACATGCTTTACAAAGTGGTGATATAATCCAGCACAGTGTCTGAGTCCCTTCTGAGTTTCATCAGAAAAGACAAACTCGAGTGCTTACATGTCTCCTTAATGTTGTTTCTTTTACAGCCCTTACAAAGCTCTTATCACCATTAGAAATTCTACACAGAAATCTTGCATAGATTTAAGCTACTTTTAATGTACTCAGAAAAATATATGGCATCTTTTATTCCCGCAGAAAATGAATCCATAAGTTGTTGCTGACTTTAGCTGACCTTCACGCAAGTGTTTCATGATCAGTATGGAATGTGGGATGTCTATGTCTGTAAAATGTTTTGTTTGAAAATATAGTCCAATAACATTGATTTATGGTGATGTCTACTCTCTAAACCCTTATGGATACTGCGTTCAGAATGAATGAAATAGTGACAGTACATCACTCTGTGTGAGGTGAGCAGTCTTGAAGCATGAATCACACTTACACATGTCTAAGTGGAGTCATTTTAGAGACATTAAAGTTCAGAAATGCAGTTTAGATTACAGGATTTCTTTGTAAACAAATGGTTTATTACTGGCTTCAAGATTTGTATCTTCTGCTTGTGTATTCAGTGTTGTAAAAAAGTAGAGAATAGTTTAAGAGAAGTTTCATGGCGAACAAATAGCTTTTAAAATGGCAGTGAAAATTAAGGGTTTTATTCTTTGCAGTTATGCATGTTATTAATAAGATTGGCTAACTGCAATATCCTGATGTGCACTGTAAAAATATGCAAGATATTAACACTGAAAACTGACAAATCTGGGAGTTAAAACCGAGATTTATGTCATGGCAGGTCATTATTTATTTCTCTGCGGATGTATGTCTCCCATAAGTGTATTAGAAATCTTTTTTTTAAAGGGAAACCATAAGATACATTGCTCTAAGTTCCCCTAGCTTTCACAGCAGGCTTCAATAGGGTGAAATCCTAATAACTGATGAATAGCTCTCCACTATATGTCCCAAGAGGAGGAACAGAAAAAACCCACTAGTGTTACACTGCTGTCTGAAGGCCATTTAAAAGCAGCTTGTTAGCTGAACTGAGCAATAGAAAAGCTTGCAGTTAAACTGTTTTGCTAGCAGGTGTTCCCACTGCAATGGTAAACTCCTAAGTGGTTTAACCCATAACAGAGACATAAAAAAATGTGGTGATACAAAAAGATCAGTTTTTCAGGAGTTACCCATTAGATTAGAATTTTACAAATACACTGCTATATGTATAACAGCAGTGTTTTATTTGTGGGAAGTATGTTAGGATCAGATTCAAAATGTGATATGCAAACACACTGTAAACAAATCCAATCCCACAAAATCTTCCACGCATGGTTAATCTTGCTGAGACTCCACATAATGAATGTAATCAAAAAGCAGAAAGTTCAAGCGTTGCTGTTCGATTTTTCAGTCCAAATTTAGAAGAAAAAAAAATAACATCCATATTTGATTTTACGAAGATATACACAACCTATCTAATTTGCAAGAATCTGTCAACATCTCCTCATAAATTGTCTTTCTAGATGGCTGGGTGAAAGAACTAGAAATGGGCAGAATCAACACAGGCTTCCCAAGGCCACCATGTGTTCCGCCCTGTCTGAGAAGACAAGTACATGCTATGAATAATCACTTGTTAGACTTGAGCTCAAATTTTTGTTTGTCTATGTAGTCCATAGTCTATTTCCAACCCATTCTATAAAAAAATACCAGCAGACAGTTACTACAGACCAGACATGAATGCCCTACCTATGAGAGCGAATTATAGTTCCCCACCGCAATGTCATTTCAGTTTCATTCTTTGAAATGCATTATAGGTGACTCTAGATTGATGTTGGATGGAATATAGTTATATGATAAAATAAGGACTCTAAAGATATTCTATGTAATTTAGTATGAAATTCGTACTCAATCTTCCAAAGAGCTACTTTTTTTCAGACTCCAGGCTACAGTGCCAGTAGAATTTTTAGTGGACTACTCAATGAAAATCCTAGTTATCTGGTATAACAGCACAGTGTGAGAAGTACACCACCAGTAACCAAAACAAGAAACTTAGCTTCTTCCTTTACTAAAAGTAGAACATAAAGCACACTAATTTTATGAACTCTGTCTTTGCAAGTGATTTTTAGCACATTTTGAATCTTGGACTGGGGCCGTTTCGACTTTTTTTTTTTACCTTCTTGGCTAGAGGACATAGAATGTCATGCAAAAAATAGGTATAATTTATCACAGAGGACATTCTTTTCTTCCAAACATGCTCTTCCCTTTCCTCTTCCTCACATGGAATTTCTTAATGCTTCATTTAAGATCACTGAGTACATAGGACACAGTCTCCTATTTTCTATATATTTATCTTTGACCCTATCACAGGTCATATACTTGATGCCAAAGTTGATATTCCTTGTAAAAATTGTCAAGAGGTTCAGTACATCCAGCCTGAAGGAAATCAGTTTTAGATATAAGTGTAAAATTTTACGCAGTAGGTTGAATATGTTCTGTTTAAAGTCACTTTAATGTACAACCACAAGGCTTACTGCAAGGGGAACTAGAAAGTTGTATTATGAAAAGAAGAAAGACAAGAGAAGAGAACACAAACTTGGAACATAAATGTCCTTATCTGAATTTATGTTTCAGCTCCTCAGCTCCCAATTATTTTAAAAGTTTTGAGCTTAATATGAAAGAACAAGACAAAGAATGTGGTTGTTTCTAAGTTTTGCTCTTAAAGTTTTCTCCTTGCTTAGGTCATCAGTGAAAAAAATAGGAAAACAAAGTTCAGCCTGATGCTTGCTAGCTCATGGCAGCAGGAAAACGTGAGTTTGTTGTACTCTAGAAACTAGTAATATCATGTTTCCCAATCTGATTCTCATTCCAAGGTCTAAATATTGTTTGTCTATTGACAAGAGAGATAATAAACTGGTAAGATATCTACTGTTTCTGGGCTCTGGTCAAGTGGACTACTGTCTTTAGGGCTTTCTATTGAGACTGTCTGACTGTGGTTGCAATTACGGCAGGTGATCATGAAAGAATGGGTCTTTTGGAAGATTGAGACTGTCAAAGAGTGAGATCTCACACATGCAGAGGAAAAGAAGGAGGATCAATACACAACACACACAGACCAGTAAGACCTGTTGTCGTTTTAAAAGACTTTCATTAATTTCCAGTAGAAAGAGAAAATATGGAAATTTTAGCCATTGAAAATCAGCACAAGAAAGAAGTGACATTTTAAATGGAAGATGGATGTTAAAACAGCTAAAAGGGAAAAGAACAATAGCTACACAAACTTGAAAGTAAATAAGAAGTTTGTTAAAAACATTGGAAGTAAGCAACTTCCCAGATAATTCAGGGAATTTGTCAGACTACCAGGAACTGAAGGAACAGCACAGAAAAAGAAGTGGTTTTCTTAGCATCCTGTTTTAAATCTAGAATATGGTGTAAAGATCCCATTCAGACATAAATCAGGTTTGCTTGACAGGGTCTTGCAGTCTGTTGAAAGGCAAAGGATGCTTTTGGCAGCCTCTAGCTTCAGGGGTGAGTCACTGTATCCCCAATGCATAAGCTTGAGCAGTATCAGTGTTCCTCTAAGTCGTGTCACAGCCACCTGCTCTGCCTGAAGAGCCAGGGTTGCTCTGGCCATTCTAATCCTCCACCCCATGATGCACTGGTAGGACTGTGACACTGGGAATCCCCAAAAAAACAGCCACTGATCAGGGGGAAAGTGCAGCCTGCTTGAAAAAAATATGTACTTGGAACTATAATAGACTTTTCTCAAAATTTGTGTGTCAACCAAATACCATTTATTTCAATACCAAAAATGTCTCCAGGTCTATATCCAATGAATGACATAATTTTATTGCACTAAAAGGAGTTAGGAGCAGTCAAGCTGATGGTAAGTAAACCTACCCAATTACAGACAAAGCTGTATGGTAGTTTCAAAACATTGAACCACTCTGTACAGCCATGCACTATGATTCACTAATTACCCTCCTTTATACTTTAATCAAAGCAAATATAGCCATCTCAGCTTATTTAATCCAAACACTTAAATATTTCCCTCTAGTTATAACCTCCTTACACAATAATTTAACACAATTATTTCTCACAAGTATCCCAGTCATCACTTACTTCGGTGAATTAATAACCTGAATAGAGTTTTCCGTTAACGTAGTAAGAGCCATAACCCAGCTTAATAAACCCTTTTGGGGGAGTTACTTAGCTGAGAACATGGTTATTACTTCACCTATTTTTCCTCTGAGTAAATCCATATATCTGTCTCATTAACAGCACCATTTAGAGTTTGTTCACATCAACATGTGAAAAAAGTCTGTTTCATTAATGTCAGAGGGAAGTAACAGGCAAGAAATGGTACTATTATTATATAAAACCCAAATATTTGCCTGTATGGAGTGACTTTCATGACAGAATATTCACTTTACAAAGTCTGATGGATACCATCAATTCTGTAGTGCAACACAGGCTCAACAATTCACTGAAGGTTATGCAGTAAGGAGATGACAGAACCAAGATTTCCTAGGTATCGCAACTCACATTTCTTTGTTTCATCCATTAGTCACTGTTTCTCAATTTAATTTGCTATTCTCTCTAATACTGTCTGGAGTAATCATAAATTAGTGGATAAAACAGAACAATGAAAACCTGGTTATTTCTTATCTGGTAATTATGATTATACACCATGAACTAGTATATTAATCAGTTTCCTTTCCCCCAGCTACTTTTTCTTTCATAATTATGCTTGTGCTGGAAAATGGTTGGGTTCTCAAATTACTTCAGAGTTCCCCTCCCTTGGGAAGATAGAGTTAGCTATTTATAGCCACTGAGTCTAGCACCACAGTTCTGAATGACTACCTCCATAAGGAGGCTGAGGTCATCATCAGACCCAAGTGTAGGGACAGAGAATAGAGTAAAAATATTCTGCCTCAGATGCAGGTCCACTATGTAACTATGAACTATTTTTAGCAGCTATATACTGGAAACTTATGCTAGCTGAAGTTCATTTGAAATTAAAAATGGGATTAACTATTATTTTAACACTATGAAAATGATAGTTCAATAATCTGAAGTGCATGGAGTAATTCCCAAAAGGTTTCACCTCTATATTATATTGAGTCACATGTCATGTCCTACAACAGTAGGTATTCCTGTCATGTCAATTCAGGAATTGACATGAATTTCAGTAGCAACTATAGCTATTGAAATAATTAATTCAAACACACTTTCTCAAATAAAATTTTATTTCAGTGGTGTACCTAGTTTCATTAATTTAGATTGTTTATTGAGATTGCCACAGAAGCCCTAAATAAAGTTGTCCTAAAATCCAGAGAAAGTTGGAACATCAGTTGTGACTTTCTGTCATTCTGTAGACTAGTGTTTGCAATGACTACTGTCCTCCAATAATTGTCTTTTAAGAAAGATAGTGCTGGTTTTTAAACTATGTTGTAAATAAAGCATGAATATTTATTCAAACAGTATCTTACAGCTACAGAGCTTCATGCTGTGATCCTGCCGTAAGGCCAGAAGTTAACAGTTACTGAAGCTTTCATACAGGATCTACAAGGGTAGTGAATGGCAATATAGGTAATCCAACACTGTGCTACTTACTTTCTGGTTCCATAAACATGCAAATATAGTAACACTTAGTGGACACTAACACCATCCTGGTTTCTTCTGGTGTTTTAGATAAGGTGTGCAACAAGTATGTAGTTACTTAAATTTACTAAATAAGAAACAGCTCTAATGTTTCAGATCTAATGTCCTGGGTATAGTGAAGTTACTGCTTTGTGCTGAAGCCTAAATCTGTGGTTCAAAATAAAGACAGTCATTCACATCTACTGTCGTAAACTATTACGCTGCATGCATCAAAATAGTTACTGCAATTTCATTCCCAAAGCAGCTGCAGTTTGCTTAATTTTAAACACAATGGAACTTTAAGCCTTTAGATAATGACTTCACTACAGATACTTTAATAGGGAAAACAGTCTATTAATTTGCTGCAGCATCCTCAATTCTCCAAAGACCACAGTTAAAGGACAATTCATTGCAATCTTGATAATTTTAGGAATGTGTGAAGACCAGCAGTTTTATGGAACAGCGCATATTTTTATGGTAAGATGTGTTAATGGCTGCCTCCAAACATAGCATTGATCTGTAGATTAATCATGGAACTTGTTATTCTTAACAGATGTGTTAGCCTCTTTTTTGCTTACAAGCTAACAGGGACCATCCATCTGATTATCTTTTATTTTAAAATAGTGCCATTAAAAGTTCAGTAGTCTGAAGTATGGAGTAAGTCTTGAGTGACTACAATTTTATGTAAGTATAGCTATATACATACATATATGTACATTGTGCTGGTTTTGGCTGGGATAGAGATAATTTTCTTCATAGTAGCTAGTATGGGGCTGTGTTTTGGATTTGTGCTGGAAACAGTGTTGATAATACAGAGATGTTTTCGTTACCGCTGAGCAGTGCTTACACAGAGCCAAGGCCTTTTCTGCTTCTCCCACCACCCCACCAGCGAGTAGGCTGGGGGTGCACAAGAAGTTGGGAGGGGACACAGCCGGGACAGCTGACCCCAACTGACCAAAGGGATATTCCATGCCATATGATGTCATGCTCAGTATATAAACTAGGGGGAAAGCTGGCCGGGGGACCGCTGCTTGGGGATAGGCTGGGCATTAGTCGGAGGGTTATGAGCAATTGTTTTCATTTGCATCACTTGTCCTTCTTGGGTTTTTGTTGTTGGTGGTGTTGTTGTTATTTTCCTTTTCATTACTATTATTATTATTCTTTTATTTAATTTCCTTTATGAAGCTGTTCTTATCTCAACAAACGAGCTCTCTCACTTTCACTTTTCCTATTCTCTTCCTCATCCTGCTGGGGCAGGCTGGGCGGTGCTTAGTTGCTGGTTGGGGTTAAACCACGACATACATGTATGTTTTTTAATAAATATATAGACATTCATAGTAGGCATTCCTGATAGAACTGATAGGTATTATTATAGTGACAATATCATGATTTCATTAGCATGTGTTCAGGAAATGCTTTTTTCAAAGGATAGGAGGGACAAATGGAAAATACAAACAGTATGTTCCTTCTCAATGAAAGAAAATAAAAAAATCAAATTTAATAAATCAGGATTTAACACAATGCAAACTTAGATTTTTGAACAAATATGTAAGTGGAATATTGCAGTGGGTTAACTCTGGCTAGATGCCAGGTGCCCACCAAAGCCACTCTATCACTCCCCCTCCTCAGCTGGGCAGAGGAGAGAAAATACAACAAAATGCTCGTGGGTCAAGATAAGGGCAGGGAATGATCATTCACCAATTACTGTCACAGGCAAAACAGGCTCAACTTGGGGAAAGAAAAAATATTTAATTTATTACCAATCAAATCAGAGCAGGATAATGAGAAATAAAACCCAACTCTTAAAACACCTTCCCCTGACCCCTCCCTTCTTCCCAGGCTCAGCTTTGCTCCTGCTTTTCTCTACCTCCTCCCCCCGAATGGCACAGGGGGACGGGGAATGGGGATTGCGGTCAGTTCATCACATGTTGTCTCTGACACTCCTTCCTCCTCAACGGGAGGACTCCTCACACTCTTCCCTGCTCCAGTGTGGGGACCCCCCCACGGGAGGCAGTCCTCCACAAACTTCTACAATGTGAGTTCTTCCCATGGGCTGCAGTTCTTCAAGAACTGCTCCAGCGTGGGTCCTTTCCATGGGGTGCAGTCCTTCAGGAACAGACCGCTCCAGCGTGGGTCCCCCACGGGGTCACAAGTCCTGCCAGCAAACCTGCTCCATCCTGGGCTCCTCTCTCCATGGGTTCACAGGTCCTGCCAGGAGCTTGCTCCAGCATGGGCTTCCCACAGGGTCACAGTCTTCTTTAGGTGCATCCACCTGCTCTGGCGTGGGATCCTCCACAGGCTGCAGGTGGACATCTGCTCCACCGTTAACCTCCATGGGCTGCGGGGGGACAGCCTGCCTCATCATGGTCTTCATCACGGGCTGCAGGGGAATCTCTGCTCTGGTGCCTGGAGCACCTCCTCCCCCTCCATTCTTCACTGACCTTGTTGTCTGCAGAGTTGTTTCACTCACGTATCCTCATTCCTCTCTCCAGCTGCAATTGCAGTTGCGCGGCAACTTTTTCCCATTCTTAACTCTGTTATCCAGAGGCACAACCACTGTCGCTGATGGGCCCGGCCTTGGCCAGCGGTGGGTCCATCTTGGAGCCGGCTGGCATTGGCTCTGTTGGACATAGGGGAAGCTTCTGGCAGCTTCTCACAGAAGCCACCCCTGTAGCCCCCCTGATACCAAAACCTTGGCATGCAAAACCAATACAAATATGCTTAATTATTCCTGCATTCTGATTTCATGAAACGTCAGAATTATCGTATTTTGTGGGTGGCCGAAGTAATTTGACCAGATCTAGCTGCAATATTCCATGGGATTTGCAGGCCAAAACAGAACTGAGTTTTACATAAAATGCGAAACTTCAGACCATTTTTTTTTAAAGCTGGTTGAATGTTCTATGACAGTACCCAAGCGGTCTCCAAAATATCTGGAAACTGAAATATTAACTCTCATTAACCTTCAAATCTTCAGTCTTCAATCCTACTACATTTGTAACTTTAACAGGACTGAAACTGGGTTTCTTCTGAGGTCCATTTATTTATAAGACAGATCTTCTAGGGACTTCTAAATGCCTACATTGTTGATACAGCCCTTTGAGAGGAGGAGAGGGGAAAAGAGTAGCCTAAAGTGCAACTCCAAGCCAGACAGTAGAACTTTCCCCTTTTCAGTTTTGGAGATTCCTGGAAAGAGAATTACACTTGCTGAAGAATTTAGTTGCCAAACTCTAAGAGACTTAAAATGTTTCCTCATGAAAAACCTGCCTTCCAATGAAATCAGAGCTTTTTCTGTTTTTAATGTCAGCTATGAAAAGAATAGTGCAACTCCTGCCCCATTTACTCAGGAAATGTATTTGCCACTGTTGTGCCAGAAAAAATGGTTTCAGATAAGCAGTGGTTTATATAACTGAATTTTTATTATGGATGATGTTTATTAAGAACAGTCTTTTACACATATATCACCAATGTGGAGGATAGGAACACTGGAAAATGTGTCAAAACCAGGCATGTTTGCATTAAAAGAGGTGGGAAAGCATTAGGAGACAGAGGGGTGGTGACATCAGGAAAAAAGAAGAAAGATCTGTGAGGAGTGAAAGAAAAGAGACAGGCCTAAATCACAAAGCAAAGCAGCATGCTGAGGTGAAAAAGTGAAAGGGAGGCTTGAGGTAAAAGGTGACAGAGGAGCAGAAAGTGTAGTCTGGAAATCTATATAAAGGAAGCACAAAGCTACTCGTTCTGAAACAAAACATATGACCCTCATCCCCTCAATGGTTCCAAAGGAAAAGGGAAACTCTAGAAAGGAAGGAGCAACAGACTCGTCTAGAGGAGGGAGCATCATATCACAGAGACATATTTTAATACTTGGTGCTGGATTTTTACTGCTTGCAAAATTGCCTTTTCAGATAACACACATGAATGGAATTTATAGTGTTTCATTCTTTAATACAAACCATGCTTTCTGCTTTTATCAGTTCCATCCTACATTTGTTGCGATATTCAGCTCATTTCCCTCTCAACACATTCATTGCAAAGGCTTTTTGGACAGGAAGAGTAGCAAGGGAAATATTTTAAACGCATGCAACATTAGTTTCTAGTACAGCTCTGAAAATTGTAGAACACCGTTCCAAATAACTTCTCCTTTTGCTGTAGCTTTCTGTGACAGAGTTAACTGCAGTGCATTCACTGGATGGAGCACTCCCATCAGTTTGCTCTCTGAGTGAGACAGCTTTGGCAATATTAATGACCCATTAAAATCGAGACTTTGGCATAACCTTCCACCCTCATATAAAATAAGCTTTAACAAACCAGTGATATCAAATCTTTCTTCCTAATAAAAGGCTTAAGTTGTAGCCAAAAGAGGGTCAGTATTACCCACCCTTTCAAATTCTCCTTACACTAAGGCATTCAAGGGCAATTTCCACTCTTAAAGTTCAACAGAAAATGTTGATCTGCTGTAGAATTACATTTACACACAGATGGGTGCACACATATGTTCATACAACTTTTTTTGCAGCAATCATAATTAGCATCTTTTCTGGCTGTTACCTATTTACTGCTCCCTAGTGATACAGGAAATTCTCTCTTTTTGGTATAAAGGAAGCCTTAGGAGTATTAAATCTTCAGCTGTATTAATCCAGGTACTTTGAAGTTGATATGGAATTTCCCAAGAAGCAAATGTCTGTCTAGAAGCTCAGTGTTTTTCACCACGTTCCATACTGAGCACAATGCTGATTCTTTCAAAACTGTCCATGAAACAATTTTTTGTTCTCTTTTTACTCTGATTTGAAGGTTGAGCATCAATATAAAACAAGTTTTCAAATAAAAATCATTAAAAAAACTTGCCAAACATTTCAGTTTGAAAGTGTCAAAACAAAATTTTCTGACCTTAACAGAACGTCTTTTTTTCCCTGAAATAAAATTGTCAAATTTGTCAGGTTTCTGTAAAACATTTTGTTTGGACGCATTGGCATTTTATAATCTCTGATAAAATGTTCTGTCAAAATATTCCCAGCTGGCCCTATAATAAGGCAGTAGAGATTTCTACCAGTTTAAGGCAGGTCTTTTTTGTTCATATACAGCCATCATAAGGAGAAATATGTACGTACATAATCACAATTTTCTATGTAGACCCTTGGTTTTGTTACTTTTCCCTATAGTTTTCTCCTGGATTAAAAATGAAAGATCAGGATGGGAATGTTCTCCCTATATTTCCAAGTAATCAATTTAAGTTATGCTATAAAAACACTAGGAAAAAAAAACCTGTATTAAAAGAAGCACATGCAGCTGCTCAGGGCCAGCCTTTCTGGAAGAGGTTCTCTTTTTTCATCCTCCACAAAACTGCATGTTATGAAATCATGTGCCATAAATAATAGGAATGTGCTGCAAAATAAATGCTTACAGTACTAATAGATATTACTGTTATGAACACAGCAATCTACAAATTCAGTCAAGTTGGTGTAAGTGAGAATCCTATGAAAAAATACTGTTAAAATGAGAATTTTTTTCCTGAATAAAAAACTTCCTTTGGGCTAGTAAAATCCCACATTTTGGTGGTATTCAAAAATTATGGCATGCCACTTACATGGAAAAAAAACCTTCAATGACTGTTCCACTAATGCTACCCATGTCATGCCTTCCTTGGTGCTCTGCTGAAACCATTATGCTGAAGTCCCATCTGGTTCTGGTGTCAGAGGGCTTCAGCAGAGACTGGCATTTTTCCTCGGTAACCTGTGAAGATTTTGTTTTTGCTTCATGGATTTTTAAACTGTGCAGTGAAATTGATGAGCAGACCACAAAATCACGCTACCGTAAGAGAGAAGATTGCCAAAAGATGACAGAAGACAGTAGAGAAATGAGTAAACAGAACTGGGCTGAGGAATTAAATCCTCTTCCCATAAAACAACTTCTTTTTCTTTTCCTTTATCTTTTTTTTTTCTTTTTCTCTAAAAGTCTCAGTGTAGTATTGGTTTTAGTGGCCAATTTAGGCTTCAGCTTGGGCTGGATTTATTAAGAGAGAGAAGGGTAGAAAGGCTGGCATTTCTGAGGTGGTGCAGCACGATGAGGAGCAGCTGCACAGCCCATCAACCTTAGCTCCGCAGCATCTTGCCCTGGCCAAATCGCGGAAGGGCCAAAGCATTTCTGCTGTTCAGCCTCACCCTCAGTGCATCAGGAGCCATTAATACAAGTCACCCAGCCCTGACTTCGTAGCACGCAGACTCTGGGCAAGGAAAAGTAATTAAAAGCATCATTTGGAAAGATGTTTATGCAGATCTTATCAATGAGAAATGAAGTTAGCAAGTGCATATAGTAAGAATATGCTAAATGAACTTGTTTGAAAACTCATAAACAGGCTTACTCATTCATCTAAGAGATTAGAAGGGGTTGTTTGGAGTTCCCAATTCAATTAATAATACGCTATTTTGAATGTTTGGTTCTGGTAATAGTTTTATGATATGCTGTTCCCTATTTTCAATATAGACCATCTTACATCACAGCCACTGAACATGATTTGCCTAAGATGCTACTTTCCTGGCTTGTTTCCAGCTGATGCTTTTAAGCTCCTTTAGCAGGACAGACTAGTGAGATGTTGCTGAAGACCAGGTCAAAACTTCCACAGCCTCGGCTATTACATATCTGGAGATGACAGTGCAACTCAAAGTGGCCAGATTGTAACTTCTTTTTTTCCTGCTTGGCAGAGTGATTAACATTTGTTCCATTAAGTTTATTCTCAGTGAAATCCAAAGAGGTTAAAAGAAAACAAGATCTGAAAAGAGCCAGGGGTGGGGTGGGGTAGGTGGGCACAGCAATGGTAAGGGAAGGAAGAAAAGCAATGAAAGCAAGCACTGAGGTCCTGAGACTTACGTTTGTAGGAGGCATAGGTTACATACATATTGTCTGTTCATGCTGACACAAAACCCATTTTTGCTAGGAAGATCTCTGCACTCTAAATAACTATGTGCATTCCTATTACAATATAGAAGAATTTTACATGAGTAGTAGTGCTTTCTATGAAAAGAGTCTTGGGAAATTACAGAACGAGGTTTCAAGATTTGTAGTAAAATGAAATTAGAAACACTGCCTCTACCAGGAGCAGCCAGCCTGAAGTAGATGGTAACAAGACAATTCATCCCACTCGAGGTTTTTATCTCCCTAAAGACAGCTAAATACAATCCTAACCAGGGTTTCTTTTTTTTTCTTCTTTCATCTCATATAATTATTTTAAAAACTCTGTGCTTTCAATAAAGTATTGTTCCAAATCTGAAGGAAGTTTTCAAAATCACTAATTTCTTTTTTTCTTTAAGCAGAATTGTGATATACATTTAATTTCATAAACTTAGATGACATGGGAACAAAAGAATAGCTTAAAATTACTTCAAGCATTTCTATCACTGAGACTGTATGCTGAATATAACATACAATTTTCAAATTTAATCTGTTGAACTCGTATGTTTTATAATACTGAGTTTACTCATTGAAAATTAGATATTGCCTGGTGGAAAAAAATCTCCACCCAGAACTTTATGAAATCATAAACTGGAAATTTTCCTCACTTCTTAGTGAAACCCATTCTTAGAATGAAGTCATTTAAACATTTGAGGAATATTTTGGAGGTATAAAATGAGTAGAGTGACAAGCGCATTCAATTATAAAGCCTCAAGAACATGAAGACTGGGATATTGGTTCCATCTATATACTCCTTTGCCTAGAAATCCACATTCACTTGGCTGTGAGGTTGGGGAGATGAATCAGTGACGGCTCAAGTTAATAAGAGGATGTTTTTCTAGTCCAGTGGATAGCAGCTTATTCCTTTATTACCTGTTGCCCAGTATATTCACCTTCAGATATCATCTCTTTTTCTGCTCTTGCAGAGGCTTTGTTTCAAACATAGGGCAAAGCAGCCACTCCATGTTTTTTTTTCCTTCTAAAAGGAAGAGGTTTGTTTTGGTTTGGTTTTGGTTTTTGGGTTTTGGGGTTTTTTTTAAATTTTCTCTCTCTTAATTCAAAAATTCTACAGAATAAATTGTGTGTAATTACTTTCAATGTTCTTATGTAGCCAGTCCCTCACTGACATCCACAGACTGATGTTTAATAATTCACTACTTCTAAGGAATCAAGTGCGGACCAGCATCCAAGTTCCTAGGTATTTATTGATCCAAAGTATTTATTGATACCTTATTTGAGAGCTGTTAACTGAAAGTGCCGGCACGTACCGCACAGACATGGTATTAGACAAAAAATGCTTATCTGGAAACAGAAAAAACAAACTCAAGAGAAGTTAGTATTTGTTAGGAGTGTGTTTTAGCATGTAAACTTCTTGTTTTCACGTGCATTTTAAATTTTACTTTATGATAGCTTCAGCTGAAACACTTAGTAAACCAAATTACACCTGAAGATAGATATTGTCTCTTGTCTGCCTTCTTTATTATCATGTAATCTGCTGGATTTTTCTTCCCACATAGTGCAAATACCCTCAGTACTGTACTGTACTGTACTTTCCCTATTATACAGACATCTTAATTCTAAGAATTAGTCCTATTTGTCATGATAGGAAGCAGCATTATAGCATAATGAATACTCTCATTTCCTCTAATTTTTAATAAAAAGTTTAAGCAGTTAAACTGTGCAATCCACTGGTGTTCATTAGTGACACTGCATATTTTAATGGTGTATTTATTATGCAGCCATGCAGACAGAGCAGAAAAGATATTCTGAGGATATTTTTTTAGTCTCCAGTTTCAAATGCTCTAGCCAAAATGTAAAAAGACCTTGACTTGTACATAGATGTCATGCTTGGGGAATTTCCAGATGAACCACTTTGGAAAATTGGAAGTACCTCTTATTCTACATTGAAATGTCTTTCAGAAACATGGATAAATAGTTATTTGGGCTTTCTGTTGATATAACATGACATTGTTGGGAATCAGTCCTCCCTCCCCTGTCCGCTGCTGTAGCTCTTCAAAACAGTGGACAGAAACAACCCCTCCACCTCTGTCTATGAATTACCAAAGCAATTGACTTGACAACTATCTTTGATACCCTTGTGATTGTCGCCTCTTGAATATTTTGATAAGGCACATCACCCCGTATACTTTAAGAACAGCAGACTGGATCTGGGACGGTCCTTGTACTGCTGTTAGTTATAATTCCTGCTTTCCCAGTTAATGTGGCTCCTCTATACTCATCCTTCATATTTTGCATAACCTTGGTTGCTGTTGCAAAAAGGAATGCAGGATTAGCCCTGAAAAACAATTTAGTCTCCATGATGGTTTAATCCTAGACCTCTCTGAGGAAACTTTCCAAAGGTGCCCATGAGAGCTGTTAAATTATTCATTGGGAATAA
The DNA here is from genome assembly GCF_030936135.1 of Gavia stellata. Classification (NCBI taxonomy): domain Eukaryota; kingdom Metazoa; phylum Chordata; class Aves; order Gaviiformes; family Gaviidae; genus Gavia; species Gavia stellata. The sequence goes on along the minus strand of NC_082603.1, from coordinate 22,008,842 downwards.
TATTTATTCCAAATACTTTTTCCTGGTTGAAAATTACTCCTGAGCCAGGCCCTGTTTTGTTCCGGATTATCTGCCAAATAGCCTAAGAGATAAAATCTCCGGCCCTGGTTTAGTGACAAGCAGTCCTCTCAAGCATTTGCCCTCCTGACGATAACCCATTGCATGTGATTTTGCACATGCCACCAATCAGGACAATTAATCAGACAGAAAGCCAGACCGGAAACAAACATTTAAAACCAGACACATAGAAAATGATGAAAGCATAACACACACACAGACCTCGAAATTTTAGACCAAGATTATTTTTGTTGGAAATGGTCTTCTTTAGGTTTCAGGCTCTCCAAATTCTGGCAAATGGTATGCTACAAGTAACAACAACTGAATTTGTTGTTTCTGTTCATGCAAATTGTCACAATTCGTCTGCATTTTTATTCATCCAGCTGGAGAGTACACTATGATAGTGACGTTTGCTACAAAGACTTTTGCCTGTAAGGAGAGCCTGATCCTTTTCCACTGACTACATTGGTTGCAGCTTTCAGAGTGGTAATGACTTTCAGTCACTACCAATCTGGCTAATAAAACTCAACCCAATAATTTAGATGTGAAAGACTATCATGTCATTATTACAAAATTCCTGAGCTCCTGCTCCCTCCTGGGACTGCTCAAAAATAGGTGTGTTTTTGGTACAACAAAACGATAAATTGCAGAATATTTCTAGAGTTTAAATATTTCTGAGAGAGCAATTCTTCACTCCCTGCTGTTTACAAGGGAAATACTGTCTACAAATAATACATTACATTAGCTGTCCTCTTTATCATAAAGCCATGTTGAATACTTGTAACATTTATAAAAAGACACCAACTGATTGCAAGATGAGCGTTACCCTTGAGCAAATTATGAACACATTTATTTCAGTCTTATGCGTTTGAAACTAATTTTCTGGTAATATCAAAAGTGTTCATAGAATTAATTTCCTGTCAGTTCAGCAGTATTCAAGTGAATATTTTATGATTTTGCATTAGCTGTATTTGTCTAGAGTTGTGACATGATCGAGTCATTCTCTAAGGGAAACACATTAATAATTAAACTCTGTCCAATGTGGAGTGCTAAAGATGACAGCATAATTGTACATTTCAGAGACCGTTTCACAAGGCAGAGAATGAGAATTGCCCTGCCACCATTTAAATGTCAATTTAGAATTTCTTTCTAAAATTAAAACAGTGTTGCAGAAAACAAAAAGAAAAAAAGAGGGAATAGAAAGACTGATGTCAAATTTGGAACCTTGTCCCCTTTTTGCTTTCCCTTTCTTATAAAATGTGAGCTAAATGTAAATGGCATTCCAAGAAGAAAAGGAGAAGGGAGAAGGCAGATAAATTATCATCTCTAGGATTTTTCCTCCCTTTCTTTTGGCGTTATAATATCACCACCGGTTGTATTACTAGAGCTGTTTAGATGATAAATGCAACACGCATAGATTAGCTCTGGAGAAAATTCTGCCGCCTGACACTGAAAGCTTTGATTGGTTTCAGCCCTTACATTTGGCTCTTTTTTGCCCTGATAACTTCAGCAGTATTTTAAGTTTTTAATCTACTTTCTAGTCAAATACCCACAGATAGATCAGTATATTATTTATTATTTATGTTTCTTTTTCAGCTTCTGAAAATAAAACATTATTGGGCTTTAGCTAAGAGATCTCCAAAATTTCTGAGGCATATATTTTGCAACGAGTTAAGCTTCCCCAATGAAAAGTGCCTGTACTATCCTGGAGAGAGAGCTGAGCTACATTTACAGATTGTGTACAGACCACTTAATGAACACATATCCCTAAAAAATGAATAAATTAGAGACATATCAATGTTTATGAAAGACTCTTCCCCCCCCCCCCCACTGCCTGTGGCTGATGCTATGCCAAAGAATCCCTCATCTGACAAGAACCCAGGTGATGTCTCCCTCACTCACTGCATCTTCTACCGCTTTCTCCCTACAGCTTTAGACAAAAGCCCAAATGAGAACAAGTAGCTGGATGGACTCAGGCAAATAGGAATAACTGCAAGAAGTCTCCATACAGTGGCTTTGTTTCAGGTTGCTGCCTTGCTGCCTTTGTCTTCCATTTTCTCTCTCTACTCTTGCCTCAACCTTACAGAGCCCATTCACTTTTCTTGCATGTTCTTTTCAGCTGATCCCCTCCTGATAAATCCTTTATTTCTTTCATATAAAAACATTTAGCAAATTGCATCCACTTCCTACTATCTCCATGTTCACTTGTTTGTACTAAATCTTTTCCCCTACCCATATTTTCCATCTCATCCATTTAGATTATAAGCAGCTTAGGAAAAGCATTTACTCCTCTGCCTCTGTACCTCATGTACCACAATAGTTGCTACTTGGCCACTACCATATGAAACATGATTGATCATAATAATTCATTTCATTTCATTTCACTCAACCCACTTATATCTCTGTGGTATAATTCAAGAACCATTCAGGGCAAACAGGAGCTTTTAATGGATACAATCCCTGTGTTTTAAGGGACATGTTTCAGATAATTTGGCATACAAATGTAAAAAAGGACTATTTGATCTCAACGGTGTGCCAATTTCAACATTTGGTACTATTTTATGAGCCAGTTAAATGAAAAGAAAGTGAGCAGAAGAGAAATTGTTATGATGCTAAAAGTGATTGATAACCCTTGTCACTGTTTGTATATGCTCATAGTTGGGATCTCACTAGAAATACAGTTCTCAAGTACTATTTAATTTTGCGTTTACAAAACTTATCATTTACAAACTTATAATTTTTAACATTATTTTAATGTATTTAAGGAACAGTATAAAAGAGTATTTGAATATGAAATACACATAAAAAGCCTAGTAATTTTTTGCACCTCAATTTTTTTCCTGTATGTATAGAGAAAAGTACCTATACATTACTAAAGACAGTGAATGGTGATGGCATGTTCAGACATATGAAATGAAAGAGAAGATCTTAAAAACATGTCAGTAAAGGTTATTTATAAAGCTGTACTATGTGAAACTATGACAGGGTTAGGCCAACATATAGCAAAGTGAAAGAACACATTTCTTTATGTTAGATACCTAAAATATACTTGTTTTAAATGAGTAGCGATGTCTGATTGTATAAGCCGGCAGTTAAATAACCTGTAACATGTGGTTCATTTCTTCCTGACATCCATTTATATTACTTGTTTGTTTCAGTAGAGCTGTCTATGCTATGTAAATTCATGCAGCCATCAAACTATTTTTAAATTCTATGAAACTAGCTAAAGGAATAGATGCTATTTCTACAGAGTGATTATAACTCACATAAAAAATATCAATTCCAACTTTGCTGTGAACTTATTTCAGCAAAGATCCTCTTACTCTAGTAAAGTATGTGTCCAGAGAAGAAAGCACAACTGATCAGTGTTCAGTACACCTTCCATTATTTCTGAACACACTTTCATCATATTCCTTATTCTCTGCACTTTCAGCAATTGAAGTCTCTCTAGTATTCAGATATCAGAGCTTGAGAACACTCAATTGCTTGTGTTTGGGATTTTTTCCTAATATTTAACTTTATATAATGTGTTAGAGTAGATGAAAGTCTTTTTCAACTGTCATTCTTTGAAAAGTGTGTAAAGTGTGTAAAAAAGGATTACACAAGATACTTAGTGATTCACACTGTTAGGAGGCTGATAAATTGTTTCATTTTAAATTCCAAGAGCAGCTAATATTGAAGGAAGCTGATAGGTTTTATCAGATATGATTCTTTTCCTTAGAATTTTAAACTACTCCTCCATAACATTCTTTTTGAGGTAATTTGTCTTTTATTCCAATGTACTCATCTAGAAGAAGAGTGTGACGGCATGACACTATAGACATATGACATGTAGCACTTAAAATTCTGCACTTTTTGAACAAAGAATAGTATTCACACCTGGGAAACACATGTTCACTAGGTCCATTTGGTCAAGCTGTGGCCTAGTGAGAACAGAGAACACTGAAAACATGTCAACATAGTTTAATAAATATTTATAGATCATAAGTATTCACCAGTGATTAAAACGTTAATGCTAATGCTTTAACAAATTCAAATGTTATGCATGCCCAACCTAGGATTAATGCACTACAAACCCTTTCTCTGCAGTAGAAAGGACAGTGGCTTGAAACTTGGTCTCCAATTAAGTTCAATATTTTTTAATTTTAACCACAGACAGGTCCATGGTAAACTCCGAAGAGAACTTTGTGAGACTCTGTAGTATATTGGTAGCAGCAAGTATTTGTAGGTTTTGTGGTTCTATGAATTTTCAGACTGGAAATAAAACCTCTAGGCAAAAAATGCAGTCCTTTGGGAGGAATGAGAATTGGCCATGTTCTAAGTCAAAGTCAGCTCTGAATATAAAAACCATCCACTATTTAAAATAAGAACAAAGAAACACCATGTCAGAAAAAGCCAAACTCAAATGAACCGAAGGCCGCTTTATAGCACTCGCAAGGTAGTGCAGAGATAGCTGAACCAGTAGCAGCAGCATGAATCTCAGCATGGGCTTCTCTTTTCCAGTCAGGTTCTCCCCTGGTAACTGCTGTTTATTTTGTCTGTGTTTTAAGGACTGTTGCAATCCAGCAGTCTAGGGCAGAATCCTCTACTTAATTCACGGAGAAGAGCCTTTTTGCTTGTTCACTATACTTTAACGTTATTAATATGTATTTTATGATTAGAAGTAAATCTTCAGAGACTTTTTGTTCCTTACTATTCCACCTTTTGTGCAACTGAAACCTCAATTAAGATGTCATCTTTCCCATTTAATGTCAATGTTGCAGATTTTTCAGCTCTATTGACATTTTCTTTCATTTCTTTTGTCTTACTGTACCCTAGAATTGAGTATTCTGAGCCTTATTCTTGCATTACAATCTATGTACGTTGTTGATACAGTTTCACCCATAAAAGGGGGACACTTACTTCTGCTATTATTAGTAGCATCTAACACCGAGTGAAGATCACTTCATAGCCAAAGGAGACAGAACGGCTTCCCTGGACAGTGATTCAAGGCACTCAGGATCCTACTTTTCTCCACTCGTTATGTAAGTAACTTAAAGTTCGGTGTCAACAAATTAGTGTTCCATTCCCTAAGATTAGCATTTTATTACACAAGACTGTTATTATACAAGTACCAGTTTATACTTAGTCTTTTTGCATGGAGGAATGATGATCTTTTGGATAAATTATTACAGGTATTTTTATGCTTTTTAAAACAACAACAACCACCCCCCACAAAAAAGCTCAAGAACCTCCCTCCCCAAAACAGATTCATTTTGCTTTCTCTAAGGGCACGAGGAAGCCTTACAAAAACAACACACTGCCCATCCAAAACACTGGCTATTTAGAACAAAAGAGTCCTGTAGGAATTCATTCTGGATCTTATGTTTCTGCAAATGACAATGATTATGATGAATAACTGGCTTTTGCTGTTGCTTTTTATGCTGATTTCTCAGTTCTTGATAGACGTATTGTTGCTACAGTTATTGCTGCTGGTCCAACTGCATGATGTGAGGAGAATCCACAGAGATACAAACAAGCTCTTTAGCAGCCAGGTGAAAAAACCTGTAATTTTACAAACAGGAAGCAAAATTACTAGTGATCACTAAGTACCGCAGGAGGTATACCATAGGAGGCCACTGCTAGAAAATCCCAAACAAGACCTGGAAGACCTGGAAGTGGCTCTGTGTCATAAAGCTCTAAAGAAACTTGGGGCTCTAGGTTTTTGGGTTATTTTGTTGGGGGTTTTTTTGTTTTGTTTTTAAAGTTAACTGAAATAGTCATGTATATAAAAAAAACAACAATTGAGGCAGGACCTTTGCTTTATTGGTGTCACTGACTCAGATGTAATTGAGGTTGGTAGCACAAATGGTCACTACCAGAGCCAAACTGTGTCATGGCTATTGCTATTATCTTCCAGTAAGTGATTCCCAGACATATTTAGATTACAAGCCTTTTGTAAATGCTCCAGCTTTTTTGCAACATGTTTTATAGCACTTAACATTGTATGACTCTGTTTAATGAACAGGGCTACCCTAAAACACTCTGAGAACAAAGTAAATGTAAGATAGATGAACACATTTTAAAAAGGACAGCAAACATAAACAAACATTTTTGATCTACATCCAGTAGCTAAAAATCTTCCTAGCTACAAACTCTCTTTCTGATCAGCCTAGGAACCTGAAAAGGTATCAACTGTTTAAACTAGGACATAGAGTATCTCATTTATAGGCAGCCTAATATCATAGAGATCTAATGACTAGCGAGATACGACATGATACTCTCTTCTATTAATTTCTTAATAGACTTGTCCTGCAGCACAAAAAGCCCCTGTCATTAGCGCAGTTGGTATTTGTCGTAATTTAGGGAATTTATGTAGAATTAATGAACTAATGACAGAGTTAGAACATTGCAGTATTTCTGTACGTATGTGGAACTAGGTATTTGACCTGACAGACAAGGCTCCTAGAAACCCTCATAGATCTGAGCACAGATTTGTTACTAAATCTTAATAGAAGTCTACAGAGACTGAAGCAGCTTTGGACAAAAGGTATCCTCCTCAGGAGAGCTAATTTTCTCATGCCTGTCTGCAAGAGGTTGGTGTTTTTCCACACTGAATTTCCAAAGACAGAAAAAAATACCCTGGAAATTTTGGTAAGGAAAGAGATAAACAACTCTGAAAACTATGAGAAAAAGACTTGTGGCAGGATTTAAAATTTTGGGACTGTAGAGGGGAAATTATAACTTTGCTTTCATACCAGGACAGAGGGACATTGTTTAGCTGTGGAACGAGGGTCAGAAATTAAAAACTGCAAGGTTCAAAAATGCAGGCTAAGATGCACAAAAAGGTCTTATGTCCATGAGGGCCCAAAGAATAACCCTGAGAGATCAGAAAATGGCTGATTTGTTTTCTTTTTTAAGACTTACATCCAGATACACGGTGAAGACCAATGATTTTCTCAGAAAATCTATGTAAAGGTCAATTGAACGTGAAAATTTAAGTGGTAAAGCAGAAGGCTTATACCATCAGAGGTGAGCAAAGAGGATGTTTGGAGAGGCACTGGTGTGGCACCAGGATTTTTTTGTCAGACCTCAAAGACAGCAAGCACATTCAGCCTGTTGCAGCTGTCTGCTAAGTATCTAATGTGAAAGCTTAACAGAACTCATAGAATTAACAGTCGAAATTGCTGACATATTTAAACTCTCCAAGGATTCCTGATAACTTTAGTATTTAAATACTGAAGGATTGTAGTTGGTATAAATAATTAATTTAATTAAATCAAGGAAGGAAACAACTTCCTTAGCTAGTAACATAAAGAGAAATTAAAGAAGGGCTGTGCTTTTTCAGTGTAGTTTTAGACATAGTTTATCCTTAAATGGCTCCATACTTCCCTTGTTTATATATTATGACATGCACTGCTAGACTGCCTTGAAAAGAAGTTTTCATCACTGAGGGGACTGATTTTTCTAACACCAACTGAAGTCAATGGCAGTATTCCCATCCTGTTCAGTGGCTTCAGCACAGAGCCAAACTGAGAAATTAATCCTGGGACCAAACATGCTGTTTGCAGCCAGGATGTGACATGACTAAAAACCTTACTTTCTAGAGTGTTGTTTATTTCAGCGCATTTTGTTTTATTGTGTCTTTAAACTCTACATTTGGTACAGGACAAACACTTGAGAGATGTAAGCTTCCCCTATTAAAATAACTTGTTTGTACTGGCAGAATGGAATTTAACACCACCATGTGCATGAAAGGATCCTGATGTGTGACAAATAGGCTGCCTGGTCCCCTCCCCTGACCTAGCATGCTCTGACTCTCTGTAAAGGAACTGTTTGCACTGGAGCCCTCCCATGGGCTGGCACGTAAATCTTAAAAATATCTTCGAAGCCCATCTGCTCTAGTGCTTCATTTTTAATGAAAATGGAAGGTGCCAACCATAAGTACTTTTGATACACCAAGGCTCTCCCATATTGCCAGCCTGTTACATCTCAGAGGAGTCAATTTAAACAGCCACATGTTTCTAGGACTCGTTTGTAAATTTATGATTAAATGTCCTTAGAGATGAAGTAAAAAAACCCAAACCCTACAGACAAGAAAGACCCGATAATAGGCAGTTTTGACGATTAAGCTGTTAATGTGAGATTGTTAGCTTCGATATAGTCTCATGAGTTTGGTTTATTTGGTTTTCCATACATATTTTGTATAAGATTTGTATTCAGAGATAAACATCTTTCCAAAGAAAAATTGTCATTTCTCTTTTCAGCTGGCACATTACTTTTTTCTTAACCAAGTCAAACCCAATAAGGACATTACCAACATAGTGCTAGATATTAATGTTGAAGAGATTTATTTTCTTGTGGGGTTTTATATCTTAGAGACATGTAGTAAGGAAGCCAGCATAAAATGTATAATAGTGTATTAGCCTAGAAGACTTATAATTCTGTATCAGACTTGCTTGTCCACACAAGTTAATATTTACTATTCATTTCAGTAACAGTCCTTAAAAAAATCTGAAAAGTTTTTGAATAAAGGTTTTACCCACTTATGGGAAGAAAAGTAAAATAAAAATATCCAGATGCTTGGGAGATTTGTCACCATTAAGTCAGAGGCAGCAACAAAAATAATGTCAAGAAAACAGACTTCATAAAATATTTGGAATAGCATTTCAAAAACTTGTGGGTTACTTTCCCTACATGCTAGAGCCTAAGAATGGGAATTTCTGTAACCCCTTGCCTCAGAGAAACATTGAAATAATGTGTTGGTTGAATCTCAAATATTTAAATAAAGTTTTAAAATCCCAGAAGTAAATACAGGTAGTATTGACACATTAGCAGGATCATAGAACTTACAATTCAATGGAAATAGAGAGATACTAAAGAACTCTGAAACTTGGATTATTTCTGCAATACTGCCACAGGAGCACTGCATATTTACTACACTATCCGGAGTGTGGTTATTCTATAACCATTTGTATTCCTCCTATAAATCTGAGAAAATCTCTCTCTACAAATGATTAGGGGATTAACTTTCCTTGTGAGTAGGTTCACATTATGCATGGTCAAAGTCATATCACAGACACACATGGAAAAAACCATTTTAAGGGTTATAATTATATTCACATGTTGGCTAATTGGGCCCTCAGGGGCCTAGTACCTAATTACAAGAGGGTATGCAGGAAAATACCAGTAAAAAAGTATGTATAGAATAAGTATGAGATTAAATGGTCTATGCTGGCTGTATAAAAGCCATAAAACTTGATAGGAAAAGAATGCAGTTACTTGCCAAGTATCTCTAAACCGTAAATGTTTTTTTGATGTCATTATCAGAAGGAGATGGGAGAAGGCTGTGTTGTTTTAGAGGAAATCTGCAAACATCTATTGTAGCCTCAAGTGGCATTTCTTCATAATTGTAAGAAAATCACGTAATGATTGAGTCAGATGAGAAAGAACTTTGAGATACAAAGAAGGTGAAAGTAACCTAAAGGAAAAGAGGAAGAGGAGAGTTGCATCCTCACGTGTATGTCACTGAGACCTATTAACCAGAAATGAAATGCTCTAAAAACTTTTAATATTCATTAATTAAAATTGCATAAGCTTTAATGACACTGTTTATTAGTTTAGCTAAAGGCAGCATTTTTATCTCCTATAATTGAAAACTATAGTTCATTACCTTGATTATACTCTAGGTAAAATATACAGGCTTTACTTTTTGCTCCATATCTCTCAGAGGGAAATGCCTATAAGAGAGTAAATTATAGAACTTTTACAAGGTTGTAATTTATTTTATTTCACATCAAATGGTATCCTTTTGACAATCTATAAAAGTCTCACTGTTTATAGTAGATGTGTATGTAATATTACATTACACCTCATAAGAGAGAAACTGGCAGGAACCCTGAAGCTGAATAAGAACAAGATTGTCTTTATCTCTTAAACCTGTCATTTTAGTTTTCCACTCTAGACAGTGCCATATAAGTAGCCTGACCTAAGTTCCTAGTGGTGTTAGACCACATTCTTGTAACATTTTAAATTTAGTACCTAATCAAATTGCTTTGCTTTCAGTATTCTTATCTTGATTTATATGAATGGGTATATGGTACCTTTGTAAATATACCCAAAGGAATACAGTATTTTACAGCATTCTAAATGCAAATCCTCTTTTCTTATTTATGCTGTGGCCAGTGTAACCACACTATTAAAAAGAATTTAAAATTAAATGCAGAAAAATTGAAATGATAACTTTAGCATTATAAAGCCTTCAACAACCAAAACAACCAATCTGATGCTACACAAGTTGTGACAGCATGAAAGTTCCATGAATGAATCAGACTTCACATGCCAAACCTGGTCTTGCTGAAGTCGAAACTAGATGCTCACCAAAAAAAAAAAAAACCACCAACCTGAAAATGTCTTTTGTGTCTAGTTTAAAATTTGCCTTTAACTACCAGACTTGTAATCCTGCTGTCATTCAAAACAGTTATAAGACCACTTTTTAAAAAAAGTTGGATCTCACTTTCACTGTATATGTCAGTCAAATCTTAAATGTACCTTTAAGTGTCAAGATTTGCTGCTCATTATACCTTTGACCTCATTACACAGTATGGACCAATTTTTTTGAATGACCACAGGCATATGTGTTCCCAAGATACAGAGGGAATAAAAGGTATTGGTGCAGTAGGTATCATTAAGTAGTGCAGCTGGTTGAGCTAGGCATTGCAATGGGGGATGGGTGGGGAGGAGAGGGAAAAAATTATTATTGATACCTTAGCAAGAAAACATTTCATTAGTCACACATCTCCCATCGTACACTAGCAAATTTCCATACAGAGATGTGAATATTGACAGGGTGCCTGTGGTGACACAGAAGTCTACACAAAAGCATCCTCTAACACAACTGTAAAACTGAAGCTGTCAGCCTGGGATTCTGGGACAAGGAACAGTGTTTCTCATTTAATCAGATGTGTACTAAGGCAGACTATTTTGCAGGGGTAGTAATCTTGATAGTGTTAATATTTTTGCTGTTTTTAGACTTCTGACCTAACCTGCCTGAGATGACTGGAAGAACTAAAATCTCAGAGTCATTATTTTAGGTCCTTTTTACATTTGGGAAATCAACACTGCCTCATCATCCAGTGCTTCTGACTTAACACTTTGATCATATCCATAATTGACTGAGACATTGTAGTCACAAGGTTGCAAATAATAATTAAATGCTAAAAGGACAAGACTGCCATCTGATCATGAGCTAGGGAAAATCAGTGCTGATGCCAAGTTCCCTTCCAAGAACGTGGGGAGACAAAGGTTGCCATGATGCATAAAGGAGCAGTCAGGAATGTTGTTGAGGCTAAGGCTGTTTTCCTCTCTAGAGGAAAAGAAGTGTTTAAGTAGGATTCTTAATATAGGTTCCAAACACAAACATGAATAAAAACAGGTAATGTGTTCCCTCCTTGAAAAAACAAAATCAGAGGGTGAGAACTCCAAACTGAAGTAAATAACTATGACAAACTGTGGAAAATAATGTGGGAAAATAATGTGGGTAGGTGCCAGGAGGATGGGGCCAGTCTTTTTTCAGTGGTACCCAGTGACAGGACGAGAGGTAATGGGCACAAACTTGATCATAGGGAGTTCCATCTAAACATGAGGAGGAACTTCTTTACTTTGAGGGTGGTAGAGCACTGGAACAGGCTGCCCAGAGAGGTTGTGGAGTCTCCTTCTCTGGAGATACTCAAAACTCGCCTGGACACATTCCTGTGCAATCTGCTCTAGGTGAACCTGCTCTGGCCGGCGGAGTTGGACTAGATGATCTCCAGAGGCCCCTTCCAACCCCTATCATTCTATGATTCTGTGAAAAGATCGCAAACTAACTAGAAGTTTTAAGAAGGAAGGGTGGTAAGACTCCAGGTGATTATTAGGGAAAGGCCAAGGCAGAAAATCAGATGATAAAGTTGATCAGAGACTTTTTCTGAGTACAGATAGAGTTTCTTGTAAAAGGATTCAGTAGGGCACTGTTAAGAAAAGTTATAAATATCGATCAAGAAAAAACACATTAAAAAAAGGGTCAAAATAGAATCAAATTTACATATGCATTATAAAACAATAAATAACTCTTCATTTTTAGCCATAGTACCTTAAGCACAAAATTTTGATTTTGTAAGTTTAATACGTGGATAACTATCCTGCCAGAAACAATTAAAAAATAGCTGAAGAAATCTTTGGAAATCACTGAGGTAACATCAAGAAGGGAAACAGCTACTAGTCAGTGTTCTTACTGAGGAAAGTTAAATAAACATGCTGTGATAGAAAAAATAATTACTTGATGAGACAGTTCAGAACTACCCCTCCAAGATATGATGTTGGAGTAATGAGGTAAGAGCTCATATGCTAAGTAAGTCACCCCAATATAAAAAAAATCTCACATCTAGACACAGGCCACTTTTAGCAAGTTATTTTGCAAATCAGGAAGAATTACCACTAGGAGACAGGATGTCAGTCACAGTTTCAGTTTGTTTTGTTCTTCACAGGGCCCTGGAGATCAAAATTCACTTATTGAAGACCAACTAGCTAACAGAAGCTAGCAGAAAACAGACATTCAGAAACAAGAAGTGTCCTGTCCAATTTCAACAGCAAATGAATGAGGTCACTGAGGGAGATAGCCAAGGAAGAGTTTAATCTTCCAGATCAGGTGTTCAAATGAAAAAAGCTGTATTTTTCAGTTTTCTACCTGTGCAACAGGTATAAAAATGTTTTCTTTCTCACAGATTTCTTTCTTTTTGTTCACATTCTAATATTTTTACAAGAGTTTCTTACTGCATGGCTTTACAGCTTCTAATATTTATAGTGTAAACATGATAAATTATGGATTTTGTGATAACCCGTTGTAATCAGCCAAATAGCTATCTTGTTTACACAGTACCACCTACATCATTATCTGAGAATAAGATAAGGTACTTGTATGGTCAAGCACTCTTTACCTCCAATGCAACTTTTTTTCCCCTGGTGGCCAGAAGAGTCAATATAACATTCAAAAGGAAATTATTCTAATAGTACAGCATAGATAACTTTTACGTGATTATATTAATCTAATGTTATTTTAATGGATCAGGTTCTTCTTACCTCTCCGTAAAGGAAAGGAATGATAGATAGCAAGTCATGAAAGAATGAGATATCTTATTCACTACTATTATTTCTGCAGATGATAGTGTTAATCTGGATGTTTTGTTCACAGAGAAAAATGGAAGGAAAGGAATGTAAGGCCTCTTGGTCAAGGCCGTTCAGGGTAGCTCTGGTTTGAGGGATGGTTAAGACCAGATAGATACAGGGAAGAGTAGACCAATGCACCATTAATAACCGGGATGACTACTTTTCACAAGATTCTGCCTTAATTATCCAGATTTTCTTGAACTACTTTATGAAAGAGTTGGGCACCTTTCGTCAACAAGTGCACTCTTGTCTATTAGGACAAGAGAAAACTCCCAAGATTTTAATGAAAGAAAACAAACAGTTACATTTCAAGCAAATTATTTAGCTGATAAAGAAAGCAATATGCCATGATAGCAATCCACACTAATCCTGATGGGATGGACTTATTTGTTAATTAGCTAAACCAGGTATAAGGTTTTAAATAGTACAAAGGAAAATTGGAAACTGTTGCTGCCTTGGGATGTTTTGCAATAGAGACAGCAGATGCAAAACCTCCATTTGCGTTTGCCTGTCTCCTTTTGTCATCTGCAAACTCTTTCACCCAAATACAGTAAACAGGAGTCAGCCTGAATTGATCAGATAAAAAGATGTTCATGTCTCTTCAATAATGTCAGTAATGTGCATACTGAAGTTCTCTGAATGTTGATACTGTATACAGAGTGCTCTATTGAATAAAGATATACATTCAACTTAATTTCCAATTGTTTGGAGAGATAAAGCAAAACAATTAAGAGTTGAGCCTGCTGCACAGCTGGGTCAGTTATGATTTCCATACTTGCTCCTGCTTGCTGGGGTTTTTTGTTCACCACTTTCTAAAGTCCCTGTTTCAGCTTCACTAATTGAAAAGCAAGGTGTGTATCTCCCTATTATCAATGCTCCTCAGGGATAGGAGCTTTGTGAACATATTACAGAATTTGTTCCACTACACAGAGCCTGCTATCCACTGCAGGCCTTGAAGAGAGTGCAAGTTCACAATCTTAAATTAATACTTATGTATCAAGAGGAAGATTTATATCCTTTACTGTGAAATAATATATTTCTTCCCTTAAAAGACTTTTTCACTAGATATGCTGATGTAGCCTGAATGCAGTTTGAGTGTCACCACTACTGTATACCTGAACATGCAGTTCTGTGAAACAAAACCACATCAGCAAATGCTCAGTAAATAACAGGCCTGAAGTATCACAAACCTGCATTAAATTCATAAGCAATTTCAACTCTATTTGCTTAGTTTTTCAGAATATCTTGGTAGACTATAATATATTGAACAGTTAAGCCATAGGAAACTTTAGAATACAAAGCTTTTTCCCTTCTGTCTCTGGATTGTGAAATACAGGGATAACTCCATTCTTCTCTTCTCATAGTCCAACTGACTAAGACCAGCTCTATCAGTTCAGATTTAAACCTCGGGTTAATTTTAAAGTATTTTGCTGCTGTCAGGTTACTCCTCAATTTTTTTTGTGCTGCCTGCAGGGGCAAGTTACTGTTCAGATGTGGTCTATGGTATGACATTAGTTTATATAGCCTTGATAATTCAGCCAAGACTTGTATTCAGGGGAGGGACATTTACAGCATTATTTACCATTATATTTACCACAAAGGTATTTCAGGCTATGTATCAGTTAGTTGCCTAACTCTGTGAAAACATGAGAACACGGTACAATGATGAGAAGCCCACTGAAACATTGGGGCTTCAGAAAGACAAGCTCATTTTCAGCTAAACTTTTTTCTGGAGGAACAGCCAAACAGGTACTCATATAATCCTAGGTTTCATAACAGTGAAGTTTTTAAGAAAAGGGGGACAAAAAAAAAAAAAAATCTTTGAAGGAACTTTTAACAGATCCTACAGGATCTCCTTTTATTTAATCTGGTTCTAAGCTACCCATCCTATGACCAAAAATGTAAAGCCAGACTTTAAGAATAAAAAAAGTGTTTATTTGTACCTAGAAAAGATCAGAGGAAAGACCTAGAGACCTGAGCCTTTTTAAAGTAGTTCTTTTCCTCACAAGGAAACATCAAAGTCTAACATGATCAGCTAGAAAGGAGAACTTTCACCCCACAAGCCTCATGAGGAAAATGGAAGAATTAGTCATTTATAAATCATGATAGAGAAGAGCAGAGAGAATATGAGCACCTGTTTATAGCAGACAATAATTTATGTATTCGCTAGCTACAGCTGCAAAAAGTCTTCATTTTCAGCAAGAAGCAGGCTATAGACTATGTTATAGAAGAAAAAAACCTCTAGAATTCCCTAAAATTGTCATACAACTGTAAATATTTTCATAAATTATACAAAGCAAAGAAATAAAAGAATCTCCTAAAAGAAAGGGGTGAAGAACAGAGCAACTGACCTAATCCTAATCGCCTCCTCCCTTGAATGAGATTTTTTTTATTATTATTTTTTTTGTATCCTCAATACACACAACTCACAGCTGACCTAAGCCCATTTATTACTCCACCCTCAATTAGTCACAATAGGCTGCTTTATAAAACTGGGCTCAGCAAGGCACAGTTCTTTTTGGTTTAAAAGGGGCTATAAGGTCATTCAGGGTTTTGCTCTTTCAGCCTTAATGTTGCTTTTTAAATAAAAAGGAATATTCTCTATTGAAACTTCTCATTTGTGGGATTATTTTCCTAAGATAGCAGCACATGATATATAACCAACAGTTGTGGCTTAAGTTCCAGTAGAATATTATGTAGTTTGTATTAATACTCAGTATTCAGCAACTGTCACCTATAACTCAAGACTTTTAATCCAGTTTCCTTCTAGATAAAAAGTTTATAAAGGTGTTATTCAAGATCTATTAAACTTTTTTTTCCTGTGTAAAAAACAATTTTCTGCGGTGTACACACATTATTTAAGGTTATTCTTGCTATATGCTTCACTAAGTGGTATGTTATATACTTTATATTTGCATAAAAAATATTTCTAATTGAAAACTCATTTTCAGTTTGTAAATATTTTAAAAGGTGTACAAATTACATATTACTGGTGAGATATGTGTAAAATACCTGAGAATATCAGGTTGGGGCAGATCAAGTTATTAACTGTCTATCCATGGAATAATAAAATAATTAGAAGAGGTAATTTTTTCACCATGCATTCAAGGTCTTTGGAGTATACAGCACCATTTCTCTTGCCCAAGGAAAAAATCAGGTCACGGAGCATGTAATGTCTCACACCTACTTCTTAAACCTGTAAATACTTGGAAGCCTGCTGAACACTAATAGCATGACTTTCTGCAGTATCTCACACTCTTGTACTCTGAACTGTACCCTTTTAAGTACCAGAGTAGTTTTTCTTACAAATGGTCTGCATTCAGGTTTCCCCTTTCCTAGAGCCTGTATGAGAGCTGCCTTTTAGGAAGGTGTATGGTTCCCTTGGGTTAATGGAGAGCCCGGAGGGGGAGGGATACATTGAGGATCGTTTTCAAATCACGGTATGCAGAGGTGGTTTTGCTTCTAAAAGAAGGCTCTACAGCAGTGACAGTTCTAATCTAATGTTAAAAGTAATAAAATTGGTCCCAAAATTTTAAGGATTCAAGCTGCTCTAAATGCAGCCTTAGAACATATTCGTACAGATGATCCTATCAGTTTATTAAAATGCAAAAGTCAGATACAGAGGGACACAAGTAACTCAGTTCCTCTTAGCAGAAATACTCAAAGTGTGAAGGTAGCTAGATATGGAGAAAGTCTGCTCTGCTGTCGGGGGGCTCTGCACAGTGACCCTATCTGCCCAAAGAGATCTGATGTCATGAAGTCCCGATTCCTGCCCTTATCAGGAGCGGTGGGGAAGGAAACCAATGTCTTAGGGGAGTGCTAGCTTGTGCTTGCTACCCGCCCCAGTGCTAAATGACTGCAGCAGCAGCGGCAGAGCTGCTATAATTAACATACTTCCCCTCTGAGGTGTGATGCTGGAACAGGAGCAATGGAGCAAGAGGCGTGGTATGATTAATGAACAAACGCTGCCGAATTGGTCAACCTGGCCTTTCGTAGGGTTACATTATTCGGTGTGTAAATACATGTTTTATATACATAACATAAATTTAATTCTTACAGTTTGTTATTCATATCATATATAACCCCAAACCTTTTTTTTTTATTTAGCTTTCCTCTTATGCAGGTGTCATTACTTTTTAAGTAGTAGGAAACCAAGCATCTGACATTTCAATTTAAATCAAGCTTGCCATTCATTTTTAATAATATTTATAAATCTCTGAGGTAGAAGAAATCTATACGCATTTTTAGAAAAACATAATCAACAGGAATTAGAAAATCCTTAGCAATTCTTTAAGCTTCTTTCTGGAAAAAAAAAAAAAGGGAGTGCTGACAGTTTTTTCTATTTACTTAAATGTTCATGAACATTTCAGATTTAGGAGGGCTTCTAAGAAAGAAATGTCTTTCTAAAATCCTTAGGCCTTCAAAATGATTTGTGACTTGTGATCCTGGCATTTCTCCATTTCACTATATCAGTCTGTCCATCTTTCAGCTTAACTGGAAAAATGCATTTTGTAGGTGATATAAAAATAATTCAGCTCCTTATCCTTTCTGAGGTGACTCAGGAACAAATTAATTGGAATTCATTATATACGGGTGATAAGTTGAAATAAGTGGGCTCAAGATTTTGAAGTCCTATGCATTTCCTTTCTTGCTTAACATATACTCATATGCCTTAAACAGATATCGAAGTGTTATAGGATCTAGCCAAGTAAAACTTAATCAGATTTTCTTTTACCTTCCAAAGAGAATAATAACCTTGTTTTCTTGCAATATAATAAATAATTTTAATTTTTATTAATTTTAAAATGTTTAATTTTTAATTTATTCTCAAAATTATTCTAATATCATTATTTTGTTTCTCAAAAGTAAGTTGTTCTCCAGTTTTGCTTGAGAAGAATCTCTACTGCACTTGGTGGTAGTGCTAATCTCTCACTTTCAAATGATTTACTCCTTTTAGGATACAAGACTCTTAAAATGACTGCTCTTGCTAATATTCACTACTGAGAAGAACATTAACACCTTCACAATACCTATTTGCCAAACCACCTTCTGTTAATCCAAGTCCTTCTTAAAAACTTGTTCAGTAGCATAGAAAAGTGGGTAAATATCAATTAAGAGTGGATTATAGCAGATGTATCAAACCCTGTCTAAGTAATTATATAATCCTTTCCATGTAAGCCTTGATCCTACTAGAACTAACGATGTGGTAATGGACTAGAAATGTTGCCTTTCAAGAAATTTCTACATATCGGTGCTTTTACTTGTGCGTGATTATCCTTCCTCTTTCATGTGATCACTAGATACAGTATCTTCTTAGGCAGAACAAAGTTTACCTATTCCCTCATGTTAAGAATGCAGAAATATATTTTTATTAACCAGGGACAAAGTCAGTTCTTTATATATGGTATGTTAGAAAAATTTTTCATTCTTCATACTGTCTTCACTTCTTCAATATTTTCAAATAATCTGAGTCTCTGGAGCTACGATAATTCTTCTCAAAATATGCTTTCCTCACCTGAAATCACTAATGAGACATTTAGGTACTATAATCACTGTTAATGTAATACCATGGTAAGTTGACTGCAGTCAAACTACAGCACAAACGGAAATCTTGGTAACACAGGAAATGATCAAATATACCTTATGGAGTTTAGCTATAATGACTATTTCTGATATGCGTTCTGATGACTAAATATTAAGATGCTGTGCATAATTTCTTCAAAATATATATATATGTGCATAATTTCTTCAAAATTCAGCACTGGCGCTAATTTCAGAAAGAAATTGAAAGCTTGGGAGCTATTCACCCTCCATTTTTGTACAGCTTTGAAATTCTCAGTTGTTCTAGGAACACACAGGCAAGCTTCAGCCACTTTGCTCCAGTCAAATAGTGTGCTTTTCCTGGTTGTCTTGTTAGCAGATAACATGATAATTACTTGAATCATATATCAAATGTGTATAGCATTTCCAATGATTTTCCTCTGAAGTATAGAAATAAACACCACAGAACTTCAAATCAAAGTTGATGGATTTTGGGGCATTTTTGGGCACAATATCTCAATAACTTCACCTTCAATTTTATTAATGATCTGCAAATAAGCACTTCTGGGCTGCCAGAAAATTATAGAAAATGACAGAACTTTCTGTGACTTGCTATTTGTGTTATGGTAGCATGTAAATCCAGTAGATATCTGTAGAAACATTAGGTAAATGTATATAGGTGTACATAGGTAAATATAGGTGTACATAGGTGTATATAGGTGTACATAGGTAAATGTATATAAGCCTTTCCCAGAGATCTTACAGTTTCATTGGATGACATATATATAGAGGCAAGAGAAAGAGGAAACCGCTCTATCCCTCACTTTTATATGGCAAACAGGCAAACTATTATGAAATGCTGACTTACTCCAGTAACTGCAATGTTTTGAATAGAAAGTAAGAAATACATAAATAATATATAAACAATCTTTTTCTGTTACATACAAAAGAGAATCTGCTTTATTTTGTATGTGATTTACAAAATTGTGTGGACTGCTTTTCTGAACAAAGCTTTTTTGTTTGTTTGGGGTTTTAATTTTTTTTTTAAATAAAACTTACATTCTTTATGAAATTGCATGGCTCTTTAGTAAGTATTTTTTCTCAGGATGTGAGAAGGCAGGAACATATCCGACTGATGTCTGGTATATATGAAGTAAAACTGGGTTGTATGACCAGACTGTTTTTCCCCCCACTAAACATTAGTATACTTATTTTTTTAATACCAGGGACAAAATAAAAAAATAGTGTTAAATACTATTAACAGATTTGGGAGTCATAACCACAACAGGTTATGTGTTGTTTGTTGTGCTTTAGGGTAAACTTTCAGTAGATTGTTTTAAGCTATTGATCTTTTCTTTTTTTTTTTTTGTCTCCACAAATGTATGGCAGAAAAACGCACTGCAAAGCATGTACTGGAATAAGGGTTATAAACACTCAGCCTGTGGGCCACATTTGCCAGATAACATTTGCAGCAATGAGTTACTTTCTGTTTCAGCACGATTTTCTACACCGAGGGCCTATCATTCTCCTTTAGTCTTTAAAATTTCAAAAGAGCAACAGATACGGTAGACAATAAATCTAGACTAAAAGATGTATTTAAGCAAAGCATTTACATCTCTAGTGTGCTGCATTTGCCAGCTTTACACTGTTAGTGGAAATGTAGCAAAGACCACCAAAGCAATTTCTCAATAGCTGCAGTGATAATGTCTTTAGTTATGACTCTCTGATCTAGCTGTTCAGTTATAGCCATTGTAGTTAAACAGAACAGATCTAGTAGATATGTAAGACCATCCCTCAGAAAGAGAAGCATATCCTACTTATAGGGGAATATGTATATATCTGATACTACATGCGATATTAACTGAAAAGTCTACACATGGAGACTTGACCTTCACAGCAAAATTACTTCCCTTATTCAAAGAATCAAGAAGTGGAGAAAACAATTATAAATGTACTTTTGAACAGCTCTTAAAAGAAACTAATTTCTATTTTCTCTGAAAAAAATCTTGTGACACAATCATATTAAACAATATATTGATTTTTCAAAGTTGACTGCCTATTTGTGCAAGCATATATATATCTCTTTATAAGTGCTTAGCTTGCAGAGGGGTGGTTGGACACTAGGAGAAATGCTATTTTAAAGTTTGGCTACACAATTTTGAAAAACACTGGTTTTAATTCTTGCCCAACATGGCTGAATAACATTTGTGTAAACAGATTGAGAAGCTAGGTGAGATTTATCTATCTAAATCTGTTAATGATGTTTCTATTAGGTGAACTGTATGGGTCAGCTGAAATGGTGGGCTTGTGCTCTCGTTACACAGCTGGCTCACTCTGTCTGGTCCCTCGCCACGGATGTGTAGAGGATGCTCTCACTGAGTGGTAGAAAAATAGTCAGAAAGCATGTATGATCCAACCAACTATCCGTATATTGAATAATCCGGGAAAGGATACAGGTTGGCTCAATAGTTTGCTGTTCTGCAGTCCAAGAAACTGAAATAATTCTCTTACACCTTTCTCAATTTTGTCTGGGAGTTATCAGTTTTGGATTTTTGTGCATATTCAGTTTGTCCGTGGCCTGCATTACCCTTCTCACAAATAGTCAAAAACAGTTCATGAACCACAGGGCCCAGCGTTTGCATACAGAGGAACAGAGGGCATTATAATATGCATATCTGGAATCAACAATAAATTAACACTAGATATCTGGAATCCTGGCTCTCAGGCCATCCTGGAATGCATGAGAGTGTGGTCATAATTAAGTACAGAAAATGAGGTGAAACTGAAAGGGAGTTACTACGTCAGCATTACAGCAGATTTCTAACATCCTTTAAAATCTGATAAAAGTATTTTTAATGTCATAATCTGTCTGTACTATGTTTACTACAAGATTTATTAGGCACACCCATTACCTCAGTGAAACACAAATCAATGGCATCCCCCAGTATCTTAAAGTCTTGCAATGCAATTTCACATTATGTTTCAAGGACGACGTAGGAAAAGAAATAGAAAGCAGATCCTAAACTGTAAACCAAAACAAAACAGACCATTCCATAGTTATTTCAAAGTCTTTCAGGGATTTGTACTGACCAATAACATTCAGGTTTCACTGAATGTTATTCAGAGCCACGCTGGGCTCTCGGGCCAGTGGAAAAATTCAAAGAAACTTTGAGCTACATAATATTGCATTGTCTGTCTTAACTAGACATGCAGACAAAAGTCTAACATCTGGGCTGAGCCAAAACATTCAGGGAAACCGTATGGTCTTCTCATCATTGAGACTGTATTAAATTAAGAGGCAGAACCACTGTGTTATCAACAGAAACATATCTATGTACATAAGAGCTCTGTGCTTGCTAATAAGACTGACAGCATATTGCAGTGAACTTCATGTGATACCAGCACATTTGTCCGCTGCAGGATCGCAGTGTCACTTCCCGGCTTACCAATCACCTGTGTGAAGATGTGGCTCAATTACAAGCCCTTATAAATAAATAACAAGTCAATCTGACAACTCGCTAACTGATTGAGATAAAAAATATATTGAGCTTTGTGAATTTTTAATCTGAAATACGAAGTATGACATGTTACAATGATGAATATTGATAAAGCATCTAAACTGCTTTCCTCAAGATCTAATTTATATTTAAAATATCTTTAAAATATATCTGAATTGAATGAGTTATACTTACAGTATATTAAAAAATGGAATGAAGTTAGCAAATCCAACTGCAACTGAATTTTGTTGTTCCTGGCCGTGGGGAATGCCTTCTGGGTTTCTGAGGTGGAAGAACAGGTGAAAGAACAGCTTACCTTAGACAGATAGGAAGCCCCCAGGAAACATTTTTTCAAGAAGAACTGGTTTGCACAACCCTATTACAACACTTTCTTTCTCACTTTGGCCAGCATTAGCCACAGATGCCCCCAGGAAGTAGTGTGCAACAGGTTTCCATCAACCCTGATAGGAGCTTTGCTCCATATTTCCAACTTGAGGAAAAAAGTAAGTCCTTTTAAAATGATGCTCTGGGACTTAAAGGGTTACATGGCTCCAGCTGATTCCAATGAAGCACACAGTATTTTTATGACTCTGTGATTGTTACACATGTACTATATATACTTAACTGTGTTCCTTGGAATTTGATAGTTTCTCTTGTATGGGAAGAATTAATTCACTTTGGCTCTAAGCTATCAAGGACTGAATATCACAAGAGAAAATACTTGAAATCTCCTAATCCCTAAGAGGAGTTATAGTAGAAAGTATTGGATCAACTTCATTTCTACAGGGTCAATACCACTTACAATAAGGACAAGTGGAACAGTCTAATGAATGTTTGAAGCCCCTTATGTAATTAATGGTTTCAAGTGCTGCCTTCTGTGTTTTTTCTTGTTAGTTTTCATTAACTTTGCTAAAAATTCTTTCCCTGCTTTGCATTAAAATATTTTTAATCAACATTTTCCAACTGTAATTTCTATTTGAATGAATCTTTCTTGACAGCAATACGCCATCTGTATTTTATAAACAGAAATCTGACCATCCATTGTAAATGGAAAGTGCATTGAAGAACCCTTCCAAATCTAGGCTAAAAAAAATTAGAAATAAATAGAAAATAAGGCTGGAAGGGACCTTGAGAGGTCACCTCATCCATTCCCTCTGCCCCAAGGCAGAATCAGCTATACTTAAACCATTGCTGACAGATGTTTGTCTAACCTGTTTTTTAAAACCTTCTGTGACAGAGATCCCATATCCTCCCCAAGCAATCCATCCTAATGCTTAACCTTTTTTTTTATTTGGAAAGGATTTTTTTTTTTTTTTTGTTCTCTGGCTTTGTTTTTTTCCATATTATCTAATTTAAATCTTCATTGCTATAATTTAAGCTCATTATTTTCTGTCCTGTCCACTGTGGATATGGGGAAGAGATTATTCCCTTGCTCTTTGCAGCAGAGTTTTGCATATTTGAGAAGTGTTAAATGGGAGGAGGAGTTAGGAATACTAAAAATAACCTCCAGCCCAGTAAGTGACCAGTAGGGCAAAAATGGATATAAATGCGGAATGTGTTGGAAGGGAGCCCAAACAGGCAAGCAAGCCATAATGAGCTGATAATTTGGCTAGACAGAAGGAAACTTGAATAAAAATCACACATATGTGGCTCATATTGGATACCCACAAAAGATATGCATGATTTCTGGCATACTGCATCACAAGCTATTTAGTTTAGCAGTAATTAGTTGTAAACAGTGGTGCAAAACTTCTAAGGATGAAATTTGTTCTGGAGTTTCTTTTGGCATGTTGTTTCAGTGTTTAGAAGAATGGGAAGAAAAATGGTCCTCAATTTCTAAGAATTATAGAAACTAAAAACAAGTAAAGCTAAAAATGTAGGAGCTTGAGGCAAAAGGTAGAAATTGAAGTGTCTCTAAATTCTAAAGGAAGGTAAGTCAGTGAGTTGAAATTCAAATAATACCTTCAGAGAAACGGTATTAAAAATAAAATACTGTTCTGCAAACGTTGATTTGATTGCATCCTAAGGACAAGAATAAATAAAAAAAATCTCCAGGAAAATACCCACAAACCTATAGCTTCTCGAATAACGGAACAAATATGTGGTAAAAAGCCAAAAGTATGATATATATAAAAGAATTTCAGAGACTTTTCAAAGTTTTACCCCAAGCATCAGATTCAAGATGACATTTACCACATTGCAAATAGCTAGAAGCTGGGCTCGACTGGTTTTCAACAAACTCAAGATTTTCGGCAGAACCACAGCACGTAAAGCTTGAGAGATACTTTCAAAACATGGGAAAGTAAAGATGGTAACTATCTGTATGAAAAACATCCTATGTTGTTTTGTGCTAATGCAGATAAATTAGCAGGAAACTGTGCAAATGAAAATCATTACATCTTTAAAGATGATTCAGTTAAATACCTTGATTATATTTTGGAGACAGCAGCTTTTAATGCTGAAGCTCCTATGACAAGGTTTTTTTATCACCTTATACAAGTCAACTCTCACATCAATTTTACATATTACAGTAATTATTCTGATCGGGGGAAAGCAAACAAACCCCATGAATTCTTTGTAACAACACTTTCTTAATTACTTTCTTTACTGGTAATTTTTCTACTTTTTATTGTTGGCAATTAAAACCATGTTCTGTCTTCTTGCAAGGTGAATAAAAAAAATATTCATTTAAATAATCTCCATGCTTATGTTCAATAATCCAAATCTAAAATATTATTAATGTGGCAAATTATGAAACATAAATTACAAGGCTAGAGCTTTCAATTTGTAGAAGTCTCCAGGGTAAGTCATGGCACTGTCATCTGTTAATTCATTTTTACAAACAGAATCTAAAGCTGGTGTGATTAAATGTATACACATGCAAAGTATCTATAGGAGAGATGACCTTGAGCATTTTGCAATTTTTTTTCTCCTCTTGGACCTAAATTTCATTCAATAATGATAAATTCCTACCAGCAACCTTCCCTTGCCATAACAGAGTGGTGTTTGATGTTTTTAATCTTCAGTGTATTCTCTTTATTCTCCTCTAGTTCCGTATGAGAGGATTTAGAAGAATTTGGATGGATCCAGCCTGCAGTAACCTGTGGCTGCTGTGTTCAGGATCCAGCTGAGTCTCCTGGAAAGGAAAAGAGGGCCTCACTGCCTCCCTGGGAGTCTCTATAGAAGACTATGCAGAGACCCTGATTATTCTGCCTTCCTGTAGATATGATGGATCTTCACTGAAAATGTGTCACTTTTCTGGTGCACATGGGGAAGTGTGTGCCTCAGTATGTCATATTAGCATCTTCCCTGTAACAGAGTTGGCCAGATATTGGGAAAATACATGTATAATATATTTTAATTTGCAGTAAAAAGAGCTCTCAGACAGAGTCCCAGGTACTTTTAAGTCAACTGATTTAACCAATCATAAAGGCTAAAGACAAAATACGGAATCAGTCACTATGAGAAGCAAATAACAAATAAAATATTAATTTGACTAATTCTGGTGTGTAATTTCCTCTCCAATCTGTATGGTAATAGGATTTATGAATACATATCAAAGCAAGAACAAACATCAAAAGTATTGATTTATCCGATGCCATTGAGTACAAAAGCACTACAGAGTACAATGAGTATAAAATACAGACAGAGATAAAAGAGCTATTACAATAAGCAAACTGATAGCAAAGGACAAACAGGAAAACCACTGCTTTTCTGTCGTGCCTTAATGGGATGATTGCATTCACTAGCTTTTCTAAATACTGATTTTCACTTACTGTAAGCCTTGGGGATATTCATCAAAAAGTGTTTCCAGTAATTAGAACTTTGTGAAGAATTAAAAGATTGACAGTATTGAGCAGCAATGAAAACAAAATTCTAAGGTTCATTCATGAGTGTTCACAAGCTGAAATATGAACTCTAGCAAGCAGTCAGCTCCTTGGCAGTGTCTCAACAAATGGTACTTCAACAAATCATTGCATTTGAAAATGTAAATGTATTTCTCTTAAGGAAGTGATCAAAAAGATTCCTGCTTAATTTATGTTTTGAATACTTTTCCATCCAAATATTCTAGTTTCAAGATGTTTTCCTGGTAAATTTCATGTATCCATATATACAAATACAGAGAGAAGAAAAAGAAATGCAAGAGGATTTTGACTCTGCAAATTTTACAGTATAAGGTGAATTCTACTGCCTGTAGATAGCATGAAAATTCATTTCATTGTACGCAATCATATCTTATTTGTGAACAGCAGAGTAATGCGAACAGTCCTCACCTGTTGCTGACATAGGCTCTTTGAAAAGAGGCCTTGACCAATTTTTTTTTTTTTAACTTCTCACTGTTGATTTTTTGGGATGGGAGCCATTGATTTGTTCTGACAGGAAGGTAAGGCCCTGCAAACAGCATGCATAAATAGATGTTCTGAATGCTAGATGTGTTAGGTAAAACATTCTTTTGATAGAGAACACTTATTTACCTTTTGATAATCTGGTGATTTGGCCTTTTCTAATTCCAGCTGTGGTTTCACCTGCAATTGATAGAAAGGACTGAACTAAACATGAAAACAAAGTGTCTTGGTATTAAAATAACAAAATGGGGGGAAGTTCCACAAAACTAAAACCACTATATTCTTAAAATTCAGAGACTTTACCAACACTAAGAAATAAAATGTAGATGGTGATTTGTGACTATACACATGTGAAATTTAAATAACTTCTCATTGTCTACCCACAGTCCCTTCTTTTCCTATATCATCTGTGTAAAGGTGATTGGGGAAGGGAAAAAAATGTTGTTAAAACAGTCTGCCTGGTTACCTGGGTCAAGCTATTACAAATTTTATTGTGTGAGTTTTAGGATCAATGACTGTTTTCCATCTCCTTTTCCATCGATTTCCTTCTCTGATTTGCCTTGACCTGAATTGTTTTTTTTGCTTTTCTGAGAGCATCTGGAAGGTCACGCTCCAAGGTGTTTCATTCTGCAGAGCCCAGTGCAGAGCAACGCGTGCCACTCACGGCCCACAGCAACACGCAAACAAGTTCTGACAAGAATGAACTTACTAACAACAGAATATGGGAAAACTGGCATGTTGCAGCATTTTCTAGGCATAGTAAGCTATCTACCATATAAACTGTTCTTAGGTTTTGTGTGCAATAATAATATAATAACAATTGAACTTTTCTGAGCGTCCTGTTCTCAGCGTCGTTCTCAAAGTGTAGCTAATCTCCCCAGGAAACTCGGGGCAGAGAAGTGCTTGAAGTAGAAATGGGGTGAGGTAAGCAGTTGAAAGGGGAGGACCACTGCGTGTTCAGCCTTGCCCTTGCACAGCACAGGGGTCTTGGGGAGAAACATTCCTGGTAGAGAGGGTATTAAATAGTCAGTCCCGCACAGGTTAGTATTTGGTCCTTTTTAGCACTTCCTGGTGAGTCACCAGTGCTCTTGTTTGGACAATGAGTTATTGGCTGTTCAAAATTTTAGGTGAGAGCCTGGTCAGACTGGCAACTGGCCTCTGTCACCTCTGCTGTCCCATCTCAGGGCTGTGGGTGGGGCGTCTGGGATGTCTTCAGGCAGAACAGAAACCACTGAGGCCTTAAGGGCAGGCAGTGAGGGGTCGAAATGAGTCTGGAAGGAGGAATGGACAGCAGGTCCCCAGCAGGGATCATGAGCAAGGGTCAGGCTGGGAACCTGGCCTTGCTTTCAGGCTGGTAGAGATTTGCAAGACATTTGTGTGTCTCTGTGCATCAGACGCTTTCTGATCCTCCTTATTTTTCTTGCATGTGAGGTGTTACACATCTTGGACACGATGTCCAAGACATTCAAGAGTGGGGTCCCAGGCTGCGAGGAGGCCTTGCAAAGGCTGTGGAGCTGCCCACATGCAGCTTCAGGCTGCAGCTCCCAGGTGCTAGCAAGCTGGGTGCATACCTAGGGATAAGATCAGAGAAATCTCTAAAGAGCAGCTTTTAGCTGCCTCCAAGCCTGCACATTGATAAAGTGGCCTTATTATTTGGTAGCATATCTCTCTTAAAGGGCAAATATGTTGTCTTTAACCTTTGCTGTACTATTTCATATGGCACCTCTACCTTTGCAGGTGAGTAGAGAAAAAATACGCTGCATGCTGTCAAAACAATGACTAGGAAAGAAAAAATGGGAGAGCAGTTGGTGATGGCAGCTACCAGAAGCAACAAGCTGCTAAGGCTGTCCATGTCTCATTCACAAGCTTATTCTAGATCAGGATTTCAGCAGCTTTGCTGAGCAGTATGTGCTTCATGCCAGATAGATGACATGGACCGTAGATTTCCTGCTCTTCATAAGATGAATGGACTTTAAACTTGAGGCGAAACGTGTTCTAACAGGGTGCTTATACCAAAAAGTACGTTGTAACTTTTATTTTGAGCAGTATTAAACCTACAGGCTGTTATGTGTTCACTTCTTCATCCCTGTAATGAAGATAACCTGCCTCTCCTGTGGCACTTGGATTAGATCTTCCTGGTGTTTATAAAAGATAACAGAGGTCTCTTTAGCACCCTCTGGAAAGCTCAGCAACATTAACAATAGTGTCTCTCTTTATTTCAGTGCTTTTAGAAGCTTATTGTTTGGGGTCAGCTGGGGCAAACTGGCAAACCTTTACTAGTTCTCAGTTGGCGTCATTTCTACCTTGGCAACATTTGTTAAAACAAAAGACTCAAACAAAGAAACTCCTATATTTACTTAAATCGCTTTCTGTTCTTCTTACTGTGATCGAAAATGACTGACAATCTGGAGGGACAAGCTGTCCTGACTTAAACATTCCTGTTTAATACAATGCTGCTAGAAATGTACTTGTTATGAATCTGTTCTCATAAATTGCACTTACTAATTTATGTGCTGATGTGTTTTGGAGCTTGGAAGTCATGACTGGTTCAGCACTATTGTGTGATGGACAGGAAATAAATGCTTTGCTTTATGCTGATGGATTCTGAGACTTGGAGCCTGACAGATTTAAATCAATTTGTGATAAAGACATTGTATACCAACACATGATCTGGAGTACGCATAAATATAGAAGAGAAACAATTAAGGACCAGCTGGGGATACAGACACAAAGAATTCTAAAGTAGTAGGCTTTTAAGCCATCAAAACTGCAGGATTAGTGGGTTAGGGATGAATATGAATCCTTGTGGGTTATATACGAACTCTTGGGAATCAGTTCTATTCCAAATAGTTTACATCCTTTCTAAAAATATATAAACTAATACTCTAAACTTCACACATGTGTGTACTGATGAGGGCACAAGGGAGCCTTCCTTCTTCAGGTAAAAGCTGGAAACAACCTGGAAAGGCTCTGAGCTGGCACTTTTGTACTGAACTTCAAAACACAGCAGAAATGGGATTCAGAAAGGGACCAGCATCGAGCCCTGTCTCTGTGCTAATCCACAAACCAGCTAAACAAACAGTGAGAGAGGACAACTGCATCCAAGAGAACACAAGTTCCTTGTGCCTAGGTGTTTCACTGACTTTCTTTGCTGTAAGGTTTCAGACAGTTTGCCAACTTTATTATAGAAAATAATTTTATAATATGAAAAAGAGTAAAAAATATATATTGAATACTACAGGAACCCCGAAGTTCCTGGTTTGGGGTCCTATACATTGTCTGCCCTGTGGCACCAGAGCCACATGCAATAGAAATTTGTGCAACAGATACTCAGGTTTGTTGGGAAATGTATCCTGTGGTGCCTCCAGATAACATTCCAGTCTACAGCAGATTTTTCTCACCTGTATCATCTATGCTTGACCTTCAGGGGGCCATAAAACTAGTTCAGGACAATCTAATTCTACTCACAGAGGTACTCAGCCTGCTCTGTGGAGGTCAGCATCTCCTCTGGGTGCAGTGGTAGGAAGGCATTAGTTTCTAGCCCCTCAGATGTGGCTGGACACATCAGATTTTTGGGCATCTTCGTTGAAAGAGGAACAACACTAGGCCAAGATTGTGGGCTGTGGCGTAATCTTTGCTTTTCACAGTCATTTCCTTTTCCAGAGGGGTTATTTGTGCACGCTTGTGGCATACCTGAATACCCAAGGTGAATATACTCTCCTAGATACGAGGAAAGACAGAAATAATTTTGTTTTGTGATTTCTGGACCCAATGCTGATTCCTGAAGGGAGCCCATGGACATGGAAGCTGACACCAGTGTTGGGGTATAATCACATCCTCTTTATGGCTGCTGTGCAAGCGGGAGAGAGGATTCAGATCATTCCACTAAGAATGAGCTAATCCTTGGATCATGGAAAAAGAGGTGTGCAGAGCACAGTCAAACGATGTGACTGCCTGTCCTGGGAGTGTAACTCTGCAACCTGGGAAATAAGTGAGAGTGTGCAAAAAGAAAGAAAATACAGTGCAAAGAAAAACCTAAAATCTACCCTGAGATCTTTCTGCAATCATCCATAGACTAAAGAGTCTGGACTGCAAGGGCAGCTGCTGCAGAAGGCTCAAGGGAGCACAGTGTCACCTGTGAGAGTCCACCAGCGTAAGTGGCCAAGGTCCGTGAAAGCACTAGGAAATAGTCTCCTGGCTGCTGACTCTGTGACGCTACTTCTGTCCACAGTAATTGCCCCAGACATAACCTGAGGTTTATGCTTTGTGAGGAATTTGTGGGGAACTGTGGGCTTTTTAGTAAAGGAAAGTTATGACAGAAAAGCCAAAAGTCTGTGCAGAAGTCGGGAGATGGGAAGAGACTTGAGCGCACTGGTTTTTATTGGCTTGGGCTGGTGTTTGCCCATCCTCTTGCACGTCCTTTTGTGCAAATGGAGAAATTGCTCATTTTTCCTGGTCAGACGAAACCCAGCTATAGGCAGGGTCCCTGTGGAAGTGGCATCCAGCCTGAATCAAGGTTGCCATTCTCCAGTACGCTTTTAGCCCTCCTTTTTCCCTGCTGCACCCGCTCCAGGCTTCTCACTTTAATTTTGGGCTGTGAAATATAGCCATCCTTTTGTCACATGCCTAGTCATTACTATGGGTGAAGGTTTATTACTGGGTGTAGACTGTTTCATATACCAAGATTTCTAGCAGTTTTTCAACATAGAATCGGAAAATCTTCTTTTAAAAACTTACACAGACTTGGCTGCTGTATAACCAGCAGCTAAATTAAGCCCAATTAATCTGGGCCAGAATCTGATCTCCAATATTCCTCTACAAACCTGGAGCAGGTTTGCGGATTACACAGAATTATTCTGTGTTTCAATCAAACACAGAATCTGTCCCCTTATGCTCCACCAAACAGATGCAATTACACTACATCTTTTCTACCTACTTACATATATTTACATTTAAGGGTATCAGTGGAAAATACTATCAACGGATACATTCTGGCTGATTCCTGAAAGCATGCAGTAATATAAAATATTTATTTTAGAGAGTGAGATACTTAATTGTACTCAGACACCTCTGGAATCCACTCTCATTCATTTCTGTATGAAAAGCAAACAGACAAAAGTCTAGCTGACAGCTTGCCAACGCACTAATTAACTTTCAGCTGCAGCATTCTCAGTCAGACTTTGCTCGCAACCTATACACCCTGCCAGGAAGCACAGCAACGAAATGCAACTTTAAAATATAGAACTAGACAGAATATAGAGGATGGCTTCATAGGAAATGAAAATGTTCTGCATGCGAACATGGGTTATACCTTTTTATTATATATTTAGAGAAGACCTGTGTGTAATTCGCTCATGGCTTGGTAACCCAGATTTTATTATTACTCCTCTTTAATTCAGGAAATTCAAAGATCTGTTCATTATCCACATACATAAGTCTCCTCTTGATTGTTTTGCTACTGCATATCTTTCCAAATGTGTACTTTGTGCAGTGGAATACAATACAGGTGGAAACCTTAAGTTTCCAGTTTTTTAGAGACAAAACCTCATGGTCAAGAAACTCTTACAGACCCCTCCACTTTCTAGTGCTTGCCTAAGTGACATTGATGTTATTTTGCTCTATCTTTTATGTTTTGCAGGCTATTCAAACTTTCCTCTAGTGTAAGACACAAAAAGTGTGTTTATGGGAAAAACAAGATTCTAAATGTAAATTACAAATTTAATTCATATTTGTCCTCCTTTGTCTTTAACCAAAATCAGCCCCCTCCCACCCCCACATCTGCTCTGCTTCTGGTCTCTTCCCCCCTCCCATCTGCTCCTGCTCTGTCTCCCCTCCTCCCCCATCTGCTTGAACATCACTAACCCTCCAGGGATCCCTTTTCCCCTCTTGGACTCCCTGCCTATCTCCCAGCTGGGCTTTCCTCTGCTATCTGAAAACAAAATGATAAAAACAAGTGTTTATGATGGAGAAAGCAACACACATACCATTGTTAGTGAACTTCTGAGAATTCCTTTCCTTGTGCTCTGTAGAGAAAATAGAAAACACCTCCTTGACTTCTCAAGCGCGATAATATCATACCACATCTGAGTCTTCTCAGAGGCTTCAGGCTCTTCTAATGGATTCAGTTGAGGCATTGATTAGACAAGCGCCCCAAATGTTTCCTCAGAGTGGGAAGCTTTATTCTTTTATCTCATTACCATGTCCATCATTAGCAGTGCCAAATATCAAAGGCAGCTCCTCAGTCCTGGGTCAGACACTGTTTTCTCCATCACTTCTGGGAACTGAAAACATGGCTGAACTGGCTTTGATGGCTACAGGTTCAGGCAGTGATGAAACTGCAATTGACATCAAGTTGCAAAGGTCTTTGAAAACACTGTGTTTTCCACACTATCCATCTTACGTGGGTCCATTGACTAGCCTGCAGTTACACTGGCATGAATGCAGCACAACAGAGCAGAGGGTAGTTCCCTGAATATCCGAGAACTAATTTTCTATTATTTCATTGTTATAAAGTCTTTCCCTATACACAGCGCAATCACTGTGGCCCGCCTCAATTGTTTGGCACTCGCTAAGGCAAACTTGGCAAAGCATCGTAGTACTTTTTCAAGTATTCTTCCACGGAGCACATTTCAGTAACAAAATTTCAGGAAACACTTTTTGGTTTTATACAGCTTAAAGCAATATTTTATTTTGACCAATTTTTCCATGGATGCATGAATATACTGTAAGCCTTAGGAACCCTTGTTGAGGAATTACAGTACTGTATTGCATAAATCAGCCTTGAACTGCTTTGCCTGGAGACCTGTCAGTTTTATTTAACAGAAAAAAACCCTATATATATATAGGTAGGAGTGTCTAGCTCCACAGCTACTGCCTTACCTCCCAACCCAAAGTTAGGTCAGTGGAAATATTTTTCAAAAGCATGCAGAATTGAACAAATTGGCACTGAACATACATGAAGCAAAAATTAAAGGACTGAGAAAGTTTGCCATAATACTGTGGCACATTTTAGGGCAACTTTGTTGTTTGAATAATAAAAACATTTTTAAATCTCACTACATTACCTTTCTGTGTCACTTTATTGGTAGTCTAATTGTTTGGATGGTAGATGAATTATATGTGATAAAGTTTGTGGTTGTCAAATACATTTCTGGCTAATTTGGTTTTAAAAGCTGAACACGAAAGAAGAAATGTGTGTTTGCTGCATACAGTTTCCTATGTGTCACTGTCACACTTTATCTAAGGAAAGGGCATGAGGTATCTTGGTAGATAAACCAAATGAGAACCATTTTTCTGGGGAAAAGATAGCTCTACTCGGTCCGTGATGACTTTGGTGAAAGCAACTGTGCATCTTCAGAGAACATATGCTAAATATATAGCGTGAGGAAAATATTTTTTAGAAAAAATATATTGATTTTTATAAAATTGAAATAATTGTCACTGAATTAAAAAATAATAATTTTTCCTTAGAAACCATTCCATGATGAGTGATTATTCTTCAACTTCTTTTTTCCCTAGCAAAGACAGGGAATATACAGTCCCTTCAGGCTTAACCAGGTTTATGTATTTTTCTTGTATTAGAGAACAGGATTAAAGAGAAGGCAGCACCAGCAATGTTTTCAATTTTACCACAAATTCAACTACCTGTTTTGTCACGCGGATTTACAATCCCTTCATGAATAGCTGAAGGGACTTCTTACCCGTAAAGTGATCAGGAAAGAGGAAAAAAACCCCAAAACTATATCGCACATTAAATATTAAAATCACTCTTACAATATTTGGTATCTTAAGAATCTTGCAACAATTTAAAACAGTTAATGAATGTTTACAACTTATCTGAGAGGTATTGTTTATTTTCCCCATTTTATATGTGCCAGTAAAATTATATGCTGATTGAGTCCCACAGGAAGTGTTCCATAGCTCATTTCATCAGATTGGACCTGAATGGATATAAGTGATAGCTCAGAAAATCTGCAACAGAACAGAAAATGGGTCCCAGATTACACAATTACTAGCCCTATACTTTTAAGTAAGACCAGTCTCCCGACAGAGGCCTCAATCTGAAACTGCAACAGGATTTATTCTGAAGTTAAATAATAGTGCTAAGGTGAAATATCATAAGGTGAATTTTCAGAATAGAATTCAATTTGTCCTCTAAAGAGAAATTTAAAACCTAATTTTAGGAATTAATCTGCTTTTTTGGTTATATAATGAGTCCAATAGTGTTAAACCGGATAAAATATATGCAATTTAAAAAAAGGCATGGAAAAGGAAAAAGAGGAAAAAGAAAAGGATGCTATATAAAGCCCTAATTAGGACAATGTTCTTTATGGATTTTTTTTGCTATTTAACTTTTGTTATGTGTTTTTTTTTAATAAACAAAACCACAGTATTTCCAAGGATAAAAAGGCTAAAGACAATAATCTAAATACAATCCAATTTGACTGTAAAGTTTTCTCTGCATGGCTTCTACTCCAGATGGTTGGTAGTTTTTATTTCTCCATTATTTAGAACAACCTATTAGGATTCTACAGCCTTAGCGAGGACTATAGAAATCTTATCTTTCGGTTTTCTGTACTTTGAAGATCTGAATGTTAGCATCCATTTTATTATCACTAGGTAAAGGTAACAGCATAGTCATTTGATAATGTTCTCTACTTTCATGTGTTTTAGTACTTATGTTGGTGCCGCCTCATTTGCTGATATTTTCATTTCATATTTTTCTAGCAAAACCATTTCTATATAATTGAATAAGTAGAATGGGGCAGTGGGGGGAGGAGGAGGATTGCCTTTAACCATAAGCAAATTTGGGCCTTACCTCTAGAATTTCAGACAATGAATGTTAAATGTTGATTCATAGCTCAATGTCTTGTCACAGGATATCAGTTTGACACATATAGAAAAGATCCATCAATTTTAATAAAGCGTTTCCTCTCTGTAGAGTTAAACTACCCATATATTTTTCTGTAGGAGAAAGATGCTCAATAATTACTATTTTAGAACAATATTTAAATACTGTAAGACTCAGTTTTGTACCTTTTGGTGTAAGAAAGCCGAGCTATTAAACCTGCATATATTTGTCTGTGCGTCAGTTAAATGGGTGAGTAGATGTCACTTGCTTGCATAACTTGATATAGCTTTAGTCTATTTACTAACGGCAATATAATCACTGAGGCAGAGAGCCAAGTATAGGCTCAAAATCCAGCTGGGAACATGGGCAAGTCTTTCTGCTGCATGATGTTGAAGGTAGCTTGTAGATATTCATGCAAGGTGAAGCATTGCTTTTGACAACTGTCTAGATATATCTAAATGTAAGAAAATTTAGGATAAATTTAACCACATCAAAGAAATGAGATGCCTGTCATCTATAACATATATTGCTGGATTTAGCAGTAAGACCTTCTTTTTTTTAAACTTGATCTTACTATAGATGCCACACAATCAAATAATCTGATCATTACACACTACCCAACTAACTGTGCATCACAAAAAAACTTAATACGAGTGAAATTAATAAAAGGATGTGGTTACTTTAAAGAGCTGGAATACTACCTCATACTTGTGTATGAGAGGATGACTGTGTTCCCTGTTCCTCCTCACAACACTGGCACAAACGTATTTAAATATAGTTGGACCAGATGATCATTGTAGATCCCTTTCAACTGAAATAGTCTATTCTATTCTAAATATTCTATTCTAACCAAGTAAAAGAAAAACATAAATGCACTTTTTGAAGAAAGCAAATGGACACCTGCATGATGTGAGGTGTGACAGGAGAGTACCAAACTAAAACCTTGCACCAGTGAATCTTACTGTTTCTTCAAGGAAGATCTTGACTAAGGGCATCACTGTCTGAAGACGAGACAACATAAGATATAAGATAGCTCTGTTTTTTTCTAAAGCTCCTAAGAGGTTCAATATCCCAGATTTTTTTTAATTCTGCTTTTAATGATCGGTGCTTCACTATTTTCTTGATTTATTGGAGAATCAGAAAAAAATTTTTGCAGAGTTTATGCAAGTAACTGCAGTTTAACTCTATGACTTTGATTTTTTAAATCAAATACACTTAGTGAACTTTTAATGTATGCAGTTAAAAATAATGTACATTGAGTATTTCTGAATAAGTAAAATCAAGGAATCTGTTCATTGACACTCCAGAACTCAAAACGAGGTTTGAGTAAATTATTCAGTGTGAATTATTTGTTCAGCTCTCTTCACTATACCTTAGGTTTGCTTGATTACTACTAAACAGACTTTCCCAGAGTATGATATTTTCAAGGACGGAATCAGGAGTACAAAGGCGACCTTAGCTTACACCATCAAATTTAGGAGGCCTTGAATTACAAATTCTTAATCCTCTATCTCTTAGCAAAGATCATATACTACATTTTCTTAATCAGAAAAAATGCTTCAGTTCTTCTTTCTTTCTT
Source organism: Gavia stellata (assembly GCF_030936135.1). Classification (NCBI taxonomy): domain Eukaryota; kingdom Metazoa; phylum Chordata; class Aves; order Gaviiformes; family Gaviidae; genus Gavia; species Gavia stellata. The sequence continues at coordinate 21,971,789 of NC_082603.1, read as the reverse complement.
AATATATCACATACATAAAACAATGCCAGCAGTCAGCAATCATAAGCAACCATAAAGTAACAAATCAATGAGCACAAGCAATAGTTGAAGAAAACATCTTTTAAAAAACAAACTTCAGTTTTAACTTTCAGTTAGTAATTTATAAACAGTAACAGGGAATTAAAAACCTCCTAATTTTATGAAACAATATCCTTTTTAATTCTTAGTTTTCTGAGTGTGGGGTAAACATTTCTCTTAACATTTTCAAATACTACACATAATCAGGTTTTCAAGTTTAGCTGAAAGTACATATTAGATGGTTCTGGAAAAAGAAGTAGAAGACTCAGTGTTTTGGAGGTTGTTACGGGATTTGACTGCACAACAGCACTATTTCTCATATTTTAAGGGATAGTTTCTTTTTATATAGAAAAAGATCTTGTTGCTTCTAATTTAATTTGTTGTGAATTTTAAAAGAGAACTGGATGTTTGGGGAGGGCATAAAAAGCTTAAAAAGAAAGCCTGCAGCAGCTAGCGTCAACCTCTTTCAAGTGGTTGCCGTTTAAACCTGAGATAGTCCAGCCCTGCTTGATGGACTTCTTGATGTGGACAGGGTTTGAGCTGAAGCCAAACATAAAAAAAAAAAAAGGTCAGCTGGTTTGTCTCTGTCCTGAAAGATCCTTTGTGCGTGTATATAATACAACAGGAGAAGACAACATTCAGAAGGTGACTCTAAATAGGGATTAAAAAGATACTGGGTTTTTTAATGCCTTTCTTTTTGAAGATAGGTGCAGTTACATCAATTCCTCAGAGTCAGCCAGCAGAAATGGACCTGCTAGGATTCAGTAAGCCACTGAACTGCCGTCTTTTGCAGGTTGTCTACAACATTTTATGAAACAGAGAGAAAGACAGACATCAATCCTGAATTCTACATACCCCTCCAAACACCTAAAGGTGAGGAAGACTTAGATGAAACAACCAGACCAAGAAAGAACAATGGGGAAAAATTATGTTTTGTTCAAGGTTCCAAGTCTCTATGCCCATTACTTTTTATGTTTTTAAAGGAATATAATGGGATGCTGTCATTTGAGTTAGCAGCTTGATTGCTTCTTAGAGATGTTAATATTAATTCTTTTTAAAAGCAGTAGTAATAGACTTACTTGGTTAGCAGTAGAATAAATATGCATATTAACTGTAGTCCCTGTGGTTTAGAGTTCGCTTTTGGTCACTGTTGATCCTATAACTGGTGACACAAATGTATCAAACAGGACACTGCACCAATCTGAATGCACCAGAGGAGAAGGTGGTCTCCTGAGCTGAGTCAGGTGTAGGATGAGACCCACATTTCCTAGATAATACAACCACCACCTGAAAAAGATAAGTTGAAGGATTAGTAAAAGAAGTGTGTTTGCTTAACTGCTTTGCAGGTGCTGATGATCAGCATTAACTTAATGATGGCTGTTTCTTGAGGGCTGCTGAAGTTGATCTGCTCCTTTTGGAGTCTGAAGCCGGCAAAGATTGACTCGGCCGCTGCGTGTGGGCTGGCTGTGCTCCTGCCTTCTGCTCTGGGCAATGCAGTCTGCAGCATACCCCTGCCACTAATCCAGTGAAATATTTTGTCGCTTTGGCTTCTTAGTAATCAAGAAAAGATGTGTATGCATTTTGTGCCTCAGGTATGTACAGTACAAGAATGTGTGTTCATATTGTTTGCTGATACTGCTTGAGTTATTTAAAAAAAATATTCATTTTCTGCCTCTGGTTTTGGGGGTTTTTTTCCTCAATAAAGATTTTGTGGAAGTGTTAACAAAGCTGCTGTCAGCTACTGACTGATTCTGTGTTTTACATTCTGTTTCCAACTTGGCATAAATCCTAAAACTAATAAAAGGATGTGGTTCTCCTCTTGGTAATTAAAGTAAGATGATTATTCTACAATAATAATCCTCTTAAATAGTGAGGCGTATAAACAATGGAAAGATAATTCTGTGCTCAGCAGTGTAATATATTGGTAAATAAAAAAAATAGATTGCTTTTGAATTGATAAACAAGTAATCCTGTTTGTTTCAGTCAGAATAATGAATCTCCATTTGGGTAACAAACGAGCGTTTGGTTTGTGACCCTGAAGATATAAGGTAGAATTCGGATAGTCCATGCATTCAGAAATAACTATTTTATCAACTTGCCAATTCTGAGCCTAAAGCATACATCATAGCTAAGGATAACAATCTGTTTCATCCTCCTGACTTCATATATTCTGATAAATACTAAACAAATAAAGGTGTAAAGGATATTTTTATCTGTAAATATTCTTTTTTCTTTTTCTTTTTTTATCCTAAATTTTACAGCTAAGTTGTTTGTGCTATAAATATTACAGAGATCATGGCATTTTTTGCAAATGTATGTTTGATGCTTGTTTTTATCTTAGAAGAGCAGAGCAGGTTCCTTAACACAAGCAAAATTACTTCTAGTGCAGAGGCAATCAGCCTTAGGCATGAATGCTTCCCAGAGGTAAACAGCTATCTGCTGAGAGAGAAGAGGATGGGAGAAGGGGCTGGAGCAGCCAGAGTGGTGCACAATGTGGGTATGGGCATTTTGCTAGCCATTGCTATCTGAGGGGGAGAGCAATAGAGAGGGGACTGAAGGGCTTAGCCATCCCATTCACACAGCTGTTTCACAATGGAGCTCAGTAATATCAGCGATGTGGCAAACTGAGGCCAGTCATTGCAGGGGCATGGAGAAAATTCAAAGCTATATCTAAAGTGCAATGCACATCACCTGCATGGTCCATGTGCAGCACGTCCAACCCTTCCTAGGTAGCTGTGTAAGCAGAAAGCCAAACCTACCCTATAAACCTATTTGTCATGGGCACAACCCAGCACAGAGATCACAGGACCTGTATTCCTTAGCTATGGTTGATGCTCAGATTTTTATATTTAAATGTTTATGATAATAATCTATTTTATTGCTCACTATGTCTATAATACTCTGACAAAATGAATAGAAATGTAAGGGAATGTGGTAATACATCATATAAATAAGCTTCTCATAATGTCTCGCATTGATATAAATCAGAGCAGAATTTTCCCCCAAAATCTTTGCTGCTTGAGTAAATAGCAACACACAAGGTAAAAAGAAAACTGATGGGTAATGGCCAAGTGTGTGTTACCCATGATAGTGGTGTTGTAGTTGCCAGCAGTACTGAGAAATAGCTGAAAAATTGATTCACGCTGAAACTAATGTGGCAGCGAGCTCTACTAAGAAACTAAAGAGAATAAACTTAGCCCTAGTCTAGCATTGTCTGTTTAGGCTTCAACATTTTTTCCCTTCAAAGTAAATAAGTATAAATCACTGCTACATACTTGCAACCCTTTTCTGAAAAGCGAAAACAGTACAGCAGGAGGGAGGCAAAACAAACTGTCACCTGGAAATCCCAAGTTGTGTATTTATCACTTTTGTGTAAATTTTTTTTCTCTGTTGTTACTGTACCACAGATTACTGGTTTTGGAGCAAATGGATATGTTTGTGCTGTCCATTCTTGGATGAAATCACACTTAGATTTTATTCATACCACTTTAGAATATGTTAGGGTTTTATGCTTACATTATGCAAAGAAGCACGCTTAGGTTTACACAAAGCAAGAGGAGTTCTGCTCTGGAAAAGCTCCTGAGCTGAGCTCCTGTATTCTGAAAAGCATTATAATACCTCCTCATTGTCTGTTCCCCACTCCTGGCATAAAGGTTTCTCTGATAATTTGTGTGTGTTTTGAATGTGAAAATGGACATATTGTCTCTCAACAGGACTTATTTAATCCAATTTCTGATGCTATTATCACTGACAGCTTTTAGGGGAGCAGCTGTAGTTTTGATTTATGTCCTCAAAGAATTTGTTCTGTCAAGGAACATTTCCAAATATGTCGGGATGCATAAACCCTTCTCAAAAGGGATCCCTTATGAAGTATAAATGAGAGGATCAAGGGACTGCAAGTGTTAGACACATTTCTGTTTTAAAACAATGTATAACCCTTTGGGTTCTTAAATACACTTTTGTCTATTCCAATCAGTCTTAAATCAAAAGCCCTTGAAGACAACGCTAAGAGTGGTAAGTAGAGGCAACTTCTCAAGTGAACCTCTCAGGGAGCAATTAGATTGATCAATTTTATGTAAGTAATTCAGTTCTGTATCTAGGTCCTGGCAAACCTTGTACGGGGCTTAAAAATTTCCATTAAAGTTTATGCTATATGAATTAAAGACTTAGCGACTACTGCTTATATCTTTAACTACGCAAATTGAACAACAATTTTCAATATTCTAGTACATCAATGGCAACTCTTAAATCATAAAAATAGAATTGTCTTAATAGGCTGTATCACTTGCAACTCCCTCTGACCACTTTTCACACATCTCTTGAAACAGACTAATCACAAACTTTGTAAGGTAGTGTGACTTATGGGTCAATGATGGGAGGCCTTGAAAATAAATTGTTTTCCTTGTACAAGTCCTTCTAACAAAGTGTAACTATTATGGTGCAATAAATCAAAACTGAATTTGTGTGAAAACCTACTCTAGAGATTTTTATTGTATAGAGATTACTAGTGATGGTGCTTACAAAATTGTTACTTTAAGGTCTTCAGGAATAGCAACTTCCAAATGGGTTGCCTTATTCCAGTTTTCTCTTCCCTGTTCAAAAAATACATAAACAATACTAAGTGGCTTTGTTCAATTGATCCAGAATCGAATGGAAACAATTTACAAAATTATTTCATTACCTTTCAAGTAAAGGATTGTTTAGAGACCTATTGGTCACACATCTGACCTCACTTACATTAGCGTTCAACTGTAATCGATTGAGTTATTCTGGATTTATGGTAGTATTATGGGGAGTATATTTAGTAGAACTAGGCATAGTTGCCTAGGTTCTGGAAACCAGAGCCTAGCCTTTAACTGCCTGTTCTGCAGCCTTGAAGAAAACATCTTCACTGTCTGAAGACTTATTTTTTCTGTTCTGTTTTTCTTTCCCTTTCCTTTGAAATAAGGAAATAACCATCTCAAATGGGTGAGTATTAAAATCTTATTTAATCAAACCACAAGGCTAGTGAAAGTAAACTGCATGAATACTTTCTGTAACTTTTTGACCCTGTGCCTTCTTTGGACATACTCATGTTCTCATTCTGTGTCTGTGTGTAAAATCCAAGACAGCGTTTTGCAGAGCTGGATGTGATGGAGTCTTGGACGTACTTCCCCATTGAACCCAGTCTTAACAGAGAGAGGCTCTTGCTTCTAGTCAAGAGAAACTTACTCTAACCTTTCCCACAGCACAATGCATTTTTTTTCTTGGCTCAAGTCTTTGTATTTGTAACAAGGCTAAAAATTGATGAGAAAGTCTGTCTTCCGGATAATCAAGATTTCAGTTATCTGATGAAATTTGTAATGCAGTTAATAGACATGGGATAACAAGGCATTTCAGTATTTGGGAGATGGTATTGTATTTGGTAAACTATCATAGGACCTGTAAGTCAAGGCAGTGTTCCAAAGAGTAATTATGACTGTTTTAGTTAAATAATCTTTCCCTCTTAAGAATTTTTTCCTGGGTCAGTATGAAACAATTATCCAGTGTGCCCAAGACACATGCTCTGACTTGCTGGAACTTGTTTATTTCTGACTGTTTTGATGGTATACAGGATTGCTGGATAGCAGTATTTCATGTTGTCTTTCATTTTGAATACTTTTTTGTAAAAATCTGGTATATTGTCCATAGATTTAGTTGCGTTATCAGATCACAGATTAGAATGACAAAAAAACCACACATGCTTAAAATAAAAGGGGATTTTGTTTTTTTGTTTTCCTGGAAGAAATTATCTTTTTCTGGACACCCAGTGGTGTCTCTTCAGGCTGCTATCACCTGCTAGCACTTATGAACCTGTCAAGAGCTACTGGGAAATATCATAGATTTCTTTGTTTTCGCCTTGTTCAGACCCCCGACAGGAGAAGACCCCTCTTCTAGTCTCAGACAATTGTTTGATATCAAATGTGTCTTAATTTCAATACTAGAAAAATTAAATTATTGTGAATTGCCTTGAAAACTTGGCAGCTAATACAGAGATGCATGCTAACAGGTATGGCACGATTGTACCGCATATTCCTATTCTCATGGAGATGGAAAATCTTATCCAAGACATCACTGTAGAACTCTCAGAAAATCCTTTTATGTAGCAGCCATGTTAAATGTTTTATGTTGTGGTACGTTGTGAAGTATTCAAGTTAATTTTTAGTTGTTTTATTTCATATTGAGAGTTTGATGTGGGGGGGAAATAAGCAGTCTGTGCTGGTCCTAGCTATCTTTATTCACCAAATATTCATATGTGTGATAATTAAGTACTTTGCTGGTATTTCTATGTTGGGAACCTGATTTGCCTACCAAAATTATATAAACTACCATATAATAGATGTGACTTTGTTGTCGGTTTGTTTTTTTAAATCACCAACAAGGAGTGCTGAATTTTAAATATCAGAATGATAGAAGAGGAAAAACTGGTATCTACTTTGTGAGGTTAATTTTGCAGAAACTCAGGTTTCCAGTCCAGGGGGTACTTTGCTTCTAAGAGGTACTTATGCAGACTGTGCTTCCAGTGGATTAACATCCAAAAATGAGATGACTTCTGCCAAATACACTGATATCATCACTATCATGACTATGAAACCAAGGGGTAATAAAATCAAGGGATAATGAGTAAGGGACAGTATTTCCTGGGTAATAATTTACTCTGCAAATATTGGGGTGAATCCCCCTTATGCCAGTTTCAGCTCAACTGTCACAGATTCATATGCATATGTGTTTTGTGCTGGCACACATACGATTGAGACTAAAAGGTGTCTATAAGAGCAAATGATTGATTTCTTCCAGGTTTGGGGAAACCAAGTCTGAAACGAAACAATGAACACAGTCCCTAAGATTCACTCCTAGAAAAAATGAGCAGATTCTTGAGATATTCAAGCAACCCTGGTGTAGTTTACAATGCTATCTTTACCAAGCAGAGTTGCTCAAAGTAGTTACTAGACTAAAGAGAAAAGATAGAATACCTACTCCATCTAACATAATACTATAGATATGTTACCAAAATGTCTCAGAAGAGCAGCTGGGCGATGCTTGTGGGGAGCATATGTATGAGCTTGAAGAAGCATATGTATGAACTGCATTTTATTACAGAACAGATGTCAGATATGTTGAACTGTGATACAATGTAGATCATTTTATTGGCTTCCTTGTAAAAGACAGTTTTAAAAGAATACTGACTAATCTCTTCTACTTTCTTGTACAACATCAAGGGAGAGATAAGTCAGTGACCAACTTCCTGAAGGGATGAAGAACTCCTTCGAGGTGAAGGAGGCCAAGAGAAAAAGGCCACTTTCCTTAAGGCAAGGTAACAAGAGGTTGAGGGGGGCATCCAATGGTGGGTTTTGGGGATTTTTTTTAAGCACCTGACAAAGGGGCCCTTGACATTTCTTTCTTTCCTTTCTGAGGCCCTGGCTCCCGGAGGGGAAAAAGAGGATGAAAAAGCTCATAGGAAATGTAAGTGATCTTTATTGACCTGTGACTTTCGTGTAACCATGGCCTCTGGCATGTGACTCAATGTGCATTTCTTGTCAAAACAGGTAAGGGAATTGTGCGCTGCCCTGAAGGAATGTACAGTGTGTGTGTACAGTGCTGAAAGGCAAGAGATTCATGTGAGGGCTGAGGTGAGAAGAGGAAGATACAGGAAAGTGTGAGAAGGAAGAAGTACTGTGAAATGAATTACTTCTTGTTTCCTCAGTGCTGGTGGAGGATTGCCAGAGTTACTGACTTTTTTCTGTTACCAACTCATTGTTGTTCCTCTTTTTTCCCCCTCAAAATTTCATATTTATTTTGATTCAGGAACCATATAGTTACATGCTTTTATTTTTCTAAATTTGATGAGGTTTCTTAGATTTAATGAATATTTCCATCCAATATTTCTGTAATTATATGCAGTAATTATTGTATGTATGCAAACTATCAGGAAAGATCTAACAGGATATGTAGGAATAATTAGCCTATGGCTATGTAGCAATAGGCTATGTAGTATAGGCTGTGTAGGAATAATTAGCCTTACCTGTGATGGTTTAAACAGTTCATACCATTGAGGTAAATGTAAAAAGTATTGTCCAGCAAACTAGTATTGTTTAGAAGGGCAAGGCAGGTCTTGTATTATTCCCAAAGATAAGGTCAGCAATTAAACCAAGGAGTTGAGGTCCTGACCAAATATTCCTGAGGAGATGTGGAGCCTGAAAAGGGATAGGAAAGTTCTTTCTGAAAGCATTTTAAGCAGTTAACTTAGTACTGGCTGTATTTCGGACCTACCACCAGTGGCTCTGAAGCATTGGGCCAGAAGCACAGGCATATCCAGGAAAAGTGCTCAAAATGTGCAGGGGCATCTCCAGGTTCGGGCATCTCACCCGCAGTTTAAAAAAGGGAGACAAAAATAAGGTGGTATTTAAGACAAGAGGTACGAGAAGTATGGCTTATAGATTTTGATATGTTGTTCCTTGAGTTTTCTGTTTTGTAGGGAAGACGAAGTAGGTGAGGCGAAACAGGCTTGTACATAAAACCTACAGCTAAATCTGGCAAATCTGGCAAGATATGCAGGTACCTTCCTCCAGTTTTTGGGTCAATAGACATGTCAAGTGACGCATCTTTCTGCTTCACTGGAGGCCCAATTCTCTTCTTAAGGATGACTTTTTAGACAGCAAAAACAAAATACACTGAGACGTTGGGCACTTGCTAGAGAAGAAAATTTGGGTCCTCTGCTCCCTGTATTGCCAGAAGGCTTCTCTGAAACAGGAATGAGTGGGATGGGTTTTATCAGGTGGGAGATTCTGGGAGATGATCGACCTATCAGCAAATTATTCATACACAGCTTCCATAGACTTGGAATAACTCAAAATGATTCTTGAATGTCTTGTCTGTGAGAGTCAAAAACTTGAGTAAGGCAGTTCTGGTCAGCATTTGTAGGTAAAATGACAGAATAGATTGAGGCCAATTTTGAGGATATGACCTCAAAACACCTGAAATGAGGAATGATTTATTGGACAAGACTAGAGTGATCTGAGTTTAGAGGAAGCTCTCGCAAGAGGATAACAGCATCCAATTGCTATAAAGTCTGCTGGAATTATGTGAAAAGTAGATTGGACTCTTTCAGTACAGCAAGCCTGAAAGAATTGAGCAAGAATGCTTCATACAGGAATTATATTCTCTTTTATGTTGGGTTTTTGGTGTGGTTTTTTTTTTTGTAGGGTCAAAAATATGTCAGAATTTGAGAAAGACCTGTGCAACTGGACTAAGGTCACATGTGGGGCTGAAGCTAAGGCTTCCTAAAATAACTGGATCAGGATTCACCACAGAGCATGCATCCCTGTGAACTAATTGATGGTTAGACTTGAACGAAAGAAAAAACAGCAGTTAGATTAAGTCTCACAATACATGTCCTTTTGTTTGTTTTTTTCCAATGCTCACTGCATTATAAGTCTCTTCACAGGGCCAGTAGTGCTTCCAAATTGTGTAAATGATACCATGCACATTTTTCTTGTATTTTGAATACCTGAGTTATTGTGTACCTTTTGGCTTGTGGAAAGAATGAGAAAAGAGAAGATTCAAAGGAGGATTTAGGAAATAGCTTGAAGAAAATGAAGCATGTGAATAATATTAACACAAAAGAGTTGTGTGGACCTTTTGACCTTTTTTGGATGAGTCTTCTGTGCACTACTTTCTGAGATTAGTTGACATTTACAGACCTTGTCAAAGAGAAAAGGAAAGGATGAAAGCGGTGGGAGGGGGAAGACAGCTCAGTGGTCCCTACTGTAAAAAATATCATCCAATCCCTGTGTGGTTACTTTTTCTGGTCTCACTTCATAGAAATATTTCACAGAAAAAGACAATTTCTCCTTGTGCTTCAAGCTGACTCCTGATCCCTCACATCAGATTTACCTAACTGTTTCATCCTGGGAGCAGTGAGATCAGACCTGAGAGTTTGTGTCAGCAGCAGCAGTCTCTCTGCCAGATGCGCCTAAGGGGCAAGCAACAAAGTGTTTGCAAGCTTGCAGGGGTTTGTTTTCCACATCTCAAAAACATCCACTCCTGAACAGCTGACAGTAGCAGTTCTACTAATGTGTCCCACAAAACAATCAATCTGAATTGTAAAATATCCCATAAAACAACTTTGCTCCCACTGGTATTGCCCTCTGCCCCAGAATTCAAACCTAATTTGAGGAATGCTCTGAGGAATGAAAATTCAAAGGAGTTTCAGTGCAAATATATTGAAGACTGATTTATAAATTACAAATGGTTTTGGCTGCCCTGTATCTATGCTTCACAAGCATCACCCCACCTTACAGAGTCACACACTCTGGCTTCAGTGTCTGCATGCTTTATGAGCACGTGCTGCGTTAGGTGCCTGAAGATAAGGTATGCATAAGGTAAAGAGCTTAACGGCAAACCAGGAAAGATAAGTGATAGGAAGCCCCCAAAATAGACATGATGCTCAGCCATAAGCCAGCAATCCCTTTTCCTCCAGCTAGGATTTGCAACTGATGGCCATCTCCTGCAGTTTGGTGCCTAAGCCACCCTACTTATTTTTCACAAAAACCATAATGAATATTTGGGGGGAATACTTCATTTTTCAAAATTAGAAAGGGCTCTTGCCTACCCCACAAGGCAGGCTTGATTCCATGACTTGAAACTGGGAGTTGGTGGAAGATCTCCCATTTCTCAGGAAAATGTCCCAGGTATTGTCTTACTGGGAATTCTGCCTCTCAGAATTTCTCCTATTAAAGCTGTTCCACTTTGTGTAAACAATTAAATATTAATTAAGCTGGGGGAAAAAGAAGGGAGGAGAGATTGACTCTATAGCCTGGTGGTTAGGGAAATCATGTGGGAAAGTCAGATTCACATCCTTCTTAAATTATTTATACCAAATGGAATAGTGTCAGCTGGAGGGAGTGAAAGATTTACCTCGGACTGTGCTATAGCCTAATGGTTGCAGCAGGCTCTCAGGAGGGTGACAAACTGGACTTAAATCCCTTTGTCAGACTGAAACAGGGAGGGTTATGACCTCAGTTCCACAGAAGCTACCTACTCTAACTATTAAGCTGTTGGGGGAGCAGCTCTTCTACCTTTTTATAGTAGTTCCTGATGGTTTAGGATTGTTATTGTTTTACTTTGGCAGATGTTCTTATAGCTAAGATAACCAGAGAAATGCTTGGGTTTTGATGTGTGGGTGATGTTTTTTGTTGTTTGTTTGCTTTTGATGTAGTTGTGGTCTTTGAGGGCTTCTCACTATCAGGAGTTCAGTGATTATCTGGTAGTTTGACCGGTATGTTTTGGTTCAGGAACCATGTAAGCGTAGAGAAAAGAGTAAACATGCTTGAGGTTAGCTGATGACAGTCTGGCAAGCAGGAAGTTTGCAAAGCAGTGCTTTCCACCCATTGTTGATTTTGTACATTATGGCAGAAGTGTAAACTCTAACAAATGTAACTTAGAAATTTGTGCAGTTAGGGAACTTAAATGCTTCCAGATGAGGAAGAGGCAAAAAAGGCCTATAAAGATCTTCATTTTGGTCTTGATCACTAAAATTACAGTAATACATTAAACCCTTTGTGAATATAGAATTTGAGAAGGTTTTAACTTCCTTCTTGTACTGCAAAGCATGCTAGGTAGCTCTGTTAGGAGCCTGACATCTGCAGCACCAGGAAGATTTGAAAAAGTACCATCTGAAAGTGATGATGGCTGAGGTACTTTTGGTAGTATTTTGGGAGCAAATTTTCTTACACTTATACTTAATCAGCTCTAGCATTACATTTTACGTCAAATAAAGTTATTGCATTATAGGTCCTACTTCTCAGAAAGCTATAGCTGATCCTTAGGAACTAGTCTCCGTTTTAATTTGTCCAAGAGAAAAATGCTATATGACTGTAAGCTGTGCTGACTTTTGACTTACAAAGTACTCCCTCCTCCCAGAAAAACCCTACTCTGCTTATTTTTGGCTATCATTGCTTCATTCAGTTTCTCAGCACGGAAGATTGTATTGTCAGGTCACCTAGCATTGTTATAGTAATTCATAACCCCAAGTATCTGGGACCTTTACTCATATGACAACAACCCTATTTATCTATTTGTTTATTTTTTACAAAAACTGACATGAGAATTTTTATGCATCAAGTATTCTGAGAAAAACAATGGTAAGCCATACTGGCACTCAGATCCTTCAGGAAATGGGTGTCCTTGAGATGGCCAGCTACTCCTCTGACTTCCAAAAACCTCTTCAAACTGATTCATTTGCTATCCGTGACTCTGCTCACAATACTTCTTGTTTATGTAATCCCTAGAACCTGTAAGGTAATCAATGGACAGTTAGATATTTTTTTTTTTTTAATTAGGAAAAAAAAGTGTGGGGGCAGCCTATTAGGCCTACTTCGTATGCTCAGAACTGATGGTGTTGCTTTGGCCAGCACTATTAGCAATTTCCAGCTTTAACTATGGTGTCTCATTCTGAAGATTGAAGTCATAAGGAGAACAATGAAGTGCACTGTTACCATAGCCAATATTATTACAACACCACTAAATATCACAGTATAAATCTACTTTGTTGACATTTTAAGATCATAATCTTGTATTCCATCTTGGATACCATACTTTCACTTTATGCCTGTTTGTAGCAAAACAAATATATCCTTGTTGTATACCATGGTAGAAACTCTTGGGAATAAAACACAGCAGAATAGACCGAGCTTAGTTTGTGAGGTTTAGATTTGTAATGGGTTAATTTCCACATTAAAACAAACAAACAAAAAGACCCACTCAAAACAAACAAAAAGACCTGCTCAAAACAAACAAAAAACCAAACCCAAAACCACTGGGTAAAATTGAGTTATAAAGAAGTAAATGAAGATGTTTTGCTGTAAGATTGAAGAGAAATGACTGCAGACTCTTCCCTTGTCAAGCATTTTGCATGGTGCAAACAGACCTGGACCAGGGAATGATATGATTTAAAGGAGATCACAATGGCCGATGTGATATCCTTGGGAAAGTGTATTCCAACTGCAACAGGTTCAGACAAGGTTGTTGGGAGTCCCCAGCGTAGAATAGGGAATTTCCAAGAGTAGAAAGAAATAAAGATGTTACCTGTACTTCCTTGAAAATCAAAACACTGCTCTCTGGAAACTAGTGCTTGCAGTGTCTTCTAGTAGCTTCCAATTCATTAGAAAGAATCTAGCCTACTCCTCAAATTAGAGTAGATCAAATATACTTAGACATTTTCTTATTCTTCTGAATTTACTGATATTGTAAATTATATTCTATGTTTGAATTAAAAACTCGCTGGAGATAATTTTTTTGCCAAGTGAAAGTTAAACAAATAGAAAAGTCAATTGATGTTTTTAGGTGATCATTAGGCTACACTGGAGACAGAGACTTTGTTATCTTCTTTAGAAGGATACTGGAGATATTGTATTAACCTAGGCATTTAAAAGTAAAGGCTAAACTAGGGAACTGAAGACAGATTCTTCTTTGACCAAAGAAGAAATGTATATTGAATGTCAAACACCTGCATATCAAAAGTTCTTAGAACGTTGTCTTCACAGGGAAGAAATGAACTGCTGACATTAAGACTGTAAGTGCACAAGCTCACAAATCCCACCTGAGCATAACATAGTATTCTGCTTTGTACTTCTATAGCATTTTCCCATCCAGGATTACAGAATGCTTTATAAACTTTAATGGTGGAAAAAAGACAGGAATGTGTGTAAACTGAAATCAGACATGTTCTGTCTTCTCAAAATCCACTGGAAAATCAGTGGCAGAGAAACCAATGAACAGACATCCTTGAATTGCAATTTTCTGTCAACACAGGGAATGATAAATGTCAGATATTGTCCACCCTGTACTCCTCGTTTGCTTATGCAGAGAGTAGTCATACTGGGGACAAACTAATGGCCTGATCCAAAGTGCATTCAAAGCAGTCAATCTCCAATTTGCTTGCCTGCACTTTGGATCAGGCAGTGACAAGTACACAGCTATTTTGCAGTAAATCTTCTAGAGCAGGGTCAGTGGATCATTCTTTTTTTTCAAAGCAAGTAGGAATTAATATCCTTTATCATATCTATTCTGTATTCCTTTTTCTATCTGGGCATGCATTTCTCCCCCGAGATTTCAGTCTCAGACCCAAACTTTGGGAAGCTGATAGAAAGAGAATATGATATAAAGCTTAGTATGCTTCCTGGGAAACATGACTTTCAAAATAATGATATTTTCTATATTTAATCTTCAGACAAATAAATAATCCTTATTAATAATTACTGACTTCTACAGACAGTATATGAAAGTGAATAGAATGACTGTCTCCATGCTAGAAAGGTTGGTAGAAAGGTTCTATGGGGAATAGAACATAACCATCACTTGAAGTAGCACATGGTGAATTGTACAGGTCTTGTAAAAGGGTTGGGTTCCTCCATTCCCCTGTATAGTCTCACTCTTTCATTTACATGTGTGAGGATATCTATGGCACCATGATCTGTTCTCACAGCAGTGATGTGATATAATGGTCATGTTGCACAATCAATGATTCAAGTACCTAAGCACACATGTATCCCACTGAAGCCAATTCTTGCTGAGTTTCTAGGGAGAAAAGTGAGGGACAGTAAATAAGACAAGAAGCTCTATTTCAAAAGCAGGTAACTGGTAATTTGTAGAAGTAATAAAAGGGAAAATATGATCATCTGAAAGGTAAATAGGTTTAAGAGCATTATGCTGAAGTATAATTACAGCCTGACCTTGTATGGGCCAAGGAAAGGGGTGTCAGCCCCATCTAGAGCATCCTCAGATTTCCAGATGTCTGCTTTCCTAGACATACCTGCAATTCCAGCTAAGCCTCACAGCAAAATTCACTGTTTCATATCCAATGGTCTTCTCTATTGAGAAAAACATGAGTCTTCTCCAAAGTTCATAACTGCAGTCTTGTCAGATTAGATTTCGTACAAGTGGAAGTGATTTGGTGTTCAGCAATTGTCCTAGATCCACGTAACTGTACCTGTGTGTTAAAAGCAGTAAAATGAACTTTTTGCAACCAACCTTTGTTAATGTGTCAGTAGTACTTAATATATTTGGAACTGAAGGAGAATAACAAAAATATATGTTGTATACACAGTGAGTTGTAATAGGAGATGAATCAAGGCTGTGGTGAAACATTTATGTACAGAAAAGTGAAAAATCAATTATTTTAGAAGTAAAGATTTTTTCCAAGTTTATTAAGATATATGTAAGCAATCCAACTATTGTTAATAATACATTCTAACAATATTTAGTTCTGTGTTTATGGTTCTAACTAGTGAAATATAAACTGGTGTGCAAAACTTTGGCTGAATTGAGATACTCAGTTCTGTCATGGTTTAACCCCAGCCAGCATCTAAGCACCACACAGCCACTCGCTCACTCCCCTTGGTTGGGATGGGGAAGAGAATCAGAAGAGTAAAAGGGAAAAAACTCATGGATTGAGATAAAGACAGTTTAATAGGTAAAGCAGAAGCCACACACACAAGCAAAGCAAAACAAGGAGTTCATTCACTACTTCCCGTTGGCAGGCAGGTGTTCAGCCATCTCCAGGAAAGCAGGGCTCCATCACGCGTAACGGTTACTTGGGAAGACAAACATCATAACTCTGAATGTCTCCCCCTTCCTTTTTCTTCCCCCAGCTTTATATGCTGACCATGACATCATATGGTATGGAATACCATTTTGGTCAGTTGGGATCGGCTGTCCCAGCTGTGTCCCCTCCCAACTTCTTCTGCACCCCCAGCCTACTCACTGGTGGGGTGGTGGGAGAAGCAGAAAAGGCCTTGACTCTGTGTAAGTGCTGCTCAGCAGTAACGAAAACATCTCTGTATTATCAACACTCTTTCCAGCACAAATCCAAAACATAGCCCCATACTAGCTACTATGAAGATAATTCATTCTACCCTAGCCAAAACCAGCACAGGTTCCAAAAAACAAAAAGTATTGGTTTGGGTTTTTTTGAACAGCTACTGGTACTTCACCAACCTCCCAGGCCTTTCAGTTGGGTCATATACTAAGGCAGACAGTAAATTCCTGCCTTCTCTATACGTATACTTTTCTATAGCATAGAAACATCAGCTCTCTTGATCCACCTCCATTATATCTCTGATTGATGAAATACCCACAGCAGCAGAAAATACTACACACAGCTTAGCTGCATGTGTATTTTCAGAGCAGTATAACAAAAATATGTATCTTATGCACCTGAAAAAACCCTGTGCCTTTCACGGGGGAGGACACATGACACTGGATATGTTTTCAGAGCAAAAATATCACCTGGTGTTCAATACTAGACCGCTTAATTTGGTAAAGTCAAAGAGAGCCTCTCTGAAGTCTCTTCTCTGAAACAATTTATGTGGCCTTTCCCACATGAGTAAAGGCACTCATAACTACTGATACAGCCTCATAAATATGTGTCTTTAACTTCACTATAACTGATTCTTTCCTATTCTCCACATAACGTTTCTCCACAGAATGGTAGTTTATTTGTCATGGAGTATATTGACCTAACCTTCTTATAAACCTGCCTAATAATTCACAGTGTGGAGTTTGTTACTCTCTGCAATCGTGAGTAGGAACGTGTTTGTACATTGTAAGTATAATATGGGAATAGTGTACTTTTCGATAGCATAAAGAGTCAGGAAAGCTAGGAAATCTGCCAATATTGGTTGAAATCCTTTAATCTTTAACTCTTAAAACAAAAATAATAAGAAAGCTATTACTGTGTTTCTCCCTGTAACTTTTCTTTAGAGTTGACTTTTGCCATGTCCCTTCTGCCACGTGACTTAAAAATGGCACTGGATTTAGATCTGTGCCTGACTTATTGAAATGGAGAACTTAAATTCATGTACTATCCAAAAAACTTACAATTTGTTTCAGTGTGCGAAATATTGTTTTACGTTTAACTTGTCTTGTGGTGAATGTTACCCTTTTGGGGAGAGAGCATTTAGTAGTTCCAGCTCAATGTTTTTGTGGGTTGTTAGTTACTTCACCTGAAATAACACCAAGACCAACACTTTGCTCACTTTTCAAATACATGGATGATGTAAAGCTGTATATAAGTACTAAGAGAGATTTAGTGAAAAAAAAAATTCTTTTAACAATAAATTTGTATATATTTTTTAAAATTATTAACAGGTGAAATAAATAAAGTTTCATTAATGTAATGGTTTTTTAATATCACAAAGTTGATTTTGGTCTGAAGGGAGCAATGACACTGTAATTATGGGTGTTATTCTACTTAAAAATCTGAGATCAAATTTCTCTCACAAGGCTTATGCAGTGACAGACATTTACATTATTACTGAAGTATAATGAATGAAAAGTGATTCAGAAATTAAATAAGCTTTTAATGTTATTGTCAATAGCTTAGGTATTATTTCAGTTATAAATAAGAAACTTTCAAACAACATGAGCAAAACCATTCTCACTGTGCTTAGGAAGAACGTTCACTTTATTGCTACACTATATCAGCTTTTTAAAAAGAAATGCAGCACAAAATAGTTGAAGACTGTCATTAAGTGGTTCACTGAAGCACACTGTTTTAACCATCTGATGCAATTAAAGTATTGAAAGAAAGGAAAAAAGTGTATTCAGATTGTTTAATATTTGGTTTAAAATTACATCACAGTCAAAATTAATGAATTCCATCTGTTTCTGGATTCTATTGCAAATTTTCCCACTAGGAATAAGGTATTCCCCAAACGATAGATATATTTATTCCCTTTGGTCTGGAAATCTTCTGATACCTGCTGTAAACATTACCTGCACAGCTTCTCAGAAGACAGGTTTTTGACATTACATGTCACTATCATAGTTGGCATGAAATGTGATCAAATTCCAAACCAATTCTACAAATTCCATTGTAGAAATGGCCGTCATAAAACTGTTTTGAAGTGTACTGGTTTCAAATTTAATATTTACCATTAGTAAAATTTTGAAATGAGAAGCAAAATTTGTATGTGATGGTTTGCATCTCTTTGTGTGAGTTTACATCAGTTACTGATTTCTCTGTTATAGCACTAGAGTTCTACTTCACTTGTGAGGTAGACAATGAAGCTGTATTCTCGGATTATTTAAAACATCTAAGTAAACAAAGGCCATATAATTTAAAAGAAAAACCAACAAAACCAAAACCCATACAGTTAAGTAATTTTCAAATATATCAGGATACTAGGTCTCTTTCCACTAGCATAAGGATGAAACAAAATATATAGCAAGAGTAAAAGCTAAACTGTGGCCCTATTTTTAACAAATAAAATGGAAAAGACTTCTCTTGAATTTGGATGTCAGAAGACCAGGCAAGGAAATGGAAGGAGCTTTTTCTATCATGCAAAGCTTCCCAGCAAGCAAATTAATTGAAGTACCTAGTATACACAATTTTTTTCATAGGAAGGAATTTGCACATTAAAAGCAGAAGTTTGCCAAATGTTTCTGTGAACTACACAAAACCAATATTGTCAATCATTTCTAACTTTCAGGAACACTTCAAACCTTGGGAGTTTTGCCCTGCCAAAGAAATTTTTCACAAAGATGTATTCAGTTGATTTAGGGAACTCGCATTTCTATTAGGTGTTCTGCTGTTATGTTCCCAGGCTTTTCAGTCTGCCACCCTCCACAGATTACATTTGTGAATTTAAAAACAAGAGCAATTCCTGTTCATTTCTTTTGCTGTCTGGGATACTATTATTAATTCCAGATATTATGCCGATTATTTGCATTACGGTAGTCAAAACAATGATGAGGAATTTCCCTTCAAAGATTGCATCTCATTCAAAACAAATGAAGCATTTGCACAGACTTTTAACTACTGGAATTTCATGCCTGGTAATATTTTAAACAGTTACATTCCAATGCAACTGCATAACCTGGAAATTCCAATACAACTGAATAATCTGTTATCTGCTGAAAACAGCTTAATTTTAATATGCTGCAGTTGACTTAAAGGTTAAGCGACCTCTTCAAAGAATGTGAACTTGTGAATTAGGGAGTTCTTATACTCTCAGGTGGCATTTTATTCACCACAAGAAGTAACTGCTAATGAGCTCCCTAGCTAGCAAAAACTAGATGTAACATATGTAAAACTTGAAATGTCTAGTGTTTCTGAAAAAAAAACCTCTGTGAGCTTGGCTTATTAGGTAAATTATAATAGATCAAAGAAGGAAAGGGTAAAAACAGGTGTCAAAAGCTGAGAATGACCAACCAATTTATTTTCTAACGTTATTTCATGGTCCACCCTTATTAAAGTATTTGGTTAATACAATTTGCAAATAAAAGATTACTTCATCTAAAAAGTGTGTTGGATTAGCATACATAAAACCCTCAGTATGATGGCTCAATATCCCAAAGAACAGGCTCATTATGTAGGAACCAATTTAATTCTTTTTCGCTGTTCAAATCAAGCTTAAGCAAAATGAAGAGTCCTGATTTGGAGTATTTAGGCTAAAAAAAAAAGAAATCTTTCCTTTGAGAGTTCATTCCTGTGATAAGGGGAAAGGGGATTCTAATAAGAACTGCAGAACGTGCTCCAGCACAGCACACTAGAAAGCTAAATCACTGACAAGTGCAAAAGAAAACCTCAAAGGACAAACTGCTTGTAGCAACAGTGAGGTCTCACCCCCTTGAGCATAGTAAGCACTGCTACTCTGAAGACTAAGGCAATAATTATTTTGAGTCCTTAATTTGTCAAAGCACTGAAGGAAGTATATGATCTCGAGCCTGTTCCACAAAGTGTCTAGGCATGTGCAGAGCTTCTACTCACTTCAGTGAGACTTAAGCTGTTGGCTGTACAGGATCGAAGGAAAGTCTGTTCTTAAAGGCAGTTGGATGCTTAAACAGATAAATCGGAAAGCAAAATAATAGAAATATATCTGTGTATCTAAATGTTTAAATTTCTGGGTATTTTTAAATCTCTACACTAAATAATTATAAAATTAATGTTTTAGTTGATTGTAAATCTATGATATGAAACGAAGCGAGTGTTCAAACTATGAAGTACCAAGTACAGTTAGGACCACCTCCAAAAAGAGATGTAGATGCATTAAAATGGGATTTCCGACCAGCAGAGACATCCAGAATGAAGAGGGAGGCACTAGAAAGTCATAGGTAGTTCACGTTTAACCCTAGAAATGTTTGAGTCCTCCAGATGCTTCTGTTTGCGTTATTCAAGGTTCCTAGATAAATATTTTCTGCTTTTGGAGGTTTTTTATGGTCCCTTCATATTTTCAGAAATGCACTGTTCATCCTGCAGCTCATGCCCAGTGCTGAACACTCCTTAACATGCAGTAGCCTTCTCCTGCAGGCTGGCAGTCACTGTGGAGAAGAATCTTGTTTAGTTCCGTTCTCACTGTGATGAAGATTAAATTTTCCTCTGTCCTTTCTTGGTGACTGTGCCTTAATTGCACTGATTATATATGTCACACTACAGCTCTGGGACCAGAACCCCTCCAGGTGAGTGATGTAGCTCCTAAACTAGACCGTCACTCCTTGCCTGTGAAGTAACAGATCTCAAAATCCCTTACCCAGAGTGGTGTAGGCAGATGCCAGATAAACACATCTGTCCAGCACCTGCCTGTAGTCCAGTGGTTATGACACTCTTTAGGCAAAGGCAAGTATAGAAATGGGGTGTTTTGTACATGAAGATCACTACCTCCAACTCAGACTAATGTTTTAATAGAGGAGAGCTTCAAATACATTTTGTGAGGTGCTTGCTCCATTTGGAATGCCAGCCACCTCTGAACCCCACAACAAGTTTAACCTCTAGCTCAGCAGAGGGATGTTTAAAGAATCCCCACTTCAGCTTGAGCAATTTTAGAGGTGTAGGAAAACTTCCTGGCAACAATTTTATGCTCCATCACACCCCCTGAATTTCACCTATGCTCCCACCTCATTTCAGGGGAGGGGCTGATGGTGGTATTAGGGATTAAGAAACTGCACTCTGGGATTTGAGTTCCCATGTTCCTCCTCAGATGGCCTATGGATCTGACTCCTGCATCTGACAGGTTGCTGGAAGAAACAGAAAGCATTAATTTATGTTAACCAGCAGCTCTTACAGCAGTCATAAATATTGTTTTAGGTACAACAGATTATGCTGCTCTTTCATTGAGTTCTATAACAGGCTCCTTTTATCTGGTGCTAATTACAAACTTGTTCTTGTCTCTCAGTATCAGAGAGATACATACATAGTTTGATGAAAATACAACTCATGGTAGATGGTACGACTTGATAGAGAGGACTCATTGGAAGGTACCAATTATGCAGTTTACTTTTATAGATATGTCAGTGAAGCAGTAGTACATCTTTATAAAATAGCAACAGAGAGGCTGCCACAGAAATAAGTGAACGTAAAATATTTATTTTCTCATATGCTCTACTGACAAATAAGTCTGATAGCTAAATGACAGTGAAAAACTTAGTTCAGTGTTTTTTTTCTAAATCTGTTTTTAAAAAACTGGGTTATTATATGAATGTCCTAAGGTAGTAATATTTTTACATATGTCAGTTTGTTGTATATCTGTATCTATTGAAAGGTATCAGAAACTTAAACAGAGTTTCCCATTAAAAAAACAGAAATTAATTTTTGGGATTCTAAATTACAGGACTTCTCAGTTATTGTGTAGCTTCTCAGTTCATAACCTGTTGAGTTCATGTATTAGCATGTTTGAAGAAACATAATTGATCAAAATCAATTAATAAAAGGATATAATAAAAGGTATAATTTCTCATCCAGTGCAACAATGTGATGATTTCAGAGTGAGGTAATTTGGAAATATAAGGTATAGAATAGCTTTTGATTACTACCAGTTTAATGGAACAGCTGATGGGAAATTTTCTTTGCTTAGTTTATCAGCAGTAAGGCTTCCCAGAAAAGTACCTGTAGATCACAAATGTTTGGAAGCACCTTTAAATTTCCTTGGCTGCTGATGGTCCTCAACTGTCAATACAGACAAGTTGGCTTCAATTTACTGTTTGCAAAATACAAATGTGAATTAATTTCTGCCACATTTTGTCTCTAGCATCGG
Source organism: Gavia stellata (assembly GCF_030936135.1). Taxonomy (NCBI): domain Eukaryota; kingdom Metazoa; phylum Chordata; class Aves; order Gaviiformes; family Gaviidae; genus Gavia; species Gavia stellata. The sequence goes on along the minus strand of NC_082603.1, from coordinate 21,949,683 downwards.
TATTGTCTATTTCTATTCTTAGTTTTATTTCTCCCCCCCCCCCTTATTAGGAAATGGCCTAATTGCTAGTTTATCCTATTGCCAGATAGCATATGACTCAGGGGCTTGCATTACTTTATCTATGAATATTCTTCATTTTCCCAAATGTCTACTAATGAGCAATTTGGCTTTCAAGGTGCTCAGTAAACTGATATTATTTGCATATACATTACTCTCTAAGGTCTTCATCTAAGGAGCACCATTACTTGCATTGCATGCCCACCACTTTAGATAGCACTTTGATTTTTAGTCCGTAATTATATAGATACTATTTCAAAATGTTTCTACCATTAAAAATGTTAACAGATAATTGGAGTAAAAAAAGCACGGTGAAAGACAATGTAAAGTTAGCATATTTTTTGATAAATCTCTGTTCTCAGTCAGCAACAGCTGCAGTTTAATTCAACTCAACTGTTTGCAGGTGTTCACAAGAGAATATTGTATAGGTATGTACGTACATATACAATTCAGATGAAAAGATTTACCTTTGTAAAAAATCATAGGCTTCTAACACAGAGGCACCTTTCTCTGTATTCTTGTGATTAATGTTCAGGTTTCTTTTTGATATGTAAGGATGAGATATTATCAGAGAAAAATCCACAAGAAAGCACCATAAAGCAATAAGGGAGGAACACCAGCTGTGCTCATAAATTTAGACAGTTAGTATAGCTGAAAAGCATTATCTATCCTAAGACTGGTATTATACTTAGGTGAGTTTAGTGCATCAGACAATACGAAAGGATTTAATATGTATTAAAGGAGGAAAAGTAAATACAAAAAAAGACTTTTTAAAGATCAGAACAGCTTTAGATGTGTGTGGATCAATAGTAGTCTCATCACAGGAAAAAGTTCACTAGATAGCATATTGAGCTGCAAGTTCAAAATGTCAATAAGGTGTGTAAAATTTAAAACCATGACATGTCATAAGATAGTTGTACTTAACTTTTGGTGCTCGTGTTATAAATATTTCTGCTCAGCAGAGGTGTTTGTGAAAGTTGACATGAAACCAACACCGCTAAATCATTTAAAGTTCATTTATCGTGCACTGTCTAATGATTTAGCCCAAAGAGGAATTCTATAAATATATATGTACCCATGGAGATTTATAACTAGGTCAGAATGCTGCTTCTATATCTAATTAATTAGGTGCAAATAGCAAAAGTACCTCAATGACAAAATCTGTCATTTCAAAATTCTTGCATAACTGTGGCTGTATCAGCAGCATTTGCAAGTGCTCAGTTAAAAAAAAAAAATAATGTAAAGGATTAATTCTTACAGACTGTACAACACCCTACACCGTATGTGTTCTTTTCTGATCTCTAAATGATGTTTCTAACATTTAACTGGAGTAAAGCATATGATTAATGCTTGTGGTCATTCTGCAGCAACTCAATAGGTTGCCACAGATTCAACAGATTTACCCACGAAACAAATTATTTTTAGTTTTAATTTGGAGGGAGGGGAATCATGGACGTTCTTTTTTATGATAGCTACTTTATTAACACATTTAATCATGGTAAAAGTCCAACTTATTTTTGTTATTGTTGAAATTAAGTTATGAAAGTGATAAACAGTAGGCTACAGCAACAATCAGAATTTATCTGAAAGCTTTTTTATGCTTTGTGTAACTTTTGTGATCCATATTTTCAGCCTGGTGATTAATAAACAAACACTTGCATAATAAAATCTTTGTTACCCATATATTAAATATATTGCACCCTTTAGACCTGTAAGTGGACAAGTTTAGGAAGCTGAGTTTTAACCAAGATTGTTTTTGAATGATCTGCTTGACAGAATGACTGTCAAAATTCAAAAATCATGACCAAACAAACTTACTTTTAGGTAAGTGAGTAGCATAGCTCAGACTTATGCTTGATCATATAATAAAGGAATATTTATTAAGGGTACAACACAGATGTTTATCAACACTGTTTAATACATTAAGGCACTTTAAATGTTTATTTTATTCTTGTAAGAAACACCTATAGATAAATATATATACACATATAATTTTTTAAGGAAATACAGATTTTTATATTACAGGTCTGTCCTATAATTCTTAAAAATTGGCAATACTCTGTGTTTTAAAGGATTAACATGTTTGTTGAGAGGTTTGATTTTTAGGTAATTTATTATCGACAGTAACTCAACGGCTTCGGCTGCATCCACAGTTACTTTTGGGTGCTGTATTTGCAGACATCCTATGTAGTTTTTTCTGGAAAGTGTAAGAACAAGCTGTGACTAATTTTAAAGTTGGGTTGTATGTTTTTTTTCCCAAGTACTAAAATATGACCACAATAGCCAACAAATACTGCCCAGATGATTTGAATTTTGTTCCACCCATAATGGGCAGAAGAGGTTTTGTGTTTATTGGTAAGTTAATGTCAGCAGTTTTGAGTTTTTGATTGTCAATGAAAATGCGATGTGGGATAATTAAGCAATAATGTAGTGTGCAGAGCACTTTTTAACAGGATAAAGTCGTGATGAAGATGAGCGGAGCCAAGGGACTTAATGTTAAAGCAGAAAGCATTTTTCACCTAATTTGCATTAAAAAGAAGGTTGCTAAAATGCCAAAATAAATGATGTGAAAAAACAAATGAAAAGGCAACTTTTAAATAAAATCAGTTCATATAAAGTTTAACTAAGGAGGCTATCAATTTGTACGTATTACTTATCTTTTATTTTACTAACATCTCAACTGCACCATTTCCATCCACTTCAGTAGGGAATAGCGCAGGGAATACACTCAGGGCATAGCCATGACTGTGTGGGAGATAACGTCTATCTTTTAATTCCAAATTAGCATTGAAAACATTTCACTTGGGTCTCTTTTTCTTTCTGCTTGGTAAAATTAAATCTTTCAAGGCCTCTAACAACCCTGAACTTCCTGGAAAACTGATGTTTCAATTCAAGCTAAGGAAAATAGATTGCTTAGTAGAGGGTGGCACTTCCTAGTGCCATGGTAATGGTAAGAAATCATCTCTTCAGTAAGTGCCATCTTGGCCAGAAACACTGGCATCAGTGGGGAAAGCGTTGTGTCCCATATTGGCTAGTTTTTTCTGTCCAGTACCTCTGACTCTAGTGCAGTGCAGGGTTGGAATTGCCACTTTCCAGACATTTTCTATACCTTTTCTGTAAAAAAGACTGAAACAAATCCATCTTGCATTAAATAAAATGGAAATGAATGAGGAGAACAAAACATCAGTGGACTTAAAATCATACGTGTCAGTCCTCTTAAAACTGTGCTGTCAAGGAGTTGATTCAAGTCGCAGAGCCTGGTGTGACTGTGAAGCATTGCTTTGGCTGGCAGGGGGATGCTGCAGCTATGGCATGTGATACAGCAGTTTAAGCCTTCCTAGCCATCTTGGGTCCAGTCCATATCCAGTTATATAGTTTCTCAGCCAAAATTAAAACCTATTAATTTACTTGCAAAGGTCCAAAGATATGTAGCTGCACCTATAAGAAGAAAAAATAATTGGGGTTTTTTTTTAAAGATGGCAAAATAATAAGAATCCACCTGAAATGTGGAGGTAGCTTTATTACACTGAACATTATTTCAGTTTTCCAAATTGCTTTGACTATAGAAACACAGGTCAATGTTTCAAGTTGTCAGAACAATATCACCCACAGCAGTCTGTATCTGATGGCTGAAGACAAGCTTTCTCAAGGTAAATGAAGGGAGTTTGTCTTATCCTGTGTCTTCAGTGCTGCCCCTCCTGATATTCAAAGATGGCGAGGACATTGCAAAGAGAGTGCAGGAAAAAAGGCAGCAGTTATTTCCCCTAAGGCTTACCTGGCAGGGAAATGATGAAATAAAAGGAAACTATACGTGAGTAGGTCTGGAGGAACAAGGAGCAGTAGGAACAAGAGCTTGAAGGCAGAAACGTCATTCATGTGTGAGGGTAGTGGGATCCCTTCCTTTAACGTGGTCCATTCTGTTTCTTCATTGTTCCTCCTTTGGAAAGGCATCCAGGTAGTACATTAGTTCCCATTTGGATCAGCCTTATCATTACAAACACACTGAAATGTGACAGATAATTATGCTATTTGCAACTGCAATAGCTAGAGGCAGCTTAGATGAATGCCTTTTTTTAGTACACAGAGCTAGTCTAAAATGTATTATTTTGATAAAAAAAAGCATTTCTAAATTAAACCAATGATAGAACCAAGGCTGTTTTAGGAGGTGAAATAACTTTGTATTACATGCAGAAAGTATTTTAAATGGTATAGAACAATCTGGGAAAGTTGCAAACTGATTTAATACTCGAAACATACCGGCTTGGATTTGTGATCTGTTTGTCTAGCCAGCTTCTCAGATGATGTAAATTCCTACATAATTCGGTTGTATGATGATGGACAATTGTGTTTGTGTTTTCAGAGAATTTAGAAGAACACTTCTTTGTAAAAGGTCTTCTATGCATTTGCATTTATTCTATTAGTAGCTAATTCAAAAGTGTAGCTTTTGAACAAAGTTCAGTTCCATGTATTAAGAGTGACTGCAATTTGCTCATTCAGATTAACTATGTGATCCATCATCCTGTAGCATCTTTTCCAGAGTAGTGTCTTAGGTGATGACTTATTGCCTGTTTGCAAAGAGAAGTGAATGGTACAGAAAATGTAATTTACTTTTCTACCTTGGACTGAATTTATTGTTTACTAATTGGAATGTCATATACAATGAATTATTCAACAAGAAAGACAGTCAAAAGGAATGTCAGTAATAAAAACCAAACAAAATCATTGCACCATTTGTTGAAGTTCAAATAATATTAATTGGGCTAAGTATTTGCCTTTGTGGATGACAGTTAATTATTTTTCAAGTAATCAATGATAATTCTTATTGAAGTTATTTTCTCAATCAAAAATAGACTTTTTCTAAAGGAATTGAAGCTCAAAGATGGTGGATTCATTTTGACATTCAGTAAAAGTGTTATTTTTCATAAAAGATGTATTAAAGTATTTTGAGTGACATTATCACAAGATTCTTGTCTTCTTACTTTCCTTAACTAATTTTCAGCCATTACAGCTTGCATCCTTTTTCCACAAGAATGTAGTATGTGTTGCAGTTGTATGGGTTGTATAGGGAGAGAATACACCATGTAGAGCATAAATATGTGAAAAATACAGAGAAAGAATAGAATGAATTTACCAATATCACTTTAGGCAACAGCATTCTATGTACTAGAATCTCCTACTGATATGAGCAAAATAAAGATTTTCTTTTTTTTTCATCTCCCATTCCTAAATGTCTATATAGTGTTGATTTACTGTTGGAAAAAAGCCATCTTATCTTGCAATAAAAACTATTGTACTGTTATGTAAAAAATGAAACCTATTCCTTTATTCTGAAATAAAAACATATTACATTGTATAACAATCAGGTTTACCTATGCATCACAGATTTGATTAAAAACCTAGGAAACTGGCAATCAGGTTTTGCCAAACATATATTTTGCAACCAAATAGACTGACTGTGGTTAAATGAACCATTTTTCATATGTTTTCATTCACTAATGTAAGACTGGAAAACTGTATTGTAGGTCCAATTATCAATGGTTCACTTGCAAAGTGGATATCTAGTTTTGTTCAACATTCGCATTTAGGACCCAGGAGATGGAATAGAGAACATATTTATTAAATTTGCAGATACCAGCTACCTAATGGTGTTGAAGGCAATGAAAATATATGAGGTTTAAAACTCAAAATGATGTGGACAAGTTGGAAAAATGGTCTAAAGAAATGAGACAGAAGAGCAGTAAGGACAGGTGCAACACTATGAACTTGGGCAGGAATGGAGAACAACGAATTATGAAAAAATTATGCAGAAAAAACCCTGAGGTTTATGATTTATCACTGGTAGTACATCAGACACAATATGATGCCATTATCAAAAATTATATCTCATATTTGGGATTTTAAAGTAGGAGCAAACATCAAATTAATATGAGTTGGTTTTGAGGAGCGGTGGGCAGCTTACTTGCCCTCTTTTAAAGCAAGTTTGACTTTTTATTTTTTCATATTTTTCATATGTAGACTCCTCTTTCTGTTATCCTTTTCTATGTCTCTTGCCTCTGATTCTTACAGCCTGTTGGAATCAGAGATTTTAACAGATGGTTCTACTAAAGCAAACCAAACCAAACCAAACCAATCAATGAAGTTTCAGCACAGTTGTTAACTGGAACATTACCTGTAGGATGCTCACGGTAATCCTCCAGCTGTACTCAGAAACAGGAGAGCCTCAGCTGGAGTACTCTGTGGACCAGTTGAAGAAACTGCAGAAGAGAGAAACAAAAAAGTTGTCCTTATGAAGAGTCTTTATGATTAGCTGAAATAACTTGCTTAAAGGATGTACATAATGGCCCTTGGGCATAGAAAAAGCCATTGCACAGAACAACGGCATAAATGGTTCCACTTCTAGTGAATAAGATGGGAAGTAATGGACTTGAACCGCAGCAAAGTACATTTAAGTTGGATGTTAGGAACAACTTCCTAATGGTAAATGTTCTTTTAATTGTTTTACTCAAACAATAAGAAATCTTCCACACATTGACTCAATCCAAACTCTAATATTGCAGCATGAAATTAGAGTGGAAAAGCACCTTCTGATGTCACAAGGTCAGCCTCTTAAAAATGCCTTCAAGAACTGTCCTGTCCTAAACACTAGCATGACAAACTAACCAATAATCACTTTAACAGCTTAGTTTAATTGAAATTTTTAAAAACGATCTATTAATGACAGTAATGGAAAAGGCTGAGGTTCACAAAAATGTTCAGAAAAATCCATTTTAAATACATTGTCTCATTCTCTAGTCTAAGAATAAATCTGTAAGATTAAGGATGACACACAGTATAATTAATACGTAAAGAAGAGGATAAATTCTAGCCTTCAGTTATGGAATCATAATCAATGCATTAGTGTGCAAATCCCAATATGTTAAAAAGCATAGTTTAAAGTACTTTGGGATTATTCTAGCTAAAATGTACATGAGAAATGTAAATCATCATTAAAGCATTTATTCCCTACTTCATTAAACATGAAGTTTGCTGGTTTTTATTTTAATTTATTTTTAATAAAATGTAATCATCCTGAAAGCTGCTATATTAATATCTGAAGAGAAGGAAGATTTTTGTTTAGCTACAAAACCATTTCAGGACAGAAGAAAAGTACTTTGCAAAGTCTCAATCTGATTTAAAAGACTACCTAGAAATTGTCTTTGCTGAGACTGGTAGCAAAGATGATGGTGCTTCTTGGTTTGGGTTTATGGATTCTAGTCAACAACCACATGGAATGAAATCAAAGCATTTTATGAAATTTCATGACCTATCATTTTTTAATTAGATTGCATTCAGAAATTACCTAAGAGAGGAAATTAGGGTGATTTAATTTTAACAGGTTGCAAAATAATTTTATTTACTTTATTTTGTACTGCATAATTATTCATTAACACAATTGTTTGAAGACTATAAATCTAACAAGAATTTCTTTAAAGATGGCAATTTACAAAACTTCATAGCTTCTTTAGTTCTCATTTTTCTATCTACCAAAACTTTAACATGTTTGAAACTGCTAGTGATTATCAAAGTAGAAATCAAATTCACTAATTTAACTGGGTTGTGAAAAAATATTCACACTGACTACAAAAAGCTATTATTAGCAAATGGCAAAACCAATTCTTAACAACAAGAGACAGCAAACTGTAAATTTGTTCTTATTTAAATCAGTAAAACCAAATGGTATTCTCCCTTACAATTAAAAGAGCTGTGCTGAATGGACGTATATGGCTATAGGACCAGTACTGTCCCAAACTTGGTTTCCACACCCATAGTTCATTGTATTAATATGGACTGCTGATGTTTAAAGATAGATCCAATTATGAAAAAAAAAAAAAAAGTAGAAAGGCTAGATACAATGATGTTGTTCGTGTGGGAACTGGGATCAAAGATCAACATCGTATCATCTGTGTTGAGATCCCACTGTCTAAAATGTGGATATTAGCAGTGAACAAAGAAATCATGTCCATTCTTATTGTCCAGCTGTCTACAGGACTATCTTCACTGGCAGAAATGTGCAACAATGAAAGTGCCTCAAGATTTTCTGATGCTTTTTTTTCCCCTCTTCTTTTTTTGACAAGAGTTTGATGAATGAGAAAGACATCCAAGCTGAAAATCCTGGTAAAACTACTTTTCTATCCACAGTAAACACAGTTTATTACATACAGTACAAAACTAATCTAACTGACAGTGCAGCATTTATTACTGGAAATATCTTCTGAGGACTTGTGCTCATGAAAAATTTGATTAAAGAAAGCTTTGTTGGTAAATATATGCTGAAAACTGATCATGCAGTATCTGAGAACAAGGCACAATACTAGAATGGTATAAATAAGATTAAATGGTAGGTCCAAGGGAAAAAGTAGGCAGAGTAATTGAGACATTCGTGTGATGAATTTCTTTTGTAACTACCCAGTGTTCTCTCTTTCTAAGTAAAGGACAATCAAGCGGCCATGAAGAGGAACTGGATCTAATTAATAAAATGACTACTGCATTTCCGGAACATTCATCCTCAAAAAGCAATGTGTTATTGATAAATGTGAAATGTGTTTGGGTCTGCTGATCAATTCTCTCTTTTAGATACTTACAAGTGCTTTATGTTCCTTAGCTTAAATTAACTTTGCCCATCCAAATTGGATGAGTTGTTTAATGTGGTTATATAGTACTTTCTGAATGACTATGTTTTTGTGCAAATAATCATTGGACTCTATTCCAAAGTGATTATTAGCAAAGCTATTGTCACTTGCATAATCATAGCTTCTTTAAAATAATCAGGAATCTACAGAAATATTTAATCTTTTCCTCAGAATAATTGATATTACTAAAATTATTGATACTTTGCAGTGTCACAACCTGTTGCTTAGGTAAGTCTACTGTTGAATGTAATTAAAGTGACACGTTGCAACCAGAAGAGTTAAAACAGCAAACTGGGCAGTTTAAAACAATTAGATAGTGTTAGCACTGACTGATAATATTAAAAGGAATCAAAACTTGTAAATTGTTTTCTTTAAAGAAATTCTTGTCAGATTTATAGTCTTCAAAAAATTGTGTTAAGGAATAATTATGCTGTTTTATCTATCAGCAGGCTGATGAAAAAAAAAAATTGGCTTTGGGGCAGGGGGTTGTTTTTCTGGGTTTTTTTTAAGAGGAGAATGGTTTAAATCTAGGAGAACCAAGCTGCTGTGTTGATTAACTAACTGACTGATTAACTGCATACTCTACTCATTTGTGTTGCACTACATCGTTCTTCTACTGGCACAGCAGAATACTATCCACAGGGTTTGTACTGTTCCAGGATAGGTTACTTACACCTCCGCATATGTCTTCTATGCATATGTGTACTTCATAATGTAAGTGTTACAATTCTTTGTACTGACAAGCAGTAGTTATGTAATTTTAAATGCGATCGAATGAGAGCAGTATGCGAGGTTTGTACAACCTTTTTAAAAGATCAGTTTCTAAAACCTCTGCATAAATAGGACAAACTTTATTAGACGACCACTCAGACTCTTTAGAATTTTATTAGGATGTAGTTATGCTACGTCTTTTGCAGTGCACGCCATTCAGAACTAGATAAATTACAAATTATTATAAATTATAATAGTATTGGCAACTTTAAAGAACTGAGCTGAATTGACATTATTGTTTCAAAGTTCTTGGTGGTGTAACTGTATAGAACTGAGATCCTCCAAAAGGTACATGCTTCTCAAAGTCTTATCTGTGTTTATATACATTTATTAAGGATTTGCAACGTTAGTGTCTGCTGAAAGATGTTTGATAGTAATAACACGATCTGGCAGAATTGAGAATAGATCATATTTTATTAGCCAGTGAATGATTTATGTCATATTAAACCAGCATGACAACATTTGGTAGCAAAAGTTTTTAGTGGGAAATTGTGAAGTAGTGAAATAAGCCTGATGTCCATGGGTGGGAATATCATATAAATTTCCTTCACTTCTTATTACTGAGAGCCGCTTTTATCTCTACATCTTGTTCTCTCTGATGGTCAGATGATATCTCCATACCTGTTTTGAATTACTGCAGCTATCATTGATGATACACGTGGTGTCTTAGACAAAGTTAGAGCTGGATGGGAATTTGTTAATAGTGTATAATTAAATTATAGAGTTGGATTAGATTATGGTTGTACGGACAGCTGGCATCAGATTTAAGCAGTTTAATATAATTTTTGTATTGTAAGTTTAAGTTTTATAAAAGGTCTCTGCAACTGCACTGAGCTCCTCAAGTATTTGTATTTTGGGTATCAAAATAAATAGATGCACTACATAACAGCTATGAGCACAAGTAAAATGTCAGCTAAGAGTAAAAAGCTAAATTTTTAAATGCTGTTTAATAAACACGTTAATAGACCTTAATAAGTTTCTGGTATATGAAGACATTTCACCTCAGGGAGACATACTGGTCAACATCTACCAGAAATTAGAGCATCTCCATTCAAGAATCTTTTTATCATCCCCTGGAGTACTTGTGGATGAATCCTATTTATAACAGACTGTTCCTACTCTGAAGGCATGTCTCATCAACATCAGGGGCTGATGAGGAGTCTGTTTCTGCTGCCACATCTCCTCTGTAGCTCTGTACGCAAGACTCTCACCTGAGCTTTGTCTCATGCATAAGCTAGTGTTTTTTGGGTGATCCAGAGCTATTTATTTAATTATGACTGCAATCTAGTTTGAAAACTGTTTTCAGTACAAATGTTTTTTAATTTATACTTAAGTTATATTCACACAGCCTCACATCCAAATATAAGTAATTGAACCTAAGGTGGTATCATTGTTTTAAGTAGTCTATTTGAGTTAATAATAGTCACAACAAAGGAAAAATATGTTTTGGATTCCTGATTGACATTGCAGAATATGAGCTGTCAATTTTATTACCCGCCTTAAGGATTATAGGATGGCAGAGTGATCTTAAGTTTGTCACTGTAGAAAAACAACTCTCTATAAAGCCCTGCTTTGTTAATGGTCCGTAGCTGGTTGGTTGGTTGGTTGGTTGGTTGGTTGGTTGGTTTATAAAGGAGTCTATTTAATTTTCCAGATTTAACTATATACACAAATACTATTAAAGTTTCCCTGGGCAGTCAGGCTGTGGTCAGAAAAATAGAGCTATCACTTATAATAAGAGATGGAGAAAAAGTTTCTCCCTTCCCTTATAGCGCATACCAGCCAGCAGTGCAAAAGTCTGCTTTTCTAATTTGGTTGCATTTGACACTGGCCTAAATGACCAGACCAATGGAGGACAAGGACTTGAGCTCTTATGTATCCATACAGGGTGGAATAAAGCGAAAGAAATCAGGTTATCCATCCAAGACAGTAAATCTTAAACTCCTTAATTGCTAGGAGCTCTCACAACACAGATATTTCTCAGTCCACCCTCCAGGAGATGAACTGCTGCCAAGTTATCCTTAATTAGCTTTTCTGGATCATACGGTTTGCTGCAATATGTGTCCTTGAGCTACTCTGAGGAGATATTGAGACATAATAAGCTTTACTGTAATAGGTATTAGGAGGGTGGTGCTTCTTGCTTGGAATGGAGAGCAATCTTTGTATCTGCAGCCCGGGAAATGTATGTGGAACATCTGTAACCTAACAGCTGGTGAATGTCACTTTGGCTAGATCAAGGGCTTAAAACGTGTTTAAGTAATCTACTGCAGCTCTTACTTTTAGAAAGTACATCTGTGCTGACAGTTTTTCCACCAATGTACTCCCATACATGTTAAAACAATAAACAAACTAGCCCAAAATCAAGGTGATAATGGAAGATACTAGAAAGCTCAACGATAATTCAAGTTAAAATAATACTTGCTTAACACTTCAGTATAATTAATGACTTTGGAAGAAAAGTTTCTCTCAAATCCATAAAGCTGACTTGTTTTATGCCTTTGTGATGCATCTCACTAATACAGAGTTGTTGAAGTTCTACCTCTTTGAGCTGTATATAATCTATTGTTTGGTGATAACAATGGCCATATTACGCTTATGCTTTGATGTTTTAAATGTTGTCTTGCCGGGGATAATAGACATTCAATTGTCACTCATCATATAGAACCCAGTAAAATACTTAGTAAAATCAATAGGGGGCTTCTGTTGATTTAATAGTTCTTGTTTTAAGATCATAATAAGCTACATACAGAAACTAAGTCATCAGATTTCTAATAATTATTTTTCTTTTAATTATTTCGAGGATAGCTTCTTTAAGTGACATACACTGATTTTATCTGTTTCCTAAATGATCTTTTGCCATTTTAAAGTTATTAGAAAGCTATTTACCAATGCAACCTTGAGAGGAACAGCATACTCTCATGAAGAAACCTTGCTGGGCTGTAGTGGGAAATAATAGCTTAAAAAGGAATGTAATATCAGCTATCAGTTCAAGCAAGTGAAAAAAGTACAATACATCACAGATAATGATTTGTGCCTCCCAGTGTAAAGGCATCACTTAGAAAACGAGGTAACTCTTTTTTTAATAATAACTTTCTCACTCTGATTTGTCTCATAGCCCTTCATGCAGGCTCACATAGTCTCCTGTCATATAATCTTTACATGCATCTCATCTTATGTATTATATATTGGCAAATGTACTGATAAGATTTTACTTTATTGAATTAATATTTGTCTCAATATTTCCAGATAATTTTAACTGAAATACTGTGCCAAACTTGAGCAGTAGCTAAGTTTTAAACATTTCTATCGTATAGAGCTTAAGAAGAGAATTTCCTCTAGAATTAAGAAGAGAATTAGAAACTGTTTAGGTATTTTACAGCATGAAAAATATTGAATAAATGTTTGATTAAACATTTTGCCTTTTAAAAAAGTAACCAAAATAAAACAGTTCAAAGCTAAAAGGAATCAGTTCATTTTGCCTTTGAATTTCTCTGAACAGAAAAAAAGGTGGTATGATCTTTTCGCTAGGAAATAAATAAATAAATAAATAAATATGTAATTACAGTTGCCTTTTTATAAACGAGAAGTATTTACAATGCTAGAGAGCTTCAATCCAATGATGAATTATTTTAGGTTAGGTTTCAAGAACTGAAAACCAAAGGAAATAACAAAGAAGCATTGTCAGTTTGGGACTGAAGGAGAATGGAAAACAAAAATGTTTAGTTTCCGGTACTATTACTAAATTACATAGAAAATATGTGCACCAGAATGTATATACCTTAGCCAAAGGGAGCCAATGAAATTAAAATAAGGGTTGGTGGGCAAGACAGGAAAAAGGGAAAATCAGCTTATGCTAACTATGAGTATGAAAAGTGAGCACTTTTAGAGAAACCTGATTTCTGGAATAGATAAAATTTCCAGATTAGTGAATGAAGAAAACATTGCAAACGTAATGTAAATAATTTAATACAGTGTTTTACAAAATCCTACACTCAAAATTAATCTAAACTATTTGGTTGAAAGATTTGCATGAATTTTAAATGGACTAAAAAACTAAACAAAAAGCTGTAATAGAAAATAAGATGATGAATTGGAAGGAAGTGCTTAGTTTGGAACTGCAAAAATAGATGATGATTCCAGTCTTAACTAACTACTTCTTTAATGGTCTGGAAGGAGAAATATGCATTATATAAATTGGTTTTCCACATTATGCTAAATGACATTAAAATGCAAACACCAATAAGGACAGAGGGAATAAGACAAAGGTAGATCATGAAACATTAAACATATAGGAAAGAAGCCTACAGAAAATAATTAAATTGGGAAGAATATATGCCACAATACATTTGGAAGAGAAAAGATGATAGAAATGGTGATTAGAAGGTGAAAAAGAAAAACCTTAGAAAGCACATACAGCTAAGCAGACACAACTATATGGGAATGCAAACAAAGGATGTATTTGAACAATGGTTCTCTCCAGTGCAAGTGACCACTACTATGGACAGACATATTCATAAGATGTTATGGTCTCCAGAGGATTTTTAAAAGATATTGTTGTTCCAGATTTTACTTTCACAGAGTATGACCTTGAGCTAAGCAAGAGCAATGTGGCTGGCTACAGGATCAGAGACCACCAAAATATCTTTGGGTTTTGCATTTTGTTAAGGGTTCTTTCACGCCTACACCTGTAGAATTATTTTTTTCTCATTTTATTTCCCCTGAAGATTCAGCTCTATTTATCCTCAGGCAGCTCCTGCTAACCCACTCTTTCCTATGCATAGCTCATGCTTGCTACATCTTCTGTAAAGTTTCTTATCTAATGCTATCCATAGTAGTTTCACTGTCCTTTCTTTTTCCAGTTCCTTCACCCTGAACCTCTGAGTCCTTCTCCCTATTATTCTATCTTGAGAATAACATTTTCAATCCCTTGAAAGGATTTCAGTCTTTAAAGATAGTTCTTATATGAAGCCTTTGAACTTTAGGATGGTCCTGTAAGCCACAAAAGTTGCAAGCAGAACAACCATTTTCTTTGAATTTCACAGAGAAAAGACATTAGCTCAAAGAGAAGAAAGTAACTTCTCATTTGTGTGGAAAGAAAACAAAACCTCTGAACTGCAGTGAAGGTAAAATACGCAAAATTGAATCTTCTAAAATAGAAAATCTCAGCAGAAGAATAAAACAGGAAAATTAATATCTGCTACCAAGGCATTCATTAATGGATGTCAGAGTCAACAGAGAGCTACTTCTGGCAAAAAATGAAGCACTTCTTCAGCCAACCCTGACTCTCTCAAGTGGCATTACTGGGCCTGGAAGATTGTTCTTACTTTCCTTAAAAACTACAGCTGCTTTTCCCACGTAACATGACTCAGCTTTCATAACTGCTTTTCAGTTGTATTGTGATTAACTGCGTCTATAAATTACAAGGTTATTTTCCAAGGTACAAGTTCTAAACCCCCAAATGGTGTGGATATAGTGGCTTTGCAATCTTGCATTCTAGACCTCAATACACAGACAATATTTGTAACATTTTCAATGGAAATAAAGAATATAACAAAATTACTTAAGCTCAGCCTGGATCTTTGGAGTTTACCTGAACTTAATAAAATATAAATCAAGCAAAGTTTGATTTATATATCTTTATTTTATTTTTTTCATGGCTTATTGTGTTTGAGGACTTCCTACTTTGTAGGAGTCCTTTCTAACTCCTTGGGTAAAAGAAAGCAGATGGTCATCTTTGTCTGTCTGTTTCTGACTTGTTATTTATTTTATATTTTAGATTATGTCACATCTTACTAAAATGAAATTTTTATGATTGATTTTCTGTGATTGATCACAGAATAGCTTTTGGTGTTTCAGGGCTAATCCACTGCAAAGTCTCCCAATTAATAGCCTGTGGCCTCCTGCCTGAAAACATACCTGAGGCGTGTATTAATGGACCAATAAAACATGTCCTGTCATATCTTAATGTTATATTCCCATTCCATATGAACAAGCCTGCTCCCAGAGTTTGCCACAGGCAATCTGGTATTTCATCTTTGTGTCTGTTTTAATCTGTGATAGATTTTATCTCCTTTCTGTCAAATCATGAACACTGGTATTACGAAGTGGTTTTTTTCATGTTCATTAATGTTTTACTTCAGCTCTGTTTGGTTTTGCAGTGTCTTTTCAACCTAATCCTTTAAACATGATCCATTTATATAAAAAAATCACACACTTGCTTCTCACTGTTAACTGGAAAAGGAAAAAATACAGTTGCTTTATTTCATTGAAATTTTGGCGTATTTCTGATTTAGTTACAGTTCAGGATGTTCTGCAGCTCATGAGTTTCAATGTATAAGTGAAGAAATATTTGCTTGCTAATTATGACTCTTCCCATGACATTAGCATACTTTAGCGATAGAAATTATACAAGCACCTATAATGATGATCCTTCTCCAATGACACAATTATGGACCCAACAGAAACCCCAAATATCACAGAACTTCCCCATTTATAGGTCATGCTAAAGAATGACATTTTAAAGATTGAACTGAATAAATACTAGTGGAATGCCCCAAAACAGGCTCTGCAATATCTTCCAAATGAAAAAGACCTCATTTTTTTCTCCTACGTTTTTCTGATCTATGAGTCATACAGCTCCGGGTAGAAAATGTAGAAACAAAATCAATAACCTCCCAAAAAACATTCTGACATAGGGTTTATCTGAGCTGATCTTAATCTACCAATTTATTCATTTATTCATTAGCAGTATCTATAAAAATACTTTATTTACCAATGTCCATAACCATATGCTTTCTGATTAATATCTCTTAATTTTTAAGAGTGGCCAAAGACTCAACTGTTGGTCTAATAATCCATAGGAAGGTAAGCAGAGCTGACCCTGAGTGGCAGTGGTTGGTCCCCAAACCGGTCCCCCTGTGTGCCTCAAACACTTTGAGGCCAGTGTTTTGCCTCCAGCAGGTTCCTCCCCGTGCGTTGGGAAGCAGGCTGCTGCTGCGTAGTGTTGCGGGGTACAGGTGTGGAGGGGACCCCCTGAGCACGCGTCAGCTTCCTCCTCTGCTTCCCCAGACTCCACCTAACAGCAGCAATCAGAGTTAATACACTAACCCTGGAGTCAAACTGTGAGAAATTCCCATCACCAGCAAAAGTAATGGATAATCACATTTTAAGCACCAGCCTCAGAGAGAGCCAAATATTTTCTCATTCTAGTCTCTACCTTTCAGTTTTTCACAAAGCAATGAAAGCTGTTTTCCATAGAATAGCAGTTTTTCCACCCTAAGAATTACTCTGCTTCTGTTTGTATTGGCAAGTGGGCATAAAATATAAATGTGAACTATTTGGCATAAAAGAAATCTATAAAAATTGCTAGTAATTATTACTATGACTCCAGTCCAGAACTCCTTATTCACATAAACCTGACATTGCTGTTGTAGCTCATTTTCCTTCAAAAAAGAACTTAGAAAAACTCACCCACATTGGGCAAGTTCTGTGAGATTTAAGAAGGCACAAACAATTGTGAATATTTATGCTTAGACTGAAATAGTATTAAGAGGTATATTAGTGCAAGAACAAAATAACTTGACCACAAGACTTGCAAAGCGTATTCGTGGCTGCAGTCCTGTCCTTGTCATGTTTTCTGACCATAGTACTCCAGCGCTGTGCAAGGTGAGAGTAGGGCTTGCTGAGATGCATGTTCAGTGTCCTCCTTTTTTGTCAGTTCCAGAATAAAACACCATGAGTTATATGAACATCAGGTGTATTTCCAATTCAAAGTATTGAATTGAATTTTAAGTCATTGTAATGAACACCTTGTTCTCTTACTAGGAGGTGTATTTCCTCACACATCCTTTATTAAAGAATTATTCTCTAAATCTGATAATAAATGATAGTTAGTTGAGAGTCCCTAGCATGTGCAGGTCGTTTTTCAGTGCTGTTTACAAAAATATCTGTTGTACTGAAATAGTGTGTTTGGTCTAGTAAATATTTATTCAACAAATATTCCCATGATGGTAAATGTAAAGATTATCAAAAGGCCCATGGCACAAAAGATCATATGACTTAAGGTAACTAGTGATTTATGGCATTGTTACTTCCCATCACTGAGGAAATGAGGCTTGCAACTGACTAATGTTGCTTTTTACTTTGTTTGCTGGAAGCATTTATAACTTCCTCCTGGGATTTTTTAGAGCTACATTGTATGATATTCCCAAAATATTTTTGCACTATTGTTTGATTTTAATTATAGCTGAACAGAAGTAAAATCTTGGGAATACTTCTAATTTGCTTAACTCCTTCTTGCTGTGTCTTGCTAAAATTTATCCTAATTGATGATTGAAAGGAATAGGTCTATTTAAAATCTGAGCAATCATCTCAAGGATAGCTACTCTTTGCTTTTATAACTTTTAAAAAGAACAAGCAACACAATAAATTTGAACAATGCTGGGGAGGCTGCCTGATGCCCAGAAACCTTCAGCACAGGCCAAAGAAGCCTCAAGAGGAGAGGAAAAACCAAGATGTTTTCTTTATGGAGTTTACCCCATGTCACTCTGTCGACAGCACAGAGGGGAGGCTGTGGTCACCCAGACACTCCACAGTGAATTCACTCTCCAGCTGCCATGTATCTGACAACTCTGGCATCGGGAGCTCAGGGCTTTGTGCTGCCTCCAGAGCTCCTTGCTGCTCTGCAGCTATCTGTCAGCCCTGCCCCAGTGGTGCTTATGCTGATAAGTATCTCCTGCACATATCTCTGGGACTACAAAAAAGGAAGAGGAAAGAGTTCTATATCTTTCCTCAGAAAACAGGAGATCTAATATATATTAACTAATGTGTACATTCCCGTTGGTACAGGTGGGTGGACTAAATTGCCACACAGGACGATGTGGCACTCAGGTAATGACAATGCATTCCTGAAACTGTTTTTGTATCCACTGATGGTGTGAGAATCAGTTCTGCCCTAATTTATGGATTGTCTGAGTTGGGGATGAAAGTGTAATATTTCTTTTGTGATGATTAACAGCCTAGGAGAATGCTTCGACCAGGGAGAAACGCCGATTTGTTTATGAGGTCAATCAAAAGACACACACCCAACGTTGCCTTCCTAGCAGAGCTTTCACTTACATTTAGTCATTTGTTATCATGCATTGATAAAGTTAATGCAGAGAATCAAAGCCAAGCTTATATCACCAGTAAATATTATGATCGTATACATCTGCAGAGCACACAAACTCTGTCCTCACTTAACTAGAGCTTTTAGAAAACCTAAACACAGTACTTGATTTATGAACACAGTATGACATGTTTTGTCTATTGATGAAACACACAACATTTATTTCAATAATAAGTTCAGAATAAATTATTATACCCAAAATTATTTTTAGCTGAAGTCATAGTTCTTAATGACATCTAGGTCTTTGATAGCAATATTTGTTCATATATTTCAAAGTATTTTATTAAGACAGATGAAATTAATAGAACCTGTCTTATAGACAGGGAAACTGAGTCACCCAGTGAGTTACACCTACTTATTTTTCACTCAGCCATTTAGCAATAGTGTCAGTTCCTCAGTCCCACATTCCTCCACCTTAATTAGAAATTTGTCCAGACCAGCTCACCACAATATGGACCTGTAACATCCCATGTCCCTCCAAAACACTTCATAAGTGATTTTTGCAATTTAAATACCTTGCCTAAATGCCAGTCTGCATTTTCTTGCCTAAGTTTTCTCAGCATTTTTAGGTATTCTTGACAAAGTGCTCTACAGATTACCTGTTTCTGTTCTTGTGACCTGCCCTCCCTCTTGGCACCAGACACATGCTTTCTCCAGCCATTCGTGCAATCCAGGAGGGTCCCTCTGTCCTAGTAGAAGTACCGCCCCACTTGATGGCTTCCAGTGCCTCTGTCAGTTGCTCTGAAGCTTTTTTATCCCACTTTGAGCATATTTCTTAGGAACTTAGAACTTTGAAGTTCTGGCATTCACAAATTATTTTTGTTTGTTTGTTTTGTTCTTCTATTTAGGATTATTTAACTTTTCAGCACCTCGTGAACATCCTGTTCTTTGAGATGCACCTGTCTGAGTAATATTCATCAGAGTTTAATAATCCTTCATCATCTCTAGTCAGGGAGATGCATAAATAGTCCTAACGGATTTCACATACACTGATGTACTCACTAATTCAGCAGTTCCAAAATTCTTTCAAAATTGTAAGCTGTACATAGACTCATCAAATTGTGGGAGAAGTGTAGTAATGTGCCATGATGCTTTTACTGTTATGATAGATCTTTGATTAATGCATACGTTTTAAGGAAATCTTATCTGGAAGCCTAGATTATCCTACAGAGAATCAATTTAAACTCTTAATTTATAAGCCATCTCAGCAACCAACTTGATAACACACTTTTAGTTTATGATTAATTATCAATAAAATTATACCTGTATCACACCAGAATGAGCAAACACAGAGTCTTTTTGCTCTTTATGAGAAATTTTTTTCAGTGTCAACAAATATTAATTTCAAGAATGAGATATACTTTTAGCTAAATAAAAGCCCACTGTGATTTTTTGCAAAACAAAAATCTTTCTCCTGCTCTTCAGAGCTTAGTGTCTAAATCTCCATTCTCTCTATGGATATATAGGTGTAAATTTTAAGTCTGCTCAGAAATTTTTGATTCAGACTTTTCTTGAATGAAAGCTGGATTTTGACTGAATAATGATTTTACTTTTGGAAAAAATAATTCCTGCTTTAGACATATTTTAAACCCCAAATATTTAAGCTTGGTGATAGAATCTCAGTCCTTTGCCTGGGTTTTGCTAAATTTTGTCCTACTCTTCTTCAATTTCCAGCTGGTTTGTCAGTCTCATTTATCGAGAACCATATTGATTTTTTCAAAGCTGAAAATTTTCTTCTCTGAAGCAAGTGCAGGATGAGATCTTTCCCTTACTCCAAAAATTTATTTACATCAGCAAATACAACTTGACTTGTTAGAAATTGCAAGAATAGTCTACATTCTCTGCAGGACATAGGAATATTTGTTTTGTGTTTCAGAGTATACTTTTAAAGAAACCTCTTTGTTTTCCTTTAGTCCAGCCCTTTATCTACATCTAAAATGCACTTGTCGGTAGCCAGTAAAATAGGGACCATAATATTGGTCCTCGTTTAAGAAAAAAGAAGTTTTCTTCATTCAGTGTACTGACTCAGAGGATGAATTACTGCATGCAAAAAGGTCACTGGAGAAAAAAGAATTTGCACTCCGTTATACACAAACCCCCCAAACAATTTATCAGTTCAAACCTCCTTATAAAGATCTATGATGTGGTACAGATCTTGGTAATATGACTAAGTCAGTCACTTATAATCCATGCTTATTTTATGAAATAATGGACAGACCTTGGCACTATAAATGCAGATTAAAATAACTTTGTTAAGAAGCTAAAAAGCTCTGTCAGAATAATGCAATAAAAAGTCATATTCCAAAGCGAGACACTATCCATTCATAATATTTTAAATGCAGATCAGGACAACAAAAGTTTTAAATACAAATGGATTTTTAAGGCATTTTTCTTAAAGCAGTAATCAATATCTGCAAGTTTCCAGTCTGTTAAGAAGGTCAGCAGACAGTCTCTGAATAAGTAGATCACTTACTGTGGTCTTTAGACTTTTTTTTTTGTTCCATGGAGATTTGAAGGACTGATTGGTAACCTTTTATTTAATAACTTTGCATCTTTTGACTGTAGTGGAATTTTAAGTGGAATCAGGTTTTCTTTATGTGAAAAAAGGACCACAACACCTCAATTAATAATCCTCCTCTATTAGATAAATTACTTCACTTTGTCTATACTTCTCTCCTTCCTCTTGAGCGTAGTTACAAATGACTACAACATCTGAAAGGTAGCACATTCTTTGGGGAGCTGACACCAGAAACTGGACTAATTTATAATTGCCTTAGAATTTGCGTTCCCAGTGCTCCTTGGGTCACTTTCTGCCACTTTCAGCCTAAGTGGGGACAATATGAACACAACATCTACCCTATTTACTCTATGGAAGTTCATTAAGTTTTTTTCCAGGTAAGAGCTATGAGAACAGGTCCTGCATAACAGAGTAGTAACTTCAAAGTAATGGGCCAGATAATTAATTCTGAATTTCAGTGGAAATTCTACTAAAGTTCTATCGCAGCCATATTAACACCAAACGAGTCTATCAGAATTAATGTTCCTGCCATAAATATCAAGGAATTAAGAATGATTAAGCCGTTATTGTTAAATGTTACACGATAAAAAAAAGCAAAAAAAGCCTTAAAGAAGCTGTGAAGGTTTGCCTAGTCCTTACATCACACATGGTAACATCTCAAGACTTGTCTGTATGCAGTAGTCAGAGTGTAGCTGGTTAGAGGAAATGTGAATTTATAGCATACCTGATAATCAGCAGTAACTCACTACATGCACAAAGTATAGGTGAAGTTAAGGTTGCTTGTTCTATTTTTGAATTAGAATAAGTTACTTCACATGAAGGCACTCTCAGTGCTGTATCCTCTGGCAAGTCAAAGAGAAATGCACTGCTCTGTGTGAGTAATATTTGCTGATGAAAGCCTTTTCCCTTACAGGACTTTTCAAAGAGTAGGCAGCATTCAGTATGAGTCACAAAGACACAAACTTACATTGTTATAATTTGCTTTGAAATAATTATTAATCTATTTGTCTTCCTCCCTCATAACTTTGAATGGATATTAGGCCTTCTTATGGAACTTCACATTTTAGTTTATGAAGATCACATGACTGGAGTGAGGAGGGAATGTAGACCAGGAAATCAAGCTGCTACATTCAAAGTGCATCCTTCATTTTCATCTAGTTGAAAAGTACAATAGGCTGTACTTGAGTTAAGTTTTGAGTGACCCATAAATGAGTGCATAGGCAAATCCAAGGTACTGTAACTATTTAGATTCCTGCTGACAGTGTAAATCTGAGCACCTACTTCTGTGCTACCTTCTAGTTCACGGGTCACTGCATACACCATGATACATATGCAAGATGTAAGCATTAAACACTAGTCACAAAAATTAGCTGTGATTCCTTTTTCCTACAGAGCAGCTTGAATGAAAGCCATGGACCTAATTGGCTGGAGAAGATTTGACCCAATTTAATTCTCTCTCAGTAAGCACATGTTTCCAGACTATCAGTCTTCTTCAACAATTAGATTGCTGTGTCTCATCTCATCCTATATTTAAAAATTTTCATTGTTAAATGTATTTCTACATTTGTAATTAAATGTAATTAAAATAATAATTTCTCAAGATTTTCCCTGTGACTATTTCTTATTCCCTATCCTATTCCTGCTTCTCTTTCATCCAGACAAAAGAATAAATCATATTACAGTCAAACCGTAAAGCTACTAGTCTGTACTGGGCTTTCTTTAATCAAACCTGAATGCATTATCTCCCTATTGAATCTTGTCTATTTTCTGTTGATAAATTGTCCCTGTGACTGTCTCAGAGATACATGAGAGAGTCAATTTTAGAAAAATCTGGTCCATTGATTGTATATCATCAATCATTCCAGTTACAGAGTTTGGAATAGATATTAAAACTTTTTGATATTTTATGCATTTTGGCAGTATTGTTAGCAAAACAAGAATCACCTGCAAGCTAGAAAAGTGAAAGCCTGGCATGATCTCTGTAGTATTCAACGAAGGTAAATACCTTGTCTACAAGGCTAAATTATCTATATTTAACACTAATCTAATGCTTTAATGCTTTTCTGTATGGCATCAAAACTCCCTTGTTTAAACATAAAATCTATGTAAACACCCACCTGCAAAAAACACTTAGCTTGGCCAGAGGAAAAATCATAAACAAAGAGCCTGGAAAGAGAAACTTAGAAGACAGGAAAACTCAAAAAAAGGAAAAGAAACGGAAATGGCTGGAATAAAAATAAAGAGGGAAAATTCCTGAGGAAGGTAAGAGACATTGGGCTGGTCTCCTCAAGAGCATAGACGTCATGACAAACAAAAGACATTATAAAGACAGGCAGCAAAGGTTGACTTAGGAATCATCAAAACAATAGGGGGTTAAATGAAAAGAATTGCAAAGGTTGTGAAGGACAGGCCACAAGCAGTGAGAAGTTCTTCCCTTCCAAATAGAGTAAAGAAACATACCTGAAGAAAATAATCAGCTTGCTTGTCAGAAGTTCATTTTAATTATCGAGAACTGAACTACTGTTGATGTGTTATGATGACGGAAGGTAGAATCATCTAATTCATTTGTTTTCACTTTGCTGGCTGAATACTGTATGCCATAAGTCTTAAAAAACAGAGTTAAGCAGTAGCGAGAAAGGTGATCTGCCCATTTCATCCTGGCAGTTGTACTCCAGAGATCTTGCTGGAGGCAGAAACTCTACCTTCACCTGAGATCTACCAAGTCTGTTTAAATGGGAGAAGCTTCTGGAAAGTGTGTGAACAACAGCCAGGGAACACTGGTCAGGAAAATACTTTTCTTGAAGACCCACAGGAGATTCTGTGGAGTCTAATGCCTGTAAGCCACTGGATAAGAAGAAGGGGGGGGAAAAAAAAAAAAAAAAAAAAAAAGAAAATTATGGAAGAGGGTCATCTGCTTTCAGAACTCTATTTAATTTTTTTCACCCAAAAGATTTCTGTTTTGTCTATCTTCCTTGCATGTTTGTGTCTAGAAAAAAAACAGAGAAACTCTACTCCTAGCTTCTAGCCAAAAATCATAGAAAGTTGATTGGGAACAGCCAGCAAGCATCTACCACAATGAGACTTGTCATGCAGGTCATAAAGTATATTCCTATTCACTGGTTAGATAACTTTATCTTAAAACTTTAGAACCAAATACTTACACTTTAAATTAAAAATTATTTGTACAATAGGCGTATGTGAGTACCTCATTTTCTGTATGTTCTTTTCAATTCATTCAATTCATAAATTCATTAACTAGATTATTTGTGGAAAGTAATCACAGAAGCAGTGTGTACACAATTTAAACTAATTCCTTTAAAATCAAAAGAATATTCATAGAAATATGTTTGCTGTATTCATCCAATTCTAATTATTACTTACTTTTGATATCTGTGGAAATCAGATAAAGTATCAAAATAGAGAGTCTGAAGGAGTAAAATATCATTCTTCCACTGGTATGAGATTAACATATTATCAAGTTACACCCTTTAGAAATAATCTAGAACTTTAACTAGAAATATTCAATTCAATTATATTGCAGGAAGCCATTGGCCGGCTTATTAGTATGATGAAAGTATGGAAATTATTGCAGTTTAAGAACACATGGGGGGGTACTAATATGCTAATTGCAATTAAAGCCTGATACCAGTTCCATGCAGGAACTCCAGGATTGAGGTGATTTGAAAGAGAGCAGAAATGTTAATTAATTAAAAGGCTTTTACTTCATATTACTGAGTCTTGCTGATGAATCTAACAAGCAAGATGACTATTGCTGACAAAAAGACATCTAGCAAGCATCCCATTTCATGACAACAAGCCCAAAGATCCAGCAGTAATGTGATGACTACCCAACTGGGTGGGTCCTTTTGTGCCCCAACAACTCAGGCTATTTCTTAAGCCAACATTACCTTCTATTTCTCCCTCATTGGATCAATGAAGCACTGCAATATTAGGTAATTACGGAATTAGTGGCTTTTGCTACTTTCATCGCAATCAAAAATACAAATGTTTCACGCTGGGAAGTACTGAATATGCAGCAATTTTCACTAATGTTAGAGAAGTTGGGGTAGAACCACGAAGTTGCCTCCTCCCTGCTCAAATAGAGAAATCATGGAGAGAAAATGTTGTCCCTGGACCTTCACGCTCACCAGAATGTCCTCTCCGGAAGTCAGTACTCCTCTGGTTTGAGCTGAGTCCTTACAAAATATGCATGAAATACATTAGCTCTTTTTAATTATATATCCTTCATTCAAGTAGCTTGTACATTGCAATATAGATTGTTAAACTTCTCCACATCAAACTGCCCTAAATTATATCACACTCAGGCTAAATATTGGTCAGCTTGATTGATTACGCTTTATGCAAGCTGAAAACTATAACTACATGTTACAAGCAACAATAAAGAGAATATTGCAGGCAGCAGCTGCATCTGCCCAAAGCAAACACTTCACTCTTGCTGTGATAGCATCTGATGGAACACTCTTGCCATTTTTTTCCTTAGTAGTATAGCCAACAAAATCAAGATTTTTTTTTTCTCTTTCTCCTGTTTATTTGTATCTCTAATATAAAAGACATTGAAATGCAGAAGAAACATATGCTAGAATTAAAACACTTATGGCAAAGCATCATCCAAAAGTTCCAGTAGCAAACAAAGTAATATAGAGAGATATTACTAGTGTATCCTTATTCTCCCTGGTGTTCCTACAAGCTGTCTCTTAGCAATGGGCCATTAATGTTCTTTTTGAATATAGTTAGAAATGAACTTGAACCTGAATATTCAGCTCTCCAGCATCTGCATAGAGGAGCTGGCAATCATTGGTGAAAGTGATGCTGTGCTTCCTCCTCCCTTTGAGCTGTCTGACACTCTCCTCTCTGCAGACAAACCAAGCTGCCACTTAGGTAAGTATTAGATGACCTGTGGCGCACAGTAACCTTATGGTTAATACTGCATTTTGTATCTGAGCTACCAACCAAGTATTTGCAAATAGAGGTTCCCTCCTTTACAAATGGCATAGTTAGAAAGTCTTCTTTAGGGCTGGGGGTAAGGAGGAAAGAGTCAGATATTAATTCTGTCTTCCTACTGTTTGTACTGCACACCTCTCTTTCAGTTGCGCATGCTGATGTGTATGTGTGCTGCAAGTTCCCAAACTGCAAAAATAAAAGCGAATACTTTTTGTCATCTGCTTTACTTACAATGTTAGCAACTTTTCTTCCCAGGCCTTTCATTTTCCTCTTTAAAAGACACTCAAACATATATCAATAGATTTCTTTGTGACTCTAACTAACTGAGTTATATACTTTTTTTCAGCAGTAGTAGGTGTTGAAGAATTTGAATTGAAATTTGAAGGTTCCTGGCTCCCAAGCCAGCAGGAGATGAGGTTTAATTGCTTGGAAATACATTTTCACAGCTGATACTGGGGAACAGAAAAAGTCTGTGTGTCAAGAGCCTCTAAACTAATCATTTAGCCATAACATGCACCACCCCATACCTGGGGACAATGTAACTGTTAACAGCTTGAAGCTGTTCAAAAAATACACCAATGAGAAGGTTTCCTCGATTTTTCTAATGCTATTCTTCACCCTGAATAAACTAATAGAAGAGAAATGTCTTATTTTCAGTTCTGTCAATTCAAATGAAAACAATTGTGTATTCACCTAGTTTTAGCGTTGGAATTTATTACATCTGAGACTGTTCATTAAGGTAACAATTTTGAAGTTGCTCAGTTGTTAATACACTGCCTGTATAAACTCAGGGGCTGCCTGTAGTATCTGGTTACGCTCTGGAAACAGAGATTTGGTTTCCAGCACTACAGATCAGGTCAAGAATTGCAATAACAATTAGCCATTAGTCACTAGATCTCAATTTACCGTAATAGAAGGTCATTTCTTCTGAGTGTTTTCTCCCTGGAAAGGAAGAAGAAACATAGGAAACTATCAAGCTTTTGAAAATTGGGGTATGGAAAAGCTGGGTATGGCTTCTGAGAAAAGAACAGGGGTAAAGCTTGATATTTCTTTTTGAGCTTACTGTTTTACCATGGGGCAGGATCTGCATATATTGACAGTGTCTACTATAATAACAGTTAGTCTTCTTTTTTTCAAATCTTGGTGAAATGGAAAATCTGTCTAATCTCACCAAGCATCAAACAGATTGTTCCTGCCTCGATACAGGCATGTGAGAGAGACACTGAGAAACTTCCTAATTCTTGCTGCTATAATTATTCCTTTCCTATCACTTACATGAAGGCAAGGGTCTGCCTTTTTCAGTGTACTTCACTAACTAAACTTTTGCAGCCCCCAGCGAAGGAGCCAGAAGCTCCCCTCCCTCATTAACGCTGCAGAGCTGCACCAAAGCGCGTGTGCTAGCGCAGGAGCTGCGGTGAGCAGGGCAGCCCAGCTTCCATGCTGCTGCTGATTCGGGCTCTGAAGCAGACAAGGGAGTAAATGACACTCATGTAGAGGTGTGCTCTCCTGCCTCACAGGAAACTCCCCAACAGCTCCCTGACACCAAAAGGGTGTCAACACCGAGCAATCCCCGCTGGGCTTGAGCTTTGCTGGTCTGTGAAAGGAGCAGACAACTGTGAGGTGCTTGGGTTACACAGCAAGACTTTGCTTCCTGCTCTCCAGGAGAAATACTTTATTTTATATCTGTAAGTGCCTATAAAACACATAGGCATGAGATATGACTGAGCTGTTGTTGGTTAATTTTCTAACTCAAGTTGTTCAAAGAACAAGGAAGATATAGATGAGCATTTAACTCACCTCCAGGTACCACTTGAGAGTATGAACTTGGCAATGTTCCCTTGAAATAAAACCAAAAAAAATTTAAAAGTGGAATTGCTGCTGCATTTCATAAGGAATCAGCTATTTCCCTGTGAACTGATCAAAGGCGTAGGAAGAAAAAGGGTGGGGGAACTCAGTTTTGTGAAGGAAACTAATCAATGATAAAGAAAGTGGAAAGACATGACAGGTGAAAGAGTAGATAGCATTTCAGATCAGATCCTTATTTTTAATGGACAGTAGCAGCTGAGAAAGAGATTATAAGGGAAGCTTCGAAACTTAGAGGATGTGTATTGTGAATTGATCTTACCTGAAAACAGTATTTGTAATTAATATAAACAGAGAAGGGATCTCATGCCCGTTGGCAGCCTGGCTAACAATCAGTTGACAGATAGTTAACTATAGAAATGTCAAAGGTCAGGGCTTTTAATCTATAGGTTGATGATCCTTTGGGGACTGTGGTGTGAAAAAGAATTTGGTATGCTTGATGCTATTATAGGCAAGATCAGCCTGTCAAAATCCATTAGCACTCACTTTTCCTTCAAATAAGCATTAAGCTAGCTTTCAGTATGATTTTTTCAAAGCAGATTTCTTATCATTCTTAGTAATCCTTTATAAGCGTGAAACATTCCTTATATGATAAAAGTGATTTTTCAGGAATTGTCAAAATGCATGCTATATTCTTCAATTAGGTCTATTTAGCACATTGAATATATTTCTGATAAGCTTCATGTTAAATTGCAGACTTTACAGAGAAAAAATAGTCTTACTGAAAGTGCATCTTGATGTGTGGGGCACAGTGTTATCTTATGTAAGTTTCTTGTTTATAGCATGACAAAGACCAAAACAAATCTGAATATTCTATTTAAAAGCAAATGAGAAATATTTTTAGTCCTATTTTATTGCTTTTAGACCCAAAGTGTTTTAATTTGTCATTTTCTCCGAATATTTTACAAGATGTTATTTGACTATCTAGATAGCTGTAAGGGAGAGAAACGTAATTTGTTTATAACATTTGTTCATTGTAGCTTCAAAAACAATTCTTATAATGACCTTGAAACTAAAGAAACTTGTAGTTTTTCTGCTATATGACATTCATTAGTGAGTAATGCATAAAGAATGCTAATACTATGCAGTTGAAATATATGAAGAACTGTATTTTTTCGTTGTGTTTAAAAGCAAGATGTGTGACTTACATGACAAGAAGGTGCATCATATCTACCTAGATTATTCTGAAAGCTTGTGTTAGAGTTAAGGTCAGTTAGGAAAATATAATAAAAGTAAAATGGAAACAAATTTCTCAGCAGATAATAACATATTTATAGCAGTTACATAATGCTGAGTTTAAGTATGATTTAAATCTCCTAAGTAAAAAGCTATTACATGCAGCTTTGAATCTGACTTCTGTCAGCTTCAGAACATGCATCCTACCATACATTTCCATCCCATATGTCAACCTTTAAAAATACGTTTGGAAAATAGAATGAAATCTTTTGATGTTCACTGTCATAGCTTTGGCTGTTTATAAAAAAATCAAATCAATGCTTCCCAATACGTAATAAATCTTGACTTTACCTCCCCATAGATTACATCGGTATCTTCAGAAAGGCTCAGTCCGTCTGGTTCATTTGATGGGCAGATGCATGTCATGCAATACTTGATGAGGAACTCATGAGCATACTTTGGCCGTGTCTACTCTGAGCTGTCAGATGGATTTCTCTTGGGTATCTTTCCTTTTGCTGTGCATCAGAGCAAAATAATATTTTATTGTTGGTCATAATTAATAATTCATTGAAATGCACCAAATGAACACACAAAAAAAGAATGTGGATATAAATCTTATTAGGTCCCTGGATAAAGTCACAGTATGCTTTTGCATTTTGAATTTCCAGGCATATATTATATTATCCAATATTGGAACAAGCTGAGAAATGTAATATAAAAAATTGATAAATTGCTTTCTGCCTGTAAATGAGAAAACAGACTTGTAAAATGTGAAATGAACCGTTCTGGCAAAGTAGAATTTGAGCTTAGAGTGTAAACGCTTGAGTTAATGGCTAGGGTATCTCTGAGTCTCAGAAGCTGTGGTACACAGGGAGGGTGAAAGTGAGGTTATGGAAGCTCTTCAATGTTTTACTTTGAACATCCTTACAGGCCTTAATTAGACAGATTACCTGTTATGCATGGTGCAGTGTGCTGAACAGTTTTAAACTGGCTTGTCCTCAAGGCAAATGGAAGGCAAAGTCAAAAACAATTACACTCTACACAAATAACAATGAACATGTTATTAATGGTTATGGCAAAAAAATGAAACCCTCCCAGCCCATACACTATTTAATTTTTAACTTCACCTAGTACAAAGGAGTTTCTTAAATATTTACTGGCCATTTGAATTTATGTACCTAACCCGCCCACCTCTTCAATGCCTCAATATGTGTGAAACCATAATGACATTTAATGTTTTAATTACTTGAATTTTTCTGATTTATGTTGCTTTGTATCTAAGAAAATGTGACAGTATAATGGAAACTTTTCTGACAGGAAAATTAATAAAAGTTTTCTTTATTTTGGTTCCACTGAAGAGATAAATGGATTTTTTTAAATCTCAGTTCAATTCCATACCTATAGTAGAAAGCATACAGAAACAGTAAGTATGTTTACTAACGGTTCCAGGATACAAGTGTTAACTTGCTGTATATATGCTAAATTCTTGAATCTATTTAATCGGTTTATTCAGTCAGCCATCTATGGGGAAGGTCACCATGTCAAGCAATCCTGAATGGTGTTTTGTGTGAATTGGGAACAGAACTTTTTAAAGGCCAGAGGTTTTGGAACATAAACCAGATGTGCTCATTTGAAATAGTCTACTTATTAAAAAAAGGTCAAACACTTAGATCTTTTTTAAATCTTACTGTCAGACACACTCCATAGAACTAAGAATTTTACTGTTCTGAATGGTATGAATTTCACCAATTTCTTAGGTGAAATATGGCTTCTGATCTTTACCATAAATGCATCATTTCCCTATTTATAGTCTAATATTGCATCTAAGAATTTTACTAATTTAATCAGATGAATGTTTTTCAAGGTAATGATTTTTAAAATCCCTTTTCTTGTTTTTATTTTTATAGTTCAAAATTACTGCAAGTAATTAATCCCTCACTGGTTTACAAAACTGATTTTCCAGACAATCATTTGCAAAACATAAATCTAGACAACTATCTGGTTAGTGTGAATATGTTTGTTGGTTTTGGGGAGGGCGTTCTCTTCAGATATACATGTCTAAAAATTCGTCTCTTGTCCATAGGAGTCAAATGAAATGTCATTTAATCATTAATGCAATTTAACTCCATTGGTCTGCTTGCTAAACTGTTTTACCGAACTGCCTATATTGACTGGCAGGATCTTATTTATTGCTATGCTCAAATCTGTGAATAGGAATTTTTAAGACCTTTCAAAAAGAAAAACATCAAAGTGTGAATCAACCAACTTGCAAGATGTATGGGGGGAAGGAGTCAAATTTCCAACTTCCACCCTGGATACTGAATATCAAACTGAGCTCTACCCATTCAGCTTGAACAACCAGTCAGCTGAATGCTCAGATGTAGTTCAGATCAGCGAAGGCTGAAAGCAGCCCTTCTCCTTCCATTCTCAGCCACACCCTTCTTGCCCGAGCCCCTCAAAGGAACAAAGCAGAAAGAAGAAAAATAGATACCTGATACAGCAATCAAAAGTTACAGCAGAACAGAGAATATGAAACACTTGGCTTTGACAACATGCAGCAAAGGATGTATAACTGATTGATTGCCTCTAAATGTCTGTAGTTCTGCTTTCACTGGTATGGATTCTATAGCTATGGACAATTTACTTATTTCAACTACTTCGTGTTCTTTGAAGGTGGTAGGAGCCCTGGAGTTGCGATGAACAAAAAGCAAATCCACTGGTTGGAGATGATATACAGCCTTCTGCTTGAGCTACATTACTCTCTGTCCCTCACCAGTACTGAGTAACTACACAGAATAAGAACAACCTCAACCAGATAATGAGCTGCTACAAAAACAAACAAATGAACAAATTAACCCACAAAAAAACAACCCTCCCCCAAAAAAACCCCATGATTGAGAATACTTTTGCTTAGGTTACACTTAGTTGGTTTGTTCTGTTGTACGTTTGAATAACATTTTTTGCAGAGTGTTCTTTATTCATAGTGAACTGTGAATGACTTTCCATTTCTAGGTCAGAAACATTATTCACCCTTCAATGTGTGTCTCCATTTTTTAAATACTTGAATGAGATTCTGGGCTGTACCTATTTAAATTTACACAGAAGAAAACCCTAAGCACTGGTACCTTTTCAGTAAATGTTTTCCTGCAAAGGATTATCATAAAATGTTTTTTTTTTCTCTTAAGGGCACAGCAATTTTTTTTTTTTTTTTTTTTTTTATCTTTTGAAAGGTTAAACAAGTGTTCTGGCAATATTTTTTCTTTCTGATATAAGATCTGAGTAGAATATATCTAGCATAAGCCATTTCCCAAAAGAGTCTTCCTTGGATTCCTAGAGTTATTTCTGAGAATAAGAATCATAAAATTTGTCATATTTGATAAACTTGGAGCCTTCTTCTAAATTGCCCAAAAAAGAAGACAGACTTTAAACAAATTTATTTACTGATTCTATATTTTTACAGAGATTTCATAGACCATAAGTACAAAAAAATTTGAGGAAAAATGAAAATTCTGTCTACCACTGTTAGTATTTTTTATAGCTACGTGTATGCTTTCAAGCTAAAAAATCACACATAAATGAGGCAGACTGTCTAAAAGCCTCCTTCTAGTACTATTTATCTTTATTATTAATGTTATTACTATTTCTTAAAAAGCAGATTGTTTAACTGACCTAGTTTCTTCTTTGGATAGTTTATTGATCCAGCATATTTAAATGTTGAACACTTTTACACTCCCAGTGATAAAGCTTAGAAACTTTTGGTTTGCTTTAATAAATTTTATTAATTGGAACTGTGCATACCTGACACATGAGTTTCAGAGATTGAGTGCATGTAATTTCCTTTATTTTTCAGTGTGTAAATGATA
Organism: Gavia stellata; assembly: GCF_030936135.1. Classification (NCBI taxonomy): domain Eukaryota; kingdom Metazoa; phylum Chordata; class Aves; order Gaviiformes; family Gaviidae; genus Gavia; species Gavia stellata. Next base: position 21,916,638 of record NC_082603.1, on the reverse strand, counting down.
ATTGGTTCATTATTACACTAGTATTACTTCAGTCTTCTATTTAAGGATTAAACATAAGGACTATTCAAGTATGAATATTCTGCTGAATATTTAGGAGAGTTTATTTTTTTAGATTACAATCTTTGTACTTGGTTTTTTTTTTTTGTATTTGTGGAGTTAATAGTAAATGAGAGACATTGCTCTATTTCAGAGGCAAAATAATATATTTCTTTTTAGGAAGGCCTGTTCAAAAACAGTTTACAGAAAAAAATACATGCTGTATCAAAATTTCAGGGCTGTAATAGCTATAGTAACTGCAAAGAGCAAGTTCCTTTTAAAATATCCACTTCAGTATTTCTTACTTTTCCCAAACAGACACTATGTTTTAATTTTATTTCAACCCCATTGAAGTAGCAATATCAAAATTCATCATGGTATATGAGACTGTGTGGATGAGACTCATTCAATTAATGGAGGGCCATGAGAAAATGTAAATAAGTATATTAAATTAGAACATACATCTTTAGTAATCTGTCATTATTTGCTTCATTGTTTTCAAAAGCCTATTTTGGTTCTCAGTCAAGAGAAAAATAATTGGCTTGGTCTGCAGAAGAGAGGTTATACTAGCATGAAGCTTAAAAAGATGTCTGATGGAACTTTGCTATTAAATGGATATCCAAGGGCAAGGCTTAAACATCCAGAGTAGTTCAGTGATGAACTGTGACTAGATAATATGAAAACTTCCAAAGGAAAATTTAAAAGCATGTGAAGCAAAGTTAGATCTTAGAGGGTATGCTGGAAAGCTGTAAGAGAAACTGGATTCAGCAGACCCATCTCTGTGAAGAGCGCCCTGCAAATGGAAAAGAAAATGTAGCCATAGCTTGGATTTTCTGACAACCCCACCTTAGCAGTGGAGATATAAACTGCTGTTTCATACTCCCTGTTCCATGAAACCTAATTATCTCCCTTTCTTGGTTAAATTGATATCGAATCAAGCACATTCACATTCTCCTGCATTACTTCTGTGAATGAAGAATCTGTGCTTCGTTCCTCTTCTTGGGTGGGAAAAGTTGACCTTACTGATATGAATTTGGAATAACCCCAGTGAAGGTCAGAAATACTGTGAATAACATCCTTTCTAATGTAATTTAATTGGTGTTGGTTATTCAGAGGTTTCTACCAGTATAGTGCTGACCTCACTGGGCCAAGGTCTTGATCTGAATCATTGGCAAAATGCTCACTGACTTGCCCAGAACAGGGATTTTGCTATGTAGTCTGTGGGGTGCTACGGTCTTTGAACACATTACATGTATAAAATTTTTTTTAAAAAAACAATTTCAAACATTTTCTGTAATTGTGTCCTTCAATTTTTTAATCATTTTTCAATAAGCTCTTTGACTTTAATCATGATAATGATTTGTGAGGCAGTAGAGAATTGCAGTCCAGGATTTTATTGTATTAGGTACTGTGCAAATGGGAAAAAGATGTGTCTTTACCCAAAATAATGTTATTCTTTTCCACTTTCTCTGATGAAATGTTTTAGACTGTTCACAGTTATCTGCCACCTGTGTGGTTTAATACCGCTTCCAATTACAGCAAAGTAAACGTATGCTGTAAAAACCTCTGCTGCTTTATATTCTGTGCCTTACCTAACAGTCCTCTGCCCTGTTTGACTTTTATACTGTTGTTATGCTCTGGACTGATGGTTTCAATGATTTTTCCTCTTCTTGATCACTGTGCTGGATGATTGTTCTATTAAACTCAGAGTCCCTAGATTGGTTCTTTGCTTCATGCCTAATTATTTTATATTTATCTCATGCTTATACAAACTTATCTGAACCGCTCTGGCTTAAAAAAACAGTGGGATTCACAAATAAGGAAGTTGAGAAGCTTTTCTGGTTAGCGATTTATGAGTTACAACAGGGTCCTTTAGCAGTTTTTGAAAATTTTATTTGTACCAAAGAAGTCATTCCATCAGTCAGTTGGATCCCTGCTGGATTCAGACACACTCCCAGTTCTCCGTCTCATCACCTTTTGAAAAACATTGGCGTTTGCATGAAAGAATACATACCGTGGACCTGCTGTGTTTTCAGCAGCACGCTAGCAAAGGCGGTTCTATACAATTTTAAAATTTTTCTGATTGAGCACGGAAGTGTGAAATAAAACTCTTTCAGATAGCTCTAATATAAAAGAAAAGTGCTTCTACAAAAGCATAGTTTTGGAAGTTCTGGTTGTTAATTTACATGACTGTTTTCATGACCTTTTTGGATATATGAGAGACGCTTAATATTAGGTTATTTCTAAAGTTATTACAGGTCATATAATCTGCTGGACTCCACAGGTTTTATTTGTTTTTAGCTGAATTGTTCCATCCATTTTTATTTCTTGAGAATATTACCAATATTACATTTTAAAAAGCTGTAAAGTATGAATGTTACCAACTCCTAGGACAGTGCATGTTCTTTGCATTGGATATACTCATCCAACTGAACCTCTAAAAGTCCATAGCACCAGAAAAGGTCTAACAAAAAATTTTATGCAAAATTGAATCTGCCATCCAAGAAGGGAAACTCTCAATCCTTCTCCCCAAAGCATTACTGATGAAAAGAATATTTTTTGCTTAAGCACTGTTTAATACAACTGTTAAATGCTGTGTGCTACATTTCCTTCTAGTAGTCAAACTTATTCCCTCTCTTTGTCAATTTACAAAATACATCATCCTTGAGTTGCCTTTCGAAGAAAGTTCACTGCTACAATATATATGTTTCAATAATTAATGGAATAATAAAGTAAGCCTAGATTTGACTATGTGTCCACTGAAAACGTAAGAAAGAAAATTAACAGGAGCTGTTTTCATTTTAATAATATAATGGAGCCAATTTTAAAATCTAAATTTACCATTTAAAATATTTTTCCTTTTTTCTGTATTTTCTTTTAAATTGAGGTTAGGTATTTTAATCACCATTGTAAGGTACTGAAAAACACACCCCATAAAAATGTCCTTCATGCACTAACATAAACTGTGTTCAAACTAAGTTTTTGTAAAGTGTGAATCACTGGTTTGGATTAACCTTGTAAGTAATCATTAAAATCCTTTATTTAACAGTGATTTAGTCTTTACTGATTTCACCTATAAATCAAGTTCTCTGTTGAACAGAGCTTAGACAGTTCATATCATGAGAGGCAACAAGGGAAAAACTTGCAAGGAAAATCCCAATAGACATCAGAGACACTTCGAATAGGAGAGAATTAAAGAGGGAAGCAGCAAAGACGGATTGTTGTTTTCCTGGTTTGGCTTGGTCTGTTTTCTTTCTCGTAAGATGCTCCTTTGGAGCCCTGCTGTTGCCAAGGTCCTCACTCACTTACTACTTTGCTCTAGAGATTTACTACTGTTGAAACACTGCCTTTATGTCTTTGTGGTAAGAAATTTTGTTCCATTATATTTAGGGTTTTAGGATTTGATTCTGCCCAGCACAGTGCAGAACGTGCAAATGGTTCTTGTATTGACTTCATAGTAAAATTACACTTGGACAAGTGTTTTACTGAACAGGGGCTTCCTGTGGCAAAAATTCAGAAATTCTACTTGAAAACTGGTGAACTCGTTCCTACCAGTGAAATGTATTTTACTCATCAAGATGAGTTCAGTTCATAGTAGTCCTTAACCTTTTGACCCTGATATTCTTTGCTGATAGCTAATTTGCTTAATTTTGTTTAACTACTTGCTGAAGAAAAAATACAGCAGGTATACTTGCATTGCTGTTTAGAACATCTAGCGTGTCTTGACATTTTGCATCCTAGCAAAACTGCAATTATAATGCTGTTAAGTATACCTAACACGCCCTGACACTCCATTTGGAAGAATGAACATGGTGTTGAAGACTTTTTTCCAAAAACATTTATGTTCCTACAGTATGCATAGGAAAAGTAATTCAGCAATTCAATTTGGTTTTGAAATCAAACTTCAAAGTGTTTTAAGAATGTTTATTACAGAAACAGAACATGCGTTTAACAGAATAGAGATGCAGTTAGAATTTGCTAAACACTTTTTCCCTTACAGTGTTGACAGAAATCTTTGGAAAAAAAGGAATAGCAAGTAAATGCTAATCACAAATTTAAACTCTCCTTCCTATACCAATAACCTAGCTCACTCTAAATGCAGATATTTTTGGAAGGTCAGTAACTTATATGAACAAAAGTGTGTTGACATGAATATTTATCAAAAACGAATAAGAATCACAATCTTCATTAAATCCGAAGAGGTATTTGAATATACCTTTTCTGCAGTCTTTCTAGTTCTGCATGGCTAAATGAAAGACAAGAAGATTTAGTGGTGTAACCAACGACTGACAGCATGAAAGAGCAGAGTTTAACTCCAATCTCAGGCTTAGTCTTCCTCCAGGACACTTGGCAAAATCCTAACTAAGCACCTGAAACCTTCTAGAGTTCAGTAATTTGTCTCTGTGACTTAGTTCTGTTTGCAAAACAAATTTAATTGCACTTCCTTACCCTACAGGATTGTTGTGACAATATGTACATTAAAGATTGAGGACAATGGGGACTGTACAAGCACAGTCAACACCCAGCGTGTTGGCCACGCATACAGCTGCGTACTGATTAGGCTGTAAGCTCTGCTGCTCAAAGCCTGCTAGCTCTGCCCTTCAGTCTGGAAAACTCCACTGAACTCCAAGGTAGGGAGGTACCACACATGCTTGCTTTCCCTTTCCTCAGCATGTTTGGCACTATCTGAGCATGCATATTTAGCATTTCTGCTTAGGACTTTTAACATGTCTTGACATTTCCAAGAAAGTCAAGAATAGTGCAGACTCTCCTCCTTGACATCTGGCCTCCGGTTTCACCCTTCCTCTACTACAGCTAAGGAGAAAAATTCTTAGAAAGCACCACAACTCCCCTCTAGGACAGTTCTTTGACAGGTTGTGATATATTAATAAGAAGCACAACTGTAGATTACTTTGGTATAGCCTCAAAGAATGGAATGAAGAAATGTGTCTCACATTACCCAGGTTTGTTGAAGGGACTCTTAATGTCAGCCCTAAACAACAGCACAGACATTATCTACAACTATATTAGATATAGGACAGAAAATACAACCCATCAGACAGGTGAGCAGCCTACCTCTCCATTGTCCCTGCAGTGCTGGTGAGTCTGCCTTGGAAGAGCACCTTGAAAACATGACCCAGCTTTCACAGGTACAGAGAGACTTCTGTAGAGCAAGCAGCATCCTCAGTAGTACGTAAATACTTTTTTTTTCTCTTCTTAGTGCATTTCTCTTTACTGTCTACTAAGATTGCTATTGGCACTGTATCTCATTAGCCTCGGGTTGCCCAAAGCCCTTTGAGCGCTAAAAACAAGTTATTGTGGTATTTATTCCAGAGCTGCAGACTGGATGAACAAGGGAATAGGGTAAGATTTACTCTGATAGGCTGAGAATTTTAAAGAAACTATGTTTCACTGAATATATGGATTTTAAATGACTTTATTAGAACTTTCATTTAAGTGTTTCCTAAAATCTTGTCGTGATATTATTAACAATGTACAAACTTTGGAAATTGAAAATGCAGAGATAAACAAATTATTTGCTACGAAAAGGGCCTCGCAGATCTCTGGGGAAATGGAATATTCTAATGTCTGTTTATACCAGCAGAAATAAATTGTATTTGGTAAACATAATCTTAGTCATTTGCAAACATGAAAAAACGTGGGGTTTTTTTTGTTTATTTCAAAGACTTTGCATTGCACATTGAATTTATTTGAGTTAAACTGAATTGTAGCATAGTAAGACTTTGGCTGTAGACAGAAATTCCCTTGTATGTACGCATGGGTTTTTCTTCCCTACATTTCTCTTCTTCTTTTTCCTTCCTTCCTTCCTTCCTTCCTTCCTTCCTTCCTTCCTTCCTTCCTTCCTTCCTTCCTTCCTTCCTTCCTTCCTTCCTTCTTTCCTCTCTCTTCCTCTCTCTTCCCCTCTTCCTCTCCTTCATTCCTCTTTTCCTTCTTCCTTGTTTTGACTTGCCTTCCTTCTTTCTCTCTCATTTTCTTTTCTCTTTTCTTTTTAATTATTTCTTTTTTTCTTTTTTCTCTTTTTTTTTTTTCTTTTTTCTCTGTTAGACTTGGGGAAATTTAGTACGAAGGCATTACTTACTTTTCAAAAATCTATCTGATTTTCAGTAGAACATACTGGAAAACCAAAACGAACCATCTGAAGTGACTGCCTAAAGTCAAAGTCTCTGAGTTATCATTTCCAAATAATTTTTGTAGTGAATTGACTTTTGATGAAGACTTCCTTTCCATTTCTCAGGACAAGCTTTGAGAAATTTTAACTTTGACTTCCAAATCATGAGAAAGAAGAATCAAATATCACATTGCTCCTCAGTGTGTGTGGGCAGAGAGTGGCTGTGGTCTGAGCTATTAGGAAAATGCAGGTTTCAAATGATTTCAGAAAGTAGCAGTTAGTTCAGGAATGGTGGGATTTATCAGAACAACATGAAGGACAAAAATAAAAGGTAAAGAACTGAGTTGCTCAATGTATTCTTGCTGTAGCGAAGACCTTTTCCATTTGAAAAACCATCACAAATATTACAGTGCTTTAAGCTCTGAGGTATTTGCTCAGCATAGCTGTTAACAAGTTAAAATGTGCACTATATGCTGTGGTATCCATCAGTCCCACACAGTGTGCCCATCATAATGAATAATAATATAAATAAAAGTCTTGCCATTACTGCAGACAGCTAAATTTTATAAGTTCTTTAGGAATAACAAGGAAGATGACTTCAGGAGAAAGAGACATAAGACAAAAGATAAGTTCAGCACGTATCTCCTTTTAGGTACTTGTCCTTATCCTGTTATGCTCTCTGCCAGATTTCATGCTTCACTTTCCGGTTCCATTGGCTATTATAATTCAAATTATAAATATCAAACCTACATGTCTCAGGTAATGGTACTCCAATTATATGTAACAGAAGGAAATCTGTAAATAAATAGTCAGTTTGAAGAGTTACTAAGCTGTCATCTTCTAATAAACCACCCTAAGAAGTAGGTTATGTCTTCAAAATATTGATCGGAAAAACAGTGAAATTACTTTCTTTTAACTTTCTGTTTATTGTGAAACAAATGATCAAATTGATATTTTAAATAAATTAATATTTTCCAGAAAGCACAATTTGACGGTCATTCAGATTAAATTAGGTCTTTGCTTCTAAATTTGGAACAGTGCATTTTCCCACATTCTCTTCTTAAAAAAAAATATCCAATTCTATCCACCTGATTAATACAGTGCAGTTGCTGTACCATAGTGCAGCCAGGAGAGAGATGGATTAATATGTCAGCTAAAATTGACAGTAGGATGACTAGTAACCTGCTTGATATAATTCCATGGGGTTTCAGGCCTTCTAGGTGAATGCTTATAGCGAGAAAACTTGGTTTTAAGTAAAGATACGCAATTGCTGAAGTACCTTTTATTCTGACACAGAATACTAAAATTAGGAGTTTTGTAAAACAAAATAAAAAAGGTAAATTAATTCTTCTCTTTCACAGTTGTTAGAGAGCAGTTTTTTCTCTTATTCCAGGGACAGACTGGTCCTCGGTACTTGGATAGAAAAGACGAAATTTGTAGAATAAAAGGACTGGCGATATAAAATGTATTGATCACAATGTTAATGCTCATAGCAAGACACTTAACTTTTAATCCCAGACGATATATAGAGAAAATAAGGAAATAAAACTGGAAACGGATACAAAATGCCTATAGGAGTGGGTGTTTGGTAGCATTTACTAAACATCCAAGCAGGTGACATTATAAATGCGGGTGCTATCAATGGTAGTTATGTGTCAAGTGGGGTTTATTAAATATCTACTTGTCTTTCCAAATACGGCTTAATTCTGGCCCCTAGTGTCCTGTCCAGCCAGGTGTTAAATGCCTTGGGATGTGGCTGGGATCCAGCACCTCAGGAGGGAGAGCTGGGTGAGTACATACCACATGAGAATCAATTCCCAGAGCAGTTGTTTTGCCCATCTTTGCTTCATAGTCCAGACTTGGGTCAGCCAGCTGGCTGTCTAGGAAAGAAAGTAGAGCACAAGAGGGAGTGGATTCAAATTCAAGCTTTGCCCTTCAAGGCAGTATGAAAGTATTGGTAAGCAAAGCTGGTTTAGACATTGCTTCAGGCCTTCCCTGCTGTGGTTATTTCATTCTAGTGTTTTAGGTGAAAATCAATTCCTATGGATACAGCCTCATATCAATAGGGTTTACATTATTTTTTTTTTAAAGATGCTATGTATAGTAGCTCATATGGCATTAAAAAAAATATTTTGGGGTGATTATGTAAAATATACACCTACATATGAAGAGGCTCCATCTCTCTCACTCAAAAGAGTCCAAATGCAGTCCAAACACATGTTGCAAACAAAACCAAAAGATGTATGCTGCAAACTAAGCTTCATGGTGCTAATTATGCCAGCAATTTAATATCCAGAATTTAAAGTAAATTTTTGCAAGTACACTGATCAATGCCTCCTGCTTATTGTCAAACATTAACTCTTCTATCGGTGCTCTCATTTGCACTTTCTAAACAACTATGTTTCACACTTCATTCACAAAATGACCTTTTGTAACCAAGAAGAAAATTAGCAGCAAGGACTTCTTTTTAATGGCGTGAGATAAAAATTCTATTCAATCTGCAATAACAATTGTTTTATTTCTATGAGTTTATTTTCTGAAAGTATAAATTTGTCACCTGTGGTGTTCTGAAAGGCTTATCATACAGGGGCATAACAAATGCAGCTCTTTTGCTTAGATAATTGTATAATTGGAGATAGCTCACCAATGAATTTAGCACCCACCCTCATGGAGGTGCCCAGAGTGCATTGTCAGTGTCGTAGCTGCTGCTAGAAATGAGGAGCTGCAGCTCAGCCAGCCGGGGTAAGGCACAAGGTGCTTTGACGTCCTGCCTCTCATCTGGCAGATTTGGAGTCTCTAACAGGAACAAAGGCAATGAAGTGCTGGTACAAATAGTCCCTGTGGAGCTGGTGGGCTCCTTGGCCCCAGGACAGGTAACACCTTCCTCTCTACCAGGAACTGCCTAGGAACATCGAGGCCACACATCTCCTCTTCACCTCAATTTAGTTAGACCCTAAAATTAAGTACATCATTGAAAGGTTGTAATGCTTATGTCTGATAGAGAGATAACATCTGCAAGCACAGGAAGATTTTATGAAGCCAGACATTGCCCATTAATTACACTTGGCCTCTTTTCACATGATGTCCCAAGGCTCCTCATGTAACTATGAAGGCCAGAGCCTTGGTATGTCTCCAGCAATGACTGTAAACGAAATAAAATTTGATTTGCTTTAGATCCTTCATCAGTGCGGACGGTGGTGGCTTTGGTTACTGAGATCTAAGGCCTTCAACCTGGGGAAATCATTTGTAAAAGATTCAGCTGGAATTCATCATTTGACTGAACCTAAATATGTATAACATTTCATTTTCATCTTGGTTAAGACAGAAATATCCTAACACACAGTGGAACACTAGTAATTTGGAGTGTTTGAGCAAAGGGAAAACATTGGACAGTGCAGAACATGTTAATGCATAAGATGCCTTATTTTTCTCACATGAGAGTTTCTCTGGAACTCCAGAAAAAAAACCTTCTAGCAAGTGATGAATGAAAACAAAAGTTTCGATGGAAAAGTATTAGGCTTCTATAGAATGTACTCCTAACTTTTAGAATTTCAAGGGGAACTATGCCTTTTTCATATTTGTTAAGCCTGCTACAATAATCTATAGCACTGTTGTGCATTGTTCTATACTTAAATCCCTCGGGTCGTTGAAAACTTGGCTGGAATAGATATTTTCTATTACATTTTGTAGGGCTTTCCCATAGAATCTGACAGCATTTGCAGATAATATTAAAATGCACTAATCATGGCCAAGACTTTAACTTAAGAAAATTTTTCTTGATTTCACTTACACAGAAAAATCGCCAAGCTGAGAATATAGTTCAGATGTAGTAAGCTCTCAGCTCTCTTCCTTAGCCATTGGATAGACAAATGCTCCATTATTAACAGTATACTTAAATATATAATGCATTAATATCAATTTTGTAGAATATACAAACAAAATTGGCAGGCATATCTAAACAGGAAAATTATTTCCTGAAAAATGTAGGTCCTGATGGGAAGCTAGTGGGTTAGTCCATTTACTTCAACAAGCTTTTGATTGTTCCTTAAACTTTTGAACCTAAGGAGAACTGAACTTTCCTTTCTTTAATGTAGAAAGAATAGACAAAATTCCTTCTTTCTCTGATAGTTACCTGAATCACTGTAGTAGAAGACCCTAAAGGCCTCTGCACTGTATACTGTCTAGAAAGGGGTAATACGGATGTCTCTGAAGCTGGTTGTAAGAGTTTTGAAAATTATTGCAAAGATTCCTAAAATGTATTAGTTAAGGTTTATTCTTCACTGGATTGTGGATAAGGTTAGTGCAAAGTCGACACTATGTGTCCTTTGCCTGTGCTTTAACTGCCTCTCAACAAACGTAAACCTCCGTTGCTTCCTTCCCCCTTCCACCAGCAGCAGAGACTCAACAGACTGCTAGATTATGATAAATCAGAAGTAGTGGTTTGATCTGATTTTACTATCTAAACCTCAGCTGTAGAAAGCCTTCCATAGCTGTCTGTAAAATCCTTTGTCCCTCCAGCTCCTACAGCATTTTTTTGAGGGCAGGGAGGAGGCGAGGAGCTATCAGCATGTCTCAATGGTTCTTCCAAGACAGTTGCTTTCCAGATCAGTTTTGTCTCGTCCTTTCAGCCTGGTGATCACATGCATGCCACACTGACACATGCAAAAGGACCAGTCTCCACACTGGATGTAAATGCAGTGGTGGAAGACATTCGGCTAACGACAGCAGGAAAGGCTACAGTGGAGGGGGAGGCTGGTTTACCAAAGGTTTGCTTACTCAGGCCCTAACATGAATGTCATAAAGGTGCTGCCTTCTTGAAACATGCTGTCCAGTATGAAATATATGTTCATTTTGCCATATGGATCTTCAAACACAGTTCCATGGTGGTCTATCTTGTCATGTAAGTGTTAAGGCTGAATTTCAATTTGTTTTCCCTAGAGAAATAAAAATGTGATATTGTCGTGACAGCACTTCCTGATACACATTAGTACGTGCTACGGTCTTGTCCCTGCCTGTGCGTGAGCACCTAAACATTTGGAAGCTGTGCTGACGGGGATGAGGTGGTGACAGAGTAAATGAGGAAACTTTTAATGCAGAATGATAGTTTTTCTAATATATACTTCACTGTTTCATAGAAATTAGGGATTGAAGTAATCTTGTGTATGGTTTTGCACATTCCTCAAAATTGTTCCTATTCCCTAAACTACACTAATACATCGCCTAATTTCATTTTAAAAGAGTAAAGTAATAGTTACCAACATTTTCCCTTTATTTGTTACTACTTATAAACTCTACACAACTGAGATGATTGCTAAAAGCTCACACCAGTGAGGTGTTTATGAATGACTATCTTTTCCTGCTTATTACCGTTTTGGGGAAGAAAATGTGTGTCTGGGGCCAATATGGTGATTATTCATAGGACTCCCTAGTTAAACAGCTTCAGTGGTGCGGTTCCTCTGAGTAAGAGTTTACAAGAGTGCCTTCTAACTTTCTCTTGAATAAGATTTCCTTTATTTTTTTTTTTTTTTACAGATAATTCTTTCCATTTATCAGCCTCATCTTGATGTAGTAGTCTACCTTCTTGAGTATAGTTAATAGCAAGCATAATTTTTTCTGCTGCTAATAATGAAGTATATAGTGTACAAGCATTAATAAAAATCTTCAACTACATAGAAATTTATTCTTTATAAATAAACTTCTAGTTTAGAAAATGTTGGTTAGGTTTAATATTGCTCTGAGAAATTATAGTGCTGAATACAATACATGTTTTATAGATAACATATTTTTATTTCTTCAACTGTACTAATTGTCCCAAAGCATTAATTAATGAAAATCATTTCCATTACACTCTACGTAGTAATTCCTTAAAAACTGCACCATAACATGCTTTAAAGAAATGTGTGTTTTTCATGGTTCAATTATTGTCATGGCAAATATCCAGACCAGTGAATAAAGACAATAAAATACCTTATAAGAAGTTAGAGGCCCCTGAACGCTTTTATTATACTGTACACACTGGAATCAGTGAAAGAGTTTTTAGGTACTGTAGTCTGGGAAACCATCTGGTTTGTTCTATTTTGAACAAAGAAAGCCATTTTTATATTTGTACTTTTCCCCTTATTGGAGGTGAGCACTTATGCTGCTGTAGTGAAGGTTGTGTCAGCATTTCCTTTATTAAATCCACTATAAGAACCAAAAGAGAGACTGGAGAGTCGTCAAGTGTCTACAGGTGGGCGAGGGAGGCGTGAGACTGGAGCAGTTGGGGACCTTCTTGCTGGCCTAGCTGCGCATGTTAGCCCAGCTGAACTTCACAGACTCCAGTGACTTCATCAGACCATCCGTAAGTGAATTTCACAAACGTAATTAAAATATTCAGTTAGTGCTTGGTGCAGAGATCATCAAAGGAGTCTACCCATTGGTGTCAACTGGTCACGTTTCACTGACTAACTCATGGGTCAGATCACTTCCCATGAGGATGATTATTCAGGCAGAGTTGCTGGGCTGGGTTTGGGTGCAGATATAGGAAGGAGGGAGAGAGATGTCTGTCTGCAGAAAATCTGCTTGGAGTCTTTCCTGAAGCAATGCCTAAGCTGGTGTCCCTCCTCCTCCTGCACCATGGCTTGGCAGCTAGTGGGACAGCAGCAAGGCAGGTCTTCAGGCCCTGCAGTCCCACTGGCCATATGGTGGGAAGCATGTGGTGCGATCCATACTCTGTCACCCTGCAGGCAGAGGATACTTGCCTATAGTGAGGGCCTATGCTGGAGCTTGACTATTACTGGTACTTGGCGGTATCAGTACAAATTAACAGAAGACAAGGAGAATGCCCATGGCATTTCAAAACTCTGAAGAGCAACAGTCCAACCCTAATACACAGGAGAAGAAGTTGCAGAAAAAGTTGAGATTTATTCTTTTGTCCCACTTTAGAATGAAATAAATTGGAACTGTTATTATTTCCTGTGGGAATTTCTATCCCCATGAAGTAGATAATCATGTTGATTAGTTCTAGCTTTTGTTTATTAGGAGAATTTTTTAACTATACTTCAAGTTCAACACATTTTACAGGCAGATAAAATCAGTATTTAGTATTAAAAACACAAACACTTCCCTTTGAAGATTCCTATTTTGCTTTTCATTATGGCAGAAAGTCTTATAATACATTATAGTTTGATTTTTAAAAATTAAAGATTGACTCTTATGTAAAGTTGTAGACCTGAAGGTCGCTCTTGCAGACTGTCATTTAGAATAGACGTAATGCAGAAACAGTGAATGGTAACATGATGGGAGCCTTGCTAAAATGTTGTAGAAAGGGAAGAGTTTTTTTTTTTAAGTCCTGAAATTCTCAGGCATCGTTATTGAAGTACAAAGTAATAAACGTAACACAGGACTTTGCTGTGTAGTACACAACTTAGTATTTGAGAGAACTGATGAGTTTCTCGTTAAGCCTTGTTGATTGTCAAGTCTTGACAACACATAAAAAGTGTAGACAGTTCACCTCCTTGATGTCTAAGTTTAAGAAATTACTCCTTCAGCTGGTGTTTCCTCCACAATAAATAGCTTGTATAGGAGCTTCCACACAACTTCTGGGCCAAGTCATCTAGATCAGCTTGAATCACTACCAAAGGTGATTTAAAGTAACTAATAACTTTTGCGCTGAAAGTGGCTTTCAGTTAAATTGCTGTCAGAATTGCAGCAGTTTCCCTAATAAATAAAAATCTGGTGTGCTTAAACTGTAGAAATGGTTTATTTTGATTAATCAAGTCAGTAAGGAGTCTTCACTTTAATTCATGTGTGCCATTTTTGAACTATCTTCTGCGTCTGCGTAGAAAATTATAGACTTAACTAATTAGATTAAAATCTTTCTGTGCTTGCAGGTGGAAAATCCATTACTATGGCACAGCTCTGCGTGGGAAATAGCTTTCCCATACCACACATTTTTATATTAAAAAAAATCCATTTCCCTTCAGAGAATTTTCTTGAGAAACTGGAGGAATCACTGGTCAGAATAACCTCACATACTAACTTTAATGAAAGCACTTCAAACACATGTTTGTATCAGGTCAGGAACTTGAATCTGACATTCCTCTAAGAGCCACAGGAGTGCCCCTGCTCTTAAGGTTTTTCTCTCAGTTTCAATAGATAACATCTTGCAACTGAAAAATCATTCTGATAAAAGTTTCAAGGAAATATATTTTTTGGTGCTGTGAAAGAAGTTCCTGATCACATCTTACATCTTACAATAAGATATGTTTCTATTTGTGCTGCATTTTCTCCCCTGTTTTTTTCTCTATATGATTTTAATATACATTGGATTATTCAGTTACTTCAAGCAACAAAAAAATTTTTCTTCCTTTGTAAAAAAGACTGGCAGTTTGTGGCACTCCGCTTCTACATTCAGACATTTAGTCATCTCATTTCTCCATCCCTGAATCTGGCAATAGACTTTCATGAAGTTCCCATACTGATTGTTCCTACTTTTGGATTTAGGGCTGGTATCAAACCACATACTGATCACAAACTGAGTGCTGCTCTGTGTGAAATTTGGCACAGCAGATTTATGTTGTCTTTGCCATACTTGAAGAATGCCTTCAGATATTATCAGCTCTGTCAGGATTTGATTCAAATCTTACTTCAAAGGCTCCTAGAGGACAACAAAGGCTGGAGGAGATGGAGGGTAGTTGACAAAGCTCTCCTGGGTTGCTGAGATTCCTTCACCACATTCCAGAAATGTTCATAATTCATAGGTTTGTTGTTTGCTCAAGAGGTGGGAATATCATGGCACAGCTTTGTCACCAAGTAGATGAGTGACACAGCAAACTTCTGTTCAGTGGGAAATGGCTTACACAGAACACTTTAATCCTGAACTTCTTTCCACCCATCAGTGTTATCCTGGAGGAATAAATAAATGGTGTGATTTACATTTTTCATATGCTGGGTTTGGAGATATCTAGCACCATTTACTTCAGCTAAAGTCACTGTAATTTAAGTCATGTTTTTGCCTTGATGAATCACTCTGAAATGTTATGATCTGTTTATCTGGGTTTTGGAAGAGAAGTCATTCTGGTCTGATCTTGCCAGGTTAGGTACTGAATGGTGAAGTCACCCACATGTATGAAATTACTTGCAGATGGCTAGCATGGAAGTTGAGCTTAATCTCCACATTTCTCTAGCTTTTATGAAACCTATTTTCAGACATGGGGATATTTTATTTTATTGCATTTACTCATCTTGATTTCTCCTGTGACCAAATAATTCTTCCCCCAGCTGCTTTGCTCTTAATTGTAAGTAAGCAATTACTTCAGGATGTGTTACTTTTGTAGCACTATTCCCGGAACAAGAGAAACATTGAGAAAGACAGGGTGTGCCCAGGATGTTTCCAAAAGTCTGCTCTCTCTGTTATCTTTTTTTCATGCTGTATTTTCTTTTACAGTATTAGTCTTAGCAGGGTGGTTACAATGTGATTTTCACAAATGAGATTTTCCTTTCCCAATTATGTTGTACTCTATTTATGGTTGTTCCACTAAAATTTAACTTCTAATGTTCCCAGAATCATAGAATCACAGAATCATTAAGGTTGCAAAAGACCTGTAAGATCATCAAGTCCAACCATCAACCCAACACCTCCATGCCCATTAAACCATGTCCCACCATTCCACGTCCACATGTTCCTTGAACACCTCCAGGGAGGGTGACTCCACCACTTGCCTGGGCAGCCTGTTCCAGTGTTTCACCACTCCCTCAGTAAAGAAATTTTTCCTAATATCCAGCCTAAACCTCCCCTGGCACAACTTGAGGCCATTTCCTCTTGTCCTGTCACTAGTCACTTGGGAGAAGAGACCAACACCCACCTCTCTGCAACCTCCTTTCAGGTAATTGTAGAGAGCGATGAGGTCTCCCCTCAGCCTCCTCTCCTCCAGGCTAAACAACCCCAGTTCCCTCAGACGCTCCTCATAAGACTTGTGCTCCAGACCCCTCACCAGCTTCGTCGCCCTTCTCTGGACACGCTCCAGCACCTCAATGTCCTTCTTGGAGTGAGGGACCCAAAACAGAACACAGGATTCGAGGTGCAACCTCACCAGTGCCGAGTACAGGGGCACGATCACTTCCCCACTCCTGCTGGCCACACTATTTCCGATACAGACCAGGATGCCGTTGGTCTTCTTGGCCACCTGGGCACACTGCTGGCTCATATTCAGCCGGCTGTCAACCAACACCCCCAGGTCCTTTTCTGCTGGCACCTGACCTCGGTGCTTTCCAGCCACTCTTCCCCAAGCCTGTAGCGTTCCATGGGGTTGTTGTGACCACAGTGCAGGACCCAGCACTTGGTCTTATTAAACCTCATACAATTGGCCTGGGCCCATCGATCCAGCCTGTCCAGATCCCTCTGCAGAGCCTTCCTACCCTCGAGCAGATCAACACTCCCACCCAACTTGGTGTCATCTGCAAACTTGCTGAGGGAGCACTCCATCCCCTCATCCAGATCATCGATAAATATATTAAACAAGACTGGCCCCAAAACTGAGCCCTGGGGGACTCCGCTTGTGACCGGCCGCCAACTGGATTTGACTCCATTCACCACAACTCTCCGGGCTCGGCCGTCCAGCCAGTTTTTTACCCAGCGAAGAGTGCACCTGTCTGAGCCACGAGCCGCCAACTTCTCCAGGAGAATACTGTGTGAGACAGTGTCAACGGCTTTACTAAAGTCCAGGTAGACAACATCCACAGCCTTTCCCTCACCCACTAGGCGGGTCACCTGGTCATAGAAGGAGATCAGGTTGGTCAAGAAGGACCTGCCTTTCATGAACCCGTGCTGGCTGGGCCCGATCCCTTGGTGGTCCTGCACGTGACCTGTGAGCGCCCTCAAGATGAACCTCTCCATAATCTTCCCCAGCACCCAGATCAGGCTGACAGGCCTGTAGTTCCCCGGATCCCCCTTCCGGCCCTTCTTGTAGATGGGTGTCATGTTGGCAAGCCTCCAGTCATCTGGGACCTCCCCTGTTAACCAGGATTGTTGATAAATGATAGAGAGTGGCTTGGCAAGCTCCTCCGCCAGCTCCCTCAGTACTCTGGGTGGATGCCATCAGGCCCCATAGACTTGTGAGTGTCCAGGTGGTGTGGCAGGTTGTTAAATGCTTCCTCCTGGATTATGGGGAGTTTATTTTGCTCTCCATCCCTGACTTCCAGCTCAGGGAGCTGTATTCCCTGAGGATACCTGGTCTGGCTATTAAAGACTGAGGCAAAGAAGGCATGAAGTACCTCAGCCTTTTCCTCATCCTTGGTGACAATGTTCCCCCCTGCATCCAGTAAAGGATGGAGATTCTCCTTGGCTCTCTTTTTGTTGTTAATGTATTTGTAAAAACATTTTTTTGTTATCCCTTAGGACTGTGGCCAGATTGAGCTCTAGCTGGGCTTTTGCCTTTTGAATTCCCTCTCTGCATGACCTAACGAGAACCTTGTACTCTTCTTCAGTTGTCTGCCCCTTCTTCCAAAGGTGATAGACTCTCCTTTTTTTCCTGAGTCCCAGCAAAAGCTCCCCATTGAGCCAGGCCGGTTGTCTTCCCCACCAGCTCTTCTTACGGCACATGGGGACTGCCTGCTCCTGTGCCTTTAAGATTTCCTTCTTGAAGAACGTCCAGCCTTCCTGGACCCCTTTGCCCTTCAGGACCGTCTCCCAAGGGACCCTCTGGACCAGTGTCCTGAACAGGCCGAATTCTGCCCTCCAGAAGTCCATCGTAGTGGTTTTGCTGACCCCGCTCATTACTTCACCAATGTTGGTTTGTAGGCTTGACAATTCCCTTGTCTTTCTGTTTCTCATGAAAAATGCAGAAATTCAGCTGCATCTCTTTGTAGTGTCCATTAAATTCTTTAAGAGATTCTTGTGAATTCTTAGAAAGATGCTTACTAATGAGGTATGATTGCCATATCTTGGCTGAGAACTTAAAGAAGCACTGACCTGTTCATTATAAAATACAATTTGGAAAGATACAGCATTTTTATCTTATTTAGAAAACTCATAATTCAGCCAAAAAAAGATCTTCTATAAACCTAACATAGCACTGGTAAATACTTTATGAATGAGGATTCCATAGAAGGAAGAAGATATTTACAAAAACTATAAAATTTGCTATGCCGCCTTGGATATTTTTGGTCTTACAAAATTTGTGCAAAGTCAGGCCATTCAGGAAGCTTCAATTAAGCAATTTATTTATGCAAATGGTGAATGTAGTAAGTTAATTAGAACAGCAATGGATGTTTGCTAGAGATTCCAAGTTTGGCAGGCTAATCACTCCACTCTGGCATGTTGCATGCCATTTGTCCCTTAGGCTTCCCATAAAAATCAGTCAAAACTCCTCATAAAAATGACAGATTGCTTCAAACTCAGGAGCTGTGTCCTGAATATGCTCTAAATAGGATTTGGTGTTTTGCGGGGAGAGGGGGAATGGATTTGTAATCAGATGCTGAGACCCGAGAGAGAGGACTAAAGCAGACAGGAAGGGAAGATGAAATGAATATATATGAAGCATCCAAAGAGCATTTTCAAGTAGAGTATGACTCAGGATTCAAATTTCCCTATATATGCACACAAGACCCAGACTCATGCTTTTCAATATCATACTGAATCAATTGACACCCTCACAAAAAGGGCAAGGTACATATTTAACTGAAAAAAAAAAAAAAACCCACCAGAAAAAACACCCCTCTATGTGCTTACCTGACATTTCATTGCTTTCCACTTCAGGAAGAAGATGATCCTAGATAAGGCTCATAAAGAAAGTAAATCTCTCTGGTACTCCAACCACAGAACACCAATGGCAATCTGTGCTTAAAAGTTTTTGAGCTTTTGGCTTCAAAGGCTGCCTACCAACCTGCTGTGTATGGTACAATTTTAGTCCTTTTGGTCATGCAGTGGTGAGGTAGAGCCATTTACATGTAGTTGCTGGCACTTTAATTCGGTGTCATTCATTTTATTGTTCCACAAATAAATCAGTTTATCCTTCTGATTATTATTTATGCACTGACTGAATCAAAGTATGAAGATGTTGATTGTCCAGATTTTTTATTCCGTAGGTCTGTCAGCTCAATCCTTTTTTTTTTTTTTCTCTGATTCTGTAAAATTGCTACTCCTGGTGCAATTTACTAACTAAATTTTTCAGTTTTTATTGGCTTCTGTTACATTTCAAAGGATGAAAGAAATTCCATTTAATTGCTCAATTTTGGCATACACTGTTGTGGACTGAGAACATACACTTCACACAGTCCTACCAATAATTCTGGCAGCATTCACTGAAATAGGGTCAGAGATTTGGGAGTAAGCCACAATCCACATGGCACAGTAGCTGGAGATTCAGGTTGCCCATAATGCATGTGTGCATGTGTGTGTGGTCCATTTAAAAATCATTAATTGATCCTGATGACATGTGTCATAGGAGTGGGAAAGGCACAGAACAACCAGTGTCATATCCACAAAGCTGTAAGGATGTTACAGTGAATTTAATGTGTTTTCATTGCATCATCCATAACTTCAGTGAAAATATTATGTGGGGTTTTTTTTCCTAAAGTATATTTAATGTTTATAACTGCATGGGAAGAAGCGCATAGATACATATGCATGGGGAAGTAATGATGCCTTTTAGTAGTATTTTTTTATTCTATATATTTTTCTTTTTTTTTTTTTTTTATTTCAGAAGAGTTCTCACAGTTAGATCTTTTGCTACACTGATAACCGCCTTGCAGTTCTGAGAAGATAATGGTCAAATGTCTCACATCATTGTGCAGATACATGCTGATTTTTTTTTTTTTTTTTTAATTATTACACTCCCTCCTTTTGCTGGAATGGGCCTATTTCCTCCCTGTTTTCAGCGTCTAGGGTGGGCAATATGTTTTAGTCCTTCCTTTCTTTCTCCAGCTTTTCATTTTCAATCCATTGGTTAGACAAGAAGAACATTGTCTATTGTTCTCCCTTCTCGCATTTTTTTCCATTAACACTGATTTGTTTTAATGTCAAGAGATACTGAAGATTTTCTGTTTATTATTGGTGATATGGCTAGTCATCGGTTCATCCCAGGGGAAGAATTATATATCCAAGTGGAAGGAAAATATCACCTTTTAAAAGGAATTGATGATTGAAATTTTGACGAAATGTAGTAACGAAAGTGAGGATTACACCTACAATGACCTTCCTGAGAAATTTTGAAACCCCATATAAATATCCTAATCCCACCTACAGCTCCTCTTTTATAACTACTACATCTTCTTATGTCACCTTCTCCTGTAATTTTGTCTGTGCTTTTGAAAAGTCTATGTGATATCTGAAAAAGAAAAGTGATCCCTTGTTGATGTGCAGTCTTTCCTCTAGCTGATAGTGAGTACTGGCACAGAAAAATTCTTCCAGAAGTGTTCTTCGCTGGGCAGCACCCCACTGGCAAGTGACAAGAGAGCTGCAGTGCAGGTGATGATAGAAAAGCCACCTAACTTAAGGTTTGCTGATGAACAGAAGTCTAAGAACTTTGGATCCACAGAAGTGGCTGTGGCCAATTTTTCTTTTCTGATTTTCCTTTTTTCATTATTTTTGACATTTCAGAGATGAAGCTTTGTTATATACCACAAACATATGGCAGTGGACCAGGGAGATAAGAATTCACTGAGATACAGAACATACAGACTAAGAAAATGTGTGAAAAATTGAAATGACAAGGGTGGGTTGATAGCTTGTTGCTATTGAGCTACAGTACCTTGACTGGAGAATTAGGTAGTTCGAGACACAGTAAAATAAAATATGTGCTGACTATGCCTAGAAAGAAAAAGCTGAATTATTTAAACCTCCCAAATCAGGACTTATAACAGATAGACCAATTCAGCTTTAACATAGGAGTGCTACAGATAAAGATGATATATAGTTGATGAAATATAATTTTCAACATGTTATAGTGGGCTTGTACACTTCAGTAAATAAAATGAAATGTCAAAAGGATGTCCACACAACTACCAAATAAAATACAGCAATGTTTAATCAAATGTGATCATATACAAGAAAACAATAGGAAGGAGAAACTAAACTTATTAAGAACTAGAAAAAAGGTTGTAAATAAGAATCTTTAATACTGATCTCGTTTAATTTGATTTATTTTCTGCTAGTGTTAAACAACCTCATATGAATTATTTCCACTTGTCCAAGCTACTCCCTCTTTTAGATTGATCCATCTTCCCATCAACTGAAGAATTAAAAGGGTCATATCTTGGCACTTCCTTGGCAGTTCAAAGAGGGGTTGTTGCCTTGTCTGTTAAAAACTTCAGCAAAGAACCTATGTTTAGACCAGTATAATTTTCCCTGTCTCACATAATCAGCCTGTTGTACAAGCCTCATTGGAAGAGGTGGTGATAGGGCCATCATTCGCCCTGCTTTTCCACCCTTTCTATCACACTCCAGATATTAATAAAATCCCAGCTGTGCTCCAAAGCATTTATTTTCTTCTACAAACACAGGTCCTACAATTAGAAATGACCCTTATAAAGAAAGTTTCATCTGATGAGTTGAAAAAAGGCAAATTACAGTTCAAGTTATATCAACTGATTCTTAGGCATAATGCAATAAATTCAATCTAACTTCTATCAAGTTTCTCTAACAGCCTTGTTCTTCCCATCAGACTATCCGCAAGGAGTATGTCACGTCAAAATGCCATACTGTCTGAAACAGCCGTATTCTATCCTGCCAAGCTCTGCACTTACATTTGCAAATTCATTTCACTGGACTTCAAGTCATTATATAATAATCTTACAGCATAAGTGTCATCACAATGTGTTGTTAATAGATTGGGTTACACTGGAATCTGTGATCCAAATCAGAATCTGATCTTTTTTTCTTAGATGCATAGTATTGCACTGTGTTGAAACTGAATAAATATTTAATTAAATAATCCTTTCAAACATAGGAAGAATTGCATTGATTTTCCTCTAGGAAAAAAATATCCAACACAATGTGACTAATTTTTGAATGTATTTTAGAAAACAAGTTCAAGTCTTCTATGTAAATGTTATTCCCAAAAGACAGGAAATTTCTGAAAAAGGGAATTTGTAGCTAAAAAGAGTATCATGAGATAAAGCAGTTAATCTATCTAACAGTTTGATTAACCAATATCTAAAACAGAATAAGATTTGTTACAAGTCTCTACAATCTAATTCTGAAAATCTCTGGTCTTATTTTACAGACATTATGTACTTAACTTGTTAGTAATAGAAATACCGTCACATTTCCTTGTGCTGGTGACTTAACAAAAACAACTTCTCTGGGGTGTCAGAGGAGCAGAAGACTTGCAAATATCAATTTAAAAATAAAATGACAAGGTTTTATATATTGGATTTCAGTTTGTTCATTTAAGAGAGTAATCTCCCAACTGAACCTGAGAAAGGGCCCTCTGTTATACCAAAGCTGTTAATAAAACAACAAGCAACCAACCCCCCAACAGCTTTCAGAAACTTCCATATTTTATAAAAATCTGCTGGAATTGACAAATTCAAATGTATTTTCTGTGGCCTATATGCTCTGGTGTATACATTTTTTTTTTCACAGAGAAAGAAACACATGAAATTTTTCAATACGAACTTGATTAGCATGGCATAAGAGAGTGCTCTAGATAAATACAGCATGCCTGGCTTCCTGTTCTACATGAGTGGGTCCATTTTCATACCCAAATATTTCCTAGAAGGCTCCTCAACTTTTTATTTATTTACAGCTAATATTTGTTGCATATGCCCTTTTCAGAAGCAACTTTCTCTTCCAAAATCCTTTCTGAGTGTAAAAACACAGATTAATATTCTGCTATATTAGCACAGCTGTGACCATTGGTAAGCCAAATATATGATACGGGTCCTTTTTTTTCCTTTTTTTTTCTCTACAATATACTTGGTGAAGCTCTAAAGAAGCACTTTTACTCAAACAAAAGAATTTTTAAATAATTATTTCTATTGCCAAAAAGAGTGAATCTTGTGAGAATAATGCTGAGTGCTAAATCTTGTTTCGCATGACAAATATCACAAACAGTACAGAGATCTCTTAATGATGCAGTCATATCGTTGGTGCTGTCCAGAGGGGAAAAAAAGAAGACAGAGTAATATTATCTTGATCCTTTTGAAACCATGCAGATTGAATACATTGATTAGTAAGTGTGAGCAGTAATTCCTGAAAATGAGCATTATGCCCCTCTGGCTTTCTGAATGTTTGTTGCTATCTATCCAACGGAGAAAAAAAGAAAGCTGAACAGTATTCTTTACAGTGGAAATCAATGTGTTTGGCAAATAAAAGTGGTTACACCAGAAGATTTACACTACGCTGCCTGACATGCCGACTTAGTTTGCCATTATATGCCATTGCTTTGCCTCTGCCACAGTTCCTCTGTTTCAGAGCTCATCCTACAGACTGACCAGTGGCATTTGAGGAAATTTGTTACTAGACCATCAGATTAGTGCCAATACCCACCTGCCACCACTCTGATTTTGCTTATGATTAAAACCATAGTGGACTGAAGTGAGTAATGTCCACTTGTTAGAGGTTAATGCAGCTGACGTGATAGTAATTACCCTAAAATATTCTCATCAGATGAGCGTTAGCATGTTAGTTGTATTAAATAGACCTATAGACATCAATATGAAAATCTTAACAAACATTGTATAGCTGCCACATTCCATTGTAGTACAGTGTAAGGTTTCATCTGCTCTTAGTTCTTTTTTCTTACAATAGTAAGGTACATTGATTGGATTAGTTGGAGATGCCTTACAGTTTCCAGTATTGTAAATTTTTAAGGAAAAACTTAAAAGATTAATCAACCTTTCAATATTGACACATTTATAGTTGATATTGCCTGGAAGAGTGAAAGGGGACTTACTGAGATCACTTCCAGTCGTCTTTTTTTTTGTTAATCTAGGGCATTTGTTAAATTAATTAGGTTCCTGATAATTGGTTTAAAATGCAACACTGCAAAATACTTTAAAGGCATGATACGAGAGTGTCTAAACAAGAAGTCTAAGAGATTAAGGAGCACATAGCTCAGTTTCAAAAGTGTTTTCTCATATCCAAGGACTACAGATTTTCAGCAGGACATGAGAAACTGAAAAGTAATATTTCCCCTCTATTCAAATAAAAAAATGCATAAAATCCTTGCAGGCTTTCTACTGCCTGTGTAGGTAATGGAAGTGCAAGAGGGCAAAAAGACCTAATAGACTTTACTCCTCTACCATATAATCCACTCTAAATAGCTAAGCAGAGCATAACCCAAAGTAAGTTTATTGTAAGTAAATCTAAATGAGACTTTTTTGTCTGTCAAAGGAAGATAACCTTTCTTGAAGTTGTAAATTCTTTCTCTGAAGTCTTCTTTTTTCAATCTTATACCCTAAAAAGCAGTCTTAGTTTATAAACAATATTGCTCAATAGTGAAGTGTATTTAAAATGTGATTTAAGAAGCAATCCAAACTACAGTGGCACATAATTCATCACAACTTTCTAAAGCAGTCTAGCAGTCCCTTATGGGGAGGAAATCTTCCTGCAACAGAATTTCTTCACTTTTTTGATTTTTTTTCTATGTCTTTTTCCTCATTTCTGTAATGTAAGACCTGACATCTGTCCGTGTTGCTGTCTCCTTAATTTGGGAGTTTTGCAAGCTGCCACAGTGAAATTCCATTCCACCTGATGCCCCTTTGTGCACAGTTCATGTTACACGATACAGAGAAGCAGTGTTCTGCCTGAAGTATGTTGTTTTCCCATCATGAGTAACACAGAACCAATATATCATCTATAGCTAGTGACACAATTCCAGGTTTGGTCACAATTGTGTTGCAATCAACATGTTGTGCTACATTTTCATGTATTACATTTTCATGTAGAAGAAAAACAGTAATTTACCTGGAATATTTAATACAACCTAACAAGGATGCTGTGCAAGTCTTCACAAAGACTGAGCTTGATCTTAATTTCTCTTTTCATTTAATGTTTGAAAAACCACATAATAATCTGTGATGGCTACCTGAAGTAAATTTAACATCTAAAACACTCTGAGTATTTAATTTTTTATGATGAGGTATGCTTAGCAATCCTATTTCTTAGCTTTTCTGACAACATAACAGTGAAAAAGAACAAACTGAGGAATTGTGTACAAATATTTCGGTGCCTTGATAAGCCTTAAATGTAGAGGCAAATGTTTAGCAAAGTAAAGCATCTTTCTTACTTCCTTTTTATGCATCAGTCCACATTCTTCTCAATTAATATTCCCCTTTCTGTAGCTGTTTCCATGCCTCTGAGTGGTGCTTTCCTGGTGCACACACACATGCTACCAAGAAACGACATTGCCCACTGCTGTAAACTTGCCTAGCTCCATTGATTTTAGTAGTACAAGGCTGATTTACACCATCTGATGAGCTGACCCTTAGGTCCTTACCTTTTTTTACAGCTGTATGCCAGATAATTTTTCTTTGCACTGTTATTTTTTGACAGTAGTCTGACTGACTTAATAGAAAAATAAGAACTAATTGCTTCAGTTTCATGCTCGAGGAAACTTTAATATGAGAACATTTTTATTAAAATAGTTTAACACGTTTAGCACACCCTCTCCTTCTGTTAGTAGCTCACACTACCAAAACAGTAGTCATTTTTCCCACTTTGGAACACAAGCGCTTAATTACTATTTTACCTGGAAAAGCAAAAATTAAATGTCCTGTCATGGTTCCTTGTTAATGATGTTAAAACTGGTAGAAATTTAAATTCCATTGGGTTTTTTGTTGTTTTTTTTCCAGATTGCGAATAGTGATCACTAATATTGTTACAATTTGACGATCACAGAATCACAGAATCATTAAGGTTGGAAAAGACCTGTAAGATCATCAAGTCCAACCATCGACTAACACCACCATGCCCATTAAACCATGTCCCACAATGCCACGTCCACACGTTCCTTAAACACCTCCAGTGAGGGTGACTCCACCACCTCCCTGGGCAGCCTGTTCCAGTGTTTCACCGCTCTCTCAGTAAAGAAATTTTTCCTAATATCCAGCCTGAACCTCCCCTGGCGCAACTTGAGGCCATTTCCTCTTGTCCTGTCACTAGTCACTTGGGAGAAGAGACCAACACCCACCTCTCTGCAACCCCCTTTCAGGTAATTGTAGAGAGCAATGAGGTCTCCCCTCAGCCTCCTCTTCTCCAGGCTGAACAACCCCAGTTCCCTCAGACGCTCCTCATAAGACTTGTGCTCCAGACCCCTCACCAGCTTCGTTGCCCTTCTCTGGACACGCTCCAGCACCTCCATGTCCTTCTTGGAGTGAGGGGCCCAAAACTGAACACAGGATTCGAGGTGCGGCCTCGAATTAGCACTTTGTCCTGCTAATGTAGTAGAAACACAGTGTTGGTAAGATTCAGGGTTCAAAACTGAACCACAGCAGAACTAAAAGGAAAAAAATTGTAAAAGGCCCAGTTGCACCACTTGTAACTCAAACCACAATCCAGACGGTGAGGCAGACTGACTTAAATTTTTCTCTAACTTTCCCCTTGCTTCACACACTTTTTCTCCTGTTACATCACACAATGATTTATGCAGGATATATGAACAAGGAATTGACTCCAGGTCAATTGGTATTTAGATTGGATGTCTCCACAAGTATATTACTTTTGTGAATTAAATTATAGAACTCCATGATTGATTTTTTGGGCCACAATGAATATGGGTAAATTGGAATACAGGTCCTCAGTTCAGGTTAGGTTAAATATTAGGACCAATTCATTGTATCAGAAGCAAATGGATCCTAGTTTCATTATATGTAAAGAAAGGGTCTCATATTTATGTCTATTGTCTATTTTTTGTGAAAAGAAGTTAGGAACCTTGTCCTTAATGAAGACCCACAGTAACAATCACAGTCACGAAATATTTTCTGGCCACTCAAAAGCATATAGAAAAGGACAGAAGTCTTTAGATACAAGTGCTCATTGTTAAAAAACCACTGAGAGCAGAGCAAGAAGACAAACAAATCTTATTTAATGGTCCTTTGGGAGCCAATTTACTCATATTAAGATTATATAAATCTCCTTTCTGGTTTCTTTACCTGATTCATTGGCACCCGAAGTATTTCACAACTCTTTTCTCATCAGCATCTCGGAAGATGCCACAAATTCACCAGGTAATTCGTCTCTGATCTGTAACTGATTTGGAACTCATCTCCTTTGAAAATTAAAGAACAATGAACTCAATTTTTTCTCTTGACTTAATAGAATGAAGTTTTCAAAGGTTGTGTTTATGCCTTTTAGACCAGACAAATTAGCCACTATATCTTCCTAAACAATTCATTAGTTACTAATGGCTGCAGTGACATCTGCTGATGACAGCGAAGCTGATCAAGTAATGCTTTCGGTGCTGATAAATTCATCCACTCATAAATTCCTGGGTTTGCAAAAAGCACAGAGGAGCAGGAAGAGACTTAGTCTTGAACTATTATTTATTTATCCAGAGTTGAAACCTCTAACTGTTCTACCAAAACTTGAATCCAGGAGTGTACACGCATGTGAGATCTGTGGCCAGGAGCTAAAGGGAAAAGTTGTAGAGAATTTAATTTGCATTGGCCGCCTACCTTTATGTTCTCCATCAATATTTGAGAAGTCACTCTTTCCATTAAAATATGTAGACATTGAGAGACCAGAAAAGGGGACAGTCTGTTTGGACAGTTGGCTCTTCTCCACATAGCAAGGACTCTGCTCAAGCATCACAATCACCCAAAAGCCCAAAGACACTAGCCACATCTATGCAGCTTTGTTAGATTGCTCCTACACTGATTTTTTAACCTATACATTCAAATCCCTAAACCACATCAGAACCCTATGTGAGAAATGTTGCCTAATTCTCTAAAAGCTGACCAGTACTGAGCCTTCCCCTCTGGAGAGGAGGGTGAGCAACCTGCTTGCATGACACATGCTGTCCCCTCCTACAACCCAAACTGAGCCTGGTTATGTCTAGGAAATGGCTAGTAGCAAGGGGCCAGAAATGTGTTGGGTGGAGTGCTAGTCATCAAACCCTATGGAAGAGTGCTCTGACGCTGTTTAACTAGTAGAGGCATCAGTACCACTGGGGATGGTGTGATAAACCATTCAAGGTGTACATGCCCATAAAATAGCCCTACCATAAAATAGCTCATAAAATAGGCCTCGTCTCTGCTGTACTCACAGGGTAGAAGCCAAGAGCAGGTCTGGGCGGTAATGGTGTCTTACAGCATTTGTACCAGTTATTTCGTTGCCACTGGTGACAGATCTGGCAAGAAACAGTTATTAACTTCTCTTGCTTCTTAGAGCTCCAAGCGACCATACCATCTTAACCTTATCTACAGAACCTTCTGTGACCAATGGAAAAACATGCTACGGAAAAAAAAATACTGGAAGGTGAGGGGAGATATTTTTCTTGTAACATGAAAACATGTATTTGCATGTAAAAGCAATAGCTGCATCCTGTTGCTTTGTTTCCCAAGTTTATGACCATTCCCACTCCTCTAATAAAGCTTTTTTTTTTTTTTTTTTTTTGGTTTGCATATGGCCTCAGAGTACTTGAGAATGTCAAACTTCTGACTGTAAAGGGTACTAGGAAAGAGTATGTTTAGTTTCCCTGTGCTTCAAGCTGGTTAAGTTATGTTTCAGGAGAGAACTGAGACATACTGAAACCAGCCCTTTTGCAGCCATTAACCAGCTGGCAGAAGGGCTATAGATAGATTACAGACCCATGCGGAGATTTTTCTGAGCATCCTGAAAGGATAGCTCATAATTTACGATGTTCAGCAAAGGCACAGTGGTCCAAATATAGCTTTTAGGTGTATTTAAGCAAACCAGCTGATTCTGGGTTTATATATACTAGGATTACTTCATTCCTAATTGGTAAAATACAGTCATATGCCCTCAAATTATCAAAGGGACAAAACAGTCTTTGTGCCCTCTGTGAATAAGGAGATTTTGCATTTTCAAGGAGATGATAATCCAGCATATGTTATTATGGGAACTTTTTATTGCAGCAACATTTTTTATTTATGTGAACAATTTAGTTTTGTGTGCCTAACTCCAAGAATTTGTTCACATGCAAATATAAGGATGGAAATGGAGCACAATTACAGGCCCAGTTCCTGACATCTGTCCTGCGCAAGCAGAACACGATGCTTGCATGTTTCATTTTGGCAATTCTCACTTCTTGTCTTTGATAAATTGAGTGTCATGCCAGTGTCCGTGACCTCAATGCTTTGGCTCTCCTCATACGATCATTAACACTTCGAACATTCATAATTTTTCAATCATTTTACTGAAACGTTTAAAAAACATTTCAATAGAATTTTATTTTAACGTGCTTTATTGAAATAAAAATGTCAGTGGTCAAGTCCAATATCTACATTAAAAAAACTTAGGTGAAAGATCTTGATAAAACCCTGCTTTAGCATTTCCAGGAACTGAGGGGTTTTTTCCTTGTAAGTACATTCAAAAAGTGATTTTTTGTTTTCACAATATTTTTAAACTTTTTTCAACCTGTGCAAATTCTCATGAAATAGAAAACCATTTCCCATTCAGCTGAATTACAAAGTATTCACAGGATAATTCCACTAAGAAAATGATGGAAAACACAGTAAGTGACCTCAGAGTATCACTCAGCATACTGAATTTCCTCTTGATACAGCAGAAAGCAATTAGATTTTTAGAAGAAAGAAAATATCTATTACCTGTTCATGCTGCTAATGGTCATGTCCACAATCCAAAGCGTTTACACAGTTCCTAGTGATTTAATAATTGCCATTCTCTTACCAAAGTAGCAATTTTCTCATACCCCTACAATACTGAAGTAGTTTTCTAGTGAGAATGTCTGCATCTGCAATTATTCATATTCAGTAACTTGAATTTTTAGGAAAGGTTTTTCTGGCAAATCATTTTAACTCAGTTTGTAATCCTGCTTTGCAATTTAAAAGTTGAATGAATGTTTCTAGACTCTGTTTATAACATGGGAACTATAATGGGAATTATTTCCCAGCCCACTGAATTCAGTAGTAGGCTTCTCCTTTGCTTGTCTGTGTCTAAACTCCTAGTCCACAATGCTGGATTAACTTTTCTTCATGAAAATAGCTCTTCTATGGAGATAGCCTTCACAAATAAGATCCCTGTGGCAGCCTATTACATACATGACAGTGTTTCCAAACTACCACTTCTTTGTGCCTTCTTTGAAGTTAGAACAATACCAAGTGACTTAGCTCCATGACAGCTAATTTTGTCTTTTCTTTCCATATTCTGACAAAAAGAAACTGTTATTCTCTTTGCAGCTCAAGTACAGGCATGAGGGCAAATCTTTAATTGCAGACACAGCTGTTGCATTGCTCATAAAACACTTTTTCACAGAAATCTCTATGTATGTGGGATTTTACTGTGGCCACATAATACACTTCACTTAAAGAAAGGTGACAAAAGTTAGCATTTTTTATAGCTGGGTGAAAGTGGCAGAAAATCAACTGTCTTAACGATGATGAAAGAAATACATGATTTATATTCTATTCTCTTCACTTTATCCACTATTCAAATAATCCTATTCTGATCCTATTTTAGTCCTGATTAACTCATTTTAAAATTCAATAGCCTCGTTTTGCCTAAAATCCCACTCATCTTGTTCTCAGTTTTGTATTCCAAATTCCACATC
The DNA here is from genome assembly GCF_030936135.1 of Gavia stellata. Lineage (NCBI taxonomy): Eukaryota > Metazoa > Chordata > Aves > Gaviiformes > Gaviidae > Gavia > Gavia stellata. Next base: position 21,885,798 of record NC_082603.1, on the reverse strand, counting down.
CTATTTGTGAACTAGAGTTACTATCATCATGTGTTCAATCCTGCAGAGTCTGTAACGATGGAAAACCGGGATCAGGAAGAGTTTCTGATCTCCCTCTCCCACGGACAGTAATGCTTCATTAAGTTCTGTATATGCCTTGCTGACATGTCACTTGGGATAAGATTGCGCACTGCTCTTTGCCCAAGTTCACTTCAAGACCAGCGTTTGGCTCAGTCGCATTCCTGCACAGGAGGAGGCTCTTAGCTTGCCTACGCAGCAGTATTTGTGGCTGTTTAAGGGCAAAATCATTCTGTTAGATTTGTGCACTGATCTAGACAGATAGACAGAGCCAGTGGTACTGAGGCAGTCTCCATCTCAGTGCAGTCCCTAAGGCCCTCGATTGCTGAGCAAGGTCAAACCAGCAAACTGAAACTGTGTCAGGATCGGGTTTAAAGCTATCCCTAAGGCACAAGCTTCATCCATCTCTTCCATCCACTGCAAAAGTGGGTGAAACTCATACAGGATGCTGCTGAGGGATGCTTGGGAGAAAGGGAGCACGTGAGAAAAGGGCATTTGTTTTGTGTTGCTGAAGGTTGAAACATTTCAGTATTTCCTGTGTTATTAAAGAAGATAATCAGAAACGCTTACTGTTACATTAATGCTAATCATATGTTTCCTTTTGATTCTGTTGAGCTTTGGTTGATTTTTATAATACCTTAAGTAATACAGTATGGAATGTTTGATTATATTTTAAGATTATAGTGTTTACAATACTTTATACAAACACACAGCTGTCACATTTATGTTTTAATGTCTAGATCTCATACCAAACTAGCTATCTCATAACACATGCAGTATTTTGGAGTGGTTCTTGGTCCTGTGCTATTTAAGGAGGGAAAAAAAAAAAAAAGATCCTTGCAAGTATGGAAGAGAAAGTGTCACTGGTGCAGAATGACCTGGATCACTTGCTAAGCTGGGTATGAGCAAAGAATGTGCGCTTGAACATGTGAAAACGCAGCATTCAGGGGACTGACAATTTTGGAAATGCTTTGGAATCATGCTCAGTAACTGGCTGAACATGAGCTTACTGTCTGATCTCCTGACCAAATGACCACAGTAATCTTTAAGTGAGTAAACAATAGAACTATAGTGAAACTATAACTAATGTTCACATTTAATCAGAAGTGTATGATAGAAAAACAAGATTAATTTTATGATAACCTGAAGGATCCACATGGAGAACAGAAATCTGGTAAATAATGAACTGCTCAGTCTAGTTGGTAAACTGACTGAAAGTTGAAGCAAAACAATTTTAGATGTTTTTATGCATCTTTAGTAGCAAGAGCAATTAGCTTACTGATGACTGTGATGTAGTTTCTCTCCTTAACAATTTGCAAGTTAGAACTGGTAGATTACTTTATAAAATTTGGGTTCTATTTCTGATGTAAATTAATTAAAAGAAGTCTTGTAGCCTCAGCTTTACAGGAAAACAGAACAAATTATTAGTCAACTCTCCCATTCTTATAGCATGAATTTTAGAATCTAAAGCTTCTCCTGTTGATTTCAGTGGGAAGTGCTCCATAGACTCCAGTAGGCACAAGATGAGACACCAAGGCTTGCTGATATTTGTGATAAAACGTTCCCTTCAAAAAGGAAGCTTTTATCAGTTTCCTTTTTTTTTTTTTTTAACTGAGGAAAAACAAGCAAACGAAAGAGCTGAATTCTCAACTGGTATAAATTGGCCTGTTGACTTTATTGGAGCTCCACCAAATTATACCTACTGATGATTTGACCCATAAGTCTTAAACTGTGGGATAAAACAGGAACTCTCAAAAGGTAGAGGTAAACAAAGCCATTTTTAGTCAGTAATTAGTCTTCTAAACTTCAAGAACCTTAATGAGCTGCAAGCAACTGAACTTCCTTCATTTCAATGCATTGCTCCTCATGTTTCATGCTACTTTATTAGATTAGCTTGCAAATTAGCTTACATTAATGAAAAATGATTAAACTTAAACCAATGGAAATTAAATGGCTTAACTGTAAAGGCATTTGAAATTGCTTTTAAAATTAACAATGGGTTTATTCACTGATCTTTCCATGCTTGAGGTTTAGCAAGAACTTCTTTCTGTGGGTGGATTGTGTCTAGAAAGCAGTTAAGGGCGCCTTTGTAAAGTGACGTCTCAAGTCTCTTGTCTTCAGGCTTTTCGCTGCAAACTCTTCATTGTTCAAAGCAGGCTTGGAGACATTTAAGCAGCGCAATATAGCAATGGCTACACGATGACTGACTCGGACCCAGGCAGCTGACAAACAATTTTCTCTGTATATATTTTGCATGTCTGCTTAGAACAGTAACTCAGAGGATAATTTCAGAAGAAATTATGCATGTGTATTTTATGTCTGTGTACTTCATGCAATTTGTTTGGTGATATGCTAGAAAAGGTAGAACTCTTGACTTTATTTGAATGAGTGTGTGTTTGGATCCCTGTAGTAATTTGCATTATTTTTACATGGAAAAAATAAACAGTATTGAATAGTATGCTTTTCGTATGCACCAGAAACACAGCCAAAATTGTTGGAGTTTGTTTTTCTTACATATTTTGAAATTTTTCAATTCTATCTTAAGTACATCCACCTGTTACTAGTAGAACATCCCAGACAAATTGCAGCTTAATTTAATTCATGGTATGGAAGGACCACACATTCATTCTTCAGCTGATTTATAGGACCCCAATACAAATTTGAAAGGTAAGATGTCTGCTGAAAACACTGAGCTTCCAAAAAGAAGTAAACCAAATAGTGAAGTCCCTATATCCCACACAGGCACAGCAAACCCTAACTATTGTGTGGGGATGAAAAAGATAGGACACAAGCTGGGGGGAGCTCACAGGCTTTTTGCAGTTAAGGAAATTTCACAGTGGCTCCCTGAGCGCAGGTGTGCTTTGGATGAACAGGTTATTCAATGCCTGCAAGAAAAGAGGCTGCTGGAACAGCTGCAGGGGGACTGGGGCGGAAGGCACTGGTGCTCCCCAGCACCCTTTGGACCCCAAGGAACCAACCCAGTCCATTGATTTCAGCAGTCTCCTAAGGGCTTCAGTGCATATTATATGAAATTATTCCTTTGTTGAAAGCTAGGCCTTTCCATTACATGCCACTCTAAAAAGAAAGATTAAGTAAAATCTGAGCAATGCCTTATGGTACTCTTCTACAAGGGAGTGAATTTCATCCAGACTAAGACATAAACCTATGAATACCAACACTTTCATGAACAAGCATACAAAGAAAGAAAGGGTTTACTATTTTGTATCGCAATTTACTATTATTTACTCTTTGGAAATAAATGGTCTACAAAGAAACAATGTGATTTGAAAACACAGTATTATAGGAAAAAACCTTACAGAGTGTAAATAATGATTAAAGAAAAAAGCATGCTTTTATTAAGTATCTAGATTTCGTAAGACTTTAAAGATATCAATTTCATTGTCTCTGGGGTCTAGAAGATTGTATTTTTGTTCCTTTGAATAGCCAAGAAAAGAAGATATGAACTATGAGAATTGTTAAAGCTACAAAAAGTCTCTTTGTGTTTTCTGTTGAGGGTAAAGGTAATTTGTTAAGAAACCTCCTTGACAGGATGATGAAGCATAGTTCTTTTGGTTTTTTTCCCCACAGTGTATAGCCATGAGAATCAAAAGAAAGCTAGGCTTACTGTAACACATTGATTGACAATTAGATTTTAAAAAAAAAAAAGGCAACCTAGGAAATCAGATCTTATAATGGTACCTAATGGGATTCTGAAATAAAGTCTACTGCTCTCAGGTATCATCAGGTAGTGAAATTAAAAGAAAAGCATAGAAACTCAATTATTGCCAAAACTGGCCCTTAACGGATGCTGTCACAAGTAGAAATTTCTTTGGCTCCACAGTCGTATTGAAAATTTTAGATTTCCTGTATCATTATAGATTATTATGCCTCATAAAATTAATAAATGTGTTTCAAATGTTTGGCATACTCTAGACATCAAAGTCTTCAGAATTTTATTCCGTGCTTTTAAAATATACATGATAATGAAATTAAGCAGCTGAACTGAAAGAATTTATTTGATTCAGCCTTACACTAAAAATCGTGAGGGGTGTTGGCTTGATAACTGATACTGCATGGAGCTTTCCAAAAGCCATAAGGCCATCACAGCTCTCATTATTGTCAGTAGATTCAGTTCTTCTTCTACTTAAGTTACCAGTCATGCTCTTACTTCCCTGCTCCCCACCGCTGAAATCATGAGCTGTAAGTAAAGTGGAATGGTATTTTATAGTGCTTTTACTCCTTCAAGATGAGGTTAGGTGGCTATTTTAAGTATTCCATATGAAAATTATTTAATATTTTACTTTTGAAATTTTGCATTGCCTCCATTCTGCAGAAAATTCAATTCATTGGAAGAACAGTCATGGCAAAGTTTAAACTATTTTTATCTTTTAAAGAACTAATTGGTAACTTGGTCCATAACTAACTGCTCCAAAATAAATATGAATTTAACTGCAGAACACAGAATAAAAACAAATTTCCTCTAATAGCTGTAAAAGCAATTTTAATGCATAAGGGCTGCTTTTCGGTGTTGAAAAAGTCATCTGAATTTTTCAGAAGTGCAAGGTAATAGTATCACATTAAGTGGTGTTACTTTGTGTAAAAAATATGTAACATAATTATGAGAGATTATGAAAATGTTTGGTTTTCCCTGTCACAAAAGACTAAATTTCTCATAGGAACCTTACAAGTTCTAATATTTTAAGTTTTAATATTTTAAATTTGGGGACAAAGTCAAAACTTGCTCTGTAAAGCAGACACTCTCAAAAATGATTCAGGTCAGTGAAACACTGTGTTTCCACTGTTGATGGAAAACTTTCTGCCAGCCTTATTAAAAATGCAATCAGTACCTGGCTTCATGACTGAATGCTTTGAAATAAATCATCGGCCATAGACGGGAGTGTTCACTTGCATAGCAGTTTCATACTTAATATTTTGAGAGTGTTTCATCTTCATACAGCTCCTAGAGATAACAGAAGTTAATATATCCCCCTCTACAGAACTGCTAGAAGTTAGGGAAATATTATCCCCAATGTACAGATAAAAGTGGTAAAGGTAAGTATTACAGTTCACAAAGGAGTGGAATAAGGTGCTTAATACCAGATGATGTTTAGGCAGCTAACTGCTGAGCAGCTGAGCATTTCTGTTTGCTCAACATACAGTGCATGATTAGCACTAGCAAAAGGTGGCCTAATGATATCAGTCTCACTTTGCACCCAACAACTCTCTTTGGAGACATAATTCCCACTGCTTTTCTTGGGACAGTGTAGCCTCCCAAATATAGTTACAGGTTACTGCTACCTAATAGCTCTTAAAAGACATGTGTGAGTACTCTTTGTATTTAAATCTCTAGCTTAGATGGTTAAATTAGGAGTTAGGCTTCCAAGGACACTTCAGAGCTGCCCAAACCTTTCTATCAGCTACAAAAGTAGCTTGAAGTCAAGGCATCTAAACAGAAGTGGTTTAAATATTTTCTTGTATCATCTAGCCCTTCATCGTAGAAGCACTCTGGAAAATTCTATTCAGTAAATTCAATCCATTTAATTTTCAAGCCTTTCTAGAAGTGTCTCAAAGATTTTATGAATGCATTTGTAGATTTATTTTTTAGGTCCTTCTCCTTCACTTTGTTTCCCCTATAAATATCACTGGGCTCATAAGTATCTACTGTTTGACTCAATGTAGACATATTAAAGATCTGTCTGTGTTTACAACTAATCATAATGTTTACATATTTTCCTGATAAGGGTATAGTCTTTCTGTCCATGACCATGGCTTAAGTGAGGCAACAATTATTAATGAATGTACATCTGCCTTAGTGAGTGCATGGAGTAAGAGTTTCTGAAGAACACTAAATGTCTTCAGCTCTGGTTCACAGACTCTATTCCTGAAACTCAAGGAAAGCTACCGAAAAAGTTCATTTATGAGACACCTGCAGTCCACAAGTGAACTTCAGTTAGCTGAGTCATGAAGACGGAGCTGTACTCCAAGATGCTAAATTTCACTGGCTTAAGTTGTTCTTTTATCCTGCTGCCTTACAACCTTTCTTCTGCCACCTCTCATCAACACATACAATGATTCAGATTTTCCTATCATTTGCAGTCCCTTAAGTGAACATATACTTACCCACAGAGCCAGCACAAAGAAAAGACAGATCAAGGCTGCTTCTGCAGAAGACAGCAATCATATTATATCCCTCTCCTTCAGTTTAGCAAAGCAAAGGAGGATAAAGAACACTTAAATCTTCTTCAGGGGAGTCTCAGCTGGAGTTCAGCTGCCTTCAACAACCTTTCTCACAACACATATGCAGCACCTGGCACAAGTCATGTCACAGATGGTAATGAATCTCACTAAACGATGCTCTGTGGTTTGGCGTTCTTGGTGCATGGACTGCGCCTTAGTAGATACAGGCAATCAAATAAATTAGAGGAGCCACACAGTCAGAGAGACACTTGCATCTTCTTTGTAAACATCCCTCCTGGCTGCACAAAGTAATTCTGGCTGGAACTGAGAACTTGGCCCATTAGTTTGAATCTAGATACGCATTCCTTCCCTTTTTCTCTCCTCTGAGCCGTACATTTCTGATGTGTCCACATGGAAGGGATTCTACTCAAACTTCCTTCTCTTATTTTCCAAATGTGTTTGGAAAGCTGGCCCTGAGCATGCCAATCGAGTGGCGTGTACTTGGAGGACAAAGTGGAGGAGAATCCCAATGTGACGCTGCCGGGGCATGCACACAGACAGCTTGAGCCAGCCAAAGGGAAAGGCTGTAAATCATACTCAGAAGGAGATTGATGATGTTTGTGGAACATGCTCTCAGGGTGCCAAAGAGGTGTTTGTTCCTGAGGCTTAAGAATTATTTTTGTGGAAGGCTTTTATCATTAAAGTTGATGATGTGCCTACAACCAAGAAAATAAGAGTGATGCTTGGAACAGTGGAGTGATTTGTATTCTTTTGCATGACAAAAAGTTTCATCATCCATCCCTTTGACAGTTATGATTTGTTAAAGTTTTCTCCAGGGTGTTTGTAACAAAGATTTGAATTTATTGTTATGTGATTTGCATCTTTATTTCCACTATGTATGAAATCCGTAGTATTTAGTAGATCTAGCTCATAGTTCATATCTAATTTACATACAGTGGAGACCTCTTAAATATGTAGCCTTTGTGTATAACAAAGTCATTCATTGTAAGAGGCTGGTTTGTTTTATGAGGTGTTAATTAAACTTGTTCTCAACATAAGATAATGTAGGCAAAAAAACTAGTATGCAGTAGTCCTATTAATTGAACAACTTAATTTAGAGTTACTTATATATTGCACCATTAATATTTTTATATTTGCTATACAATTACTGAGAAATTATAAAGAGTGAATAAGCACATAAACAGATAAAATTAGACACCTCTTTGTGATATATACATGAACGCTCAAGTATGTGTTTTGCATGTGCACATTGCTGATACCTCAGCAACATATTTCTGAATGATGATAAGAAGAAAGGAGGACTAAGTAAATGCTCATCTTCTGTTCTTACAGATTTCTTGTATCTCATTTTATGTTTATTTCGGTATGCTAATACATGGGAAGAGCAATATATGGCTAATCAATATCTTCTGTAACAACTACTGTCTAAATGTAGGTAAAGTGTGGGAAAGTCAGTGTTAGTGTAAAAGACTACTTTATTGTATAATCAGATATCCATTGTGGTGGGTCATGGTGTTGTTTATTTTATGTACACACTTACTAATGTGTTTGCAGGTCTGACTAAAAGTATATAGCATAATAAAACATCGAGAAGGATATGGCATGTTCCAGTGTAAGTAACTTCAACAGTCTTCACCCAAACCCCAGAGTTTTTACATGGTAACACGTTAATCATAGTCACTGTGATATTTAATAACTTGAAACTGTGTAAAAATCCAAAATAACTGGGAAAATTGTTACTTCGTTACTGCCATTTAATAAACTCAAAATGTACAGATAGCTCAACTGTACTTTTTAAAGCTCAGAAACCTCATGCTGATTAAAATTTGGGTGAAATGGTTGAGCTAAACTTCATAGGAGACTTTCCACTGACAAAGGTGTCAGCAGGGTTTTAGCCTGTCATTTTGTCTGTGGCTGTCTAGACTAACCTTAGCCTCCAAAATGTTCTAAATCCTGCCAGACTAAAAAGAAACTGAACTTTGCAGAAACTTAGCTGCAGCTCTGAAGCGTACTTGTTCTCCTTACTAAAGCTATGCTTCATATTTACAGATCTCCATGAAACCGGGGTTTAGAGCATAGCAGGACGAGTACCAGTAACACAGCAAATGTGTGAAAGATACCATTCATCTTATACATAGTAACTGACCATGCGTGTATGTCTAGCAGTTGCAACGTGAAGTAAAACAAGCTTACTCAAATCACTCTGGCTGGGAGAGAAGGCAAGTGCAACCTTAGTAAACCAAGCAAGATGACTCTCTTGTGCAGCTTCATTTTCTCTTAGCACATATAACAATTCTTTGTTGTTACCACTGAAAACTGTCATTCAAAGGACAGAAAAAATTATTAGACATATATTAAAGTAGTAACCCTGAGCCAAATATAGGATCCCATCATGTTCAACATTGCAAAAATATAAAATACAGCCTAAGCTTGATATTACAAGGAATTAGACACATACATAACATAATGCATATAAATGCACCATTAGGTGATTACTCATCTATTTTACACAGATCTCTTTGTAAGATAAAGATAAAAATTGCTAACTGCTATGAAATAATAATATTTTTCTGTGCATTAGAAAGCATCAAAGGACAAACTGATTTAGAAAACTGTTCCTTTCTAGAGCCTGCTGATATCTCTTAGCATTTTCACAATGTTTAAATATTTGGAGCAGTAAAGATTTTAATATGAAAAAACTTGGTGGGATGCATTACTGTGGTTATTTCAATACATACCCATCTTCCTATCAGCCTATAGCATACTATAAAAAATTTAAAATACTTAACATGTTGAGTCTTTGACATAATCTCAAAGATCAGGTAAAGCACTGTTTAGAGGACAGGAAGAGTCTTTGAATATGTATTGAGCTTGATTTCCTACAAATACTACACCACATAAGCACCATCAGCTGATCAAAAGTTTTTCCAGGGAAAATTGAAAGCACAGCAAAGAAGCCCTTTTCTTTGTAAAATAGTTCAGATTGTCTCAAACACTTGAGAAAAATGAAATTAAATTAGTGAAAATACTTAAAGGTGCATTTCATCATAAGCAAAATCTTGAACTAGCGTATTGAGAAATATATGCACATAATGATAAGCACAGTACTGTCTTTTTTGTCATGGCATTCAAGATTTTAGATTCAAATAAACATAATCTTTCTCATACATTCCTTTTCACTTCAGGTTCATTCCACAACTTAGTTTAGATATTACTAAATAACTTTCAGTGTCCACATAGTAACTGCAAATAGTTAGTCTTAAAACTGTTAACTTCTTCTTTAAAAAAACTAAGGAACAACAATAAGAACTGCAATGGTAAAATAAGTTCAGTTTTGCTCATTCAAAGAAATACTGTCATTTCACTTCTCATTTCCTGTTCAAATCAAATATTTTCCTGATACAAGGGAACCATATTCCTTGGATTCTTAAGAACCTGGGTAACTATTGTTCGTCTCAAATATTACTTGAATATTATTTGAATACTGTACTTTAGTCTTGCCAAGAAAATCTTCTTTTTATAAGATATATGCAGAAATTACTTTACCAACTACTGAATTCCACGTACCTCTACAGAAGATTACACTTTTCTTATCCACTTGGTGCAACTGAGGATTAGGGCCACAGAAAGAGCATCGCAACAGTCCTCTAGGGCACCATTTTTACAAGCACCTGTTTCAACTCCAGGAACACAAGTTCCTGGATGGGAAAGAGAGCGGGATGTCACCCACCCCTTCAGCCACCCATTTCGTCAAACAGAAGCATTTGGCTTGTTTCTCTGTTCTCTCCTCATCTCATTTCCAACATCCTTTCCCTTCTAGTGTCTTCATCCTGGCTTTTAAAAGTGTAGGTAGATAACAGGTAACAGTTTATGCACTGAAATACGGATTACATACGAAATAAAAAGAGTGCCTGTGAAACGAGGTTTCTGAAGCTTTCTACTAAATATTGATATTTTCCCACAAGTGGAAAAAATGTTTGCAATATTTCCATAATCACCCCTGCTAAGAATGTTTTCTGTTTTTAACTGCTCATGAACTTGTTGATTTAATAGATAACTTGAAAAAACTGACCAGTTTTTAAGAATTTCTGAAATATATTCATTTTTACTATGAGTTATATTTTCATCTATGGAAATAATAAATTACTCCAACCAGGTGTCAGCTTGTTCATAAAATCTTTGATTCAAAGTTATAGATTACTTGGACATCCCATAATTCTTTATTTCAAACCACAGTTTTAATATTTAACTTCTGCTCTGAAAATACTTACTAATAATTAATTTGTCTGGGGTGAAACTTTTCCCCAATTCATCTCCTCCATCTGCTTGCACATACTGTGAAATTATAATCAGCTGTAATTTGTGACAGAGACGTGCCAAACATTTCTAAAACAATTTGGAAAGTGGCAGACTGGAATTCTTGCCAACTTGCACTCCATGCAGATGCTACTTGTTCTTCTTGCTTTCCTCACCAAAGCTGAGTTTAAAAAAGAAATCTTGAAGTTCTGTTAAAGCAATATTTGTGGAAACCACTTTATACTATTTTGTTCTCCTCCTGAGTTGTAAGAATTTAGGGACTGAGTCCAAAGCTCATGGGAATCAGTGGAAAAATTCCTGTTGACTTGGCTGGAGTTAGCTTAGATGTTAGACAGTTATTCCACAGCTTCCAGCTGAACCCACTAATTATAGACACAAAATAGACAGTATATCTCCTCAGAACTTCCTTATTTATTCATTTACTTCAGACTCACGGGGTTAATGATGGATTTACAAATCTTAATGACTGTTACTCTTAAGGTAAATAACTGGAATTATTTTGGAAGTAAAATGAATGCAATGGGTGTTTGCAATAGGGTAACTAGCAATTACTTCCTATTCCTACTCTTAATTTCTCTTGAATTACAAAACATAATACACATCTTCATTAAAGGAGGTAGATTATGAAAAGATTAAACAAGTGATTAAACAAGATCATCAAACAGCAATGACACTTGTGGATTATAGAAACTATGTTAAATTCCTCTCATGGGATCACATTATTTTGAAGTTTCCAGTTCAGAAAAATGTAGATCACTTGAGGTCACCAGATTCAAATGACTTTAAAGTTGCGAAGGGTGAGCAACATCAGTAGTTAATCAGCTCGTTTCAGAGCCCAAAGCTTGCAAACTCTGATTCAAGTACATTGATTATTGTGAGACTGGAACTCAAGTCTTCTAAGAGATCAGTATAACAAGCCGTTCACATGTCTGAGATGGTTACACGTTTTGAAGCACAACGTGTCACACAAACGTTCTGCTTTATGATGGACTTGGAGACAGTATAATATAGACCCTAAAAAACAGTATTTAGAATGAGTCCTAAAATTTTTTCTACAAGCAGAATTTCTGAAATTATTTTCTTATTTGGAAAATGAAATGCATTTTAGATTTTTTTGGATGGTTATGTGTGTATAAAATAGGAAAAATCTGAAATAAAACATAGTTTCAAAATGAAAAAAGAAACTTTATCTAACATTTCTCTTTGGATAGAACTATGTGTTCAGTTAAATGTTGTTTTCTCAAACTTTCACATTAAACTGTACTTTATACTTTCTAATTCCAAGCAAAATGCATATCTAAGATTACCAAAGGAAAAACATCCAGTGTCCTAGATGGAAAGGAAACTGCTGAATGCTGTAAGTAGACCTATTCCTTCACAGTCTCCATCAGCCCCGGGAAGCTGTGCTGGCTGGGAGAAGGGTTGGGGTGCAGGAGGAGCTCCTGCTCAGGCCCCTCTCCACAACTGCGGTGGCAATAGCCCCATTTTTGTGTGCATTTTTGCCTTGCCAGCCTCTCCTGGACGACCGCACTGCTGCTGCCATCTCGGGGTTTTTTGCTGCAGCAGACGAGGTCAGTGCTGCATCTTCAGGGCACAATATTTATTGGGTTTTGCCTCAGCTTCTGAGAAGGCTTATCTGAGCTCTCTGATGCATTAAAAGCAAAAGAGAACTCACTCTCTCTCGTTGCTATTGTCACTTCTGTTTGCTTTTAGGGTAACATACTGCATACATTTTAAGTCATTAATTGTATGCGGAGCAAATTCTTTCTACTATATTGGGAAACTTTGTTTATTCAAGATGTGCGTAGTCTTTTCAAGGTAAGGCTCACATCTACAGAAAAAATGATCTCAGACTTAGATGTGTGCTTAAGGACCCTTCTAAAATGAGGATTTAACGTACTAGCAATGCATTTAGATATGACATTTACTTCCATTTTATAAGGCTGTATAGTTATTTAAACTAGAGGCATACATATAAGAAATTAATAAATGGAGATTATAGGAGGAAAGTGAGTATATGAGGGTCTTTCTTTCAAGCAGTTTAGCTATAGGACAGTACAAGCTTACCAACATCTTTCAGAATTATTTTCCTCTAAACCCTACGGACTATGTGGTTGAGTGGATATGGGAAAAGTAGCATTAATACCATATAACATGTCTTTCAGCCGCCAGTAATCAGATGTGTCAATTTTTTCACCATACCTATCAAACCAAAGATTGTACAAGGAGTACAAGGGTGCTGTGTTTATCAGCAGAGATGACAAATAAAACTGAAGCAAATATTTGGGAAAAATAATATGGGCTACAAAAACTGCATCAGAGGTGAAGCAAGTGAAACCAGTTCCATTTCTTTCTTTAATGAAATGTTCCTAACATATATCTGAAAAATTTTATTTGCCTAATTTTGTTCATTTTTTCTAGTTCATTTACTCTTCCTTTCATAATTTTAAGCCCAGGCGACCTTTATCCTATGAAGACTTTGTCAGGTCCTGTGAATCTTTATGTGTAGGTAAAAGTGGATGTCCTTAAGTATCATGTGTACCATGCCTTTCATTTCTAGAGCTATAATATCTTTTATTTTCTTAAAACAAATTGAAAATTCTTATCTGAGTCAAAAATAGTCACTGATTTATCACTGGACATCAGAGGATTTAACTGGATACAAACCCAATCAAACTGAAACCCAGGTTCTTTAGGGTCTTGAGATAGACATATATAATAATGAATAATTGAGTTTATATTAAGAACTGGGGCTTTTTCTTCTAGTTTCTGAAACTTTAATTTTATATTTGCAAGCTTTTCTGTAATACTGCAAGGGTTAGACTGTATTTCATGTTGGTAAATGAAAGATGCTTCCCACATGACTCCAGAATGTGGGGCTGTTAAATTCAGAAATGTATTGCAAGGCTTAAATTGCATTAAGTTAACTGGACTGCAAAAGCCAACGGTCTCACAGGAAAAATTATGTATGATTGTTACACTAGCAGCATCAATCAGCCTGTTCTTTATTCTAGTTCTTTTAAAACACATTTGTATTTCTTATCAAAAGTTTTTTCTTACAGTTTTCCAAATAAAAAATATCAACCATATCTATACATTCAGTCTAGTATTAGTATTAGTTTTATACCAGATTAAATAAAGCAAGAAAACAAGAGTAATGTCTTACTGAGACAGCACAGTGCTCTTGTCCTTTAACAACTTCACCAGATCAGAAAACAAAACGAATATGACTTTCAGGCATAGAAAACAAATGCACCACACTTCCATAGCCTTATGCATCACATTCACTGATGTTACTGGGCCACCTAATGACCCCTTTTTTGTAGTTGACTTGCATAAATATATCAGCTGTTTTTTAAATAACTGATATATTATTAAACAGATTCACAGGTTTTTAGTAGTTGTATAGTCAAAGAAAAGAAAAGAAAAGAAGCAATGTTTTATGGCATGATCTAGTGCTTGTCTTTTGGTGCAAGCTAGTACCACAGCTTGTGAAAAGAAGGCTCAAAGCTTTCAAAATGTTGTCTACTATTCTACCAATACTGCTACCGTCATCTGTACAGTTAGTGAAATTTAAGAAATTCCCCTTTACAACTTCTGTCAAAGAGTAAGTTATGAGAGTGCCAGCAAGGCTTTAAGGGCTCTGCTGGAGAGAATTGCCAGCCCTTTTGCCCCTACCTGCTCTGTGGTAGCTCTGTGCTGGGCAGCAGCAGAACATTAAGTTCAGTTTAAGAGAACTGTGACTTCCTTGTGACATGCCAGAGTGGGAGATTGGGATGGAAATGGAAACAAAACCAGTGCAGCATTTAAATTAATTATTAGAAGCAACCTGTCTATGATGTGTAAGTAAAAACGCTGAGCCAAGTTCCATTCTCACATGCCCTGGTGTAAATCCAGAGTAAATCCATTATATTCAATTTGTAATAAGATAAAACTCTGTCAATGCTAAAACTTTCAAACATGAATTTATAACTGGTGAAAATATTCTTACCTCATCAGTCGCAAGTTACATGGTTTACTTTCTCTAGTGGATTTTCTCGCATTACAATCAGCTTTGTCATTCTTATCACACTGCCTATAAACTCTGTTTGTATTCATAAACCAAAAAGACCATCTGGGCACCTCTCCAACATTTCCTCAACAAAGGATAAAATGCTGGTGGAGCTTGGGCATCTCCCTGAACCAAGGGGAGACCAGGCAAACTGGGTATCGCACATGGCTGGGGACTTATGCACAGAGTTCAGAGAAACAGTTTGTGGAAGGAATAAAAAGTCCGGCTGAGGCATCTAACGAGGGAGAAACTCTCTTAGCTGATGTACAATATGGCTACATGAGCAAGTTACCATGAAGTAACCGAGAGACTTAATTAAGGATTTGACACGTGACTGGAGAGGTGAAGCTTTAAACATAAATCTGGTGCAAATCACACGCTGAAAGCTCCATACAAACAAGCAGACTGTACATTTGAAAGTGTGAGAGGCACTGACAGACAGGCAATGAAAATGTGATAAATGGAGTCTGCATTTATCCAAGGTGAGACTGACTATTATTGGGCTAAATCAAAGGAGCTGTGAGAGTTTCCCAGTTTTTGAAGCTGGGTCAGTTTGGTTTGGTATGGACAACCTATTCTGGAGTTTATTACCTTAACATAGTAGATTTTTTAATATTAGATACTTCCAAAGTAACTGCCCATATAAGCCTTCTTGCTGCAGGTAAATATAAGGTATCTTGACACACTTTCACTAAGGGACTGGTTTTCTCAAACTGTGTAAATATAAAGTTTCTTTAAGGCTATCTCAAATGTACTATGTTGTAAATGCATAACTGCACAGTTATTTAGCTATAGTAGTATCTAACACTCTTAAAATACATGTCTATTTAAACGTCTTTGCGAGTTATCTATGTAATCATACACTTCATTAGTAACTGGATTTGTACAATTTTTATATCAATATAAATCCATTTATAGAGTTAGCATTTCAATACATGGTTTTTAGCCCAGGGAAACCCTCATAGGGCAGAACAGCACTG
This sequence comes from Gavia stellata, assembly GCF_030936135.1. Lineage (NCBI taxonomy): Eukaryota > Metazoa > Chordata > Aves > Gaviiformes > Gaviidae > Gavia > Gavia stellata. Next base: position 21,870,195 of record NC_082603.1, on the reverse strand, counting down.
GAGTTGAATGGTGCCTACATAGAGTAAATTTAACCTGTGCAATGTATGGAGGAAAATGACAGTTCATGAACAATAGGCTTCATCATTTTGTGTTTCATGTATTGAGAGATTAATAAGAATATATAATCAAGATTAGAAATATCTACAAAAAACAGAAAAATACTTTTTCCTTTTCAGCTATAATATACAAAATACAAGCCCGTGGGCTTGGCAATAACACATACCTTGTTGGCAGATGTTAAGCTAAAAATAACTTGTAATGCAAGGTCTTGTATTTGGGTTGGTATTGGGACAGGTGCTGTTTAACATCTTTGTCGGTGACATGGACAGTGCAATTGAGTGCACCCTCAGCAAGTCTGCCGATGGCACCAAGCTCTGTGGTGCGGTCAACACGCTGGAAGGAAGGGGTGCCATCCAGAGGGACCTTGACAGGGTCAAGAGCTGGGCCCATGCGAACCTCATGAAATTCAACAAGGCCAAGCGCAAGGTCCTGCATATGGGTCGGGGCAATCCCAAGCACAAATACAGGCTGGGCAGAGAATGGATTCAGAGTAGCCCTCCAGAGAAGGACTCGGGCGTGTTGGTTGACGACAAGCTCAACATGACCCGGCAATGTGCGCTTGCAGCCCAGAAAGCCAGCCGTATCCTGGGCTGCATGGAAAGAAGCGTGACCAGCAGGTCGAGGGAGGTGATTCTCCCCCTCTACTCCACTCCTGTGAGACCCCACCTGGAGTACTGCATTCAGCTCTGGGGCCCCCAACATAAGAAGGACATGGACCTGTTGGAGCAAGTCCAGAGGAGGGCCACGAAGATGATCAGAGGGCTGCAGCACCTCTCCTATGAAGACAAGCTGAGAGAGTTGGGGCTGTTCAGCCTGGAGAAGAGAAGAGAAGGCTCCAGGGAGACCATATAGCAGCCTTCCAGTACCTGAAGTGGGCCTACAAGAAAGCTGGAGAGGGACTTTTTACAAGGGCATATAGTGATAGGACAAGGGGTATTGGCTTTAAGCCAAACGAGGGTACATTTAGACTAGGTATTAGGAAGAAATTCTTCACCATGAGGGCAGTGAGGCACTGGAACAGATTGCCCGGAGAAGCTGTGGATGCCCCAACCCTGGAAGTGTTCAAGGCGAGGTTGCATGGGGCTTTAAGCAACCTGGTCTAGTGGAAGGTGTCCCTGTCCATGGCAGGGGGGTAGGACCTAGATGATCTTTAAGGTCCCTTCCAACCTAAACCATGCTATGATTCTATGATTTGACTAACATAAATGTATTGATTTTCTTTTTACACAAAGGAAAAGAGCAAGTCACTATTTTGCAGTTTTTCTCATTCGTATAATTTGTAAGTTGGATCAGAGTTGGTAATGTCTTCAGTCGCTCAGCATATTTTGAATACTCCAGTTCTATATTACATTTACATTATTGTACTTTATAAGATATGCTAACAGGAAACTGAACCAGGCAGAACATATCCCAAAGGTTTTTGACACTGCATCTCACCAGAGGGTATGAAGGAAACTAAACTAGCAAAGGCAGCTTCTCATGTAGATAAATAGCTGGTGAAATTTAAGTTTTCATAGGTAGTGAGAGGGGTAGTCCCAAACGTAAGTTTTTACTGTTCATCATGTTCATAAATGATCCATAAAAGAGGTAAATAGTGGGGTAAGAACTTTGCTGATGACACTAAAGATATTAAAGAGAGAAAAGGCAATATTCAGCTGTGTAAGACTTCAGAAGGATCTTATATAATGAAGGGTCAGGAGATTAAAAACAAATAAATAAAACTGAAGTAGACAAATGTCAACTGATGTATGGAGGGAAAAAATCTCTTATTTTGCTTATGCAATAGCTATTTCTGAAATGACAGTTATTGTCAGGAATGAGAGTATGTATTACAATAGAAAATTATTTTTAAAAATTCTTTTAAAAGGTAGTAAAAAATCAAATAAAATGTAAGGAATTATTAGAAAGTAATAGAGAAGAAAACATGAAACAACATCCACATCTTAAACATGTACAGTTCCTTTCTGTCTTCCTCCTCCAACTTCAGAAATTATACAGTGGAACTCAGTACGGAGGAAGGTGAGAAGGATGATCAAAGGTATGGAACAGCTTCTGTACAGGGAAGAGCAATGATTAAATAGACTAGAAGCCCTTAGCCTGAAAGGCTGTAGAAAGATCAGTGAAATCATGAGTAGCATGAAGAAGGTGAATTAGTAAATGATTGCTCACTCTGCCTTCAAAAAAAAAAAAAAAAAAAGTGGGTTACAATAGATAAAATTAGCAGGTGGCAGGCCCAGAACAAACAAGAGGTGCTTCTGCAAAGAACACACAATTAAGCTGTGACACTACTTGCTATAAGATATTACAGATGGAAAAGTTTGCATGGCTTCAGACAAATTTGACAGGAAAATCTGCTTAGGACAATTAAATGCAGACACCATTTCTGCAGTTCAGGAACTACCTGAGCCACAGATGGCTGCAAAGTATCCTGCAGAATATCCCAGCATACAATATCCCTATCTACTTGTCCTGCTCTCGTGTACTTTCATTAGGCATCTGGTACTGGCAAGTGCTGAAGAGAGAATCCCAGTCTTGACAGAGGTGTGGTCTGACTCCATATGGACGTTCTTATGTTCTTATATCAATCTGCATATGATTTGGTAGATGGTAAATATATGTGCTCCTTTATTTAATTTGTTTAATTATTAACTCGTTCAGAATACACATAAATTGAGAGCTCAGAATGGCCGTTTTTTTGGAAGACCTACCCTATGAAATCAGTGCAGAGATCCGATAAGGCCTTAATAGTATGTAGTAATCATATACTTTATTTCCTTCAGTTTTTGCAATAGTAAATGAAATCTCATTATTTTTGCTTATTTTTCATATATAAAGACTTCCAGTGATTTTGTTGGTAGCAATGGATGCTATTTGAAGAAGTCCAGGTCAGAAATATTGGCTACAGTAATATATGTACTCTCCTACGGAAACAAAGTAGGTCTTGTTCATGGTTATATTTCCAAAATTGGCTGATTAAATAGTCACTTCATTTGTTTTTATCCAAATTGGCTTCTATACCATTTTTTTTACATTCATGCTTTCACAAAGAGGAAATTTTGGATGGAATGCATGCAAAGTTCTAAACCAGATTTATTTTCCAAGTGTAAGTTTTAAACGTATCAAAGTTTTGGCATTCAACATTTGTAATGGAAAATTAAATTATACACAGCTTGTGTTTAAGCATATAAGAACATAAAGACAAACATCCATTGTCCATAAACAGGATTTCCTGTTGAAGTCCACAGGATTAGGTTGGACTTCATTAGATGGTTTTGTAAATCCTAATAAACCTATATACATCTTTAATAGCATAAATATTTGTAAATCTGTGAATAGGAAATTTGCCAAACGGTAAGTCTGGCCAATCAGCATAATTTCAGAGGCCAGGCTAGAACTGGTGATTATCTGTATCTAGCTGCATAAGCCTATATATATTTGTTTTACATAGATTTGTTTTAATTTCAGCAAGAAATATGAATAAAATACTTTACTGAAAAGGCAGCTTTCATCTGAAAATTGAAATTTAATTAAATTTTAATGATGTTTATGCAGATATATTGATCAATCCTTAGAATTTGATGGAATAGAGTAAAATTGCCTCCACATAGCCAGTTAGAGACACTATGTCTTATCTAATTTACTTGAAGTCAGCAAAAATTAATTTGTATAGACAAATGGTTCACTTTGATTGTACTGTCACATTGGGGAAATCAGATAGGAAGGAAGGTAAAAATTTAGCTTTTAATGGAAAGGAGTCTCATTTTACTTTTTTTTGCTATCCTGGGGAATACTTTAGAAGAAAGTTCTGAACATCAAACTTGTCCACAGAAAGTTACTGAGGTTTTTGAAACTTATCATGAAATTAGATAAAAGTTAATTTTGCTAACTGAAACCTGTCTCTAAATACAATTATATTTAAGCCAAAGCAAAGCTCTAAGCTTTTTTATGAAGCAATGATTTGGCTCCTGGGTGGATAAACTATGAGGTTGATGGATAGTTAGAGTACTACAAAGAGGGAACCGGGTAAAGCAGTTCACTACTCATCATATTGGCATTGTGATGGAGGTCTTTTGGAATCTTTTTCCTTAAATGGCAGAACATCAGTAAATGGTTGCATACAAAGAGAAAAAGTGTTCAAATGGGAGGTGGCTGAAAAGGCTTGGGAGCCAAAACTGAGCAAATGAAAAAAGCCACCTTGATTTTGCCTAGCCTAGCAAGCTAATGTAGGTGGCATCAATTTCTGTGCCAGAAGCATGTGAGAAAGAATTGCGGTATCTACTTGAAATTATATCTACCCAGTGACTCCCTAACCCTATGACCAGATTTATGATTACAGTTTTTACCTCCAGCCTGGAGTGATTTGAAGTCTGAAGTCTGATTCCACTGCCAAGAAGCTTTAGCTGCCTGATCATCATGCCCCATGGCATAGTCAAAATACCTTCAGGAGTGCAGGTCTACATCATACAAGTTTAGATGGTTTTGCATGGCTTAGAGCATTTTTTACTATAATACACAGTATTTGTTCTGCTGGCCTACATTTGATAAGGTATAACTTATACTAGTCTTTTTGGTCCTCAGAGTGTCACTGCTGTTTAAGTAAGAAGTTTCAGTCCCTGAAGCCTTCCAGAGGCTGAAGCTTTTTCATAAAATATTAAGTCAATTTCAAAGCACAAAAAGCTTGTAAAATGCCCAGTGGAGAAATTAAAAACAAGAGACGAAGGACTAGCTTCTATGTATAAATAGTTTTCTGGACTTTCTTTACCCTGCTCTGTTAGGAAACATCATCTAAACATGAAATGCTCCGTAAGGAGAAAAATGCGATCTTCTTGTTTCTGGACTGGCATTTAGCGGGTGGCTATGCAGCATGATGAAGTGGCAGAGGGAACTGTGTGAGTTACCAATAGGTCTGCGTTAGTGTTAGTTATCCAAGATAAATGTCCTTGACTGAACAATGGTCTGGGCTAAGACAGCCATGAGACTTCTTATACTCCAGCTTACTCATTTATTGTGACAGGTACGTAGCCTTGAGTCATTCAGGAATAACACAGGAAAGTTCTCATTTTTAATGAATGGGCATTAACTTTGACAAGTGGACAGTCTACAAAATCTGGCGTGTTTTCTCCATTCATTGGTATGATTCTCAGTCCTCAAAATTTCTCTTCACAATCATCCAATATTTTAGTAGTAGTTTTCTTAGCAGCCAGGCTGAGGGCGCAAGCTCATGTCATTACAACAGCATTTTATCATCTTTGAAAGGCCATGGTGACTGGGGGAGGTTCCTGCTTCCTGGGAAAAAGAAAACCAAAGTCAGTCAGCTTAAGTGCCTGGTAAGGTTATGGAGCAGAGTCCTCCTGGAAGCTATTTACAAGCAGATGAAGGACAAAGATGTAATTGGAAACAGCCAGAGTGGATTTACAAAGGTCAAATTGTTCCTGACCAGCCTAATTCCCTTCCATGGTGGCCAACTCAATGAATGAGAGCAGTATATGCTGTATACCTTGACTTCAGCAAAGTCTTCAACATAGTCTCCCAAGGTATCCTTGCAGCTAATTTGGTGAGACACTGGCTAAGTGAACTTTAAAGCAGGTGGAAAATTGGCCAGACTGCTGGGTGAAAATGAGTACAAAGTCCCACTGACAACCAGCTACTAGTAGCATCCTTCAGTGATCAGTACTGGGACCAACAATTTTTAATGTCTTTGTCAATGACCCGGGCAATGGAATGGGTTCCATTCTCAGCTAGTTTGCAGATGATGTCAAACTGGGGGAGCAGTTGATATGCTCTGCTCTTCACCTCTCTTCGGCATTTGTGAGATTGCTGAGAAAGTACTCTACCCAGTTTTGGTCTTTCCTGTACAGGTTAGGTATTGATGTACTTGTTTTACCATAAAGGCAATCAGAACAGGGGGTCAGGGGGGCTGTGGAATCTCCATCCTGGCAGTTACTCAAAACCAGACTGGGCGGTGCCCTGAGCAACCTGGTCTACTTTAAGCAGAATTTTGGACTAGACCTCTGGAAGTCCCTTCCAACCTAGTTTATTCCATGACTCCATGCACTCTTCCAGGCCCCTCCACCCCCCTAAACCGCCCCCCCCCCCCAAAAAAAAAAAAAAATCTTGTAGACCATAATGATCCACAGGATTTTTTTAACACTGATTTTGGGTTCTATGACATATTGAGTTTTGGTCCACTGGTGAATTAATATGGCAACGTATTGTCCTAGCTGATCAAAGAGGCTAAAGAAAGGTATTTCTGACCCTGGCTGATTTGATTAGATTGTACATTGAACTGAAGAATCTGAACAGAAAAAATGTTTTTTTTCCACCAAGGCTTATATATGCCCTGAAGTATTTTTGCAAATCCTGTTTTATGCAGAGTGGCTTTTTGTTTAATGTCCCGTGAAATTTAAATATATGATTAATATATTATAATGATTAATAAACTCTGTTATTATCTGGGACTGTTCATTGACAATGATTCGATCATATGAATTACTGAAAGAAAGGTGGCAAGCTAAGAAATAACTGTTCAGAACTGTCTGCTTGCTCCACATCTTTTCAAAAAAGCCTTCTTTACAGTACAGTGGAAATTGCACAATGACCAGCAAAGTGAGCAAGTTTCTATGTCTACTCTGGCTTGCTCACTGGAGAACAAGAGGCAAATCATTCACACATAAGGGTAGGCTGCAGCCATGGAACCCAGCAAAGGATCCAAGCACAATAAAAGTGACGTGCCCTGCAGTCACATTACAGCTTGGACAAAAATGACAAGAAGTATGCTTGGTAGCAGCGCTTAGAAGTCAATGAAAGCTCAGCAGCCACTAATGCCAGCTTCTGACAGGGATGTTGAAAGCAAAAGCTCACTTCCAAGTGGTCCCTGCTTTGTGAGTTGTGCTGGTCAGCATTCTTGCCACTGCTGCCTACCTGTCTCCACTTCACCTCCCAGAGTTATGTATTAAAGTGTTCTGCATGCTGTCATTGGTTTGAACTTCCATACAACGTGTGCCTTTATCGTAGAGTGTCTGGTAACATCCCCATTCTAATCTCTTTATATGGGTTTATAGAAACTGCATTCATCAGAAAACACCTGCCAGTTTACACATAAGTGACACACACAGAGAAAGTGGATATGACTTGTATTAAGACTATAATAATATAAAGTCATAATTAAACTGTAAACTCTTAGCATTTTAAACAAAGTTCAATATAGCAATATGTTCTGAATATTATTGACTTTTGTAGTCCTTGCTTAACGTCACTGCTAGTGCTCACCTTTGCCTTTCCAGACTTCACTCCTCAGCACTGCTGTCCCTCCAGCTCTCAGTTCCCCACTGCTATGCTGAAAGGTCAGAGGTTAAAGAAAAGGATTTCCGTTGAAGTCGGATGTCTTTATTGCACTGCAAAATATGGGAGCCCAGGACCAGGGGTTTCTATGACAGCCCTGACCCAAACAGTACATCAGTGCTTAGCATGGGATAAGCACAAAGGCCCTTTCTGCTGACCTTCAAGCTGCTTCAGGCGAGTAGGACATTCCCATGAGTAGGACTGTTTCTTATAACTGCCTGGCTGAGTAGCCTAGCTGGGCAAGGGCAAGGGGAAGCCATGTAGCTGCATGTTCCAGGTATTTCCACTAAGGCAGTGGACTGGGGAGACATTGCAAACCCCCACAACTCAGAGGAGTCCCTGGGCTAATTCAGACTAGACTATCAGAAGGCAATAGTGGATTAAAGAGACTTTTGTCTCCTCCTCACATTCATCTTGGATGTTCCCAGCGCAGCTTTGGTACAACTGTGGGTTTAGTCCACTGAATTTGTATCAGAACAAAAAATGGTTGCCAACTAATCATTTAAAGACTAGGCAGACGCTGGGGTTGAGGCAGACAAAAGCTCTCTAGCGGTCTTTATATACCTAGGTACCAGAATCGAACTCCTCATTAATCTTTCTCTAGAACAACCCTGTAGCTTGACCTACATCTTACTTGTGCTAATAAGGTCTCTGTATATTTCACTTCATTTCATGAGTCCTACACTGAAGGCTTTGGTGTTAATAAATTGTATAGCTATATTCCTTTTGACTGCATCATTCATGGTGCATTGTTTTAGAGGCAAGTTACACAAGAGAGAATCATTTCATTACTGATAAAAGTGTTTTGACCTCATTAGCTGAGCAAACAGGAGAGTGTTTGAACCACAGGCCCCTGGGCATAGCAAAATCTTGTCTCAGCCTAAAACTATCTACTGTGAGAATGGAGCCTGCACGGCAGAGGTGTTCTTGAGACCTTGGGTGTCCTTTGAAGCTTCTGGCTGAATAGCAAGTGCTGAATGGACACAGTGCTGAAATACCTGAAATGAATGTAAGCCATGTTAACATATAAAAGTAAAAATGCTGCAAATGAAATTAGGTCTCTCCTTGAACTGCAGCTGATTTACAAACAAATGGAGAAAAATGTCCACCTAATTTTGGTGCAGAGGCCTCACTGCATGAATTTCATTGAAAGCAAGTTTTGCAGGGATGAATTTGTCAAATGAAATTGCAAATGTTTTTAAAAAGTCTTTACAATTTTGATCAACCCTGCATATTACATGATCTGTAAACCTGAAAATGAACAAATCAAATCATAATGTTTATACATAAAATTAGTCTCTATTAAAATTTTGCATACTATTTACATTCTTATCACTTTTTGCAAGTTGTTGGAATCTTTCCTCCTGTGGTACTAAATAAATTCTTGCCTACTTTGTGCCTTTGACAGATGAGACACATTTACAGTTACCCATTTCTCTTAGACTCAAAATATTATACTTAAATCTAAACACAGTTTGGAACTAGCTCTCTTCAGACATTATTGAAAACATTTAGTGCTATTATAACTTCACTCAGGAAACAGGTTGATTCATTCAAGCAAACTGTGGTGCATGCGGTTTTACATCCCACTGAGCTATTAAGTTGTAAGATTGCCTATACATAGATTTTATTTTATTCATAATATATGACATCAACACTTTTTAAAAGGTTTTGGGGATTAAAATAAACAATCTTATGGTAGCACTGGAGGAAGCCACGTTATATTCACTGTTAGGGTCCTATTCTGCAGAGTGCTCACAACCTCAACTCCCATGATGTACCGTACAAAAGGCATTCAGCTCTGTGAAGGGTCTGACCCTCTATTAGAGGGAAGGAATTACTCTCTTTTCCCATTGAAGTCAATTGGTCTTTGGCTGTTGACTGTAGGGGGATCAGGAATTTTATCAACAGCTTTTCAAATCTACTGTTAAGATCCTATGTATTTTAAGCAGTTGTTCATATAAGTAGGACTTAGTTAAACAGTTAGGAATACAATGAGTACTATAATCATATCAGCTAGCAATTTCCATCATTACATATTTTTATGATGGCCGCTGCCCAATGATTTTATAAAGGTAAAGCTATAGTGAAAAAATAGAGTTATCTATCTATAATGGCCTTTTTTCATTAACCTCATCAGTTAATGAGTGCATTATGACCTGAAACCTGACTGTCTCTATCCCTTACAGTTTTCATCCAGTTAAACTGTGTGCTTTTTTGTAATCAATGTACACAATTAAGCTTTTATGCCAAAATTAATGAATCAGCATATGATGTCTATGTTGAAGCTACTGTATAAAGAGATATGTCAAGCACAGATTTACTGAGGAGGATTAGGGTGGATGCATAATGCAACATGACTGCTCCAGCTCACGAGATCTGCATTCTCTGTGGTGTAATAGCACTCTTCAGAGTGTCTGAACCTGGCCATAACGGACTGTGCTTTCTTAGTATATAGCTACTACACAGCATTTGTGTTACAGACACAGATAAGCAACAAGAGCTGAAAAATGTGATATAATTGGGTCATAAACATGGCATACCTGGGACTCATCTGTCAGTGGGCATCACAGTGGGCAGGTGCTTTCTCTGCTCACCTCTATCCCTTGCCTGGGGCTGCCATTAACTCCTCTTCCAAATCCAGTTGTGGCTTTTTTAGTATCTTTCTTTCAAAGGAGGACAAAAGAAGCAGAAAAAATACTCTTGCCTCTTGTCTTTATCAAATTTGAGAAATTCTATATCTTTTCCCCAGCCTTTTCAGGAAAAAGATGTTAATGAGCACTCTCAGCTTCATCTGATGCATCAGACAGGTATCAATCAACAATCTGAACCTAATTTGTGCACCTGTGACCTCCACTAGGGGAAAGACAAAATAACCATCTCAAACCGGCCTGCAGTTCTGGGGGGAAAGAGGATTTCCAATCCCCCTAGATTACGGCCAGCAAAATGCCAACAGCAGAGCACAACGAACTCATTCCTAGAATGAGAGAAGGTTCTGCTGAGTAGGATAAGGCAAGTATGCTCAGGCACTGACTGTCAGAGAGCCAAAACCCTACCAGAGCCCTTTTTCCTTAAATATTGCCTTGGTCAGTATGCCTCCCAAATGAAAGAAAGGAGTCTTTGGAGGTAATTATGCCTGACTAGACACAGCACACCAACCCTGAAGTTATGCGACTGCATTCTGTAAATGGCACATTCTGATTTCTAGTAAATGCCTCATCCACATATGAGCAGGTTAAATTGCAATAGAAAACCAACCAAGAATTGCAGGCCAGCTGTGAAGAGTAAATGGAGTGATAAGATTATTACTGTATTGAGGAAGCAGAACAGAAAATCAAAATAAGAATTTGTAACCAGAAGGTGTAGAGACTCTGGTGTCTCGCCATTGACTAATATTATGTTTCCTCATAAGCTTCATTTATTTCCACTGTTCGTTGAGTTGGTTCTTACTAAGATTTTGAAATAGGAACTTTTTGTAGTGTATTGCTGCAGCACCTGAAGCTGTGACAGAGTGCAGCTGCCCTTCACTTTGCCCGAGAGAGTAGACGATGGTAACATTTGTGTTCTATTAATTACTCCTATCATTTCGTATAGTCTTGTTTTAAAACATTTTAAAAATCCTTTCAGAAGGTGTTTATCTATCGCATTTTAATTGATACTTTCCTCTTACAATGTTTGAATGAGGCAAGGAAACCAGAGGTGTTTGTCATCTGCCCAAGTAGGTAAGACAAAGGAAGACAAAAAACATTATAGACACCATATTTTCATTTTTGCTACTTATTCTAGTTTACACTCTTAAAATCATACGGACAAGATCACAAAGACAAGTTGCTTAGAGAAAAGCCAGGACATCATAAAGTCAGCTTGGCTTATTTCACGGTAATTCATTCATGTGCCAGTGACATGTAAAAATGATGTTAATGAAGAATTCACCATTACTGATTAAAAAGGCAATTTCTTGGTGCACTGTGCAAGAAACCAAGTCTACTTCTCCACGCCATGTGTTTTCGTGCCTTTTTCTCAAGATCTCAACAAGTACATTTTTAAGCACATATTTTACCATTCCTTTCATGTTTTGTAAACATTTGTAATGATACCACTTGTGAACATCTTTGATGGTGCTTTTTAGTTTTGCTGCAAAATGCTTAAGAATCAGAAACCATGCTGTCTGTTGAACTTGATTCACAACTTACATCTCCATGTGTTATTGTTAGTGCTTCGTAGCAAGTAGAATTATCTCCATCTAGTAGGTGTAACGTGGCATCTGTTGAGTCCATTGCCCTCAAAGAGAAGTTAGCATGGGGAGTCTCATAGCCAGAAAATTTGTAATTAAGTAAGGCAAGGCATTAATTCTCTCAAATCTATGCCCATGCTTTTTGTGGAAATGAACAAGATGTGTGGAGAGACAGGTTTTCTCAGTTACCAGGGTTAATATTCATGTGCAAATACAGACTCAGCTAAACCCCACACATATGTCGTAATGTCTACATTCATCATCCTTTTTTTTCAACTGGGTATACAATATTCATCCAAAATACCCATAAAAGACTGACTGCAAAAATCACATTTTATAGCCTGCCCCAGGAATGTTTGCATTAAATTGCTTTAGACTGAGAAAGTTTCATTGTGATCAGGACCCAAGAGATATAAAAGGACCATAAAGTATGGGTCATAGTGTGAGTTTATAAGCTAGGCTTCTACTTAATTTAAATTATAGTGGCAGTGCAAGAAGTTGTGGTTTACCAATAGTACTGTTATGCCTTGAGTTAAAAGCTTTCTTTCCACTGGCAGCTTCAAGTACCTGCCTCTCATAGAAGAGTTAAATGCCTTATGTGTATGTGTCGTGTAATTCATCATTTGAGAAAAATAAAACTTCATTATCAGACATAAGAACAAGTGCTGCTGACATCTCGTCTGAAGAAGCTGTGCGTGTATCTCAGTAGCAGCTCCATTTCAAGTTCTTCTTTGTTCCTGGACCAGCGCCAGCATTCAAATCTCTGCCTGAAGCGGGCACATGCTGCTTCTAAGAGGAGCAAGAGTTTAACGTCTCTATTGAAAATTAAAGTGTGCCTTGTGATTGGATCAGATTGTCTAAGTATAATTCTATGATTTATAATTTCTTTAGTTGGACATCACAAATCACAATTAGAAATACCATAAGATTAATTTTTTTTAAGTTCTGAGATGTATCTGCTCAACTTTTGAAGCATAAGGGTATCTTAACAAAAGATGATACACTATAACAGATAAACTAGGTTCCGTAATCTTTTGCCATATCTGTGTGGCGGTGTTTTTAAAAGATTAAAATGACAGAAAAAGCCTTGATCAAATCCAGTAAGCTCTAGAGTTTAACCCAGTTGTCTAATACCACAGTACACTATCCTGGCAGGAATATCAAGGAGAAAATCAAAGCAAAAAGCATTTTATTTTACCTGTTTGTAAGTCAAACTCAAGTAGTTCTGATTTTACTGATGCTTACAATATTTGCTTTCTTATGTTTTCTTTAGCTTTGAGTATTGATTTACATGGTATCTCAATCTACATTTCTCTGTCAGTGGATTAGACTTTTTCAAATAAAACACCTATCACAAATATCTTGAATTTGACAGGGGATAATTTTGAACAAAAAATGGTCACGTATACTCTAATATGGTTGAAATTTTCTGATCAGGACTTTCTTGAGAGTATATTTCTATTTTCCAATTTCAGTATGTCATATCAGAAAATACAAAATGTCAAAGCCTGAATGAAAAGTTTTGAATCAAATCAAAATATTTTTTCATAAGATGAGTCTTTTGTGTTTCCTTTTTATTGTGTTTTGAAAAAGTCTTGAAAAATACATGAGAATCAGTTAATTAGTTACTGTTTATCCCCAGTTCCTATAGAAGTTAAAATAATTTTACAAGCAATAACTCTTTCTGGCATGATCTGCTACCTTTTTCTAGCTAAGAACTCCTTTCTGTCCAAATGTACAAACTAGGTGGCAGTTTCAGCTGATTAAAATGCCCAGAGGTGCTAAGCATGGCTGTTCACTTACACAAATTACAGCTCTGTATTGCCCTCTGTAGAAGTTGTGAACATGAACCATATGGGGCGGGGGAATCAGGGTTGAGGCCATGTCTCTGTATTATTGATTTAAAGGTGGACCATGGTTCAGTTAGAATTTTTGGAGTAGGATAAATTTCAGCTATCTTGGAATTAATTGTAGTTATGCCACCTATCATATACCATACATCGATATTTAATTCCAAACATTATGGAGATTAGTCTTTCATGTGAATTAGATGTTCTTAAGTATTAGATGCTCTTAAGTATTTTCTATGGAGTTTTCATAATATTCAGGTAATTTTTATTAAATTTCAGGTAATATTTATGTAATTGTCCTCTCCTCCACACTGCTTTTTTCTGTGCAACTTTCCTGAATTTAGTGTGATAATCATAATTTGTGTCACAGCTAAACCTCTCCTAGCTCTTTCAATTCTAATTGCTCAGAAGTAGAAGGATCTGACAGACTGTATCCAGCCTCCTCTTGCTGATAACACTGTTCCTTTCCTTCTCTTCCCCCTTCCCCCCCTCCTTAAAAAAAATAACAGAGTTGCAGGGTAAGGTGACCCTGGCATAATAGGTGTTACAGATCTGAGAGTACTTTTACAAGGTGCTGCCCATTTACAAAAGTAAACCATAAGCATCAATAGGAGGTGAAGGGTCTTACATTATAGCAACAGCTTGTCCTACACTAGCGTTAACATGTGGTTTCTGAAACGCCCACTGCAGCATTCCAGCATTCTCAGCATTGTACAGGCTTTGACACTGCATTATTGTACTTCCTGGAAGAAAAGAGAGAGGTTATAGAAAATAAAGGGAATGTAACTCAGAAATGACCTGACAAAAACTGAATGTACAGCTCAGTCTGGTTCTCAAATGAACAAATTTTGTACTTTTTCCCCATCTGTAGCAGGTTCCCCTGCCTGTGAGATCACATTAGAGATAAACCTGGAAATGAAATTTCATGCCTAACTGCCTGGAAACATTGAAAATAAGTGCCTTAAATTTGTCCCCAGTTGATCCCAGTACAGCCATACTGCATACTTCATCAGGATCATTATTCTACCCCATTCTTTGCAGGTGCCTAATAAAATATTTCTAGCATTGTCCTCACCTGGCTACACCATCTACACACAATGATCTCACTACATCATACTGAAAAGGGTGTTGTCTGATTTTGTGTCATAATCCTCTGTGTTTGTAGCAAACAAAGACTGACTTCATCAAGAGATCTGGCTTCTAAGCTATGGCCTTTTTCCAAAATTTTCTCCAGTGGCTTTGGACCATATTTGAAAGCCCTGAAAGGGCATGAAGAACATGTTTGTCCTTTGGATCCAGCCACCTGAATGCCTGCACAGGAAAGGACCATGCCTCCTCCCCTAAGCTTAAGGTATACTTGAGGAGTTTGTTGGCTCCATCCATGAGACAGTTGTCTCAAAGGCACCATCCCTGGAGGGCACCTACAAGCAGGACAACAGTCCACTGATTTGTATATGTGCTGAAGTGAGAGGGGAAGAGATTTTTAAACATAAAGGAAACATTTTGGTTGGAATTGGGACCACCGCTGTTTAACATCTTTGTCAGTGACATGGACAGTGCAATTGAGTGCACCCTCAGCAAGTTTGCCGATGGCACCAAGCTCTGTGGTGCGGTCAACATGCTGGAGGGAAGGGGTGCCATCCAGAGGGACCTTGACAGGCTCGAGAGCTGGGCCCATGCGAACCTCATGAAATTCAACAAGGCCAAGCGCAAGGTCCTGCACATGGGTCAGGGCAATCCCAAGCACAAATACAGGCTGGGCAGAGAATGGATTGAGAGTAGCCCTCCAGAGAAGGACTCGGGCGTGTTGGTTGACGACAAGCTCAACATGACCCGGCAATGTGCGCTTGCAGCCCAGAAAGCCAGCCGTATCCTGGGCTGCATGGAAAGAAGCGTGACCAGCAGGTCGAGGGAGGTGATTCTCCCCCTCTACTCCACTCCTGTGAGACCCCACCTGGAGTACTGCATTCAGCTCTGGGGCCCCCAACATAAGAAGGACATGGACCTGTTGGAGCAAGTCCAGAGGAGGGCCACGAAGATGATCAGAGGGCTGCAGCACCTCTCCTATGAAGACAAGCTGAGAGAGTTGGGGCTGTTCAGCCTGGAGAAGAGAAGAGAAGGCTCCAGGGAGACCATATAGCAGCCTTCCAGTACCTGAAGTGGGCCTACAAGAAAGCTGGAGAGGGACTTTTTACAAGGGCATGTAGTGATAGGACAAGGGGTATTGGCTTTAAGCCAAACGAGGGTACATTTAGACTAGGTATTAGGAAGAAATTCTTCACCATGAGGGCAGTGAGGCACTGGAACAGATTGCCCAGAGAAGCTGTGGATGCCCCAACCCTGGAAGTGTTCAAGGCGAGGTTGCATGGGGCTTTAAGCAACCTGGTCTAGTGGAAGGTATCCCTGTCCATGGCAGGGGGGTAGGACCTAGATGATCTTTAAGGTCCCTTCCAACCTAAACCATTCTATGATTCCATGATTCTATGATTTCAGGAGGCAGGTAACAGAAACTTTTTGCTTAGCAAAAACCAAAGCTTTTGCTAATGTCCAAGACAAAACACCCTTATAGAAGTAAGGTGAAAGCAAGTATCTGAATCCCTAGGCAGTCCCCAGACATCAGCTGTTAGTGTCCTGTGGCCCTGGAGCAATCCAAGACATTTGGTTTCTCTCTCTTGGACCATGTGGACATTGTGGAAACACAGCACCTAATGCAGATCTGGGATAGACCTAATAAGGACTGTTGAGGCAAAATGTTTGGAGACACAACTCAACCTGCCATAGCCCTCCACAAAGGCCTGCAAAGCAACATCAGTTTTTGCCTGAAACAGCACAAACTGCACCACAGCAAGACCCAAAGTATTACTACTGAGTTAGACAGTTTTCTATAGGACGCATTCTTATTTTCCTAAAGTTGTCTTACTACTCTCTGCCAAGGTCCATATAAATTCCCATGGAATATGTAGCAAATAGGCTGGTTACTACAGTTCAACTGGCCTGCCAAGTGCATGCAGAGCGCTGTCTGAGAACAGTCCTTACTTCTGGGAAGTGTACTTCCATGACATTCCCACAGATCAGGCTACTATTACCTGATATGGGAAAGATACCTTGCCTCTCTTCTCCATGCGGGCATTACAGTTTCGGGCTAGATAACTGTGAGTAGGAAGGGGCACAGATGAGATGGGATGAAGAGGGAAGGGGTGAGGGGGAGCTGCACAGTGCAGAGAATGCTTTGCATTCACATTAAGCCCCGTTTCTCTATTTGGGTGGGGTTTTCCATATTAGTTGTGGGCAATGCTGTTATCTTTTCAAACTAGTTCAGCTGGCATGCTGGTTGGTGGGAGAGAGAGGAAAAGGGCAAGTTAAAACAGCTGCAGGACATTATGTACAACCTACCAGGAAGCTGGGTACGTAGCAGTGTTGGGTAACCTAGAACATCTTGGCATCAGCTCTCTGGACAGGAATGGGGTGTATCAGACAGTGAACTACATATCAAGGTACTCTGCAGCCTGCCTTCTGACCTAACAAAGCTCAAAGCTCTGTCAAGGAGCAACAGGCAACAGTGCTTCCTTTGTTAGTGTCCCTATAATCAAAGGAAAATCCTTTCAATAATGAAGTACAGTGAATAATATAGAAAAGCACATCCCTTTAATTACAAGGCATTCAGGATGCACAAGATAACTTCAGGGTTTACTATATTCTTTGGAAATTGGGAATCTTTATTTATTTAGAAATTTCCTGTTCATGCCACTGTTATGTTGGCTATTTTCCAGAAATGTATTTATTTTCCTTTTTTTTTTTTTTTGTAAGCTGTCATCAGCATACAGTGACACAGTCACCTTGGATATGGAAAGACTGATTAAAATAATTTCTGAAGGCAGAGCCATTTCCTTTTAGTATTTAAAAAAGTGGAATAAATCTGTTTCCTGGATGCATGAAAAGTCAGATGAAAGCCGGTTTTCATATTTCTATACTGTGAATGCATATTCAAAGTATTCAGGTTACCACAGGAGCTAACACAACAACCACCAGTCTTTAAGGGAGAAAAGATGTATTTTTATGCGCTGTGACATTTTTAAACTTGTACAACTTTGAAAATATAAGTGTTAGTTCTCACAGTCTAGTGTATTTTAGACCTCTAAAAATTTTGGGTTCAAGAATTGCCTTCTTTCAACATCTTGCCATGTCATGGCCTCTTCTCTGTAACTGTGAATGTTTAAAAACAAATTTTATTCTCTCTGATTTCTTCTTGCTCATATTTCTGTTGAAAAGATAAAATGAAAAGTAATGGAGAGAGGGAAAAAACCAAAACTGTGCATGTACACGTTAATAAATACAGGCAAAAAGACTGCATGTTCACTTTCCACCAGGGATTACCTTGATTAAAATTTCTTCCTGAGTTTCTGCTAGCATTTCTAATTCAAACTATGACTTTCTTTGACCTGCAATGCTAGTAAGGCTGCAGACCACTTTAAACTTTGAATTACTTTTTAATCCAGTGATGAGACTTTACATTTACACTTAAATACAATTGTTATGTAGTTGGATTTTCCAAATGAAATTATGAAAGTTGCATAAATTCATGTTGTATGTGAACATCCAAGGCATAGTTCTTGCCCTATTAGAATTTCAGTAACATGTTAAAACAGCTGGAGAAATGCATTGTCCCCAGCATATTTTCAGAAAGCAACAGAAAACCAAAAAATCTTGAATATTAGAGGTTAATATATTTTTAATGTTTTAAGTCATTTTATGGTAAACATTTTCAGATGGTTTGCATTTACTTTAATAACTAGTTAAAAGAAGGTCTCCAACTGAGCCTTTATTAAGCATGTTTTTGTTTGTAGTAAGATTTCTTCTGATTTAATATTGCAACTGAAATTGCTTGATATCCTTCCGTGTCTGTGATTGACTATAATTTTGAAGGCAGGCTTTCATATCTGTTTTAAAAGAAAGGAGGGATACCAGTGATAGTCTGGGGACTGGAGGGTGCAGATGAAAGAAGGAAAAGGACAGTGACATGAGGAAGGTTTTATTTTCAGAATTTATTTTTAATGTCTCCAGCATGGTTAGTTTGATTTTTCTTCTTGTGTTGCAGACCACAGGTGTTTGCCATTAAGACAAATGAACTGACTTTAACGGTATCCTGCAGAGCTGTGAGCACAGAATACCTTCTGTGAACTGCCAATAATTATTTGTCCTGGCTTTGTTTCTGGAGATTCTACTTAAATTGGTTCAAAAGCTGGTAATCTGTTTCATCCCTGAAGATTAGCCCCCTTGAAAAAAAAGAGGGAGGAAAAGAAAGTTAGTGTGCTCTACATAATTGAACAGAATAAAAGAGCGCTGGTAGTATCTTTGTTAAATTAGGGAATGATTTTTAAAGTGTGATAAAAAGGGACTTTGGAAGAGCATTCAATATGTAGCACCACTAATAATATAGCTCTATCAGTTCCCTCAACAGCCTACACTGCAGACAATGGGACTGGTGAGAAATCTAAACCTGATAGGACCTAAACCATTTACTGTTTACAAATGCTTATATTATAAAACATGCTGACTGCAATATCAGCTCCAAGTAGTTGCTTAAACTATAATTAGATTTACAAGCCTCATGCAGCCTGCCATCTCTCAGGCAAGACCACATGGACATTTGTCCACTTATTTCATGGGTCATTGGATCATACCTTTTATGAACTTCAAACGCTTATATACAGGTCTAAGTTCTTGCACTGCAGTTTTTGTATCCAGGTTACAAAATGAAGAATCTTTCTTATTTTCACCACTCTCTGACCATAATCCCAGTAGTCTCAAATTTCCTCTGAAAGCTTCAGTTCAGCAAAACACTTAAATGCTTTGCAATATCAGGGCTTATGAGAAGTGCTGCTTCATAGGAAATTCTCTGAACCTTCCAGGATAATTGTCAGAAGACCAAAGAGGAGAAAAATTGATTGCCTTTGTAAAATGCATATTTATGTCTGTGTAAAGAGCTAAATCTTTTAATTTAACTGCATTTAATATTTGTCTATGACATCTCAAACCAGCATATAATTGAACTTGGAAGATGAAGCCACATTGTGAGCTAGCCATTTAAAAATCCTATTCACAATGCTCTCAGTTATACTTTCACTGTGAGTTTGGCATAATCTTGCACAGATAATGCATCTAACCAATACCCAACAATCATTCAGTCTTCTACTATAACGTGGACTACTGTGCATGGACATACAAATTCCTTTGTCATCTGTATGATTTGCAATGAATGGATTAAAGAGGGGAATTCAGCCATTGATATTCATTGACATTGAATTCAATAGGAAAATAGATTGGAGAAAAATGGTATTAGCTGATATGTATTGATATGTAAAAACTAACTCAGTCCATCTCTGCTTTGATGTTTCTCCTAATAAATTTGAGTGCACTTTCCATAGGCAGATAAAAACAGAGTGTATTTTATCTTAGAATTAACTATTGTGCAGTCACTTAGCTCATATATTGCATACTTTTGACACTTTTAAGAAGTTCTGCAATAGCATAACTTCAGAAGAGTACAGCACAACAGAAGCCACAAGTGGTATTACCTTGTCGGTCTCCAGAGAACATTAAATAAGTGGTTGACAAGCACATTGAGTTTTAAAAAGCGCAACTAGTAATGAGACATCGTTTAATAATAATGGGTTGAAAATGTAAAATGACATAAAAATTGTGGCTGATTTCCTCTTTTCTCTTCTACAATCAGAGACACAGGTTACAGATACGCTGCAGTCAGTTTTCAGGAGAAAGATAGCTCCAACCAGAGGCTCAGATGTGGCGATAGGTCTCACAAGCTGAAGGACAAGGCTGTCTCCATGCTCTCAGCAGTGCAAACATTTAGATAAGATGCTGAGGTAAGACTTGGACAGAGAATAAATCGTATCACATCATGGCCGCTCGAAACCATACAGACACAGGCCAGGTGGGGCAGGTCATCTTGGAAAGTCTGAGCTATCTGTAATCACACTAAGATATTGCAAATAATGTTGCTGATAGTAGTGCTAGTACTATTGGCCACAGCAGTGTCAAGACTGTTAGGAGCTCTCAAACTCACTAAAGCAGCTAGGTAAATGCCCAGATGGTTTGCCCAGAAGAATAGATGCGTCATCATTCTTCTCCAGACTAGCATCTTTAAAGGTGCTCCAAATATATGTACACAATCCCCAGCCATCACTGCTGGTACAGTCTAATCATACCAATATATTCCACTGCTAAATCCTCTTCTAAAAGGTGGTAGTAGTTCTTGAAGAACACTCTGTGTCCAGTACCTAGTTTGCAGAAAAAGAAAGCTTTTTCAACTTTGCATCAGACATTTTTCACAAGGACCTGAAACACAAATTAGAGAGGCCTATAAGGACATGACTATATATTATGTCTAATTATTAAATGTTTTTTTCTGTCAGGTTGAGTGCACTTTCATTGAATGCTTTCATACATTCTAGCCCATCCATCCAAAAATTCATCATATCTGAGGTAGATTACAGTTAACGCATTTTTAAATGGTACAGCAAAGATAGCTAGTATTTCTATAAGGTAACAAGAACAGATTCTGTCAAGCCACAAACATCTGATATGAGTTCCTGCAGCAAATAGTCCCTCTGTGTAGCACTAGGTTCCTTTCAGAGTCACATCAGCTTCCACTTATTTCCTGGTGAATAGTGCAATTCTAAGAAGAAAGGTTCAAGCCCCCAACGGAGTCAGCTGTCATTCTAAATATAGTACAATTGTGTTTTATTAAATCATGATAATAAAACAAAGGGAAGGGGACAATAAAGGAAAACGAACAAAGCAATGACAGGGGTTTTAGAGCTAGTCTACACTGCCATTTCAGTTTGACTCATGAGAGAGTTTAAGAAGCAGACATCGCCCTCAGCCCCAGCCACTGTGCTTTGGTTCACTGCGTAGAGTGGTCTTACAATGCGCAAACTAGATCTCTTTCAGGGGAAACTCAACTGGAAGAGACAACCCCAAACTGCAGCAAATGTGATCCACATGCTCATTTCGTTCACAGGATCTGACTAGACCTAGTCCAAAACAGTTTCCCGAAATACATTCAGGAGTTTTATTCTCCAACCCATTCCTGCTGGGCTGCACTACCTGCTACTACTCACAAAGCCTTACTAACCTCTCTGACTCCTCCCATGAAGGAGAAATCAGTCAATTGCGCCGTAAGTTTTCTGATTTTCCTTTTCGTGAGTACAAGTCCATTCAGCCCATGAAAAACTGTTTCTGAAGCTAAAGAAGACAAAATATGATACACCAATGGGTTAATAAGCAGAAGGCAACAGGATGCCTACAGCAAGCTGGGTCTTCTGCTGCTGTAAATCAGCTTCCCTAGGTTGACTTCAGTGAAGTTACACTGATTTACATTATCTGAGGATATAATGCAGCATATTCCAGTAATTCAGATGCTGATTTTAGCTAGAAGTATGCATATTATAAACACATGTTGGGGCCCTGAGGGTACTTCTGGTAACGTTATTGATTCTTCGCGAAAAGCATGCTGGGGTCGCTATAGTTTGCACACACGTACATTTACATTATTGGAATTTAAGATAGCTCATCTAGAGCTGAATGCTTTTTCATATCTTGACAAGTGTCAATCACAAGTAACAAACTTCCAAGTAGTATCTAGCAGCTTATAGTGACTGATAAACACAAAAGTAATAAAGAATGAAACACAAGGAAATTAAATTCAAATAGTTTTTACTACTAGGCACATTATATTTATTACAGCAGCAACATCCCCAACCGCTTGCCAACACTTTTTGCTTCTGCTTTTCTATTCACCTGCAGCCAATTCAACATGCTTTTAAGCAATATCTCTGCAGAGGATTTATATAGGGACCACAGTACTAGAGCTTTAACACCTCAGTCAAAATCCACTGAAGTAATTGAAATTTCTTTTAACTTCTCTGAGATTTGAATGACTTACCATATTTCACTACATTTAAACCACAGCTGAAAAGCTTTAAAACTGATGAGGACACCTCAACTTGCTATTATAAATATGTTGGTATAATATTTTTAAAGGGTAGACTTATACCAATAAAAACCAGGATGTAAATGCAGTTGTACTGTGTGAAAGATTATATCAATATAGTTATTTCTCTTCTCATATAAGTCAGATATTGATATTAAATACCTTTATGCTGACATGATTGTGCCTGCAATGGTGGTGGACCATGTTGTCTCTCTGCTCCTTACTGCCATCCAGGCTGGGGATTCAGCTATGGCAGAGTCCCTGCCTCTGGTTCCTGGGTACCACCACACCACAACACAGAGACACCTGGAAATGTAGAAAACATGCTTAAGGGATTTTTTTGGGGGAGGAAGGTTGAATAGTGTCACAAGAAGATGAATACCTCATTCGAGTCCATAGGTTAAGGAGTGTATTTGAAGGATTTTTGGAGAACGAGTTACTGTGGTAAAAGAGCTATTTAGCATAACTTTATCACTATTCTGTTATCAAAAGACCAGGAGTGTGATGAAATAACTCACAGTATGATTTAAACTATAAGTAAGAAATCTGATATAAAATGAACAGAATAACTATTACAGATTTTCTAGCATGCAAAGTTTCTGTCACTTAAGTGACTGATTTCCCAGGGCTTTCTGCTCTTAAAAGTTGGTAGAGGCATTATAGTTTTATTCGTTTAACTATCCATCAGCAGTTGGCAAATTTCAAAGTGACACTTATTTTGGCTCCTATTGATCACATTCTTTTCACAGCTGTTACTTGAATTTCCTTTACAGATTTTATTAAATTTATATGAATATTGAATCTGTGTCAAATGTGACCTGGGAATGACCCTAAACATAATGAAAATCAAAACCATTTCCCTGTTTTCATTACTAGATTTTAACCAATTACTTCAAAATGAGCTCTCTCCCAATGGTTTGGGGTTTTTTTCAGAGTTAAAAAGAAATCTCTTTGTGTCATAAATGATGAAATGGACACACAGTGAAAATGAAAAGGGCACAAAGTGCCAATAGTAAACAGAAAGCAGGCAGCATATTAATTTTGTCCCCAATAATATTTTTCAAGTACTTTTTTATCGATTATATACCTTAAAGGGCAATTTCTTACTTTTTGCGTATGAAGCTCATTACATAAATTGAGTATCTGGCTTGTACATTTTAAATAAGCTAGCAGAGAAGAGGGGGCAAGGAAAGAACAGGGAAGAAGGAAAGGGAGATTTGCAGAAACATGCATATTTCCAGAGCCAAACATTTGAAGGAGTGTTTTTTATAGTTCAGCTGGGACAATACTGGTCTGTACACTTCCTCTGGTGTTTGCTGGCTTTTTTTTTTATCTTCAAGATTTACATTCTCAACCAAAATATTTATAAATGGAATCCCACTTGTCTGGTTTGAAAAAGAATGTGCTAAGAGCTCGGTTACCAGAGAACAGTGTAATGAGTTCAGAAAACATATGCTTGAAATTTACTTTAGGTTTGCAAATTTTACAGGGATTTTTACCCTCTGGGAGTAATGAAAGTACTTTACTCTCTGAATTATAAGGAGAAAAAGGTTGCAAATTTAAACTATACAAGCCAATAAAAAATTGTGTTCTTACGGGAGCCTGACAGATGATGTCTTGGAACCATGGATAGAGTCATAGATATCCAAACAACAGATCACCATTTAAAGTTTTTAATCTGTACATGAATATGTTTTTTCAAATCATCCACCAGTCCAGTTTTATACTTGGATGATGTTCTCAATAACATTTCCATATGCCTGAGCAAGACAACCAAGCCTGTTTTCTTTCCCGAGTTAGTACAGCACCTCAAGCTCATGCTCAAACCATATACTCAACCTGGCTGGTACTAAAGCAAGGGCGGGTCTCAATGACCATACTTTCTCTAGGCAGAATTCATGTAGACATGCCAGAGGTGGTTTTAAACCAACTGGGTAGCCAGTGGTCAATTACCACCAGTCCAGAACTCAGACTATGCCACAGCCTCTTCTCCCCAGCCCTCCAAGAGCTGAAAATACCCTCACATCATCAGCCTGAGCTCAGCTCAGCTGAAGTACCCTTCTGGCAGTTCCCAAGATAACTAATTTAAAACTTCTTCAGATATAACACACAACCAGAAGCCTCTGCCATGGCTGCGTGATGCAAATATTCAATAAAAATGCATCTAGCTTAAGCCTGTGCATATAACATTTGCAATTAATTCAGATGTAAAGATGTTATTTTGTATCCTTGGCTCAATAAACAGCAATGATATGGTGTTTGCCTTCTCCTTTAGAGTAGAGGAAGCTCCTAGGAGGACAGCAATTGGAAACAATTGAAAGGCATCTCCAACTGTAGTTACGATGACTGTTCAATCTACTACTGCATGTTCCTAAGACTGGAGAACAAATTTCACATCCAAAGGTCGGGCATTATCTTCTAATGGTTTTCAATCTATTTTATACCTTTCATCAGCTGAAAAGAGAAAACCTGGAGGAGTCAAATGGAAGAAGAAAAGAAAATTACTATGTGAGAGCAACTAATCTGAGGATAAAATGGAGTACTCACAATGCAGGGTCAGTTATCTATTTTTGGGAACAGACCTCAGGCATATGCTAGTAAAAATTTGTTTGCAAATTATGGACTTTGAAAAAAACAGAGCAGATTAAATGTACAAGTGATAATTTCTAGTGTGACTCTCTGTGAGAAAAAAAAGGCAGAATTTTGCACAACTAGTAGGTGTTGTATTTGCCCATGGGGAGACCGGCAGCTGAGAGAGAATTACAGCAGTCTAGCTTGAAAAAAAAAACAACAGAGCTGTTTGCTGCTCTTGGCATTTTAGGTTCATTGGAAATGTTTCATACCTCATCACCAATAATGACAGCAATAGAAAACAAGTTCATATTATAAGCCTTGCTAATGACTTTGTTGTTGCTGAAAAATAAGGGAAAACTGATTTTTATAAACTGGCACAGGCAAAACTGGACAGAGCAGAAGAAAAATGAAAAATCAACAAATGGATAAATTAATTTCTAAAACACTAAGAGTTTACAGCTATGCATATATACTATTTTCACTTATGTTAAACAAATCAGACATTCAGAAAATATCTGAATAGCATAGAAAGAGCTCCTACAGTCAAATGCCAACGTTCCCCCAATCATCTTTGTAAGGATATCTGTCCCTTTAAGGCTTCGGCTGAAATGAAATACCCCTGAAGCCGCCTGACAAACATTTTGCCAGTCAGCTGGATATGTGTTAATCAGCCTTAGTGTAAGCATGGCTTCACTCACTCACACAGCCTCTTTCCTCTGATGTTTGTTAGCTAACCTGTTGTTTAATTAAGGACTTGTCTTAGTTATAAGCTCAGACACTGACTTCTCATTAATCACTAGCTAACGTAATACAAATCTCTAATCATTCAGTCTTGATTCTTTGTCATCAAAGGATCTCACTCTGTTATGATAATGAGTTTTTAAATAACTTGGAGCTCTAACTCCAAGGCGAAGCTAAAGACCACCCGAATGGTCCCAGAACTGTCAGATGATAGGAGCATTGGGTCTCATTTGTAATCAAATTACCATTAACATTCTTATTCAGTTTTGTATTTTTGTCCATTCAGAATAATGCAATTTTTTCAACGGGGCAACAAACATTTTAAGCCAGTTACACATTTCCCATTCTGGGCTGAAATCAAGTATAATGTGTCCAGGATTTCAGTTCAGTTATTTTGTTTCTGATTCTCCTGAGGTGCTTGCATTTTTTCAAAAAAGAGTAACTTTTTCATAAGTGGTTAGAAGAATTATTGCTTCTAAGTGTAATCTTATCTTTTTGACATAGCACAAAAATGCCCTACATCCTTTTATATGTAGGCTTGTAAATCAGAGAGGTTTTTAATATTCCTTCACAATATTTCTGATATTTTGATTTCAGTAACTTACTTGTTTAAAACCTTAAACAGAATTCAGAATACAAGGCATTTATTGATGGTACCATAAAAATAAAACATAATCAGAGGAATAGGAGCAAGACACAGAGTTGTCTAGTACAGCAAAAATCCAGCATGTATAGTAAAACTTAAACACTGGTGCTATCCATAAGCTATAAAACCTAGTTCCAAGGCAAGTATTAATTTCACAGGAGCTGTTACAGAACAGACCAAAAAGAGACTGCACTACAGGAAAATGCAAAAATGTATCATTTGGATGAGCTACTACTGTATTTATAGACTGGAACTGCTATGGTCCTGCAACCCTGGTTGATCACTGAGAAGTCCTTCTTGACACTAAGGTATGATCCTTCAGATCAAGATTTATCTAATTTTTTATGCTATTTTTATTCCTAAATTTTCTTTAAATAAAGGAGGTCTTCTGGTATATGGTATGTGACTGTATTAGACAATGTAAAATTATTTTATTTTGTTAATTTATTTCACAGAAGAAAGACTAGGTACTGAGGAGAGACCTCCTAAAGCTTTAGGACAATACCAGCTGAAGTCTATACATGTGGTGTTAGCAAATGATACGTTTTCATGTTATCTTGTGAGACAGTAAAGGTAAAGAATGAATATTACAAGTTTCTTAGCACTACAGTCTTGTAATGTCAGAACCGAAGGTCAGTTCCTCTTTCCATTATAAAACTGATAATTTAGGAATTTATAATAGCTGGGCTTTAATTTGTCTTGAACTGCAATTTTGCAATCAACTTCTCCGAGATGTTGCAATCCTTGGGAGTTTTGTAATTCTTCAGATTACTTTCCTCAAGACATGGAACAGTTAGGATACAAGGCAGATCATCTGAAAGCACTGTTTTGAAGGCCTTCAGTAACACAGTTACACAAAATTTATATAATCGTGGGAACAGCTGGTTCTGTTTCCAATTTCTAAAAAAAATTAAAAAATTATGAAGGGAGCAGAATACTATCTCTCTAAATGAAAAACCTGCCTATGTCAAGTAGATGCTTTTCAGTACATGTTAATCTAACTGATGAATTGTAACAGCACATCATACAGACTCATGATTGCATTCACTGAACAGACGTAGTAGTCTATAACCATTTGAATTAGGAGAGTAATGCTGGAAATATCAACCACAGAATCCTACAAAGGCAGATAACAGTGAACAAATCCCTTTTCTTACCTAAGCCATGAGGTAAATGGAAGATCCTATCCGGCAAGCCATGCCCACAGGATTGCCATGGGCAGGGTTAGCAGGATGGGCGCAGGGGAACTGCCAAGAGAAGGATGTTTCAGGAGAACAGGACTCGGGGCTCAAAGGCCACAGCTGTTCTTCCTCTGTCTGACTGCAGAATTAGACCATATGCTATTGAAATGAAGGTGATGTAGTACACAGACTAACAACTAACTCACACTCAACACTCTGCTTTGGTGATAGTAAAGGAAACTTTGACCTACACACATGTAATGCTCATATGACATGAAAAGATTCAGATACCTTTAAAAAGTTATAAACAAAATATAATTTTTTAAGCCTTCAGACAGTTCAGTAGACAGAGGCACAACTACATTTGCAATAAATTCCTAGTGGTATTTGATTTCCTTTAGTGGACAAGATATCCCATTCCCATGTGGACTCAAGAGATGCATGTACATTTAATTAATGACTTTGTTCACTCCTACGGCTATTGGCATCTACTCTTCCTGTTGTAAAATCAGAATAGAAATGGGAAAAGGGGCATGAACTGAAATATTAAATGCACTTTTTCATGGGATGTTTTGTTGGCTTTGGTTGTATCTCCATATACCCTGATGTTTGAGAAACTTGGTTCATATTATTGCAAAGACTATTTGTTCCCCTTCAATGGGGTTCAGATAGAGGTTGTGTATTCTCGTAAGTACAATAAACGTCATGATGCTCTTGGGTGGTTTTCCATGGTATGTGGTCCTGTACATGTCTTGCCAAGTTTTGACTGTACAGTCAAGATTTTTGGACATGGTTACTGGGAGGATACTGACTGGATGACTCTCTTCTGCTGTGTCTTTTAGGAAATCAGTTCTAGCTTGTTCGGTTCAGGCAGCAGAAGGGTAATCTCTCTGCTATATTTGTGGCTAAAAAACATAGTCTCACATTACTGAATATGACAGATTTTCTGCTGTGCAATTGTAGTTCCTTTACCTACCTCAAACACTTTTGATAAAAGACTGCATGTCATGATTCAAGACTAACTTATTCCATTATCAGCAAGAAGATTGTCTTTAAAATGTAGAATGTATGTACTATTTGTCACTTCTAATGAGGACTGAAAATTAATTCAATTGTCTACCTATATCCTGTAATTACAGGAATGTGTACAATTTCTATCAAAACTAATAATTTTGGACTAAACTAATTGATTTTGGAGTATAACAATACTTTCCTCTCTTTACTCATGTATGAAAAGTAGCTATTCTCCTTAACAATGTGTAGTTGTATGGACTTCCTATTCCCATCATAAATTATGATAGCTCTGTTTTGTCTTTACTTCAAATTTAGTCTGTAGTAATATGGTATGTTTATGTGCTACTGATTGTACACAACATAATTATGTCTAAATTCCCACTCTTGAGATTTTAATGAAAAAGCATTCTTAATCTGTTCTATTTTGTGCTAAAATATTTCCCTAATGATTGCAGTATATGCAGAATATAACGTAGATACACATGTATCCAATTGCTTAACCATGAATGATGTAAATAGATTAGTAGTATTTACAAAACATGATGCAGGAAATTTGTTTACTCCAGACTAAACAGAAACAAGGAGTCCCAACTTACCCCCATATACATACAAACATGCACAGATGTAGAAAAACTCAGGAGAGTACACACCAAAGAAAGGGCTTTTTTTCTTGATATATTTTATGTGCTATTAGGATTGAGTTATAAAACTATGTATTAGTGGTCCTACCTCATGAAAGCATATAAAAGAAGTTCAGTGTATATCATACTCACCAAAAAATACACAGAACCTAGAAACATAC